>NC_042617.1:273010050-273610050 GCF_901001135.1 Rhinatrema bivittatum
TAGATTTGTCTTCTGCCTTTGACACTGTGGACCATGGGGTTTTATTGAAACGGCTTACTGAAATTGGCATAGGAGGCATGGTACTTCAATGGTTTACATCTTTTCTTAATAACAGATCTTTTTGTGTAAAAATCAATAATGCTACCTCTGAACGGTGTTCCGCAGGGTTCTACATTATCAGCCACTCTTTTTAATATTTATGTTTTACCTATATGTCACTTTTTAAATGGGCTTGGTTTAACATTTTATTTGTATGCTGACGATATTCAGTTTTTAGTACCTATTGAAAATTCAGTAGAGGCCACGTTAGAAATCGTTAAAATGTATATTTTATCTTTAAAACAGCTACTTCAACACTTGCGTTTAGTTCTGAATATGGACAAAACTGAAATTGTGCTTCTTGAACGCAAATGTCATGTTAAAAGTATTCCAGATTTGATGTTAAATGCTAATACTAAAATAAGTCCTGTTTTTTATACCCGTGACTTAGGAATTATTATAGACACTGAATTCTCTTTTAAAAAGCATATTGCCGCCAAATTGAAAGATGGTTATTTTAAACTATTAACTTTAAGAAAGTTAAAGCCGTTCTTAAATTTTAAAGATTTTAGATCTGTTTTACAGACCCTGATTTTTGCGAATCTAGATTGTAATTCTTTATTACTTGGCTTACCTGTTTCAAATATTAGACCATTACAGGTCTTGCAGAACACAGCAGCACGTGTTCTGTCTGGTAAACGGAAATGTGACCATATTACCCCCACATTGATCAAGTTTCATTGGCTTCCAATCCAATATCGCATACAATATAAAGTGGCCTGTTTAATTCAAAATGTTGTACACGGGGAGCGAACGGAATGGCTGAATACATCTCTACGCCTGCACATACCTCAGAGAGACCTGAGATCGGCTAATAAGGGCTTGTTATCAATTCCCAATATTAAATCAGCAAGGCTTACACAAGTGAGGGAACGCGTACTGTCTGTCGCTGGAGCTAAATTGTGGAACTCCTTACCATCATCCTTGAGGTTATGTACCGAAAAAAAACAATTTAAAACTGACCTCAAGACTTGGCTATTTAAATGTGCTTTTACCGAATATGAGCTTTTAACATCGAACACCAAATAAGGAAGATCGGAGTAAGATACAAATAATAAACAACAGTTATATCACTAGGCTGAGTCTTTTTATATGGTTTGTCTGCTGTTTGTTTTTGTGTATTTGTTTTTAATCTTATATTTTATTTGACCTATTTTACTTTTACTGCTTTTAATAACTAACTTATTTCATACTTTTAACAGAGTTAGTTATCACTATTTTATAAATGTATTGTATTTATTATATGTTTTATACTCTGTAAACCTTTGTGAAGGCACGTCTGATGCGATGGTATAGAAATACAATAAACTAAACTAAACTAGATGTACCCCAAACCTATCGCTTCTTTCAACCACCATGCTATGGTAGACTTTTTTTTTTTTCTATTATTTCTTTATTGAATTTTTTCAAACGATGTACATAAAACATAAAATATATTACTTCACAAATCAAAAATATAATTCTAAATTTGAGAACAAATAATAATTTCCTATGATAAACAAATAATCCTCTAATTTTCTCAAATTAGGATTCTAATAATGAGGGGGATCTGATTATCAAATAGGTTCCCATACTTACAAATCATGTGGAGGGACAACTACTTCTTTATTCTCTATTGTATCTCCTAGAATCATTTCTTGGTTACTTTTTGGACTTGATTTATCTTGCAAGAAATTTTCTAATTGAGACGGTTCATTGAAACTGAATTTCTTACCCTGGAAATTAATAAAACATCTAGATGGATATCTCATATAAAACGTTGCTCCGATTTCCAGGGTTTTATTTTTCAGTTCCAAGAATCGTTTCCTACGGGCCTGAGTGGACTTTGAAACATCCGGAAACATATAAATCTTTTTACCACAAAACTGTAGGTCCTTATTTCTAAAGAATTTCTCCAATAAACATTCTTTTTCACTCTCAACCATAAAAGATACAAAGAGAGTTGCTCTGTTGTTGATAATATCTATTGATTCCTCTAAAAATGTAGTAATTCCAACACTATTTTCCTCACTTATCTTGTTCTTATCGTATCGAGGTACAAAATAATGTATTTTTGAAAAAGATGGTATATCTTTTTCCTCATACATCAAGATTTCTTTTAAATACTTTATTAACATTTCTCTTGGAGATAATAACCTCGTTATTGGGAAGTTTACTAATCTTAAGTTTTTTACTCTTATCAAATTCTCCAAGTTTTCTAAATCATAATGTATCGAGGTGTTATCTCTAACTAATACATTTTCTACTTTCTGTAGGCTCTCTATTTTCCCTGTTGTTTCATTCATCAATATTTCTGCAGCACTCAATCTTTTACCTTGTTCTAAAATTGACGTTCTATTAATACTAATTAGAGAAGTGAGAGAAGAATTAACTTGCGTCAAATTCATGTCCAATTTCACCAGAACCCTCCACAGATCCGAAAGAGTCACTTTGGAAGGGTCCACAGCCGAAATCTGTGGACTACCAACAGTTACCACTGGATTCCTTTCCTGTGCCTCACTCGAAACATCTCTGAGGCACACAGAAAGGTCAGATACATCCACCGCAACTTGCAAACTTCCTGCACTTACGTTGGATGCAGCTTCCCCATCCAGTTGGTCCTCTCCCGGATTCCTGTGCGGTTGAGGGGGAGTTACTGCATTGCCTGGACTCAGCGAGGCTTCCGACGAGTCTCGCAAACTGTCCATCTTTGGCAAACCCTGCCGACTTACATGGGCGTCCATGGGTCCAAGCTTAGGTGTTATCGTTGCAGGAGACGATGTAACAAATCTTGCCTTCCTTTTGCGGCCCATCAAACCGCAGATGTTTTCCTTCCCAGCCAAATCCCAGTCAAAGCCGGTCTAAGCCGCGCGCGCCTTCGGCACGCGCGGCTTAGGCAGCGCACCGGCGTCTCTCGGGTTTTAAAGACCTGGACTCCTGATGATGACGCAAGTCCTCTGCTCAGCTGATGTTAATTGCTGGCTTTCAGTTACTCACTGCTCGCTTCTAGTTGTTTATTAGCGTGCGTTTTCACTCCGGGGACTCCAATCAGGGCGGCTAGTTGTCTCTCCAACTCTCACTCTGCCAGACCCCTATGGTAGACTTTGAAGCCTTATGTCCCTTTTTTGCGCCACTCCTTAGCACAAAAAATGATGATCCAATAGTCAAAAGCTTTTAGTGACTGAGATACCATAACAAGGCTCGTTTACCATCCAAGAGTCACAACTCTCTCGCATGAGATGCCACCATGTCCAGATTTGGAAAGGCCGAAAGCTCTATTGATTGATTCAAATGAAAAGACAATACTACCTTCGGAAGAAAGGAAGGAACGGTATGCAAAGAGACTCCAGAATCCATAATCCTCAGAAAAGGATCCTTACATGACAGAGCCTGTAGTTCCAAAATTCTCCTAGTGGAACAAATTACCACCAAAAATACAAGCTTTAAGGTAAGATCCTTCATAGCTGCCCTTCTAAGTGGGTCAAACGGAGCCATGCATATCCTCGAGGACCACGTTAAGGCTCCAGGGGGGGGTCACAACTTCTGCACAGAGGCCGCAAATGCTTTGCCCCCAACCCCCCTAAAAAAAACCCAAAACACACCACCATCTAGATGTGCAGCTAGGGCTGCTCCCTGCACCTTGCTTCTAAGACAGCCCAAATTCCACCACCTAGACTGTGAGGGAGTTAAAAGCCAAACCTTTTACCAACCCTCGTTTTGTAAGAAGGTCAAAATGTGCACCACAGACGCTTGAGTAGATTCAACCCTCTGCTCTGCACACCAAGTCTCAAAAACTCTCCACACCCTCACATAGGCTAAGAATGCGGAAGTCATTTCCAATCTGCTTACAGGATGTCATTTCCAATCTGCTTACAGCAGATTGGAAATGACATCCTCGGGATATATCCTTTCCATCTTAGACACTTCCTCTCAAAAGCCAAGTCGCGAGACAGAAGCAAGCTGCCTGACCTGAAAATATGGGACCTTGGTGCAGAAGGTTCGAAAAATGAGTGAGATGCAGTAGCCTGTCCATTACTAGATTGATCAAATTTGCAAACCATGGCCACCGAGGCCACTCCAGCACCACTAGAATCACCTCTCCTGGATGAATCTCTATTCGTCCTAACACTTTGCCCACCAGCGGCCATGGTGGAAATACATACAGGAGAACCCCTTGCGGTCATGGGAATACTAAGACATCGATCCCTTCCACTCCGCGTTCTCTTCTGCAACTGAAGAAGCAGGGAGCCTTGGCATTCCTTTGAATTGCCAGCAAATCCATACGGGGCAAGCACCACTTGCGTTAGATAAGCCACATTGCTTCCTCCAACAACTCACTCTCCCCGGGATCCAGCTATCGAATACTGAGAAAATCTGCTTATAAGCTGGCTATATAAGAAGCCGCCAATAATTCCAGATGTTGCTCTGCCCAGCGTATTAACTCCTGGACCTCCTGAGCCAACGCCCGATTCTTGGTACCATCCTGTCAGTTGATGTAAGCCACCGTTGCCGCATTGTCTGACAAAATCCTTACCAGCCACCCACGTAAGAGATAGAAAGGCACGCAACGCAAACTGCACCACTCGTTTCTAAGCAATTGATGGACCACAATGCCTCTTCCACCAACCACCAGACTTGTGCTGACTAAGTCTGGCATACAGCACCTCAACCAAAGAGACTGGCATCAGTTGTGATCACTATCCAATTTGGAACCTCCAAGTCTACACCCTGTCTTAAGTCGTCCCAACCAAGCCACCATGAGAGACTGAACCTGGTCATCTCCGTAAGAGCAGCCCCTCAGGTTCTCCAACACCTGAGTAGGGGGGTAAGCTGACTTTTTGGCAGATTCACTACCCAACCCAGGGATCTTAACCATTGCAGTACCAACACCACTGCTTGTCTGCAAAGAACTCTGACTTTGCTCAAATAAGCCAATCGTCCAGATATGGGTGAATTAGAATGCCCTCTTTTCTGAGAGCCGCCGCCACCACAGCCTTGGTGAAAGTCCTCGGAGGAGTCACCAACCTGAATGGAAGGGCACAAAATTGAAAGTGTATCCCAAGAATCATAAACCTCAGGAATCTGATGATCCGGCCAGAGTGCTATGTGTAAGTACGCTTTGGTCAAATCTAGAGAGGCCAAAAACTCTCCTTTGCGCACCACTGCAATTACTGAGCACAAGGTCTCCATTCAAACACGAGGAACTGAGATCCAAGTTCACCTTTAAATCTAAATTTGAGTGAAAGGCCCCCTTCCTTCTTTGGGTCCACAAAATAAAATGAATACCTCCCCATCCCCTGTTCCTCTATGAAGACAGGAACAATGGCTCCGAGCATCTGTAAGAGGTTGATGGTTTCCTGTACCACTCGCCTTTTGTTTACGGAAGCGCAAGAAGAGACCATGAACAAGTCCTTTAGCAGACGAGCAAATTCTAAAGCGTAACCTTGTCTTATCACACTTAGGACCCACTGGTCTGTCATAACTCTGGCCCACTCCTCGCAGAAAAGTGTCAACCGACTCCCTATGACGGACACCAAGGAGTGGACCTGTCTTGATTCATTGGGCAGACTTGGATTCAGACGCCCCATGGCCAGAACCATCTCTGTTCAGCTTTCGGACTTGAACAGACTGGTTCCAGAACTGCTGCCTCCCAGGGTTTTGTCTCTGAACTCCTCCTGAAGCCCTATTCTGCTAAAACAGCAGATTCACCCTAAAGCAGGACCACAGAGAAAAGGAACCTTTTCCACCCTTTGGCTTATCCTCCGGCAACCTATGCCCTTTATTCTCTGCAAAATGTTTTATGAGCTCCTTTACGTCCGCTCCAAAAAGCAGATTCCTTTTAAAAGGTAACACCCCTAATAGGCCAAATGTTCGCCAACCAGTTCCTCAGCCAAAGGAGCTGCCTGGCTGAGACTGCTGACATCTCAGTCCTGGACAACGTTCTGATGAGGTCATATAATGCATCTGCTTCATAAGCCACCGCGGCTTCCAGCCGTTCGGCCTGTTTAGCCTCGGACGCTGACATTGCTTTCTCAGCCTGCAGCTACTATACCGAGTGCAGACCAGCATGAAGCATAAAACTGCTGCAAACTGCAGCACAAATGCCCAGAGCCGACACCTCAAAGATATTTTTGAGATGGATTTCTAACTTCCTGTCCTGCATATCTTTAGTGCTGCAGAACCAGCCACTCAGGGGCGGATTGGCCTATCGGGGGATTGGGCATCCCCTGGTGGGCCGGTTGCTGTGGTCACGTGGCCTGCTGAGAGTGGCCGCGACAGAGCCATGCTCGGCAGACCACGGGGTATCTCCTGGGCCGGCCTGGGCGGAAAATCCCCAGGCCGATCTTTACCCGGAATCCGCCCCTGTGGCCAATGGAATGGTTTTCTTCATAACCACCGATGCTGAAGCATTCATCTTTAGCAGTCAACAATTCAAGCATGTCCTCCAGTAATGGTTATAATTTATCCATTGCTCTACCAGCCTTCAAACTGTTCTCTGGAGTATCCCACTCCCTAACCACTAACTTCTTCACCGATTTATGGCATGGGAAGGTTTTCGCCGGACCTCTTAAGCCATCCATGATTGGGTCCACCTCTTCCTGATCAGATTCTTCTTGCAGGACCTTAATTCCCATCTCCTTAAGGACACGGGGAATCAGAGGCCACGATTCTTCCCTGTGAATAAGATGAACCACCTTAGGATCGTCCCCTTCCACAGTTGGGACTTGACCCCGCTCCTCAACCGGATCCTGTCCCTCCAGAGAAGAATCTGCCTCAGGAAAGTCCTTTACTGGAGGCTCCCTGTCCTCCGGATCGCCCAGAGGTCTCGTCAGCAGCATCTGAATGCAAAGCCTTACCCAGGACTCGCCAAATCCTGGTCGCACCACTGGCCTGCGAAACTTTGGACCACTTGCTAGGCCATGGACCCTGCAGACCCTCTTGCCTGGAAAATCACACCACGGCCTTCCTTGCAAGATACATCTTATGCAGCAGAACAACAAAATCAAGAAAAATTCTGGTCGCTGCATCTCAAAAAAGATATACCGTATTTTTCGCTCCATAAGACGCACTTTTTTTCCACAAAAGTGGGGGGAAAATGTCTGTGCGTCTTATGGAGTGAATATTAAAAACAAACAAACAAAAAAAAAAAAAGCTACAACCAATTTTTTTTGGTCCCCATTCCCCATCCCAACCTTTTAAATTTATAATGTAATTTACATTCGGTTTACATTTGTAATGTAAACCGAAGTGATAATTAATTTTGTTAATTGAACCTCGGTATATAAAAGTTATAAATAAATAAATAAATTTAATTAACTGCAACCTCCACCCTCCTGCCCCCCAAGACTCACCAAAAGTCCCTGGTGGTCCAGCGAGGGTCCGGAGCGATCTCCTGCACTCAGGCCGTTGGCTGCCAGTATTCAAAATGGCGCCGATAGGCTTTGCCCTTACTATATCATAGGGGCTACCGGTGCCATTGGTCGGCCCCTGTCATATGTTGGAGCACAAGATGGCGCCAGCCGTCCATTGCTCCTACCATGTGACAGGGGCCGACCAATGGCACGGGTAGCCCCTGTGACATAGTAAGGGCAACGGCTATCGGCGCCATTTTGAATACTGGCAGCCGACGGCCCGAGTGCAGGAGATCGCTCCGGACCCCCGCTGGACCACCAGGGACTTTTAGCGAGTCTTGGGGGGGGGGGCAGGAGGGGGTTGTAGTTAATTAAATTTAAAGGGTTGGGATGGGGAATGGGGACAAAAAAACCCCATTTTATGCCCTACCCTAATTTGCTCCATAAGACGCACAGATGCCTGGGAACAGAGCCGGTTTAGCACACCATTTTATTTTTTTTTTTAAATTTTCCCGCTCTGAATCCTAGGTGCGTCTTATGGAGCAAAAAATATGGTAGTTGCAATGGAGAAGGTACAGAGAAGGGCAACCAAAATGATAAAGGGGATGGAACAGCTCCCCTATGAGGAAAGGCTGAAGAGGTTAGGCCTGTTTAGCTTGGAGAAGAGATGGCTGAGGGGGGATATGATAGAGGTCTTTAAGATCATGAGAGGTCTTGAATGAGTAGGTCTGAATCAGTTATTTACACTTTTGAATAATAGAAGGACTAGGGGGCATTCCATGAAGTTAGCAAGTAGCACATTTAAGACTAATCTAAGAAAATTCTTTTTCACTCAATGCACAATAAAGCTCTGGAATTTGTTGCCAGAGGATGTGGTTAGTGCAGTTAGAGTAGCTGGGTTCAAAAAAGGTTTGGATAAGTTCTTGGAGGAGAAGTCCATTAACGGCTATTAATCAAGTTTACTTAGGGAATAGCCACTGCTATTAATTGCATCAGTAGCATGGGATCTTCTTGGTGTTTGGGTAATTGCCAGGTTCTTGTGGCCTGGTTTGGCCTCTGTTGGAAACAGGATGCTGGGCTTGATGGACCCTTGGTCTGACCCAGCATGGCAATTTCTTATGTTCTTAAGTAAGCCACTGTCATTGCATTGTCCGACATTACCTGGGCTGCTCGAACCTGCAATCTGTCGCTGAACTGCATGCATATTGGACTGCATGGGCTTCCAGGTGATTGATGGTCCAGAGAAACTCTTCTGCACTCCAGTGCCCCTGCACTGTCAGTTCCTGAAAGTGAGCTCCCCAACCCCGGAGATTCGCATCCATCATGAGTACTAGCCAGTCCGTTGAACTTAAGGAAACCCCCTTTCTTAGATGATCCACTTTTAACTACCATTGTAGTTGAGAGCAGACCTCCATCGGCAGGTGGAGCCAAATCAAATAGTCTTGAGACCGTGGACTCCAACAAGACAGCAGAGTGCGCTGAAGAGGACACATATGCGTCCTCGCCCAGAGCACCACCTACAGGGTCACCGCCATCAACCTGAACACCTGAAGATAGGACCTCACTGTCAGGCAAAGTGTGTTCGTCAGACACGCCTGCACCATTAGCTTCTGAAAATGGCCCTCCAGCAGGAACACCCTGCCTTGTTTTGTGTTGAACTCAACCCCAAGATACTCTAGCAATTGTGATGGCAGAAGATTGCTCTTGGTCAGGGTCACAACTCAACCTAGCTCCTGCAACAAGGAGATCACCTTGAGCGAGACCCAGAGGCTCTCTTCCAGACTCTTGGCCCGAATCAGTCAGTCAGTCCAAGTACAGGTGTACCAGGATCCTATCTTTTCTCAACTCCGCCACCACTACCACCATAACCTTGGAAAAAGTTCTGGGTGCGGTGGCCAAACCAAAAGGTGGCGCTCGAAACTGATAGTGACGTCCTAAAATTGCAAAACGCAGAAATTGTTGATGCTCTAGTCAGATGGGAATATGCAGGTACGCCTCGGACAGATCCAGAGATATCAGGAACTCCCCCGATAGTACTGCCATTATTGAGTGCAAGGTTTTCATGCGAAAACGAATCACACACAAATGACAGTTGACTCCTTTGAGATCCAGGATGGGGATCAAAAGAGCTCTCCTTCTTGGGCATAACAAAATTAATGGATTATTGGCCTGTATTTTGATACATGGGCACTGAAACCACAGCGTGTAGGCTGAGAAGTCTTGACAAATGCACTCCACTGCCTGTCTTCTGCAGAGAATGGCAAGGAGACACCATGAACACATCCCAAGGAACAGTGCAAAACTCCAGTGCATAGCCATCTCTTATCTCCAGAACCCACTGGTCGGTTGTGATCTCAACGCACCTCAGATAAAAGAGTCAAACTGTCTCCTGATCCCAGAGGTGGGTCAGCACACCTTCATTGGGAGGCTCGGGGAACTCCACTACCTGAGCCTGCACCCCACTGGGAGAAAGGACTGAGATTTACCAAAGGTCAAGTCCTCTGAAAAGCTGCTCCTCTGTAGGGTCGAAAACATCTGAATCCCCTGGTACGACCACTCATGCTGAAGGATCACTGTGCCTATTTTTTATCCTCTGGTAATCGAGGAACTAGGGAGTCACTCCACTTATTGGCCATTTCTCCAGCTCACTCCCAAACAAGAGCCAGCCTTTAAAAGGCAACTTTGTAAGGTTAGACTTCAAGGTTGTTTCAGCCGACCAATTGCTCAGCCATAGCTGACACCTAGCTGCTATTATCTAAGCCACCCTGCTGGCCAAAGTGTTACCAAATCACAGCCCACATCTGCCAAAAATTCGGCTGCTGGTTCCATCACTATCTTGGAATTTACACCAGATTCATCAATCTCCTGAGAGAGCAGTAAACAAAACCGAGCCACCAGGGAACAACAGGAAGCTATCTGCAAATGCATTGCCATTGCTTCAAAGGCCTGCTTAAGGATAAACCAATTCTCCTATTCTGTGCATATTTGAAGGCCACTCCCCCTTCTACAGGAATAGTCATTTGCTTGGTAACAGCACACACAAGCACATCCACCTTTGGAAAACGCAATTGCTTTCTTGCAACTGGATCCAGGAGGTACAGTCCTTCCAAGACTATTCCCCCTTTAAAATTAGCTTCTGGGGCTCCCCATTAAAGATCATTTATTTATTTGCTTGCTTGCTTTTATATACCAAAGTTCATAGGGAACATCACATCGGTTTACAATGTAATAAATTTATAACAGTTAAAAGACAGACAATCAGTTACATAGTCAATTAAGAAAAACTAAAATATACAATAAATATTTCTAACAGGTAAATACTAAAATCAGAAAAGCTAAGAAACGTCAGCCGTGCAGAAAGTGCTCTGCTTTCTGTGAGTAGTATAAAATCATATATAACATGAAGTAATGTTAAAGTAGCCATTATTAGGTTAAGTATATGCTTGCTGGAACAGCCAGTTCTTTAATTTTTTCTTGAAGATTCGAGGGTTTGTTTCTAATCTTAAGTCTTGTGGTGAAGAATTCCATAGTGAGGACCTGCTAAAGATAGAGCTCGCTCTCTAACAGTGTTAAGATGAGCTAGTTTTGGAGAAGGTATTGATAAAGTACCATTGCTGGCTCAGCACGTGTTTCTCTGTGGCATATGAAAATGGAGGGCAGCATTAAGCCATTCTACTTTGTCATTATATGTTTTATGAATTAGAGTTAAAATTTTGAAATGTAATCTGTATGATATTGGGAGCCAATGCAATTCCATTAAAATAGGTGTTACATGGTCTCCATTATAGGGAAGAAGCATGAGGCTTTACATAAGGAAACCAAAATGGTATCTTTCTTTGAAGATGCTGGGAGTACCTGGGGCTGAATCCATGTCTGAGCCAATGTCTGGGAAATCAGAGCTGGTAACTCATCTCTTTGAAAGAACCTCAACATAGTTCTATACGGCTCCAATCCTGAAGGAATTTCCCCATCCTCCAGGGAGTAAGGATCGGTCTTATCTGTGCCATCTGGGTCCCCGTCGGAAAGACTGGCTCCAGGCATATCCCAATGCTTACCTGCAGAACTAGGCTTGTGGGATTTCACAGTTTGCGATCCTGACTTGTTAAGATTGGCCAAGGTCAGAGATTGCGCCTGAAGAAAGGAATGCAGTCCTTGAAAAAATTCTACCCAAGAAAATGCAGAAGGTTCCATGCCATAACCAGGGGGCAATTGTCTTGTGCCCACTGAAATACCTTCCCCCGATGACAAACCAGTTACAGGAGCTCCAAAATCAGGTGACCCTTCTTGGCAGTGTCTGATAATAGTGTTACCCCGAAAAAGAAAATTAGGCGAACACAAATAAGGCACACAATGCTGTGCCTATATAAGTGCCCAAACAGTGGTATTCCAGGAACAAAAATTAGCAAGTAAGCACCAATTTTCCTTTCCTGTTTATACCTGGATCAGTCCAGACTCATGGGATGTACCCAAGCTTTCTTAATTAGGGTAGGACTGCGAGAGTTCCACTCAAAGAACACTCGCACCAAAGCCCATGGCCTCTGGAGCCTGGACATCCAAACAATAATGTCTGGTGAAAGTGTGCAACGACTTCTAAGTAGCCGCCTGACAAATTTCCTGCAACGATACCAACTGCCATTTGGCCCAAAAAGTCGCCTGAGACCGAACCGAATGAGCCCTTAAGCCCACCAGGACAGGACGACTTTTACAGATATAAGCAGAGTTTATTGCTTCCTTCAACCATCCTGCTATTGCAGACTTTGAATCCTGCTGCCCCTTCTTAGTATTACTCCACAACACAAAAAGATGATCAAATACCCTGAAGTTATTAGTAATTTTGAGGTAACGCAACAAAGCCAGTTTCACATCCAAGCATTGTAGGTCTTTAGCGTATGGAGTTGACTCGTCCAAATCTGGAAAAGCTGGAAGTTCCACGGTCTGGTTCAAATGAAACGCGGACACAACCTTCAGGAGAAAAGAGGGCACTGTCCTCAAAGAAATCCTGGAATCAGAGATCCTCAGGAAATGCTCTCTGCACAATAGTGCTTGCAGTCCTGAAATCCTGCAGGCAGAACAAATGGCCACCAGAAACACCACCTTTAACGTTAAGATCCTTCACCGTTGCTTTTGTCAAAGGCTCAAAAGGAGCCCCACACATCCCTCTGAGGACTAAATTTAGGTTCCATGAGGGACATATTCTCCACAATGGGGGATGCAGATGCTTTGCCCCGCAAAGGAAGCGAACCACATCCGGATGAGCAGCCAATGATACGCCATGCACTTTGCCTCGAAGACAGCCTAAAGCTACAACCTGCACCTTAAGAGAGCTAAAGGCCAAACCTTTCTTCAAACCCTCCTGCAAGAAAGCCAAGATGTGAGATATCGAGGCTTGAGTGGAGACCACTCCTTGGCTATTGCCCCAGGACTCAAAGACCTTCCAGACTCTGACATATGATAAAGAAGTGGAATTCTTCCTAGCCTGCATCAAAGTGGTAACGACATCCTCTGGATATCCTCCCTCTCTCAAGCGCTGCCTCTCAAAAGCCAGCTGTGAGACAAAAGCGATTCGCCCAATACAAAAATATTGGGCCCTGCCGCAGAAGGTTTGGCAAATGATCGAGTTGCAGTGGACTGTCGACCGCCAGGTTGACCAGATCCGCAAACCAAGAGCACCTCGGGCACTCTGGCACCCCCAGAATTACTTCTCTGAGGTAATTTTCTATTCACCTTATCAATTTCCCTACCATGGAGGAAACACGTAAGGTAGAATTCCCATGGGCAAGGTAGAACCAGAGTATCTATGCCCTCTGCTCTGTGTTCTCTTCTGTGACTATAAAACCAGGATGCCTTGGCATTCTTTCGCAACGCCATCAGGTCCAAGCTGAGAGTACCCCACCGGTGACATAGAGCCATCGTCTATTCTGACAGCTCTCACTCACCAGGGTCCAATTTCTGATTGAGAAAATCTGCCTGTGTATTGTCTACTCCAGCCATGTGTGACACTGCAATCGCCAGATGCTGCTCCGCCCAGAGAAACAAGTCGTGAGCTTCCTGGGCTACTGCCAGACTCCTGGTTCCCCCGTTTGGTTGATAAAAGCCACCGTGGTCACATTGTCCAACAATATGCATACTGAGCAGCCGCTCATGAGAGGTAGAAAAGCAAGTAACGCGTCCCGCACAGCCCTTGTCTCCAAACGATTGATAGACTAGGAATTCTTTTCTGTGGACCACTGCCCCTGGGCTGACTGACTCTGGCACACTGCCCCCCAGCCAGAGAGACTGGCGCCAGTGGTGACTACCACCCAGACTGGAACCTCCAAATCCACTCTGTGCCTGAGATGTTCCTGACCAAGCCACCATGAAAGACTGGAATTGGCAGGCTCCTCAAGCAACAAAGGAAGGTGAAACTGCTCTGACAATGCATCCCAACACAAGAGGAGGGACCACTGCAGAGATCTCATATGTGCAAAGGCCCAAGATACCAGCTCCAATGTCGAGGCCAGAGAGCCCAACACCTGAAGATAATCCCCGACTCTGGAAATCGCTGCATCCAACAACCTGCACACCTGCTTCTGCAGCTTGAGAATATGAGCATCCGTAAGGAACGCCTTCCCTATTCTGGTGTGGAAACGTGCTCCCAAAAACTCCAGAACTTAAGACGGGGTGAGATGACTCTTAGTCAAATTCACCTCCCAGCCCAGAGACTGCAGCTGCTCGAAGACCTGAGACTGCCTGAGCCCCCAGGGTCTCCAACTTCGCTCAAATGAGCCAGTTGT
Source organism: Rhinatrema bivittatum (assembly GCF_901001135.1). Taxonomy (NCBI): domain Eukaryota; kingdom Metazoa; phylum Chordata; class Amphibia; order Gymnophiona; family Rhinatrematidae; genus Rhinatrema; species Rhinatrema bivittatum. The sequence continues at coordinate 273,024,254 of NC_042617.1, forward strand.
CCACATATGGGTGAACCAAGATGCCCTTCTTCTTGAGCGTTGCTGCCACAGCCATCACCTTGGTAAAAGTTTGCAACACCGTGGCCAGACCGAATAGAAGAGAACAAATTGAAACTGTTTCCCAGAGGACCATGAAGCACAAAAACCATCGGTGATCTGGGCAGATTGGAATGTGCAGATACGCTTTGGTCAAGTCCAGAGAAGCCAGAAATTCTCCTTTGTGCACTGCTGCAATCACAGACATCAGAATCTCCATTCAGAAGCAAGGAACCCCTAGAGCCACATTCATCTTTTTCAGATATAAAATTGGACAGAAAGGCCCTTCCTTCTTCAGGACCACGAAATTAATGGAATACCGTCCCATCCTTTTTCCTCCACAGGAACAGGAACTATGGCTCCCAGCTCATGTAACCGATCCACGGTTCCTTGAACCATCTTTCTGTCGCAGCCCGGGGTGCAGGGGGAAACCATAAATAAGTGCTAGAGCGGATGAGAGAATTCTAACACGTAGCCATATTTTATCACACAGAGGATCTGTTGGTCTGTTGTGATTTTGATCCACAGAGACAGACGACCTCCCACACGAGGGAGAGAGGAGTGGACTGGCATTGCTTCATTGTGAGGACTTTACTCCTCCAGAACCCTGGCCAAGATCTTCTATGCCTGATTTCCTGCCCCTTCAAAAGGATTGTGTTATGTTTGGTACTAGTGTGAATCCCTGGGCCGAGGTGAGAGGTGTCTCTGGCCACAGGGAGGTGCCCTGTGAGCCTCACCACTGGTAGACGTGGCCTCAGCACATCAGACACAGCTGTGGAGTAGAGTCTTTACTGATAGCAGAAAGTAAAGTTCAGAGCAGGGGGTATACCCAATGAAGATGTCTCAGATGACAATCCGGTAGTGGCCCGCGGAGCGGGATATGCCAGGAAGTCTTGAAATAGTGGAGAACACTCGGATGTGCAGATCCAGTAGTGACCCGCGGAGCGGGGTACGCCAGGGAAAAGTCTCAGAGATGAAAAATGAGAAAGCTGTCCGAGGTGCAGCAAATAACTTGTAGGCAGGGTATACCGGAGTTGTTCCTTCAGGGAAGAAGTGGTAGTGGCCTGAGGTACGGGGTATAGTGCAGCGAATCCCAGACGAGGCTTAGACAGTGGAAGTCCGTAGAAATAGGTACTCACAGGAGGTGGTTCCAGGAGAGGTTCTGGGGAGCAGAACCAAGAGCAGTTCAAGGCAGGAGGTCTTCCGAGGAGCGGATAACCAGAGATGAGATAGGGCCCCCGAGGAGCGGGTACCCCAAGTGTCTCACGCCAACGTAGAAACTGGAACCTGAGGTCCAAGGAGTGGAATTCAGCAAGAAAGAATTCCTTGCTAACTCGTAGCAGTGAAGGGCCAACTAGCTTAAGTACCGGTGGTGGGTGACATCATCCAGAGGGGATGCCCCTGAGGTTCCCGTCATAATTTGTACAAGAGTGGCTCATGCGCGCGCCTAAGTGATTCCTGGTCCAAGATGGCTGTCAGCAGCGCCCACACCGTCCCGGAAACGCCAGGCTGGTCGGCGGTGGTTGGAGGAAGCCGTTATTCATCCAAGAGATGATGATGCAGCAGTAAAAGAGGTGAGCATCAGTGGTCGCAGCAGTCTGTGACCGAGGGGCATAACAGATTGATTCCAGGATTGCTGCCTCTTGGCACCTTGCCTCTGAGCTCCTGCCGAGGACCTACCAGGAAGAATTTGCCTGCTCGACCGAAAATGGGAGCACCCAGCAAAGGAACCCCTGTTCCCTTTTGGCATATCTTCTGGCAGTTTATGGCCCTTAGACTCTCCAAGCCACTTCACAAGCTCCTCTAAGTCTTCTCCAAACAGAAACTTTCCCTCGGACGGTAAGGCTCCCAACCGAGACTTAGACCTAGCATCTGCCGATCAGTTCCTCAACCAGAGGAGCCTTCTGGCCAACAACGCAGACATCATAATATTGGAAGAGGTTCTGATAAGGTCATATAAAGTGTCCATAACATAGGCCACTGCTGCCTCTAGGCAGTCTTGGATGGAGATAGCGTTCTAGTAGCCTGTAACTGCAGCACCCAACATTAGCCTTCTGCATGAAACTACTACACACCGCAGCATGAATTCCAAAAGTATACACCTCAAATATCTTGAGGTGAATCTCCAACATCCTGTCCTGCATATCTTTCAGCGCCACTGAGCCAACTACAGGAATGGTGGTCTTCTAGTGCTTGCTGACATCAAAGTGTCCACCTTAGGAAGTGCCAACAATTAGAGCGTGCCCTCAGGCAATGGATACAATTTTGCCATCGCCCAGCCTACCTTCAGGACCCATCTCCGGAGTGTCCCATTCCCTGACTACCAGCTTTTTAACAGACTTTTGAAAAGGGAGGGCCTTCGCTGGACCCCTTAGGCCATCCATGACTGGGTCCACTCCCTCCTGAGGGAACTTGACCCCCATTTCATAAGAACATAAGAAATTGCCTTGCTGGGTCAGACCAAGGGTCCATCAAACCAGCATCCTGCTTCCAACAGAGGCCAAACCAGGCCACAAGAACCTGGCAATTACCCAAACACCAAGAAGCAACTTGAGAATATGAGGAATCAAGGACCACAACCCTTCCTCAGGGAAAAGAAACACCACCTTGAGGTCATCCCCTTCCGCCACCAGCACCCGGCGCAAAATTCCATCTGTATCTTGACCATCCGAGCTGTTATCAGGCACCACCGGATCCTTGTCAGGCCCAGCCAGGTCCGGAAAAGCAGGCCCTGTGGAGCTCAACCCTCTGAATCGTCTGAGTCGACATCTGGACCGCCCAAAGGCATCCTTATCCTGAGGACCCTGGGTGCCTTTCGCGGCACCAGACCATTAGACCCTCCAGGCCTTTTCCTGGCCGCGGTCCACCAGGCCTCTCCGAGAACTTTCCAGCAGCCTGGCATGACAAATATACCTCATGCATAAGCAGAATGAACTCTGATTAGAATGGAACGGTGGCCTCCAATTTTTGACCGGGAGAGCTTCCTTCGCTGTCCGAATAAGCCTCTCTTTGGTGAACAAAGTCCTGCCCCACCAGAGCCAATGGAGGAGGAAGGTCTTCACCCCCGCCCCCCGAAACAGCCCAGGCAAGCCATCAGCACCTGACAATATGGCTGCCTTTCTCATGCCCGGCGGGGGAGGGGCAGTTGATTTCAAAAGCGCTCTTGTGCCCAAGTGCTTCTTCTGCTGTCGCTCCGACCGACATGGTGCTTGCCGGCCCTAAACCGCCCTCTCCACCAGAGAGGCAGTGGGAACACAGTCTGGCATGGGACAGCCGCACGAGCGGCATGCACTGCCACGTACCATCACAAAAAAGAATGCCGCACTGCCTGCACACAGGCTTGACCACGTATCAGAAGCAGTCCCCCCCACCGCCCAAGATCTCATCTCCTAACAGCCCTAAAAGCTTAATTACAGTCTTCACAGCCGCTAGCACCTCAGCATCTCTTCCCCTGCCTTCAATTAAGTCTTTTTTTTTAAACCTTTAATAAGACAAGAGACAGGAAAAGGGTATGTTCCTGACTGAAGAGCTGCCGCATTCCACCTGTTCTCCTTGGGGGGGGGGGGGGGGGGGGACTGGCACCAGCTAACCAAACCCCCCCCCCCCGGCAGCAAAAAGCTGAGACAGAGAAGGACCTTGACCCCCAGCTCGTTACCCTCAACACCAGGAGGGATAGCTCCACCAGGGTCTAACAACCTCCAGGGAGAGATACTAGCAAATATCTTCATTCTCTTCTCCTTCTTCTCCCCCCCCCCCCAGGGATAAGAAAATTATTTCCTTACCTGCTAATTTTCATTCCTGTAGTACCATGGATCAGTCTACACAGTGGGTTATGTCCCCCTTCCAGCAGGTGGAGTCAGAGCAAAAACTGAGAGGGCGGTCCCTCATAACTGGTGTGCCCTCTGTAAACCTTCAGTATTAAGAATAACCAAGCAATAAGGAAAAACACCTTGGATGGATCAATACAAATTAAAGTACATAAACTGTCAACACGACTAAACAAACTTGCAACCAGAAAGCTCGATCAGCACCAAACCGGTCCTGAAAGAAGTACACAGTCGAGCTGGCAGATTGTCCCCACGAAACCCAAGAATCCTGAGGGTGGGCATCTGGACTGATCCATGGTACTACAGGAATGAAAATTAGCAGGTAAGGAAATAATTTTCTTTTCCCTGTACGTACCAGGATCAGTCCAGACAGTGGGATGTACCAAAGCTTCCCTAAGTAGGGTGGGCCACTGATAGCCCAGCTCGAATGACCTGAGCCCCAAAGGACCCCAAGGTCGACTGTTGAAGATTCAAGCGATAGTGACGTGCAAATGTGTGCAAGGACTTCCAGGTAGCCGCTCTGCAAATTTCCTGTAGAGAGACCGCTCGGCGTTCGGTCCAGGAAGCCACCTCAGCGCGGAGAGAATGAGCTTTAATACCTTCTGGGGGAGAATGTCCCGCTCCAACATATGCCGCTGAAATGGCTTCCCTTCAGCCACCGGGCAATGGTGGTCTTTGAAGCTTTATTCCCCTTCTGGGGACCACTCCAGAGGACAAAAGATGATCTGATAAACGGAAGTCGTTGGTAACCTCCAAATATTGAAGGAGAGCGCGCTTGACATTTAGGCGCCTAAGTTCTCTGGAGTCCTCATCCTGGAATGAAGGCAGTTCTACTAAGTGATTCAGGTGAAAGGACGAGACCATCTTTGAAAGGAAAGATGGCACGGTTCAAGGATACCCCGGAGTCCGTGAGGCATAGATAAGGCTCTCTGCATGACAAGGCCTAAAGCTCCGAGATTCTGCAAGTGGAGCAGATGGAAACCAAGAAAACCGTCTTGAGAGTAAGGTCCTGAGAGAAGCCCGTTTCAGCGGTTCAAAGTGTGGACCGCCAAGAATTCAAAGGGCCAAATTCAAGCTCGAGGAAGGACATAAATTGCGGATCTGATGTTTCACATGCTTTACTCCCGTTTAAGAAACTGACCACGTCCGGGTGTGTAGCAAGGGTAGATCCTTCAGAAGGGTGAACCAGAGAACCAAGGGCTGCCACCTGGACCCGCACGAATTATAGGCCAATCCCATCTCCAGCCCACACTGTAAGAACGACAAGATGTGGGCAATGGTTGCATGTCGCGGAGAGAGGCGTGAGGATTGACATCAAGTCTCACACACTTTCCAGACCCGGACATAGGACATGGAGGTGGAAGTCTTCCTAGCCTTGGGAAGAGTGGATATAACCGCCTCCGGGTACCCCTGTCACCTTAGCCGGCGCCTTTCAAAAGCCAGGCAGCTAGACAGAAGCGATTGACCTGGTCGAAAAATACTGGGCCCTGTCGTAGTGGATTCGGCAGATGCCCGAGGCGCAGTGGTCCATCCACTGCTAGGTTAACTAAGTCGGCAAACCAGGGTCGACGAGGCCACTCCGAAGCAACCAGGATCACGGGCCCCCGGTGACCCTCTAATTCGCCGGAGCACCCTTCCCACCAGGGCCAAGGGTGGGAACACGTAAAGCAGGATGTGCATTGGCCATGGGAGAACTAGGGCGTTGACGCCTTCCGCACCGTGTTCTCTTCTGTGGCTGAAGAAGCGCGGAGCCTTCGCATTCCTCTGCTTGGCCATCAGATCCAGATGTGGATGGCCCCATTGCGTGAAGAGTAGTGACGCTGCCTCCAGGGACAGCTCCCATTCTCCAGGATCTAAGCGCTAACGACTTAGGAAATCCGCTTGACCATTGTCCACTCCTACAATGTGAGACGGCGCAAAACGAGACAGGTGAAGTTCCGCCCATGGCATCAGCTGGTCGGCCTCTCAAGCAACATAGAGACTCCGTGTCCCTCCTTGATAATTGACGTATGCGACCGTCGTTGCTTTGTCTGAGAGGATTCGGACTGCCTGACCTTGGACTAGGGGCAGGAAGTGCTGCAGCGCAAGACGGACCGCCCTGGTCTCCAGACGGTTGATGGGCCACGACACCTGATCCGGTGTCCATTGCCCCTGAGTCAATTGACGGTTGCACCCTGCTCCCCAGTCGGCAAGGCTGGCATCTGTTATCACGATTACCCCTTGTGGACCCTCCAGCTATACTCCTCGGAGCAAATGATCCAGGTCAGGCTGTCCAGGGGCTAGGGGCAGTAGCGGCAGGGGAGCCTGAAACTCTCAGGACACCAGTTTCCACCGGGATAGTAATGCTCTCTGCAATGGACGCATGTGGGCAAAGGCTCAAGGCATGACATCTATCGTGGAGGCCATGGAACCTAGCATCTGGAGATAGTCCCAAGCCATGGGAGGCTGGAGGTCCCGAAAACGCTGAACCTGAAGGAGGAGCAATTGGACCCGGTCCGGACGAAGAAAGACCGTGCCCTCCTTGGTGTCGAAATGAACTCCCAGAAAGTCGAGACACTGGGATGGAGTGAGGCTGCTCTTGGTAAAATTGATGACCCAACCAAGCGATTGGAGGAGGAGTAACACTCGTTCCGAGGGCTGGCACAAGTCCATGGACTTTGCCCGGATGAGCCAGTCGTCCAAGTAGGGATGGGCCAGAATCCCTTCCTTCCGCAGGGCCGCCGCCACCACTACCATCACCTTGGTAAAGGTGCGAGGAGCGGTTGCCAGGCCGAATGGCAGGGCCTGGAACTGGAAATGCTGATCCAAAATCTTGAAGCAGAGAAAGCACTGGTATTCCTGCCAGATGGGGATATGCAGATAGGCCTCTGTCAGATCCAAGGATGCTAGGAACTCTCCCTTGTGCACCGCTGCAATCACGGAGCTTAGGGTTTTTCCATCCTGAAGTGAGGAACCTTGAGAGCCCTGTTGACCAGCTTGAGATACAGGATCGGCCGGAAGGAGCCCTCCTTCTTGGGGACTACGAAGTAGACGGAATAATGGCTGAGCCCTTGTTCCGTCACTGGCACAGGAAGAATGGCTCCCAACTCCCGATGCCGGTCCAGCGTCTGTCGCACTGCGTCCTGTTTCTTTAATCCGCAAGGGGAGAAGACAAACAGACCTCTGAGAAGTCGAGCAAACTCTAAAGCGTAACCATGCTTTAGAATATCCAGGACCCACTGGTCTGAGGTAATTGTGGCCCACTCCTCGTAGAATAGCGAAAGGCAGCCTCCTATCTGGGGAATTGAAGATGGGACCGACAATACTTCATTGCGGAGATTTAGCAGAAGTCCCTTGGGCGAGGGCGTCTCAGGCTGATCTTCGACCCCGAAAGGAATGAGACCAGGACTGCGACTGTGATGAGGCAGGCCTGTGGGTTACCGGCCACCCCTGACGAAAACGCCGTTGTCTTCTGAAACAGTTCCGCGGAGAGCTGTAAGTCCTGGAGCTCAGAGGATGATCTTCCGGTAACTTATGCACCTTATTCTCCCCGAGCAATTTGATGAGTCGATCCAACTCCTCCCCAAACAGCAATTTACCCTTGAAAGGGAGAGAGCCAAGTTGAGGGGGAATCCGCGGCCTAGTTTCTGAGTCAGAGGAGGTGTCTGGCTGAGACTACGGACACCATGGACCTAGACAGCACCCGGAGAAGATCATACAGTGCGTCCGCACCATACGCTATGACGGCTTCCAGCCTTTCCGCCAGTTGTGCCTCCCCTGGAGGAAATTCTTGGGTGCCAAGCAGTTGTTGGAGCCACCGGAGCCCTGCTCGCTGCATCAGGGAGCTACAGACAGCAGCCCGAACTCCCAAGGCGGACACCTCAAAAACCCTCTTCAAATATACCTCAAGTTTGCGGTCCTGCAAATCTCTGAGGGCCGCTCACCAGTCACTGGAATAGCAGTCTTCTTCGTGACTGCTGAAACCGCAGCATCCACCCGCAGTACTTTAAGCAGATCCGGGGAGTCCTCGGGAAGTGGGTACAGTTTGTCCATAGCTCTGCCAACCCGCAGAGAAGCTTCCGGAGCCTCCCACTCCTTGGACAGCAATTGGAGGAGCATAGGATGAAAAGGAAAGGTCTTCAAAGGCAGCTTGAGCCCCGCCAGGACAGGGTCCCCTCTTGTCGGTGCTGTGCTGGTACCAGGAGCATCCTGGGGTGCCTCAATGTCCAACTCGGCCAAGACATGCGAAATGAGTGAATCCAGCTCATCGCTCTGGAAAAGGCGGAGGACTCGAGGATCATCTCCTTCGACTTGTGCTGGGGGCGCAGAGTCAACCAAATCCGGGTCCACCACAGGGACCGGCAAAGGCGGGTTAGGACCGGTTGGAAGAGAAACTGGTTGTACCCTGGAGGACCCCGATGGAGCCGCTGGCCCGGCAGAGCCAGGGTCTCCTGGAGCCGCAACTGAACGCGGCAGTCCCAATCCCCATGGTGCCCCTCCGGGGTCTGGGAAATCCCCCAGTCTGCCCATCTTAGCAGGAGGGGGAGCCAGAGCAGCGTCCTGGTGCTGATTGAGCCTGGACAAATAAGTACTATGCATGAACAGAATGAATTATGTGGGAAAAGGCTCTGGAGGAGGGAAGGGGGGGGGGGGGGGTGAACCAGGGGCGGCTCTGAGTCAGGGAGGTTAACCAGAATGAGAACCGGAGAATGAACCCGGTCAGGGGCTGAGCCAACAGGAGACTGCGCCGGAGGAAGCAACTCCGGATCCAAAATGGCCACCGTTCCCGTGCTGGACGGGAACGGGGCTGTCCTCCTCAGAGCCTGGCGCGCGTATGAGCGCGAAACTGACCGCCCCGGCGGGCTCCAGGTGCCCTCCCCGCCGGGGAGGCACCGAGCGCACAAGCCTTCCCAGGAGAGCCGTGTTCCGGGCTCCCTGCAGGCACTGCATCGCGTCGAACGCGGCATGGAGGTAAGAGTAAGCAAAGACCTCCGAAAGAGCAGCCGGGGGAAGGAGTCCTGCGCTGCTAACTTAGTCGACCCGTTCCCTTAAGGGAAGACCCTTAAGAATAAGTATATTTTCTTCAAGCTAGAGGAATGCCGCATCTCTGAAGCTTAGAGACTGCCCTGAGGAATCGGCATCTCAGGGCAGCGAGTCGATATCGAGTGGGAGAGGTTGGACCACCAACTTCACCCCTAAGGCAGCAAAAGTTACTTCTGTGAAAGGAAAACTTACAACTTATCCCAGGACCAAAAACAGCAATAAAGAAAAGCAAGAGACTGGGCTGCCACTGAAAGAAAACCCTGCCTGCAAGCCTGCAGCACAGCAACCAAAGCAGTAAGCCAAAAATGTTTTATTCTTTTGTTTGTTTTAAATAAGATCCATCCAAATAAATAACTCTTAGGAGAAAAAGAAATCCAGAAAGGACTATTCTCAGAGAAAGAAAACTGGGGAACCGAAGGAGCCAACTGCCATCCTGCTGGAGTCAGAGAAATACCGAAGGTTTACAGAGGGCACGCCAGTTATGAGGGACCGCCCTCTCAGTTTTTGCTCTGACTCCACCTGCTGGAAGGGGGACATAACCCACTGTCTGGACTGATCCTGGTACATACAGGGAATGCACCTCTACCATCTGCTGGAGACAGAGAAATACTGAGCGACTGCAGGTGGCACTCCAGCGTATGTTAGTGCAATTTTCTCTGTCTCCATCTGCTGGAAAGGAGACATAATACCAGGAGTCTGGACTGATCCAGGTATGAACAGGAAAGTGGCTTTTCCTGCCAAAAACTGATCATGGCTGCTGTAACAGCCTGTCTGTCTACAGCTAACACTCTCCTGCATGCAGGAGAAACAGATCCTGCATGCAGGATTGTCAGGAAAGGTTTGTATTTTTATTGATATTAATTTTAACAAGGTGGACAGCCAGGAAGGGTTGGAAAACATGAGGAGGAATCTAGCAAAGCTCGAGGAATGATTTAAGTCTGGTAGCTAAGACTTAATGCTAAAAAATGCAGAGTAATGCATTTAGGATGCAAAAACCCAAGGGAAAGGTACAATATTAGAGGTAAAATTCTTCTAAGCACAAAGAGCAATTAGGATAGGCAAATGGGTTCTTACCTGCTAATTTTTGTTCCTGGAATACCACAGATCAGTCCAGACTCCTGGGTTTTGCATCCCTGCTAACAGATGGACAGAGAAAAAAAATGTTTCACTGACACTGCATATAACCTAGAGTGCCACCTTCAGTCCCCCCTCAGTGTTGACCTGTACCCATGCCAAGATGATATGTAAACACTAACTAAACAGACCCAATCCCCCGCAACAAGCAGGAGGAAGGTGAAGTCTCAAAATGGAAAATCCTTTCCAATAACAACAAAAGGAAATCACTGAAACCCTAAAGAATTCTTCATTATATACAAATGGTCAGTATGAGCGGACTCTCCCAAAAGGGTGGGACTCTGGACTAATCTGTGGTATTCCAGGAATGAAAATTAGCAGGTAAGAACCAGTTTTTCTTTCCAGTTCATACCCAGATCAATCCAGACTCCTGGGATATATTCAAGCTTCCCTAAACAGGGTGGAACTGTGATAGTCCCACTCGTACAACACTTTAAACCAAAACTCATGGCATCTGGAGTCTGGACATCCAAGCGATAATGCCTAGCAAAAGTGCAATGACTTTGCTAGGCAAGTAGCTGCCCGACAAATCTCTTGCAGCGACACTTGACACTCTGCCCAGGTGGTCGGCAGAGTGTCGAGAGAGCCCTTAAGCGCTCTGATACAGAATGATCTTGACAGATGTAAGCCAAGCCTATAGCTTCCTTCAGCCAACGTGCAATAGTTGCTTTGGAAACCTTATGCCCTTTTCTTGGACCACTCCAAAGCCGTAAAAGGTTTGACATTTGGAAACTATTATTCGAAGTTCCCTCGCGTGAGGCGCAGACACATCCCAATTAGGAAAAGCTAGAAGCACCACCATTTTACTGAGTTATAACTCCGAAACCACCTTTGGAAGAAAAGAAGGGACTGGGAGCAATGAGCTACAAGAGTCCGAAACCTGCAGGAAGGGATTTCTACAAGACAACGCCTGAAGTTCTAAAGTCCTTTCTGGCCGAACAAATTGCCACAAAAAAAACTGCTTTCAGGGTTAAATCCTTTATAGTCGCCCTCTTCAGCGGTTCAAATGGAGCTGCACATACCCCCTTAGAGCCAAATTAAGATTCCAGGAGGGACATAGCTTCTACAATGGAGAATGAAAATGTTTTGATCCTCGAAGAAAGCAAATCACATCCAGATGCACGGCCAGGGCAACTCTCTGCACTTTACCCAGAAGACAGCAGAACCGCCAACTGCACTCTAAGGGAGTTAAAGGCTTCACTCACTGATCCGAACACCAGAACTCGAAAATCCTCACCATAAGCCAAGGAAGTGGCTAACTTTCAGCAAGGTGATGACATCCTCAGAAAAACCCTTCCATCTCAGATGCTTCCTTTCAAAAGCCAAACTGCGAGACAGAAGTGAGTTACCTGATCTGAAAATATTGGACCCTGACAAAAAAGCTTTGGCAGATGACTGAACCTCCATGGCCCAGATTGCCCAGGTCCGCAAACCATGGTAGACACGGCCACTCCGGAGCCATTAGAATCACCTCACCTGAATGTTTCATAGTACCCACCAGTGGCCATGGAAAAAATACATAAAGAAGAATCCCCCAAGGCCAGGGTAGGACCAGGGCATCAATGCCTCGTGTGCTCGCCTGAAAGTATAAAAGCAAGGTACCTTGGTGTTCTGCTGCAATGCCATTAAGTCAATGGGGGGTATTCCTCCAACTTTCCAGGGTCCAGTCATTATAGACTGAAAATTCGCCTGCATGTTATCCACCTCAGACATGTGAGATGCCACCAATAGTGAAAGATGTTGCTCCAACCAGCAAACCAACTTCTGGGACTCTTGAGCCACCGGTTGTTGCACTGTCCAACAGAATTCGTAGCGGCTGACCGCGAAACCATGGTAGAAAGGCAAGTAACACTAAACGTACCGCCTACATCTCTAACCAATTGATGGACCAAGATGCCTCCTCCTTCGACCACTACCCCTGTGCCAACTGATCTTGGCACACTACTCCCCAACTGGAAAAACTGACATCGGTAGTCTATCACCCAATTTGGAACTTCCAACTCCACTCTGTGACTCATATTGGCCTGACCAAGCCAACACGAAAGACTTTACCTGGTAGTTCTCCCCTGAGTGGAAGTGGTATATGAAACCCCTCTGATAACAGATTTTACCAAGAAAGGAGAGCCTTCTGCAGAGGATGCATATGAGTAAATGAACCAAGGAATCAACTCGAGTTGATGCCACTGACTCCAGGACTTGTAGGTAGTCCCAGACTTGAGTATGAAAGCCCCAAAAGACACAAACTTGAGTCTGCAGTTTGAGTATTCGTTCCCTCATGAGAAACACTTTCCCTACTTTGGAGTCAATGAGCCCCTAGGTATTCTAGGGATTGGGAAGGTGTTGGCTGGCTTTTTGCAAGATTTACTATCCAACCCAGGGATCTCAACTTCTGCAGAACCTGTTGTACTGACTGCCAACAGATATCTGCTGACTTTGCCGAAATGAGCCAGTTGTCCAGGTATGGATGTACCAGTATTTGGAGGGCCGCCACCACTGCCACTATTTCCTTGGTGAAAATACGTGGAGCCGTCGCCAACCCAAAAAGGAAGGGTGCAAAACTGAAAATGCTTCCCTAGAATCACAAACCATAGAACCGCTGGTGCTCTGGTGGGATCACTATACATAAATACTCCTCCATTAGGTCTAGGGATGCCAGAAACTCTCCTTTGCATATTACCGCTATGACCGAGTGAAGAGTCTCCAAACGAAAACAGGGAATCTTGAGAGCCACATTTACCTTCTTTAAATCTAAAATCAGACTGAAGGTTCCTTCCTTTTTCGGTACCACAAAATAAATGGAATATCTTCCTGCTGTCTGCTCCCCTGTAGGAATAGTAATTATAGCCCCCAGGCCCCTATACTGCCACCTTCTTGACAAGTGGAATGCAAGGGGAGACAATGTATGAGTCTGAGCGGTTGAGAAAATTCTAATGCATAGCTGTCTCTCATTACACTTAGGACCCATTTATCTCTTGTAATTCTGATCTACTCCTCGTAAGAGTCAGTCGAACCCCGATGGGCAGAAGAGTGGACAAGTTTCTCCTCATTGTAATGTCTTGGCCCCACCAGTTCCCTGTCCAGAGATGTCCCGGTTTGGCTTTCTCCCTCATCAAAAGGACTGCTCCCAAGGACTGTGTTCTGCCTGAGCCTTGCTACTGAGTCCCCAAAAGGGCCCTATTCTGCCTAAATCTATTATCCCAAAAACAGGAATGGACAGGGAAAGACTTCTTTCCACCCTTCGGTCTGTCCTTTGGTAACTTATGCCCTTTGGACTCAGATACTTTACCAGTTCTTCCAGTCCTCTCTGATTAGAAGCTTTCTCTTGAATGGTAAAGCCACCAACTATGACTTGGACCAGACATCCGCCTCAACTAAAGTAGTTGCCTGGCCAATACAGCTGACATCATAATCCTGGAAGAAGTTCTGATCAGATCATATAAAGCATCTGCAATATATGCTACCGCTGCCTCTAGACACTCTGCCTGCTTCGCTGCAGATGCAGACTTAGATTCCTTTGCCTGAAATTGCTGGACCCAGTGTAAGCATGCTGTTTGCATAAAACTGCTGCACACCATAGCCCATATGCCCAACACCTCAAAAATCTTTTTCAAATGAACTTCTAACTTCTAGTCCTGAACATCTTTCAGTGCAGCTGACTCAGCCACAGGGATGGTGGTCTTCTTGTCACTGCCGACACAGAAGCATCCACCTTTGGAACATTAAAAGCTTGAGTGTCTCTGACAGCCATCGCTCCGCCAATCTTCAGGCCAGTCTCAGGAGTGTCCCACTTTCTGACCACAGACTTTCTCACAGACCTGTGAAAAGGAAAAGCCTTCGCTGGGCCCCTCAAGCTGTCCATGACCAGGTTCACACCTTCCTGTCAGACTCCTCTTGTGGGACCCTGATCCCTAGCTCCTTAAGAATCTGCAGAATAAAGGGCCACAGCTCCTCCTTACAGAAGAGATGCACCACCTTAGGGTCATCCTCTTCAGTTACAGTCACTTTTTCTAGAACTGACAAGTTGTGATCAGAACCCGTGCCAGGAGAGTAAACTGCCGGTGCAACAGATTCCTTAAAGTCCTCTCTAGGGTTATTTGGTTGAGCCCCCAGGACCCTCTGGATACTTGTGTTCCTTTCTTCTTTGAGAGTTTGGGTCTCTTCCTAGGTCGTGAATCTCTGCCAAGGTGTACCTCACACCTAGACCTCTTAAGCCCTGCTGCTTTTCTGGCTAAATAAGCCCTGTGTAGGAGCAGAACGATCTTGGAAGACAAGGCAGAGAAATCTTCAAAGTGCTCCCCCAGAAGGTCCTTGTCTGCCATAGAAGATATCTGCCTTTCCTCGGGGCTCTGTATGGCAGGTGATAATGAGATGGGGAATCCCCTGGCTCTCTAGAGGTCTCTGTTGCCACTGCCGCTGAAACCAAGATGGCTGCTATTTCCACGCTGATGGGAAGGAGATCAGTGGCAGCCCCCAACATTCCTGACACTTGCTTCGGCGGTTGTGCTGGTTTGGCAGCAGGAGTCTTCTCTCCCGAACCTCTTTCACCTCCAGACACGCAGTGGGAACCCAAGCTAGCGTGCAAAAGACGCGCACACGATTCCCCAGACGAATGGCAGCTGCTGCCACATGCCATCTTCCTTCTACCTGCAAGCCAGAGCCACATGGCAACAGAAGCTGCATGCCATGATGAACTCCCTCAACTGGGACCCCAGCCATCGGTGCTGCCCCGGCTCAGCTCTCAGTGCATGGCACTACCAAGTAACCTGTCCATCTTCCCACTCAGACCGCTACAGCAAAGTTTTTTGTTTAAAAAAAAAAACAACAACTGTGCACCAAAGAATTAAAAAAAAAAAAAGTTACTTCCCTGAAACTGGTGCTTCCCCAAAGCTGCAGGATTGTAGCAGGATTCAATGGACCTCCTTGGGGAAAGGGAACTGGACCACCAGCTATCAATCCCCATGGAGATAAGGATAGAGCCAATCTGAAGGGTTATTAACCCCTTGCTTGTCTACCTCAGACCAGGAGGGATGGTCCCACCAGGACCTAGCTAACTCCTAGGAGGAAAGCTAAAACTCCACTTTTTTTCTCTCTCTCTCCAGACTGCAAGTTTTATATCTCTTCCATCTTCTGGAGACAGAGAAATACTGAGAGACTACAGGTGGCATTTTAGGTTATTTGGCAATGTCAGTGAAACTTTTTTCTCTATCTGCTGGCAGGGAGGCAAAACCCAGAAGCCTGGACTGATCTGGATATGAACAGGAACTGAGGAGAATTGTATTTGATAATCTTAAGGAGGCCAAACAGGTGGATAAAGTGTGATAGACCGCAGGTTCTGCCCCTTCATCTGCTGGGGACAGAGAAATACTGAAGGGACGCTGGGTTATGCCTCCCTTCCATCTGCTGGAAGGGAGGCATAACCCAGCAGTCTGGACTGATCCGGGTACGTACAAGGAAGGTGATATTGCCCCTGTATAGCTCCCTGGTAAGACCTCACTTGGAATACTGTGTACAATTCTGGAGACCGCACCTTCTGGAGTCAGTCCAGAGGGTGTCTACTAAAATGGTCGTTCTAAAACATATGGGGCTAGACAAAGATCTAAATATGTATACCCCTAGAGGAAAGTCGAGATAGGAGAGATACAATAGAAACATTCAAATATCTCAAAAGTTTCCATGCAAAGGTGGTGAGCCTTTCTCAACAGAAAGGAGGCTCTAGAATGAGGGGTCATGAGAAGGTCAAAAGGGGTTAGACTCAGGAGTAATCTTAGAAAATATTTCTTTATAGAGAAGGTGGTGGATGCGTGAAATAGCCTCCCAGTGGAAGTGATGGAGACAAAAACAGTATCTGAATTCAAGAAAGCATGGTATAAATAGAGGAGATCTCTAAGGAAGTGATGAGAATTATAATGCTAAATTAATTAGATGGATGGGCCATATGGTCTTTCTGCCATCATGCTTCTAGATCCTGCCACTGCATCAGAAATAGTGTCACAGGAGGAGCCTGCAGCATTTAAAACTTGCTGCCCCTGCCCATTTTAACTTTGCTGCCAGAACAAAATGAGCCACTCCCTTCCCTTTACTGCTGCAGTCAGCAATCCTGCAAGCACTGAAGTCTCCCTTCCCCTCCAAATGTCTGAAGTTTCCAGTGCTGTCAATATGAGGTCCCAACCAGCACAGAATAGACACAAACAGGCTGCCTTGCAACTGCCTCTCTCTCTCACTGCTGCTGAAATTCAAGCTGTGGCAAAACAAAGGTTCTCTGCTTTTAAAAAAAAAAAAAAAGTTAAGAATTTTTTATAACCCCTTTGCTTACCTGCCAGGAAAAAGCCCTGAGAGGAGTAGCAGAGGGGAAAGCAGAGACAAAAAACAAAACATCTCTGAGCTCAACCAGGGCGCAAAGGTACCAGGGAGTTCTCTAGGATACACTCCAAAGGAGAACCCTGGGAGTTTGATCTACGGCCTGCTCAACCAGGGAAATAAGTGAACTAGTTGGCCCAGGAGAGATGAACTTCACTTCAATCAGGGTATTCTATCTGCAGACAGATGTCCTGGGAGCAGAAACCACTTCTCAACCACGAAAGGCTTATATCATCCCTAGGAACCTAACAATCCTGCAGTACCAGCCTAGCATGTATCAACATTTGCTGTAGACAGAAAATACTGGCTGATGGTGCTATACCATCTCTAATATCAGTGATGTCATTGCTTGGAAAAGCTATGCTGTCTCCATCTGCTGGCAGGGTGGCTTAAACTGGATGCTTCCACAGAATGTTAAATTTTTTCTGGCTTTCATCATCTCATTATGACTTATGTGCAAAGAAGTGACTTTAGTTTTCACAAGTAATTAGAGCCATTTCCTCAGTTCTCTCCCTGGTCTTCTCACCTGTGTACCACCAGCAGGAGTGTGGTTCTGTGCTTCGCTTGTTCCCGGAGCTCCTGTCAATCGCTGGGCCAGCAAGGACACCTGCTGCCTTTAAGCAAAAAAACAAAGACAAAGTATCATCGCCATAGCATCCTCACTCACAAGCATGTCTTGTCCCAGTGACAAATGGAGAAATTACTTAACTGATAAGCATCCCTTAGTGTAGACAGATTGACTTGGGACCAATGGGTTATGCTCCCCTGTCAGCAGATGGAGTAAGGCTGTAAAGCTGATGTCAGAGTATATATACCCCTGCCGTGAACTCAGCACTCCAGTATTCTCTTCAAAAGCTGCTGTGGACATACTAGTGAAAGGACTTGATTAAAAATATAATTAAAATTATGATTAAAAATGGATAACCATAACCGTACTCAACCAACCATAAACACTGAACTCCGGTAAGAACACAGGTATCCTAATCTAGGGACTGGATGAACACTTACCCGTAATCCCTTGGATTCCAGGCCCATTCCATGGAAGAACCCATGGTAGACATCAATCCGTTTACACTAAGGAAAACAAAGTTATCAGGTAAGTAATTTCTCCATTTCCTATAACGTAGCCAGATGGACTCAGGACCAATGGGATGTACAAAAGCTACTCCAGATTGGGGTGGGAGGCTGCCCGCGGTCCGATCAACACCACCCGTGCAAAGGTTGCGTCGTCTCGGGCCTGTACATCCAGGCAATATTACCTGAAGGTGAGCAAGGAGGACCACGTCGCCGCTCGACAGAAATCAACGGGCAACAGTAATTTAACTTTTGCCCATGAGACCACCTGAGTCCTAGTGGAATGAACTCTAACCTGAGAAGGTAATAGCTTCCCAGCCTCCACAAAGGCTCCCCGTGACCACCTCCTTAATCCAGCGAGCTATGGCAGCCTGCAAAGCTGGTTCGCCCTGCTTCCTTCCACTGTGAAGGACAAACAGGCAATTCATCTTCCAGATAGGTTCTGAGACTTCCAGATACCACACTAGGAGTCTCACGACATCTAGATGATGGAGGAGACTATATTCCTCCGCATCCTTGAGTTTATCTACGGATGGCAATGAAATGGACTGATTCAAATGAAACTCTAATACTACTTTGGGCAAGGATGGAACCATACATAGCTGTAACGTACCTGGAGTCATCCGGAGGAATGGCTCCTGGTACGACAATGCCTGCACTTCAGAGATGTGACGAGCTGAGCATATAGCCACCAGGAACACTGTTTTCAATGTCAAACACAAGGAAAGACTGTGTAGTGGTCAAAAGGAAGGACCTGCCAAAAAATCCAGTACTAAATTAAGAGTCCACAAGGGAACCGGCAACCGTAAGGGAGGTCGAAAGTGCTTCACTCCCTTCAGAAAACTGTTCACGTTAGGATGAGCTGACAGGGAGGCCCCATTCACATCACCCTTGAAACAGGAGAGAGCTGCTACCTGCACGTTCAAGGAGTTAAGGGCCAAACCTTTATTCAAGTTATCCTGCAAAAATTCCAGAATAACTGGGATTTTGACCATCTAAAGGAGGACACTGCGTTCTTCGCATCAAGCGTCAAATATTCTCCAGACCCGCACATATGCTAGGGTCGTGGAAAACTTCTGAGCGCGGAGTAAGGTGACAATTACTGCACAGAATAGCCATGCTTTATCAGGTGAGCCCTCTCAAGGGCCAGACCGTAAGACAGAATCGAGAAGGATCCACGAGGACAGATCCCTGCTGTAACAAATCCCCTGTTTGGTGGGAGGAGCAGGGGGTTCTCCACCAGGAGTCTCTGCATGTCCACATATCATGGACGTCTGGGCCAATCTACAGCTACTAGTAGGATTACTGCCCTATGATGTTCGATTCTGCGAATGACCCTGCCTAGTAGGGGCCACAGAGGGAAGGCATATAGCAACTCTTCTTCCAGCCAGATCTGGACGAGAGCGAGAGGGACAACGGACCTCTTCTGTGACTGAAGAATCGAATGACTTTCGCATTGTGAGATGCGGCCAGCAGGTTGATTGATGGGCGGCCCTAGCAATCTAATATCAGTTGAAATGCTTTGGTAGACAACCCCCACTCTCCTGGATCCTGACTCTCCCTGCTTAGAAAGTTTGCTCTGATGTTGTCTTTTCCTGCGATGTGGGAGGCTGAGATCATCTGTAGATGTACTTCTGCCCACTCCATAAGGAGGTCTATCTCCTGTGACACCTGTTGGCTCTTGGTTCTTCCCTGGCAGAGGTTGTAGGTTACTGTTGCATTGCCTGACATCACTCAGACACCTTGACCTGGAATCTGTGTCTGAACTGTAAACACACCACTGACTGCCCAGGCTTCTAGGCAATTGATGTTCCAGAGGGCCTCTTCTTCCGTCCAACGTCCCTGGGCAGTCAGCTCCTGACCGTGAGCTCCCCAGCCCCGGAGACTCACATCTACCATGAGAACCAGCCAGTTCGGGGAGGACAGGGACACGCCCCTACTCAGATGAGCTTCCTGCAACCACCACTGGAAGTGAGAACAGACTTCCTTCGTAAGTGGAGACAAACCGCATAGTCTTGAGACTGTGGGTTCCAACGTGATACAGAATGTAGAAGTGACGCATGTGTGCCCATGCCCATGATACTTCTTCCAGGGTTGCCGCCATCAAACCGAGGACTTGGAGATAGCTCCACACCGTCGGGCATACCGTGTTCACCAACTGATGATCAACTTCTGTATCCGTGTGGACAGAAGAAAGATCTTGCCCCGGCTGGTGTCGAACCGGATTCCCAGATAGTCCAAGGACTGGGAAGGCTTGAGGCTGCTCTTGGCCAGGTTTACTACCCAGCTAAATTCCTGTAACAAGGAGATCACCCTGTTGCTTACCAGGAGGCTCTCTTCCACGGACATGGCCCGGACCAAGTATAGGTGCACCAGGATCCCATCTTTCCTCAATGCTCTGCTACGACCACTATAATCTTGGAAAATGTTCTGGGGGTGGTGGCTAGGCCAAAGGGCAGCACACGAAACTGATAATGTCGACCCAGTATTGTAAAACGGAGGAAACTGTGATCTTGTCAGATTGGAATATGTAGGTAGGCCTCGCATACGTCCAGGGAGGTTAGGAACTCTCCTGAATGTACGGCTATTATCATGGAGCGTAAGATCTCCATGTGAAAATGAGTCACTCGCAGGTGACTTGGCACTCGAGGTCCAGATTTGGATGAAAAGAACCTGCCTGCTTGGGTACAACAAAACAAATGGAATAACGCCCTTATTTTCCTGGGGCGTATATATTGGGATCACAGCCCTCATCCTGAGGAGTCTTAGATGTGTAATTTCCACTGCCTGCTTCTTGTGCTGGGAGTGGCAAGGAGACATCATGAATACGTCCCGAGGAGTGCTGTGGAATTCCAGCGCATACCCTTCTCGTATGACTTCCAGTACCCATTTGTCCAACGTCATCTCGACTCACCATTGGTAAAAGAGAGACAGACGACCCCTATTCTCCACGTCCAGAAGGTAGGTCAGTAAAATTTCATTGGGGGGTTCGGGGTGAGCCTGATCCCGAACCTGCCCCTTTCTTGGGCTGCCGGATACAAAAGAACTGAGACCTCCCAAAGGGTCGAGATCTCTGAAATGTTGAATTTCTATAGGGGCAAAAACGCTGGGAACCCCTGGAATGACTCCTCATAAGCAAGGGGTGCTGGAACTGCTTCCTCTTATCTTCCGGTAACAGAGGAACTGGAGATTTGCACCATTTACTGACTAGCTTTTCCAGCTCACTCCTGAATAGGAGTGATCTTTTAAAGGGCATCTTTGTAAGATTAGGTGTGGAGGTTGCGTCAGCCGAACAATTCCGCAGCCATAGCTGCTGTCTGGCCGCCACCATTAAGGCCACTCCTCTTGCTGAAATACAGACTAAATCAGAGCCTGTATCTGCTAAAAATGCAGCAGTGGGTTCCATAACCACTCTGGAATTCACCCAGAGTCATCCATCTCCTGAGAGAGAAGCAGACACGAACAAGCCACCAGAGTGCAACAAGAAGCAATCTGTAAGGTCATTGCTACTGCGTCAAAGGCCTGTTGAGGATGGATTCAATTCGTCTATCATGTGCATCCTTTAAGGCCACTCCTCCCTCCACTGGGATAGTTGTTTGCTTAGAGACAGCACAGACCACTGCATCCACTTTAGGGAAATGCAAATGTTTTACCATCGGGTCCAGATGGTATAGAGCTTCCAACGCTTGGCTCCCTTTAACACTTGCTTCTGGGGCATCCCATTCCAGATCAGTCAACTCCTGGATGGCATCCATCACTAGAAAGTAGCTAGAAGCTTTCTGCAGGGAAATCAGAATGGGATTCTTCTTTGATTCAGTCATAGAATCCGCCCCAGGAACTCCCAGCATCTTCAGGGTTTGGGAAACCAGGGACTGCAATTTGTCTCTGTGAAAGAACCATAACATGGTCAGATACTGTTCCAACCCAGGGGGGGATTTCCCCATCTTCCAAGGAATCTGGGTCTTCCTCTTCGTCCTTGCCACCCGGGTCCCTACCAGGGATACACTTGGTAAGGAAAGGCATACCTCGGGGTCTGCCGGTAGGAATGGGAGAGGGAGGGGTCACTGGCTGAGGTTCCAAACTCCGGACAGGGGGCAAGCGAGGCAGCAGACTGCACCTGTATGAAGGCTTGTAGCCCCTGGAAAAACTCCACCTAAGAAAAGGCAGTCGGGTCCATGCCTAGTCTAGGAGGGTACTGGGGTGTGTCCAGCTGAAATTTCCCCTCCCACTGATGACCTATTCCTGGGTGTACTCAGATCTGGCGTACTGTCAATTAAGACTGTGACTGACCCATCCTCTGAATGGGAGGAGCCGGGCTTAGCAAAGTCCAGGGAGACCAACTCTCCCTGGGCTTCCTCACAGTGCTGACATAAGCAAGAATCCAGGTCAGACTGTGCAGCCCTAATACAACAAGTAGCGCAGAGAGAAAAGCACTTATGTTTCTTTGCTGCTAGAGCCACTGGCGACGGTAACTGCAAGTTCAGTTAAAATTGTATGCGCACAGATTTCAGGCGCCTAAGCGGGCCGCGAGACGCAAGCACAGCCTATGCGCCCGGCTTTACTTGTATTCTGTGCCTAGTAAGTTGTGTGTGTACACACACACACCGCTATGTGCACAGCCTGTGCATGGCGTTGTGCATTGAGCCGACATGCACTGCATGTACCGAAGCTCTATGACGGGTAATACAGGCACAAAAACATGCGCAAGATGGCACTGCCGCGGCCTACCACAAGGTGTGCTGACAGTCTAAAGTGGGACCTAGCCCACCGGGGCCGCTCAACCTGCTCGGAAGCCCACTTCCCCTTACCCTAATGGGATTGGGAACGATGTCGGTACGGTGCACTGAGCAAGGAGACTGGAGGAAGTCTTACTGAAACCCCTCCAATGTCTCTGAATTGGGAGGAAATCCTCTTATTTTTTTTACTGGGCTCAGTACTTTCCAGCTGAGTATAGAGATGGTCTCCAGCTACGGGGGAAGAGGGCTTTGCCAGTCAGCGCTGCACTCAGCTCCTTGCACCTGCTGCCTTTCAGCTGCTTCAGCAGCAAAGTCCACACCGGGAACCGGCTACTGGACCAAGGCACACCTCTTAGGAATCTCGGAAATCACCTCAGGAATTCTCAACTGGGGGAGGGACCATTCGGTATCATCGCAGGAGAGCAGGGCTCAATCTTTTCTCCAATTTAAAAGTAGAATTTCTTCTTCCAAAAGATATAGTGATCCCCATAGGGAAAGCATGTCCACATCTGCTGGAGACAGAGAAATACTGAAGGGCTGAGGTCACTGCAGGGGTGTATCTAGAGTGACGTCAGCTTTGAAACCTGACAGTCTCCATTGGCTGGCAGGGGAGCATAAACCCATTTGTCTTGAGTCCATCTGGCTACACTCTAGGAAAACAAGGTTTTTCAGTGGCACCTATCTGCAACTTCCAGAACAGATGTGCTCATTATCTTCAGCAATATAATTATATTTTATACACTGCTTTTTCACAGAAATGTATATTACAAATTCGTGCTGTGTCCATTCTACTGTCACTAGCTAATCCTTAGACCAGAGCTTTCCAAACTGTGTGTCGGGACACGTTAGTGTGTCGCCTGCAGTGTGCAGGTGTGTCGCGCAAGCCCGGTCAACTCTGATGCGAGTTTGGGCTTTTTTTTTCCTAGAGATTCACTTTTTTTTTTCAGTTTATGGGTTGCTTATTATTGGGTGATTTTTGCTGTCAATCGCGTTTTTTTGGGGGGCTTGGTGGGTGGAACGAGCCCAGCCATCCTTGCATTGGCTGCTGCTGCCGATGAGGCCTGGCCATGAGGAGTACTGACTGCAAGCAGCAGTGTCTGGTGATCATGGAAGGGAGTGAAGCACTTAACTGGCAACAATCAAAAAGACGAGGTACATGAGTGTGGGGGCCAGACATGTGCTGGGGGGAGAGAGATGAGTGAATGGGGGGCAAACGT
Organism: Rhinatrema bivittatum; assembly: GCF_901001135.1. NCBI lineage: Eukaryota > Metazoa > Chordata > Amphibia > Gymnophiona > Rhinatrematidae > Rhinatrema > Rhinatrema bivittatum. The sequence continues at coordinate 273,047,657 of NC_042617.1, forward strand.
GCTGGGGGGACAGACATGTGCTTGAGGGGGAGAGATATGAGTGTGTGGGGGCCAGACATGTGCTGGGGGGAGGAGAGAGATGAGTGTGTGGGGGACAGACAATTTGTTTTATTATTGTTTCTCATAAATTATAACAATAACATGAATCTTGGAATATATATTTTTAATATAAATTTAAGGTTTTCATGAGATAGGTTGTGTCGTGAAACATTTTATTTATGTATATATTTAAGGAAACATACATAAATTCTCGAAATATGTTTCGTTCGTTTAACCTTTAACCTCTGGTTTACTAGTAGACTGAATTACCGTGTCGTGAAATTATGTTTGTCTAAAAAGTGTGTCACCAACATGAAAAGTTTGGAAAGCTCTGCCTTAGACAATCCTTTAATGATGTGGCCTTGAAGTAGAGCATAGCTCAAACCTGGAGACAGGTTCCAATCCCACCACTATCAGGTTCCAATACATTCAAGTTCCTTATCTTTCCTCATATTCAACCTAAGACTGAAGGCTCTTTTGAATTAATTACTTGTAAAGTTCAGTAGAAATAAAATTACTATGATGATGCAAGGAAAAAAGCCAGTGTTTAAGTTTCATGATTTTCATTGTCAGCAGGTTATGTCCTCAAATTCAAATGAAAGATAGAAAGGCATAAAACAAAAGGGGCTTATTGTTAGAAGGAAACCTCAAATCATGACAATACTTTCCCTCAGTTCTTACCTGTTCATCCCTTGAGGGACTCCAATGCTTCCCTGAGCCATCACTTTCTTGATGCCTTTCAGTGCTACCATCTTAGCCTTGGCAATGGGGTCCATAATGTCCTCAGCAGCGAATTTATCTAGATCTAATAGAGTTAATGGCTTCTGTTAGCCCATGAAAACACTCCACAGGTCCCCAACCCATTTGCACTAGAACAAATTATCTCTGTGTCCCAATCCTCACTTTTAAGGAAGTGTCTCCCTGACTAACCGCCATGTTCTGGGATCCTTTCTGCTTTGAGCAGCAATGCATTCTCTGCATGTCATCATATCAGTGGTACCATGCAGCCATTAGCTGAAAAAGGAGGCATGATTACCAAATTAAAGCTGGGGTACTCAATTCCATAGTACTTATTTTTTTTGGATCCAACCTTTACAGCATTTGAGCATTTTCATTTAAGCAGCATTTACCACAGAACCAAAACCCTCAATGATGCATCTCTATATAATCAAATGGCATGCTGTATGTTCTATAGTGCCAATGCCCAATACTGCAGCTGCAGGAAACACGTGAGCCTACAACTGCCATCCAGAAGCTAAGCAATGGGGAATCTCAATTTTGTCTGTGGGTTGAAGCTGAAATTTTCTGAGCATTTGCAAACAGAGAATCTGGCGGAGACATACTAACAGAAAGACTGCCAAACATCCAAGAATTAAACCATCCCTTCCACCCCAAGGACATTCATCAAAAACCTTCCTAGTAGCTACACTCAAGCTGATTTATCGCCAGCTGAGCACATGTACCAGCCACACTACTGGCCTTTACCAGGAAATTAGAACACCCCACCACCACCACCACCAGTAACCAAGAAAACAATATTCTGACACCTGTATCTGGGAAGAAGCTGTTGGCAAGCTGCTGTTGCTGAACAAGTGGCTGAGGTTTCATCCCCAACGGTTGCTGCTGTTGCTGTACACCGACAATCTGCTTCGGAAGCAGACCCTGCTGCTGTGGCAGCACAGGCTGTGTTGTGTGCTGTGCTCCAACATTATGCCCCGGACTCTGGGCCACTGTTGAGTGTGGAGCCAGAATATGACCTGTCTGAGAACCAGCCAGTCTCTGCTGCTGCGGCAGGAGATGGGGAGTAGTTGTCAAGTTCTGCTGCCTTGCAGCAATCCCCAGTGGAAGCTGCTGTGGGGGCCCAACAAGATTTGATGATTGCCCATCATGGGGTGGTGGCTGTTGTTGCTGTTGTGTTTGGGGCATCTGGTGGGGCAGTCCTGAAGGATGAACCATCATGGAGTGCTGCTGGACTGGCTGTAGGTGTTGAACAGACATCAGCTGCTTCTTCTGCAGCTCCTTCTTCTCATGCTCCAAAAGATCTTCAATCAGGAGAGGAAGCTCACTAGCTACCAAAGAGCTTTCCATCTTATCCAAGTCATCACCTGAAGAGTGATGGGCACTGGGCAAATTTAGAGGACTCCCACCCAGATCAAACTTTTCCAGTGCTGGATTGCGTTGATTCATGAGGAGTTTCTGAGATAACACTCCACCAGAGGAAGAATATGAAAGTGCTGGGTGTCCTCTGTTCGTTAACTGTGCTGATCCATTTCTCACACTCCCCAAAGCGTCTGTGGTTCTGCTGTTAGTCAAATGGCTATCTCCAGAGGCCAGCAGACTACGACCTGCTTTTAACCCATGAGAGAGAGACATTTTATCTGCATTTTGAGCAGCTTCAGATTTGATGATGATGGGCTGCCTCTCAATATTGCTGGCTGAGAACTGACAGGTGGATAATTTTAAGCCATCATCCTCCAATTTTGGTTTTATGTCTGCTGAAATCACCACCACTTTGGTCTCCCTCGTGATACCTGGAACCTTTAAGCTCTTTTCAAAGTTGGGATTCGAAACTGGAGGACAGGAGCCAGAGGATAACGTCATCTCCTCCAGTCTGTGCTTAGTTTTGTTTCCCTGGCCCAACTGCATGCTCTCTTTGCCTTGTTCTGTCAGTACCTGGAAGCTCTGGACACAAGGGCCAGAAGGCTCCTTTTTCATTAAGGCCTCTCTCTCTGCTTTTTCATTGGCCGATTCCACCAGTCTGAGGTGTTCATTAAAGATATCTTTCTTATCTCCTGTGTCCAACTCAGGGTCAGTATATGCCAAGAGGTCAAACTCATCCCCATTGAGAAGATCATCAAGGTGAGGGTCATTGGTCTCAAGATTGTCAAGGTTACCAAGATCATCATCCCCTTTAGCAACATCAGGATCGAGGCTCAGGTTGGTGAGGTCGTCGTCATCTTCTAGGTCCTTATGAGAATCAAAGTCAACATCCAGGTCGGGTTCCACAGTATCCACACAAGGAAGCCTTGCACCAGTCATGCCAGGCTGAATCTTACTGGGGCCTGTGGCAGAGTTGGAAGCAGCAGAGTCTGCACCTTCCTTTAATCCCCCAGGGCAGGGGTTAGCATTTGAAGTGGAAAATGTGCGAGGAGCATGTTGGGGTGGCTGCTCTAACCCAGAAGTTAAGCATGCCATGTCCTTGGCATGAATGCGCTGGATGTTGCTTGCTTCAGGATTCTGTGGGGAAGATGGCAAAGCTGGAATCTTCTGGGGCTGGACAAGAGGATTTACAAGCCCAGTATTTTGTATGGGCATCACTTGAGTCCGAATACCCACAGTTTGTAGGCTCTGATTTTCCATGTTCGATATAAAGAAACGGGGTCTCGTCTGAAGATTCTGCTGAGAAAGAGGGATGCCTGTGGCCCCAGGGATTCCCTTCTGAGTGTTGTGACGGAGTTCTATGTAAGGGGCACCCATTGTACTTGAACCTGGAATCTGCTCGCTGGGTACTGCCATTCGAGAGGGAAGCCCCACTGTGCTGTTTGATGCCGGTCTACTCATGTCAACACCTAAGGGCTGCGGGAAGCGGGAGGGTGTAGGAGACCGCTGCTGCATATGCCATAAATGCTGCTGCTGCTGCTGCTGAGATCCCTGGAAGGCTCCTCGTGGGAAAAACATCTGAGGGCCTCCTATAGATTGCCTGGAACTGCAAGAATATGGAAATGAAAAGCAAAATGAAACTAAATTCCCTCTTCAATCTTATCCCACAACCATTAATAATTCTGACCACAAACTTTTCTAACAAGTCACTTGGAAAAGAGGCCAGAGCAACTCATGGGAGGTCAGAAGAGACAGCCTCCGTTCCAAAGAGGAGAATCCTATACATGGAAGGGGATGATGAAAGTACCCTTTCACACACACAATAAATCTGCTAATCACATTCCCTTCCCACACAGATCATGGGCTGCTCATCATAAACACATCTATTATGGGGTATACAAATCCTCTCCAACCAAAGTGACAATTTCCTTGATTTAGAGCATATTACATGTCCCACCCTGCCACTACTCCCCATATCTAAACAAAGGAACAAATTGTACATCAAACGGATCTAGTTAGCATCTTGTACCTACCTGACCCCAATATCCACACTAGAGGGCGTTGCTGAGGGAGGAGGTCTGGACAGTCTGCCATCCTGTGAAAATGCTGCCGGTGCCATTACTGGGCCTGCTAGCTTCCCACTTCCTGGGGGCAAGCTCATGTTCCCCAAGCTACTCTTGTCCTGCAAACAATATGAAGAAGAAAATGTGAATAAAGGGAAAATCTACTTCTGCCATGTCCAACTCATCAGTGGCTCAGTGATTGCTGGGCTCCAAGGACACAAGGACAAAGCTGGTCCAACCTCTAAATGTGCCTGCACTATGGCCACAGCCTACTTACTAAAAAGCTTTTCCCCAGCTTATCACACCACTGGACTCTACCATAAGGTGCTGCTGGCACAGATTCCTAGTCACTCTGCAGGGTCTCTTAGGTCCATGCCGGTGACACTCTCTCTTCAGGAATGTATTAAAAAAAAAACAAAAAACAAAGTAAAAGTGGAATACAGCTGTCTTTCCTTATCCCACCAGATCAGTCCAGACACATGGCTTTGCTCCCCTACCAGCAGATGGAGGAAGAGAACAACTGTTTTGATGCTGTCGCCCCCTATATGCTGGTGTGCCACTCACAGTTCTCCAGCAGATGGTAGAGGTACAATCCATTCAGCTGGAAGTCTCTCTGGACAAATTGTTCCCAGGAGGGTTTGCTCTTTGGCCTGTCCATCCAATTCTGATTGAATAAGGGTAAACAGAAAGGGGAGGGGTATGTGGATCTTTCTTTTGGCTTGATCCTGTGTCTTGAGAAGGGACTGAAAGCCAGCGGTACTACTTTCCTCTTTCTCCCCCTCCATCCTCCTTACTCTAATCCTGGTTCTTCTCCCGAGGCTGCTCTTGGGCAGAGGACAGTGCCTCGGGTGGGCAAGGAGCTAAGTCGATGATGAATCATTTCTGAGAGAAGTAGCTTTGCTCTCTCTTTCTTTTGTTTTTTCCTGGCTTCTGTGTGAGAAAGATTTTTTGGGGAAGAGAGGCTAAATAGAGTTAAAAATATTCTCTACTCATTCATCAGCTGTTTTTGTTTTGCTCCTGGTCCAAGAGCTTTTTTTTTTTCAGGCTCTGCATGTGTTTTTTTTAAGGCAGCATGGTCGCACCCACAGTGTGTGGGAAACACTGCCTCTCTTGTGGGAATTAGTGCAGGACTACTTCAGCAGCAGGTCTTTGCTGCAGCTTAATCAGGGTGGGAGGGGGGGGGGAAGGATTGTTAAGAAAATACCCCCTGCCAGAAGAGACCAACAAGAGCAGGTGTAGCAGCCTTATTAGATTCTAGTTCAGGCAGCAGTATTAGAAAAGGTTTTTTTTTCCTGAGCCTGTGATATCTGCTGTGGGGGGAAAACTCTGAGTCACCAGAGGTAAAAGGGATTTTTTGAAATCCTTGTCTGGGGACCTGGCTCATGTCTCTATGGCTCCTTTCTCTCCTGAATTTATGGTAGAACAATTTATCGTAAAACAACAGATGAAGCCAAGAAAAACTATTATACAGCAAGAATCCATCAATACCAGTTCAACCCGCGTGCCCTATTCCAATATGTCTCGAGCATAATTACCCCACCTATAAACATCAACCCAGACATCGAGGACGAAAACAAATGTGAGAAGCTAGCTACATACTTCCACGACAAGGTTGCTAATATCATGGCTCGCTTTACTTCTCCCTCTACACCAGTATCCCTACCGACCACCTACACCAAGATCACCTCAGCCACACTCTCAAATTTCGAAACTACAGCATCAGAAATTGAAGCGATCCTCAAAAAAATCAAACCAGCCATGCACCTGATTGATATCATGCCAACAAAAACACTCCTCTACATTCCTACAAGGATTGCCTCTCCCATTTCTAACATTATCAACAAATCTATATCGTCTGGTGTTTTCCCAACACAACTCAAGCACGCAATTATCAAGCCTACGCTCAAAAAATCTGACCTGGACCCCTCAGAACCTGCCAACTATCGTCCAGTCTCAAACCTCCCTTTCTTGTCCAAAATCATAGAGAAAGTCATCAACAAGCAACTCACTGACTTTCTAGACGAAAATCAATTACTATTCCCATCACAATATGGTTTTCGTAAGAACCATAGTACAGAAACCCTTCTAGTGTCTCTCAGATTCAATAATAAAAACCCTCAATACTGGTCATTCTTACTTACTGGCTCTTCTTGATATTTCTTCTGCATTTGACACTTTCAACCATAATACCCTCCTTTCCCGCCTCGCACAAACTGGCATCGCTGGCACTGCCCTACGCTGGCTCCAATTTTTTCTGAAGGACAGGACATACAGTGTCAAAATGGACTGCCATGTTTCGAAACCCAGAAAACTAGCACAAGGTGTTCCACAAGGATCCTCTCTTTCTTCCACACTTTTCAACATATACCTATCTCCTCTCTGTCGACTTCTGGTGAAACTGGATCTCCCACATTTCATATACGCAGATGATCTACAGATCCTCATCCCCATCAACGATTCCCTATCTAATGCTCTAAAAATTTGGGATATGGCTCTTGTAGAAATAAAAAAACTACTTACTGAGAACTTCCTAGCAATAAACACTACCAAGACAGAGCTCCTCATCATCTCACCACACAATAACATCTCCTTTAACCCTACTCTACATTCACCATCGGACTCCCTCAATTTACAGCAAGTCCGCAGCCTTGGCGTTATCATTGATAATCACTTCTCCTTAAAGAAATTCATCACGGCCACAATCAAAAACTGTTTCTTCAAGCTACATACTCTAAAAAGAATTAAACCGCTTCTACATCCACATGACTTCCGGACAGTGTTACAAGCTACAATATTGTCAAAACTGGACTACTGCAATGCCATACTACTAGGTCTCCCCAAAAACACAATACAACCATTACAGATGCTACAAAATGCTGCAGCACGCCTACTCACTAATTCTCACCGCCATGAACACATTACACCTGCTCTCATGTTCCTTCACTGGCTTCCTGTAGCATCTAGAATTTTATTCAAAGTTCTCTCCCTCATACATAAATCGATATATAACCAAGATATGCAATGGTTCTCCGATCATTTTATTTTCCGCACATCAAAGAGACCAATTAGAAAAATGCACCAAGCCAAACTCACCTCTTCTGCACTTAAACACATCAAGCACGTCGCTACAAGAGACCGCTCATTCACTATTGCTGGAACCAACATCTGGAACAAAATGCCCACAGACCTGTGTCTCGAACCCTGCCATAAGAAATTTAAGCAAAACCTCAAAACATGGCTGTTTGAACAAGCTTACACTCAATGATCTTCTCCTCTTCTGAAATGCCGATTACTTGTTCCTGTTCTCCCTGATCCATTGCCACACGCCTATTTTATCCTTCTTGCTGCTAAATTTGACTTTATTGGTCTCTGATCTACCGTTTATTATTAGTCTTTTATTTATTGTTGGTTTATTGTTTTGTTTTTTAATTTATTAGATATATATTATTTCCACTTTATTTCATATTGTGTGTAAAGCCTGTTGCTGAATTATTGTTTATTGTAAACCGAGGTGATGTTTTTTAACGTGCCGCGGTATATATAAAAAAAAAATAAATCACTAAATAAATAAATAAATAAATAAAATGGTGCTTATGGATCAAGTTTTTCCAGCAGGTGTTCCATTTCAATCCAATTTGGGTCTTACAGCTTCTTCAGTAGTCCCTAGTGTACCTTCTCAACCTGAGAAGGCCAGATGGAGTTGCACCCAGATCTGGAAGTGGTCTATGTGGTTTCAGAAGCATGTCTGTTGAGGCAGTTAGCTCCTGAAGAGTTCAGTGATCCATCTGGAAGATAGAGATCCCTGCTGCGGAGGGAGGCAATCTAAATGTATTTAAATTATTCAAGGGACAGGAGTTGCTGGCAATGATTAACTACTGGCAGAGCTGGGCACAGCCAAAAAATGTGTGGAGCCCACCAAGGAGGGAGAAGATCCTATTTTGAAGAGTCTCAGAGATCCAACTTTCCCTTTCCATAGAGTAGTGAAGGCCTTGGTTGCTAGGAAACTCTAGATGTGGGTCTGAAGGTGGGCAGAGCGATGACCAAGCTGTACCTCCTGCTGAGAAAGTGGAACAGTTGAAGATCCCTAAATTGGATGTCTTGGTTTCTGCAGGTATAAAGATGACCATGGAGGAAAGTACTGCTGGAAGCTGTATTCAATTCTGATGATTCAGAAGAAATGAAACAAATCACAGTGAAACTGGAAGATGTAAAAGCACATTGACAAACTAAAAAGTAGCAAAAATCGCCTGGACAAGATGGTATACACCCCAGAGTTCTGAAAGAACTCAAAACTGAAACTGTAGATCTGTTATTGGTAATTTGTAACCTATCATTGGGATCGTCCGTTGTGCCTGAAGATTGGAGGGTGGCCAATGTAACATCAGTCTTTAAAAAGGGCCCCAAGGCTGACCTGGGAAACTAAAGACTAGTAAATAAGTTCAGTGCCAAGAAAAATCATGAAAACTGGTCTAAAGAACAAAATCACAGAACATATAAAAAGACATTGTTTAATGGGATACAACTAGCTTGGATATACACAAGGGAAATCTTGCCTCACCGATCTGCTACATTTTTTGAAGGGTTTAATAAACATGTGGATAATGGTGAGCTGCTGATGTAGTGTATTTGGATTTTAAGGTGTTTGATAAAGTGCCCAATGAGAGACACCTGAGAAAATTAAAAAGTCATGGGATAGGAAGCAATGTCCTATTGTTGATTGCAAACTGGTTAAAAGACAGGAAACAGAGTAGGATGAGCAAGTTTGCTCACTGTAAACGGTGTTTTCCGTAGACAGCAGATGAATTAACAATGATGTCTGGGAACTTCCTCCATGCCATTAGGTGGCGGAGCTCTCAAAGATGAAACAGATCTTTGCCAGGGAGGAGCACCTGCTTGTATGATACCGCGCTGCTCCAAATTACCTCAATCCGTATCAAAGCAAGCCGAGATGCAAAGATGAGGAAAACTGTCCGGGGAGGCGAGAGGGTCATCATGGCTAATTCATCTGCTATCTACGGAAAACACAGTTTACGGTGAGCAAAGTTGCTCTTTTCCTGTAGATAAGCAGCATGAATTAGCCATGCTGTCTGGGAGTCCCCAGCTGAAGTATTGAGCACATATAGCTGATGATATGTGTCTATGATAATAAAAAAGAGGGAAAAAATGCGCTCAAGACAGGCAATAGGCGGACAGTTTTTATGATGTTGCTATTACTGTGTGCAGATGTGTTACCCGAGAATTGTGTTTTTCATGTGTGCGTCAGCTGTTGTCTGCCTGCGCAGCAGGAGGTGAGCAGATATAGCGAGGACCCTGGGGTTGTGTTGCAATGAGCCAGGATCGGTCCTTCATCACAGTACGGATGTGGAGTGTGTTATAAGTAGTGGACAGGGTCTGTGGATGCTGTCGGTAGCAGAAAGAAATGTAGCTCAAAAACCAGAACAAGAGCATGCAAGTGAAGACAGGGAGTCCTGGCATTCGGATTGAAGGAGACAGAGAGCTATAGGGCTCTGTAGTTAGGAGTGTGACATCGCTAAGAAGCGAGAGTTTGGTTACACCCAGCATAAGGAGCTTAAGCTTGGTTTGGTAGGCTCGAAGTTTTTGGGAAAAACAAGAAGGTGCTGGATTAGTTGATGTGTAAGCCAAAAAGTACTTGTGTAATGAAGGCGGGATGCGTACATAGCCTAACCATGTTATGGTGAAAGTGTAGATAGGGCAGTTAGGATGCTAGGACTTGTAGCTCGGTGATGCATCTGAAGAAGGTGAGGGTGACAAACATGTAGCTTCCAGGCGAGTAACATTGGATGACCAGTGTCTCGCAGTTCTCTTAATGGCAGCATGAATTTGCTCCAGCATCTTGTTTAAATGCCATGGAAATATATCTTTCGGGCCAGGACCGGCGACATAGGACTTTTGACATGAACCTGGAGGCGAGCGGGGCCCAAGAGATTGGTTCCAGATTGCAAGGAGAATGGTAGGGGTATGGTCCTGAGGCATGCCCGAAATGAAGCTGGTCAGAGGGTTCTGGCAAGGCAGATGGAGGAACTCCTCAAGATGCTCTGGTAGGCAGGTGAGAGGGTCTGTGCACTTCTCGTTCCACTTTGTCAATGCTGGTCTGAGACCAGAAGAATCCCAAGCTGAGGAGAAAAATCTCAGAGCTGGGATCTAAGCCGTGTAGTTTAGAGATGAGAAGCGGGTGGAGTAGGAGATAACTGTTTCGGTGAGGAAACAAGGGTTATTTTCACTGGGGTATCAGTCGGCGACCAATAACTGAATCAGGGAGGCGTACCACAATTGCAGGGCCTGACGAAAATGACAGTTCTCGTTATCTGCGATGTAGCACTGGACTGTGCGGGAAGGCTGTTTATGAGAGTAGACTTTCTTTCAGTCTATGAGGAATGCAACCTGTGATGGCCGGCGCGCAATGAGGCATTGCCTGCAAAAAAGGTCGAGTATACTGTTTTGCTTCATTGGGAAGAGGTTGAGATTCCAGTGCGAAAAGAAATTTTTTTTTATATGCCCTGAAGTTATTAATTATGGGAATGAAGCAAGGTGCAGGGAGATGGATCTGCTTCCTATTCATTCGAGGACTCCTACAGCCATTCTGACGGGTACTAGGAACCTGATCGATTTCTATTGATGAACTAGAATGTGGGAATCTGGTTGTCCTGGTGGACTAGCAGAACGTGTCCCCGGGTAGCATGCTCGAATGTCCGAAGAGCATGCGTTCGGAGATCCAGGCGATTCACATGTCACGCTGGTTTCCAAGCGGATGACAGATCTAGGCCTTTATGCACCACTTGATGAAAGGGTTCCTGATATTGATCAGGAAGTGTGTGAACGAGCTCTTGGACTTGTTTCCAAAGATCTCGTCGGTACTGGTTCATAAAAAGTTGATAAGCTGCAATCCGAGATACCAACATAGATCCCTGGAAAACTTTACGTCCTAAATTATCCATGAATCTGTTGTCCTTTCCTGGCGGTGTTGAGGAGTGAGTCTTTAACCTTTTTGCCTTTTTCTGGGCCAACTCCACTACCACAGATTGGTGAGGTAGTCGGGTCTTTTGGAATCCAGGAATTGGTTGGACTAAGTAGGTTTCATCTGACCTTTTGTTTACCGATGCAAGTGATCCAGGATGTTCCCATATTCGGTACATGAGTTCTTGTAGTACCTCATGCACTGGCACCGCCAAAATCTCCTTTGGAGGATCTACAAATTGTAGAACTTCCAGTGTTTTTTGCCTGGAATCCATTCTGCCTGCAACTGGAAAGGAATAGTTTCCGCCATTTCCTTTACAAAGTTGGAAAAGGATAAGTCTTCCGGAGGAGACTTCCTACGGTCCTCAGGAGGTGATGGTTCAGACAGCATGTCTTCTTCTGAGGAGAAATCTGTATTGGTATCTGTGCCTGTATCTCTTGGGGACCTCACTGGTTGTGGCCTAGTAGGTATCAACGGTGTCACTTTTGGTATTGGTGGAAGTAAAGGAGACCGTGGCTGATGAGGCCTAGGAACTCCTGAGGGTCCTGGAATAGGTTCATCCTCGATGTCTTGTGGTTTTTTCGATATGGCATCGAGTAAGGTGTCCAGTTTATTCATCAGAGGTTGAAAAATAGAAAACTCTGAGGGTGGCACCGATGGAGTCATCGGTGGAATCAATGCCGGCATCGGGCGCGGTACCAAAGGCATTGGTGGCGGAATCGATAGAGGTATCAGCATAGATGGTGATGGATCCGACGGCATCGGAGCTGGTGTCGATGGTGGCATTGGTGTCAATGGCTGGACTGGCACCGCATCAAGGAGCGCTTGTCAAACCGCTTGACGGATATATCCATCAAGTTCCGCCCGCATAGCTGATGGTATCAGAGCAGCTATGGGGGGAGGCGGTGATGGCGATAGCAATACCTCCTCAGAGCCCTGAGGAGGTATGGTGCCCTGCACCGGTATCGGTGGGGATCGCCCTAGTACCGTAGGCCTCGGAAACTCCGCGCTCATCCGAGCTCTCTTAGCGGAGGAGGCAGACTCCGTCGATGGCTCAGCGGGCACCGGTTTGATGGCGTGCTGGCATCGATGCCGATGCTTTTCCTTTTGCTTTTCACTGCCGGAGGTGGACGCCTTCGACGATGGCGAGGGGGAGGGCGTAGAAGCATCTCCGGCCTCACCTGGAAGTCGCCTTTTCAGAACTACTTGCCGTATCGATCCAGAAGGCGATGACTGGGCTGACGTCGATGCTGTTGGGAGCAGTTGAATTTTAAAGAGATGCTCCATTTTCTCCATCCAGAGCCGACGTCCTTTTGATGTCATCTCGGCGCACAAATTACAGGACCTGACGTTGTGTTTTTCGCCGAGGCAAAGCACACATTCCTGGTGCGGGTCCATTATGGACATATTTCTCGCACAATTCGGGCATTTTTTAAAACCTGAGGCCATTTTAGCCGGACGGCCGTCGACGGCTATGGCTCGAAAAACCAGTGTGGAACAGACGAAAATAACGGAGAAAAACTTACCGCGATGGTATGGACGGGAGACCCTTGTGGTGGAAAGTTTTTCCTAACTTTTTTCTGAAGTTTTGCTTGTAGTGAAAAAAATCACCACAGGACTCCAGATTAACCGCGAGGCTAACGGCTCCGCGGAAAAAAGAAGACTGAAGGGAGACCCCTGTGGCAGGGAATATCATGGCATGCTGGGCATGCTCAGTAGGCACTCTGGTGCCAGTCAAAAGTTTCATAGAAACTTTGATAGAAGTTTTTCCGTATAGGGCTCCATTACTGATGCCACCCATATGTGAGGACTAGCATCCTGCTTGTCCTGGAATAAAGGGTTTGGACAGCTCAGGGGGACATCAGAAGCACTCTGGTCCATCAACCGGTTAGAGACAAGGGCCATAAGGAATGCCCTGCAAGAATTTTGAGTATTAGTCAAAGGGAAATCTGTAAGAATGCTTTCAGACAACATGACAGCATTAGCATATGTGAAGTGGTAAGGAGGGACCAGGAGTTGTACAATCTTCCTGAAGGCGAGTCTTCTCTTCAAACAGGTGGAGCATCACCTTCAAGCTCTATAGGCAATCCACACTGTGGAAGTGGACAACCATCCAAGTGGACTTTCTAAGTCGGTATGCCCAAGATCCCAGAGAGTGGAAGCTGGCAGATTCATTCTTTGCAATGATCTTGGACAAGTAAGCGTGGAAGTCATAACTCATGGCTTTAAAGCAGAACACTAATTTGTTTCAATTCTTCAGTTGGAGGAAAGAAGCAGGGTATGACGGACTGAATGCCTTGACTCAGGCATGACCTTTTATGGTTCTACTTTAGGTGTTTCCTCCATGGCAAAAAGCAGGTAGAATCATTCAGAAGATAGAAAGACATTGAGGGCTAGTGATACTAGTAACTCCAGAATGGTTCAGATGTCCCTAGTATACACATCTCACGAGGCTCAGATAGGATACTGGTGAAATTTGACACAGTCATGGTTTTTTGCACAAGGGTCAGATTGTAATGGAAGATGTGATTCCCTTTTGTTTTGCAGCCTGGTTACTGACAGGAAAAGGTTGAGAAATAGAAGTTATTAGGATGAGGTGGTAAAAGCAAGTTTGCTTACCATAAACGGTGTTTCCGTAGATAGCAGGATGAATTAGCCATGCTGTCATGGGATCTGTCAATCAGGTCCGGGAGGCGGAGCTTTACAAAGCAGAGGTTTAGATTTTAGCTCTCTGCGGCTGTGCGTGTGTTCCCGTGCAGGAAAGTAACAGATTCTCCTCAGTCTGTGATTAAGCTGTAGTGTAGTCGAAGAGACGGTGATTGCCAGGGAGAAGGATGGGTCAGCATGGCTAATTCATCCTGCTATCTACGGAAACACCGTTTACGGTAAGCAAACCATCGATAGCAGGGCTGAATTAGCCATATTGTCATGGGAGTCCCAAGCTCCCGATCACGTTGTTTATGGTATATATGTTTGTACGTGATCATGAAAAGTGTGGCATTCACCGTGAACAAGAAGAAAGAGATTGGTAGATTACGTGTCCAATATTCGCATCAGCGGCTGCTTGCTGATCAAGGCAGTAGTGCGATGTGAAGGTATGGAGCGATGACCACGTAACTGCCTTACAAATGTCTATGGGTTGTACATGTTTAAGGTGTGCGCCAAGGAGGCCGCCACTGCTCTAACGGTGAGCTTTGGGAACAGAATGCAGCTGTAGGTTCTGTTTGTCATAGCAGAACTTGATGCACTGTGCTATCCAGCTGGAGATGGTGCGTTTAGCCACCGGTAATCCAGGCACCTTCGGGTCGAAAGAGACAAAGGGTTGAGAAACACGGGAGACAGAGTTTGTTCTTTCTTTGTAGTATGCTAAAGCTCTTTTGCAATCTAGTGTATGCAGTAGTTTTTCCCTGTCATTTGCATGAGGTTTAGGGAAAAAGATGGGTAGTTCTATGTTCTGATTGAGATGGAATTGAGAAACCACTTTTGGTAGAAAGGACGGGTGAGTCCGGAGTACCACTTTCTGGTGATGAAACTGTAAATACGGAAAATAATGGACCAAAGCCTGTAATTCACTGACTCATCGTGCTGATGTTACTGCAACCAGTAACACCACCTTCCATGTGAGGTATTTAATATGTGCTGATTCCATGGGCTCAAATGGGGAAAGCATAAGCTGTTCAAGAACTATGTTGAGGTTCCACGGAACTAGAGGTTTGGAGATCGGAGGACGAAGGTGAGTTAACCCCTTAATGAAACGAGATAGTAAGGGGTGATTGGAAATACGAATATCATTAAGTGGTCTGTGATATGCCGCTATGGCACTGAGATGAAACCTAATGGATGATGTTGCAAGACCAGCTGTGTAAAGTGTATGTAGATAATCCATGAGTAACTCAGGTGAACAGTCTAATAGTGGTACACTGTTAGAAATGCACCAGGTCGAGTATCTTTTCCATTCGTGAGGATGAAAGATGCAACTGAGCCTGTCCGCTCTTGTATTTGCCACTCCTGGTAGGTAAGTTGCTTGCAGATGTATACAATGTTGGTGAGCATGTTTGAAGATTGTCAGGGTCTCCTTGCAAAGGGGCCATGAACCGGACCCTCCTTGCTTGTTGATATAAAACATTGCCACTTGATTGTCTGTATATATCATGACCCTGCGGCCCTTTAAGTGATCTTGAAACACGTGTAGCACATTGCGAATTGCTCTGAGCTCCAATAAATTTATCTGTAGAGTTTGCTCGGAGATTGTCCATAACCCTTGGGTTTCGTAAATCTCAAGATGTGCTCCTCCATCCCTTGCGAGACGCATCTGTGGTTAAGACTGCGTTGTGAGGAGGAGGACGGAATAATGCTCCTTTGGACAGGGTGGAGTCTAGGAACCACCATGTTATGTCCTGTTTCATCTCGGAAGTCAATGATAACTTCTGTGTCAACGGTTGTGAGTGTTGCTTCCATTGGCGTTTTAGTCCCCATTGCAGGCGTCTCATGTATAGCCTGGTGTTGGGCATTGTGAAGATAGCTGCCGCCATGTGGCCAAGGACTACCAAAATTTGTCTCGCCGATGGCCTTTGAGTGTTGTTCAACGAGTAGAGAAGTTGACGTATTTGTATTATTCTTTCTGTTGGGAGATATGCCCGTTTGCGAACAGTGTCCAGGCCTGCTCCTATCAACTGTAATCGTTGTGTTGATTGGAGATGTGATTTCTGAAAATTGATCACTAGTCCTAATTCCTGTAAGCACTGTATCACCCGTCAGATGTGATCGAGTAAGATGTCCGGGGAGGAGGCTATTAGCCAATCATCCAGATATGGAAAGATGGTCATACCTTGTTGTCTGAGATGAGCCACCAACACAACTATGCATTTGGTGAAAACCCTGGGTGCAGCAGATAGTCCAAAGGGAAGAACCTTGTACTGGTAGTGTTGGTGCCCGTAGCGAAAGCATAGGTATCGCCAAGAGGATGGATGGATTGGAATATGTGTGTAAGCATCCTTCAGATCGATGGAACACATCCAGTCGTTGGGTTGAATCAGAGGTAGGATCGATTTCAACGATACCATCTTGAATTTCTCTTTGGTTAGGAATTTGTTCAAGTCCCATAGATCTAATATGGGGCGAAGGCCACCCAACCTTTTGGGTATGAGGAAGTATGGGGAATAAAACCCTGCTTGTTGGGTTTTCGGGAGAATTTGTCGAATGGCCTGCTGTTTGCAGAGCAAAGCAATCTCCTCCCCCAGTTGTGGTTGGAAGCTTTGACTCTTTAGATTGGAAAGGTGAGGTAGTATGGGTTTTGTGGTAAATTGGAGTTGATAGCCATGTCGTACTATCTCTCTCTCTAAAACCCATTGATCAGTTATTCTCTCCCAGGCTGCCAGGCACGAATTAATTCTGCCAGGTGGTGCTTGATGTAGTGGTGGTGGCTGGGTTATTAAAAAGACAGCATTGATTTTACTGCAGCAGCTGGTTATTGTGTCTGCTGTCTCTGGTTACGTGGCTTACCCCTACGTTGAGTCGTGTTTTGTTGCGGCGAAGGACGCTGGTAAGATGGATATGTCTGTGTACGAAAGGATTAAGACCTGTAAGGTCTACTGTTATAGGATTGTCGACGTGTAGATCCCACATAACGACGCGTGGTCAAGTAGTGAGACTGTGACGTTAAGGATTGGACTGCTAGAGCTTCCTCCTTTAATTTCCCAACTGTTTCTTGAAACTGTTCTCCGAACAGGTTGTCTCCTGTACACGGGAGGTTCGTTAGTTTCTTGTGTAAATCTTCTCCTATCATACTAGAGCGCAACCATGCCATCCTACGGGCTGCGATGGCTGTCGCAGATGTCCTGGAAGATGTTTCAAATGCCTCATATATCGACCGCAGAAGGTGTTGAGAACACTCCTCCATGTCATGATGAGGTGGAGGAATTGAATCTGCTGTCGAGGAAAGCATACCTTTTGTGGCTTGTATGCATTCATATAGGTATTGTACCATGTATAAATTGATGGTGCATAATACGGGCGTTCAACATTGAGTTGTGATATATCTTCCTGCCAAAGTCATCTAAACACCAGTTGTCCTTGCCCGGTGGATATGAGGTATGCGACTGGTTTTTTGAATCTTTGCATTGCAGACTCTACCACAATTGAAGCATGTGGTAGTTGTGGTATAGAGTAAGGTGATGTTTTTCGCATACGGAATTTTATATCAGTTTTCTTGGAAACCGCTGAGAGAGAGTAAGGTGTTTCCCACGACTTCTGTAAGACAGTATGTAATAACTCGTGTGGTGGGAGAGATGTTGGTTCTCCCGGAGCATCGAAAATCTTTAGGAGACCAAAGGTTTCTGATCTAGGGTCTGTCTCCTTCTGGACCTCCAGATGTAGTATCGTGCCCAATTTTTCTAAAATTTTTGGGTATGTCAGATCCTCTGGAGGGGAATACGGTTCTTGTGGTTGTTCCTGCAGATCTGATGGGAATCCAGTGGATGACAATGGGGACGTTTGCGGAGACAGAGAATCTATAGGGGTATCTTGTTGTTGAATTGGTGAAATTGGTTGTTTTGTCATTGGGGATGCTGGAGGCTCCACAGACGGTTCTCTGGAAGGATGTATACTGTGCTCCGGGGAACTTGCTGAGAGTTTGTTAGACATCTTAAAGGATGATTGAAGAGTTTCGTAAAACCCCGCCAATGACTGGGATAATTGAAAAATGCCTCTTTTGTTTGAGGCGGCATTGTTGAATGACCAGATTGTTTTGGTAGTTCACCTGTTTTAGGTGGTACCGGATTAATTTTAGGGGAAGCCGTTGGTACATCATACTGATTCCCTATCTTGTCCTCTGGGGTCCTAACAGAATTATCTGAGGATGTAGATGCAGCAGAGGAAATGATTTATATTACTTGTCTAAGAGATAAGGAATCTGCACTTCATGGGTGAGATGACCTAGAAGTAGAAGGGCTCACTGCCCATGTATCTCTCGTCTTCATAGCTTTTTGATGTGAGTGTCGTGATAGTCTATGGTGATGGTGTGACGATGATCCTGTGTGGGTTCTATCTCCAATGGTGATTGTCTGATACGTTTTGATTTCACCTCTGTAGAATTAGAGTCTGAAGAGGTGGAATGAGGTACATCTGGAGACCGATGTCTTCGTTTTACCCCATGTGGTATTGAAAGATATACTTGCTTGGACCTTTGTAATCCACTGTGCAGTGATCTGTGTGCTGTCGAGTGCGCTAATGTCTTCGGCGCCAAGTGCGCTGATGTCGACTTGTGCGCATAAGTCATCGATGTCGTGCACGCAGATGGATTCGGTGCCGTTGTTTCTGGCGCCGAGTGCGCAGAAATCTCCGGTGCTTTATGCACGCAGACGGCTCCAGCACCTTATGCGCATATGTCTTTTGCACTGTGCGCGGCGCCGGTATCCATTCGGGCGCAGAAGTGTTATGCGCCAATGGTGATTTGGGCGCAGAAGGTGCTTCAGGTGAATACGTTTCCGGCGCCGAAGTTTTAGGCGCCATTGTTTCCTGCGCCGATCGCGGAGGCTCTTTCGGTCCTCTCGGATCCGATGGCCTATGTCGGCTCGGTAAGTCTTTACCTCCAAGCCTGGAGGGTTGAGGATCCCACGATGACGCTCTTTTTTGAGTTGGAGCCGCCGCTGACAAGGGACCAGGTGAAGAATAAGCCTCCGATGGCTCGAAAAAAGTAAAAAGTTCAAACATTCTGTAGGACCGTTGTTTTTGGGCTCTTGGGGACATTCGAGCACAAAAATCACAGTTTTGTAATTTATGCTCTGGCCCCAGGCATCAGTAACATCGGTCATGGACATCCGTGACCAACATTACCTTGCCACAGATACAGGGTTTAAACCCCGGCTTTTTTGACATTTCAAGAAAATAAGAAACACTGAGGAGAAGTCAGCCCCGAGTGCGATCCCGCTCGCAGAAAAAAACAGACTGAGGAAAATCTGTTACTTTCCTGCACGGGAACACATGCGCAGCCACAGAGAGCTAAAATCTAAATCTCTGCTTTGTAAAGCTCCGCCTCCCGGACCTGATTGACAGATACCATGACAGCATGGCTAATTCAGCCCTGCTATCGACGGGAAACCAGTTTGCTATAAGTGCAGAAGAAATCCACTTTGGGCTTATATCAGAGTCTGGAAAGTTTTCAAGGATTGGTGTGAAAAGGAAGGGATTTCCCCTTTATTTATTTTATATTTTGCCTTTCAGAAACTTCAAAGCAGATTATATTCAGGTACTGTAGGTATTGCCCTGTGCCCAAAGGGCTCACAATCTAAGTTTGTATCTGAGGCAAGAGAGGGTGAAGTGACTTGCCCAAGGTCATAAGCAGTGGCAGCAAATTTGAACCTTGGCTTCCACTGCTCTAACCACTAGGATACTCCTACTTTGACTGTCTTTTTTTTCAACAAGGTTTACAGAAGGGTCTGGCACTGGCGCAGGTGACAGTTGTTATATATTATAGAGGGAGGCTTCTAGTCATAGTGGATAATACATTGAAATTATTGGCTCAGTGTGCTACGGCAGTCAAAAAAGCAAACAATGTTAGGAATTATTAGGAAAGGAATGGTGAATAAAACGGAGAATGTCAAAATGCCTCTATCGCTCCATGGTGAGACCACACCTAGAGTACCAGTGTGCAATTCTGGTTGCTGCTTCTCAAAAAAAATATAGGTGCACTGGGGAAGGTTCAGAAAAGGGTGTCAAAAATGATAAAAGAGATGGAACGGCTCCATTATGAGGAAAGACTAAAGAGGTTAGGCCTATTCAGCTTGGAGAAGAGATGGCTGAGAGGAGATATGATAGAGGTGTTTAAAATCATGAGAGGTCTAGAACGGGTAGATGTGAATCTGTTATTTACTCTTTCAGATAATAGAAGGACTAGGGGGCACTCAATGAAGTTAGCAAGTAGCACATTTAAAACAAATGAGAAATTTTTTTCACTCAATGCACAATTAAGCTCTGGAATTTGACACCAGAAGATGTGGTTAGGGCAGTTAGCATAGCTGGGTTTATAAAAAGGTTTGGATAAGTTCCTAGAGAAGTCACCCTTCTCTGTACCTTCTCCAGTGCAACTATGGGGGTCATTTACCAGACAGATCGCACGCGAAAAGTCCCTTATCGCGTGCAATACCAAGATGGGGGTGGAGTCGGCCCCGGAAGAGGAGGCGTCGGGGCGTCACCGGAGCAGACTCCACGAAGACGCCATGGACGACGAAAAGGTAAGGGTCTTTTCGCGTCCTATTTCGCGCCCAATAGCTACACCTTCTATGGTGGCGCTATTGGGTGCGAAACCGGCAGCCATCACACCGCGGCTGTGCGATCGCTGCTGGCTAGCGCAGGACTGCTCCCCCATTTCGGCCCCCCACCCCTCATTACCTAAAGTATTGCAGGCCTGCGATACTTTAGAAAATGAGGCCCTATATCTTTGAGATACAGCAACTAGAATTGCACCCAGTACGCTAGGTGTGGTCTCACCCTGGAATGATACAGAGGCATTATGACATTCTCCGTTTGATTCACCAGTCCCTTCCTAATAATGCCTGTTTGCTTTTTTAATTAATCAAGTTGACTTAGGGAATAGCCACTGCTTTACTGACATTATTTATTTATTTATTTAAGTCTTTTATATACCGACTTTCTTGATATAAATCAAATCAACTCGGTTTACATCGAACTAAGCAGTTAACCATATCCAAATAACAAGAGACAAAATTTGATGAAGCATAAAGTTACATTGTAACAAGGGCACATTAACTGGGGATAGGAAATAAAGAGGGGGTGTGATAGTGTACTATATACAGATGAGGATGTGGGAGGGAGGCAAAGGAGCAAACCTCATTATGACGTATTTGTATGTCTTAGTGCTTGTTTATATACAGAAGTGATAGGAAAAATTCTGAGTCGAGCATTACTAGCATGGGATCTATTTATTGTTTGGATACTTCCCAGGTACTTGTAACCTGGATTAGCCACTGTTGGAAACAGGATGCTGGGCTTGATGGACCCTCTGACTGACCCAATATGGCAACTTCCTAAATTCTTTTGAGGAAGTTTCCTTATCAGCTCATCCAGATGTCTCACTTGAAACATGTGAAATGTCTTTACCCGACAATCTGGAAATCCTTCCCATCCTGGGATCTTAATATGGTTTCGTCAGCCTTGTGTAAACCTCTCTTTCAACCCATTAGGGACTCTTATGAAGGATTTGAATCTTAAAGATACTGTCCCCTGTGGCAATTTGTTCAGTAAAATATATTCCAGAACTTCAGTCCTTATATTGTCGAGATCCTTTTCTAATATTTTTGGCGCATGGGAATACTATTTAGAAAGTCCTGTCCTTTTTACCAAAAGCAGTTTCTCCTTTTCGATTAAGTCAAACTGTAGAATTGCCTTCCTTTAGGAAGTCCAGCTTAGGGAAACTTCACCTTCTAGATGCATGTAGAGTTCTCCTCAGGCATTTGAAGGTAAACAATTCCTTCAGTAGGTCAGATTCATTTGTTCTCTTTAATTGCCAGAGGAAAGGCAAAGCAACTACAAAAGCCTAGATGGCTCAAGGTCACCTTCACTGCAGCTTACACTCTAAAGGGTCTGGTTCTACCAGAAGGTCTTAAGGCACATTCTACAAGGATGTAAGCAGGCTCCTGGGAGGAGTTCCATTTAGTCTTGCCAGAGGAGATTTGCAAAGGGGTGGACTTGGGCTTCTTTGCATAGTTTCTACAAACATTACAAACTGAATATACAAGCCATGAAGTCTGCCTCTCTTGAGGCAGGCATTCTGAGGGCAGGCTTATCAGGCTCCCTCCCTGTGTAAAAGTGGCTTGGGTACATCCCATGCATCTGGACTGGTCTGGTAGGATGATAAGAAAGAAATATTTGGTTTTTAACTGCTAATTTTCTGTCCTTGAGTCCTATCAAACCAGGCCAGGAACCACCTGCTTATTTTACGCCTACTGAAGTTTTATGTATATATTCTCTTACAGAACCTAATTAATTTAAGGAAGTTTTGCTTCAGATACTATTATTTTTCGCATATGTTCTAGGAATCCAACTCAGTTAGGGCAAGTTTTTTGGTAACGCCCTGCTCGATGGGGGAAGTGTATATTTATGAAGTGTTGGGCGCTTTGAAACAAATACTAAAGAGCTGCAGGTGGCAGACTACCCTATAGGGGGTGTTGATATCAAAACAGTTGTTCTCTACCTCCATCTGCTGATAGAGCAACAAATCCCATGCAGCTGGACTGGAATGGTAGGACTCAAGGAAAGAAAATTAGTAAAGAAACAAATTTTTCCTTATTCTTATGATCAGTTATAACAAATACTACAGTTTTGAAATCACTCCACTGCCTTTCTTGTGTGAAGGACAGTACCCCTTACAACAACAGAGTCCATTGGCTTTCAGGTACTGCCTTCATCTCTGCAGCAAGCAGCTCCTATGAGAAAAGCTCTTTCAGCTTATAATGCCCAATACTATACCTGGGCCTGTAATGATTTTCCTTGCTATTACTAAATATATCATTTATCATTTATAAAATAATTAAAGTGCAAAGAAAATATTTTCATGCTTTCTACATTTAAATGTTCTCTTCCCCCATTCAAAAAATTCCACATGTTTTTCTGTGGTTTTTGCAATCTGTTCACTTAATGTTTAATGGTGCTCTGAAAAGGAAAATTGGTTCTTACCTGCTAATTTTCATTCTTGTAGTACCACGGATCAGTCCAGCAGATGGAGACAGAGGTTTTTATGGACTCTGCCTTATACCCTGAGGTGCCACCTAGAGTCTGCAGTTATTGCACTGTACCCAAGCAGAAAGGTTAAACCATAACTTCCACTATAACCAAACTTTCCACCCTAAGAGCAGAGGGAATGAATAACTTGTAACAGAATGAACGAACCATGCTCATACTCTCAACCTGTAAAGGGGGGCATATAGTATAAAAAACATCTGATAAATCTGCAGAATATGAAAAACAACTGGCCGAGCGGACTCTCCATTTCCCCATGGGTGGGACTCTGGACTGATCCATGGTACTACAGTAACGAAAATTAGCAGGCAAGAACCAATTTTCCTTTCCCTGTACGTACCCAGATCAGTCCAGCCTCCTGGGATGTACCAAAGCTTCCCTAACTAGGTTGGGACTGACAGTCCCACTCGGAGAACAGTGGCCCTGAAGGAACTGGGCTCTGGTGCCCGGACATCTAGGCGATAATGCCTGGCAAAAGTATGCGTAGATTTCCACGTAGCCACCTGACAAATTTCCTGCGGTGACATTCCACCCAGGAAGCTGCTTGCGATCGAGTAGAATGAGTCCTAAGACCCACCAGAATCGTACAGCCCTGAACCAGGTAAGCCAAAACAATAGCTTACTTCAGCCAGCGCGCAACAGTGGCCCTTGAAGCTTTATGACCCCTCCTGGGACCACTCCACAGAACAAACAGATGGTCTGAGAGACAGAAACATGTCAAACAGCTTCATCTCAGCCCTAGATGCAATGGGTTTCACACAAATCATTCACTCCCCGACCCACAAAGCTGGACATACCCTTGGACCTTATCTTTACTAACTCTCTCATCAATACCATCCTTTCCCCGTCATGCCTCCCTGTCCCCTGGTCTGACCATTCCATCATAAAAACTACCCTTGCATTTCAACCTCCTCCTCCGTCCACTCTCTTCCAACCCAAATCATTCCAATTCTGTAAGACCTGCCCCTTAGACGCCCTCACAACAGCTTGCTCCAACATTCACAATCATCTCGACCTAAAATCAGCTGACAGTGCGGTCTCCTCCTGGGCAGAGATAACCCTTAATATTGCAAATAACTTATGTCCAGTCACCCAAAAAACTGTCACACCAACCCAATCAAATAGAAAACTCTGGTTTACCCATGAACTCAAAACCCAAAAAATACACCTTAGAGCAGCTGAAAGACGATGGCGAAAACACCCCTCCCCCGCTACTAAAACCATTTACTACCAACTTATGCACGCATACAGGAATGCCATCCAAAAAACAAAAAAAGAATACTACTCCAAAAAAATTCACCACCTTCAATTTAACCCTAAGGCTCTATTTAACCTAATCTCTAACCTTACCAAACCCCATCTTACATCACCTCCGGAACCACCTTCACTCTCACGATGTAACGAAATTGCCCTGTTCTTCAAGAACAAAGTGTCCAAAATCACTGCTAAATTCCCCCCAAATTCTAACAATATAACCCTCCCCAATCTACACACACCTACCCCCCCTCATCTTTTGAACCTTCATCAACTCTGGAAATTGAGAACGTCTTAAAAAAAGATGAGACCATCCTCCCATCCCTTTGAAACTATTCCCAAACTCCTACTCTCCATCCCTAAAACTATAGCTTCTTCGCTCTCCAAAATTGTAAACTGCTCCCTTGAACAAGGCCTTGTCCCCAACTCTCTTAAACAAGCTGTTGTCAAACCTATACTTAAAAAACCCTCTCTTGAACCCTCCAACCTATCCAACCTCCGTCCCATCTCAAATCTCCCATTCCTTTCCAAAGTAATGGAGAAACTAGTAAACTCCCGCCTTTCTGACTACCTTGAACAATTCAACATTCTCTCCCCAACACAATATGGATTCCGTAAGCACCTCAGTACGGAAACCCTTCTCCTCTCACTTACAGACACCCTTATCAAAGGCATGGACGCTGGCAACTCCTACCTCATTGCCATGCTCGATATTTCCGCCGCCTTTGATACTGTAGATCATAACATCCTCCTCAACACTCTCATCAGAATTGGAATTTCCGGCTCTGCACTATCATGGATTAAATCATACCTCCAAAACCGTAGTTACACAGTCCTCACAGTTAACATTGAATCCTCTCCTATAAATCTCGACTGTGGTGTTCCCCAAGGCTCTTCCCTTTCCTCAACCCTATTCAACATCTACATGCTTCCCCTCACTAACCTCCTCTCCAAAATTGGTGTCACGCACTTCATCTTTGCAGATGATGTGCAAATCCTCATCCCCTTCTCAAACTCTATTCTCACCACCCTCCAAAACTGGGACACCATTCTTGCCTCTATCAACCAGCTTCTCACTGACATGCACTTATCCCTCAACCCCCATAAAACTGAGCTCCTTCTCATCTCCTCCAAACACTCATCAACACCTATTCCCTCTACCCTCTCTTCTACCCCTTTCCCTTCCAAAACACGAAACCTGGGTGTCATTCTTGATAACCAACTCACTTTCAAACCATACATCAAATCTATCCTCAGCAGCTGTTTCTACAAACTGCAAACCCTCAAAAAACTCAAACCCCTACTTTTCTTCTCTGACTTCCGTACTGTACTCCAGGCTATCATATTTTCTAAAATAGATTACTGCAACGCTCTCCTCCTTGGCCTCCCTGCCATTCATATCAAACCATTGCAACTTCTCCAAAATGCCACCGCACGCATCCTCTCAAATGTCAGCAAGAAAGACCACATCACCCCCACCCTCATTGATCTCCACTGGCTTCCCATACAGTCACGCATAATATATAAAACTCTCACCCTCATTCACAAAAGCATCATAAACGAACATTACAACTGGTTAATCCCTCCTTTCCTCCCTCGTACCTCCTCAAGACCAACCCGTACCTCCCTTCTTGGAACTCTATGTTCTCCTTCTATCAAATCAACTAGACATATCTACCACTAACAGAGCCCTTTCACTTGCCGGCCCATCCCTCTGGAACTCCATGCCCAGTGACCTACGAACTGAAACCTCCACACCCACTTTCAAAAAGAAACTCAAAACATGGCTCTTCCTTCAAGCCTATCCCCCTTCACCCTCGACAGTTAACCCCTCGCCCTCTGTGACCCACACATAGCCATTGTATTTTCCCAACCCCCCCTTATCTTCCTGTCTTCTCTCCCTCGAACAATCACCTGAAACAATAATGTTCGTATTTATAAACCCTTGTATATAACCCTCCCCCTCTGTTCCCACCCCATCCCAACCTATGTTGCTCCCTGTTGATTCCCTCCCCCAATTATCTAGGTTTTTTTTTGTTATTACCATTGTATTTACTTGTTCTTTGTAAAGGCTATGCCTATATATACCCTGGTTTTAAGTTATATGTAAACCGACACGATGTGCAAACGGTTGTCGGTATATAAAAGCGTTTAAATAAATAAATAAAATAAACTTTCTTAAATCCCTAGACTCTGCAGTAGAAGAATCTAGGTCCGCAAAGGAAGGGAGATCCATCGACTGATTCAAATGAAAGGAAGACACCACTTCCGGGAGGAAGAAGGGTACCATCCACAAGGAGACTCCAGCTTCAGAAATACATAAGAAGGGCTCCCTGCAAGATAAGGCCTGAAGCTCCGAAACCCGTCTCGCAGAGGAGATAGCCATGAGGAAAACGACCTTCAACGTCAGATCCTTTAGGGTAGCTCGCTTCAACAGCTCGAAAGGTGCATTACAAAGGGCATGGAGCACTAGATTTAGCTTCCACGAGGGACAGGGGTTCCGATCCGGAGGATGCAGATGCTTAGCTCCACGCAGGAAATGAACCACATCTGGATGGGATGCCAGAGCAACACCCTGCATCTTCCACCGAAAACAACCAAGGGCTGCCACCTGAACTCGTGGGGAATTAAAGGCCAATCCCTTAGCTAGACCTGCCATTAAAAAGGCCAGAACATCCACAATCGAAGCCCTGGACGGCTCTACCTCGTGGTCCAGATACCAGGACTCGAAAATGCCCCAAACTCCAACGCAGGCCATGGAGGTAGAAGTCTTATGGGAATGTAAGAGCATGGCAATCACTGCATTGGAGTAATCCTTGCTCCTTAATCTCCGCCTTTCAAAAGCCATGCCGCTAGACAAAAGCGATCTGCCTCTCTTAAACAAACGGGGCCTTGGTGCAGGAGATTCGGAGATGAACGAAATCTCAGCGGACCCTCTACTGCTAGATTTAGGAGGTCCGCAAACCATGGGCGCCTCGGCCATTCCGGCACCACGAGTATCACCTTGCCCGGATGAGCTTCGATGCGGCGCAGAACTTTGCCGACCAATGGCCACAGCGGAAAGACGTACAACAGAATGTCCTTTGGCCAGGGAAGGACCAGAGCATCTACACCTTCTGCTCCTGGCTCCCATCGCTGACTGAAGAATCGAGGAGCCTTGGCATTGCAGTACATCGCCATGAGGTCCATGGAGGGTCTGGTCCAGCGGTTGCACAGAAGACGAAAGGTCTCTTCAGAGGAGTTCCCACTCCCCCGGGTCCAACCGGTGGTGGCTGAGAAAATCGGCCTGCGCATTGTCCACACTGGCATGTGAGAGGCTGCTATCTTGTAGAGATGATGCTCCGCCCAGCTGATTAAAAGCTGGGCTTCCGTCACCACTGGACAACTCCTGGTTCCGCCTTGACGATTAATGTAAGCCACCAGATTGTCAGAGTACCCTTACTGAGGGAAGGAGGGCCTACAGAGCCAAATGAACCACTCTGGTCTCCAACCGATTGATCGACTAGGACGACTCCGTTCTTGTCCATTGTCCTTGCACCGCTCCCCATCCAGAGAGGCTGGCATCTGTGGTTACCACTATCCAAGAGAGAATTTCCAAGTCCATCCCTCGACGCAAATTGTCCGTGAGAGCCACCAAGGAAGACTGGAGCACGCAGAGTCCGTCAGTGGTAGGAAAAGATGAAACTATTCGGAGCGGATTCCACCGGGAGAGCAAGGCTGACTGAAGAGGATGCATATGCGCAAAGACCCATGGTACCAGATCGAGAGTGGAAGCCATCGAACCCAGAACCTGTAAATAATCCCAGACTCTGGGACGAAGATTGGACCGCAAAGACTCCACCTGAGTTAGAACCTTCTTACCGAGGTCAGTCTCTCCTCGGTAAGAAAAACCTTTCCTAAGAGCGTGTCAAACCGAGCACCCAGAAACTCCAAGGACTGGGACGGAACTAGATGACTCGTCGGGACTGACAACCCAACCTAACAAGCTCAACAGCTGCAGCACCCTCTGAAACGCCGTCCAGCAAAGGTCCTCTGACTTCGCTCGAATCAGCCAATCGTCCAGGTAGGGATGTACCAGTACACCCTCTTTCCGCAGAGACGCTGCTACAAACACCATTACCTTGGTGAACACCCTGGGCGCTGTCGCCAGACAGCAGAGTTTCTTACCTGTAACAGGTGTTCTCACAGGACAGCAGGATTAGTCCTCACATATGGGTGACATCATCAGGATGGAGTCCAATCACGGAACACTTTTGTCAAAGTTTCTAGAACTTTGACTGGCACCTACTGGGCATGCCCAGCATGGTACTAACCCTGCATCCAGCAGGGGCCCCCCTTCAGTCTCGTATATAGCAAGACTTACCGTATTTTTCGCTCCATAAGACGCACTTTTTTCCCCCAAAAGTGGGGAGAAAATGTCTGTGCGTCTTATGGAGTGAACATGAAAAAAACACCAAAAACCTAACTACAACCAAAGTTTTTTTTGTCCCCCATTCCCTATCCCAACCCTTTAAATTTAATTAACTACAAACCCCCCACTCTCCTGACCCCCCAAGACTTGCCAAAAGTCCCTGGTGGTCCAGCGGGGGTCCGCAGCGATCTCCTGCACTCGGACCATCGGCTGCCAGTATTCAAAATGGCGCCAATAGCCTTTGCCCTTACTATGTCACAGGGGCTACCGGTGCCATTGGTCGGCCCCTGTCACATGGTAGGAGTTGAGTAGATTTCCTGTGGGCTGACGTGCGCTCTAGATAGAAGGCGAGGGCACGTTTGCAGTCCAACGAATGCAGAGCCTGTTCTCCTGGATGTGAGTGGGGCCTGGGAAAGAAAGTAGGTAATATGATGGATTGATTGAGGTGAAACTCCGAGACTATCTTTGGTAAAAACCTAGGGTGGGTGTGGAGCACTACCCTGTCATGTAGAATTTTAATGTAAGGCGGGTAGGTGACCAAGGCCTGTAATTCACTAACTCTGCGACCAGATGTTATAGTGAGGAGAAACAGTATTTTCCACGCGAGATAGTGGAGATTGCAGGAGTAGAGCGGCTCAAATGGAGATTTCAGGAGCTGTCCTAAAACAACATTAAGGTCCTAAGCAGGAGCTGGCGGGCACAGAGGACGTTTAAGGTGGAGTAAGCCTCTCATAAAGCGCATTACTAAAGGTTGTGTGGAAAGAGAAACATCTCCTACTCCATTGTGGAAAGCAGCTACCGCAATGACATGCACTCTTATAGAGGAAGTTTGCAGGCCAGACTGACAGGTGCCAGCGATAGTCCAGAAACTTCTCAGTGGAACAAGTGAAGGGGTCTATGGACATGGATGTGCTCCGGACTGTAAACCTCTTCCATTTAGAACGATAAGATCATCTCGTGGAAGGCTTTCGTGAAGCGACCAGGACTCGGGATACAGACTCTGAAAGGTTAAGAGGTTGGAGTATTAACCCTTCAACATCCAGGCAGTCAGGGACAGGGCTGCGAGGTTGGGGTGACGTAGGCACCCTTTGTTCTGGGTTATCAGTAGCGGATCAGACTCCAGAGGAATGCGCCGTCATACTGATAGGTCCTGGAGGATTGGAAACCAGACTTGGCAAGACCAGTGAGGGGTTATAAGAATCATTAAGCCCTTGTCCTTCTGTAACTTCATGAGAGTCTTGGGTATGAGTGGAAGTGGAGGGTATGCATAGAGGAGACCGCTGGACCACGAGAGGGCAAAAGCGTCCCTCGGCGGTGAGTGGCGGCTACAAGTGAGCGAGCAGAAGTTTTGTACCTTGAGGTTGTGGATGGACGCAAAGAGGTCTATGTGGGGATAACCCCAAAGTTGGAAGATTGTGTCCACCACCGTGGGGTTCAGAGACCATTCGTGTGGATGAAAGAACAGACTCAACTTTCCGCCAGAACATTGTCCATGCCCGCCAAGTAGGTCGCTCTGAGGCACATCGAGTGGGAAAGAGCCCACGCCCATATCTGCACAGCTTCCTGTCACAGAAGGTAGGAGCCTGTTCCCCCTTGCTTGCTGATGTACCACATCACCACCTGGTTGTCGGTTTGGATTAGGATGGTTTTGTTGGAGAGGCAATCCTGAAAGACATTTAGGGCATATCTGATTGCCCGAAGTTCCAGGAAATTTATCTGATGTTTGGACTCCTCTGGAGACCAGGTTCCCCGAGTCTGCAGGTTGTCGACATGAGCACCCCCACCCTAGATTGGAGACATCTGTCGTCAAGGTAATTTGAGATTCCAGAGCCTGAAAAGGTAGGCCTTGAAGGAGATTGGACTGATGCATCCACCAGGCTAGCGATAGGCGGAGCAGTTTGGTAACATGGACAATGCTGGACATTGGATGATAAGCCTGAGCCCACTGAGATTTTAGGGTCCACTGTGTTACTCTCATGGCTAGATGGGCCATCGGAGTAACATGTACTGAGGATGCCATGTGCCCCAGCAAAGTGAGGAAATGACAAACCATCGTATAACTTCGAGCCTGGAGGTGTTGCGCTAGGGTCGCGAGAGTGTGAGCTCGATCCTGAGGGAGGAAGGCTCTTGCCTGTTTGGTATCCAAGTCTGCCCCATGAAGGAGAGGGTTTGAGATGGAATTAGCTTGGACTTGGGATAGTTGATCAGAAACCCGACAGAAGTGTATGGAGGGTCAGACTTAAGGAGTCTAGTGCGGCCTTTTGGGTTGGAGGAGAAGTCCATTACCTGCTATTAAGTTCACTTAGAGAATAGCCACTGCCATTAGCAATGGTTACATGGAATAGACTTAGTTTTTGGGTACTTGCCAAGTTCTTTTGGCCTGGATTGGCCACTGTTGGAAACAGGATGCTGGGCTTGATGGACCCTTGGTCTGACCCAGTATGGCATTTTCTTATGTTTCTTAACCAATCTTCGAGATAAGGGTAGACATGGACCCCTTGACCCCTGAGGTAGGCTGCGACCACTACGAAGCATTTGGTGAAGAGGTGCGGACGCTAGGCCGAATGGCAAGACTCGATACTGGAAGTACCCAAAAAACAAGATGGTAGACGGTCTACAAAAGCCACAAGGTGAAGAAAACAAAAGCTAGACCGATGCCTTGGAAAGATTTTATTTAGATATTATCTAAATAAATAATATCTAAATAAATATTTATCTAAATAAAATCTTTCCAAGGCATCGGTCTAGCTTTTGTAAGATTTTATTTAGATATTATTTCTCTAAATAAATATTTCTCTAAATAAAATCTAAGGCATCGGTCTAGCTTTTGTTTTCTTCACCCGATACTGGAAGTGTCAGGGCCCAACTAAGAAGCGCAGGAATTTGCGGTGAGACGAAGCGATCGAGATGTGTGTGTACATGTCTTGAAGGTCTAAGAGAGCAAAGCCAATCTTCTCTTTGCAGAAGAGGTAGCAGAGAGCCCAAGGTTACCATCCTGAACTTTTCCCTTTGAAGATACCTATTTAAGGCGCGCAGGTCCAGGATTGGACGTACGCCCCCTGACTTTTTTGGAATGAGGGAATAGAACCCTTGTCCCTATTGGGAGGGGGGCACTGGTTCTATTGCCCGTGAGTTGAGGAGGGTTAATACCAGCTCCTCTAGAGGGGCAGAGTGGTCAGATGATTCCCACCTCGGCCGAGGTGGGGAGTCCGCCAGTACAGTCAGGAAGTTGAGGTGGTAACCTTGAGTCACTACCGAGAGTACCCAGTGATCTGCAGTACTTGTGTGCCAGATGTTAGCAAAGTGACACAACTGACCGCCGACGGGAAGAGATAGCAGAGGAGGTTGGCTCATGCTCTCCAGCGAGGAGTCGAAATCCTGAAGCTGGGCCTGGCTGAGGAGCTGGCTGGGTCTTCTGAGGCCAGGCTTGTCTGGACTGACCCTTCTGGTAAGGCCTAGAAGGGCGACCCAGAGTAGTCGGAGGATAAATCTCCGTGGCTTGAAAGTCGGCCGCTTAGAATCCCTCCTGATGTCCTCTTGGAGGTGGACAGGAAATCAGAAGGCACCAAAGAAAGCTGACGTAGCGTCTCATGGTGGTCCGTAAGCTGCGCTACGGTTTCTTGGATTTTATCTCCAAAGAGATTATTTCCAGCACAGGGCAGGTCAGCTAACCGGTCCTGTACCTCTGGTCTTAGGTCGGAGAACTTTAACCAGGGCCCACCTCCGTGCACTAATCCCCGCTGTGGACACTCTAGAGGCAGTGTCAAAAATATCACAGGCAGCGCGGACCTCGTGCTTGCCAGCATCTAGACCCTTCTGGGCCAATGCACTGAATTGATCCTGAAACTGGTCGGGTAAGGTTTCAGAGAAATCCTGGATCTTCTTAAAAAGGTCCCTGTTATACTGGGTCATGTATAACTGGTAGGAAGCAATGCGAGAAATAAGCACTGAACCATGGAAAACACGTTGGCCAAATGCATCCAGGAACTTCTAGCTCCTTCCCTGGAGGCGTGGAAGAATGAGGCTTAGAACGACGTGCCTTCTTCTGGGCTGATTCAACGACTACAGAATGATGGGCAAGGTGTGTTTTCTGATAACCAGGGGCTGCTTGTACGAGGTAGGTGGCATTTGTTTTCCAGTTCACCGGTGGCACAGATCCTGGATGTTCCTAATTTCTTTTCAGCAGGTCAAGAAGGACTTCATGAACAGGAACTGACATGATTTCCTTGGGCACATCTACAAACTGGAGCACTTCCAGTATTTTGCGCCTGGAGTCCTCTTCTGTCTGAAGCTGGAATGGAATAACCTCAGACATGCCCTTAATAAAACTGATAAAGGACAGGTCCTCTGGAGGAGAACGTCTTCTCTCCTTAGGGGGAGATGGTTCTAAAGGCATTTCCTCAGAATCCTGGGAAGAATCATACATAGGACCAAGGCTGGTAAGGCTGGTCGCCAGCTCCCATGGGATCTTCAGATGGAAGGAATGGTGCAATTCCTGTGGGATCAGGCAGAGGCACAGACTTCATCGATGGTGGCACCGACAGAGGACAATGCAGCCTCGATGATGGAATCTGCACCGATGGAACCGGTGGGCGAGTCTGTGGCGGGACTCCTGACTGTCCAGGGGTAGGTTCTGCCCTCGGTGTGCCCTCATCCTCCGATGATAAAGGAATCAGAGTGGAAGGCATGGGACAAACTGGAGTCTTTGGATCCATCGGTGGAAGGGCACCGATCAATGCGTCCAGCCTGCCCAGCAGAGGTGCTAGCACCATGGGTATCGGATTGGCAACTGGAGCTGGAATTGGTGCCAGTGTCGATGGAGACTGGAAGCCCTGTAGCGCCTTTACGATGGCCTCTTGGATCATCCGATCCAATTCCTCGCAGACACCTGGGGCGTGTAACCCCAGCTCCGGAGTAGGCGGCTGCACTGGCGCAGGCGGAGGGTCCATCGGTGAAAGTGGAGTCGCGGGTCCCGGCACCAATGAAGGTGGGGAACGCCTCGGTGATCCAGTCACAGAGGAGGATGGGGGCTTCTCTGGATGGGATTTCTTACTGGGAGGCTCTATCGACACCGATGCCGAGAGCTTGCCTGGATCGGCGGACCGAGCCTTACGATGGTGGTGCAGGCGCTTTTCTCGATGTTCACCTCTGTCCTTCTCCGGAGCAGAGGACTGAGAAGGAGACGCCTTCGTAGCAGTCTGTGTCTGGTGAGCAGCACCGGTATCCCGCTGCTGGCGAGAGGTCGATGGCACCGGTTCAGATGAAGTTGAAGCGCTCAATGGAGTCGGGGGTTTCACCTGAAAAAGAATCTGTCTTTTCTGAGTGGACTTTTCAGCCCTTCGGCGTCATTTGGGCACACTTGGTGCAAGTTAAGACATCATGGTCTGACCCCTAAACACATCACACAAACCCTATGCGGGTCTGTGACGGACATTGCCAGAGGGCAATCAGGGCACCGTCTAAACTAGATGCCATTGATTCGACAAAAATTTAGCCGTGGTGTGGTCGATGGGTGGTAGGCCCCAAAGGGAAAAACTCGACTGGAATAGATAGCAACTTAGGGTAAAGCCTTACCTCATGACCGCGGACATGGAAACGATGGGAGGACCCCGGATAGGGTAGAAATTTTTTTTTTTTTTTTTTTTTTTGCAAAATCATTTTTATTGTAAAGACAAGCATTTCCACTAGCACTGCAACATATTAAAAAACAATAGCAACAAGAGAACAAACAGTACAAACAATACCCACCCCAATAAGCAACCCAAGGATGCCAAGGTTTCACATATGTTACACTCACAGAGCTTATCCAATTCTCTGGGGATCCATACGCCTAAATATTTTAGTTTCCCAGGTGCCCATTTGAAGGGGAAGGAGCCAGGCCACATCTGTGGAAGCCGTGAATGTAGGGCCAATGCTTCTGACTTGGAAAAATTAATGCGAAGGCCCGCTATATCCCGAAACTGTGTAAAAATAGAGAGTATTACGGGCACACTCTGCCGGGGTCGTCCGACAAAGAGCAGAATGTCATCCACAAACAAAGCATGTTTAACGGGATGTCCACTCAAACTGATTCCCCAAAATCCTTTGTCCCATCGTAACTTCTCAGCTAGTGGCTCTATTGCCAGTACAAATAGCAGGGGGGAAAGTGGGCACCCTTGCCGAACCCCACATTGCAGAGGGAAGGAGACCGATAAACCTCCATTAATAAGAATTTTGGCACTAGGATTGTTGTACAGAACTTGTAGCCACGTAACAAAGTCCCCAGTTATCCCATATTGCTGAAGCACCCAAAACATATAGTCCCAGTATAAGGAGTCAAAAGCCTTTTCGGCATCCAAACTTAGAATAAGAGCTTCCTCCTGGGGATAGTAATTTAGGGCAGCAATGAGCCGTCTCACATTTTGCACCCCTTGGCGACGAGAAACAAAGCCAGTCTGATCTGAGTGCACCAAGGTGGGCAAGATAATGCTGAGCCGAGCTGCCAAAACTGCTGCAAGAATTTTGATGTCCACATTTATTAGAGAAATGGGCCGGTAAGATCCCACCTCTTGTAAATCCCTCCCTTGTTTTGGCAATAAAATGATAGTGGAACAATTTTCATCCGGTGGGAGGTTCTTACTCTGAATGAGAGAGTTATAATATGAGGTTAAACTAGTCAATGGGAACTTTAGGATTTTGGAAAACTCATTACTTAGCCCATCAGGACCAGCTGCCTTGCCCTTTTTTCAGTTTCTGTATGATAACAAAAATTTCAGAGTCCACAAAGGGGGCATTTAATGTATGGAGGGTGTCTCCAGGCACCAGGTTTGCAGCTTTCAACTGCAATCGAGGGAAAGGTTTAGATGCATATAGGGACTTGAAATACTTTACAAAACTCGCTTCAATATTATGTGGATCAGTATGATAGGTACCATCACTACCCTTAACCTCTGCGATAAAAGACTTGGTTTTGCGAGGTCTGGTTAAGTTCGCGAGAAGCCTACCCGGAACATTCCCATGTTTAAATAATTGATATTTAAAATATCTTAAGGATTTCGACGCTCTCTGATGTAGAGCATTGTTTAAGGCATTCCGTATCCGGTCAGCCTCTTGCTTGCTGGCTGGAGTTGAGTTGCAAGCAGATTTAACCTGCGCTCGCTTTAACTCTGTGGTAAGACGCAGAATTTCTGCATTTCTCTGCTTGTTACACGTGGCAACGTAAGCAATAATTTTCCCCCTCATTACTGCTTTACCAGCGAGCCAAAGCGTGTGCGGGTCAATGCCGGGCGTATTATTGAATTGAATATACTCGTCCCATCTCTCTTTAAGGTACTCCTGAAAACGCACATCAGAGTCTAAATCTGGAGGCATTCTCCAAGAAAAAGCTGCAGGAAGGGACCTACCCAAATGTAAAGTAACAGAGACGGGGGCATGATCAGAAATTGAAATAGGCCCGGTAGTGGCGTCAGACGCGAGAGAAAAAAAATGCTCGGGCACCAAAATATAATCCAACTTTGAATAAGAGCTATGAGGATGAGAAAAAAATGTGAAATCCTGGTCCCCTGGGTGTAGAGTCCTCCAAACATCTATTAAATTGAGTTCATTACAGAGAAAATTAATGCCTTGATGCATGTCATTACTGCTCGCAGCTCTAGGGGGCTCACAATCAATTTGCTTATCCATGACCGAATTGAAGTCGCCTCCCAAAATGAGGGCGTAATCAGATAATTTCGTTAAAATACCCACCAAATGGGTGAAATAATCATGGGAATAGACGTTTGGAGCATAGGCATTACAAAAAGCTATTCTTTGATGGCAGAGTGCCCCACCACAATGACATAACGATCTTCCACATCCTGTAACACCTCATCCAGCTGAAATGATACCTGTTTGTGCAGAAGTATTGCTACTCCCCTCTGTCGTGAAGAATACGAGGATGAGTAGCAGCTCCCAACCCACTCCCACTTCAATGTGTTATGTTGAAACAATAGTTACCCAGTTACTGTTTGTTGATGTTTATTTCTTGTATGCAAAGTTTACTGTTCTATGTAATGGCAGTGCCAAAAGTTCTGTATAATGACACTGTCAAAAAGTTTTAGTTATCTGTAAACCGATACGATGTGCAAACGGCTATCGGTATATAAAAACCTATAAATAAATAATAAATAAATAAATGTTCCAGCTCCATCAAGTGAGTCTC
The DNA here is from genome assembly GCF_901001135.1 of Rhinatrema bivittatum. Lineage (NCBI taxonomy): Eukaryota > Metazoa > Chordata > Amphibia > Gymnophiona > Rhinatrematidae > Rhinatrema > Rhinatrema bivittatum. Next base: position 273,084,433 of record NC_042617.1, read on the forward strand.
CTGTAAAAAGACCACCTATGATTTGGAACGCTGAAACATGGATAGCAATTTTTTCCTTTTGATTGGAGAATGTATGCCATCCACATTCAGAGATGTTATCTTAACAGATACCATGTCAGCTGTTTAAAGGGAACATAATAATAGCAGATAGCACAGAAGTGACAATGCCAGTGACGGGACCGAGCGCCCCCCAGCCTGGGCGCCCCGCCTCCCACATCCGAAACAATAGAAAAACTTTCCAGACAGATTTAAGAAACCGAAAGGGCTCCTGGGCATATCTTTGAACCCTCCCCTCCCCCCCAACCTGTTTCCCACACACACACACACGGTCTGCATCCATACCCACACATACTCCACGCATACGGATCTCATCCAACCCCATAACTTTTTGCTCCACAAGAGGCACGAAATACCCATCTGCCCCATAGGGCCATGGGCTTCCCTCTGTCCCCTCCCCCCCCAGCCTTCGCTGCCACCATTCCCCTTCCTTATACTTAAGGCACTACAGCTGGTGACAATGAAACAAACACTTTGAAGTTTACTAAACCACTGAACCGCCCCTCAAAGAACAGTGAACTGTAATTAAAAAAACTGAGGAGACGAGAATTGTACCCTTAATTAGGGGCCCAAAGTCAGTCATAGGGTAACTACAGTGAATTGAAAAACAAAGTCTTTTGTAAATGCAGAGCCAGCAGGCTCACACCGCTAGGAATTTGAAGACCTGACTTGCTGGCGAATTTCAGTCCAGCAGAGCTGCGTCATTCAAGTAGCATTGACTTGTTCTAGCGAGGATATAAAAGAATTGGCTTCCTCCTTTTTAGAGAAAAACAGGGTAGTACCATTGTGCTGCACTCTTGAGTTTGGCAGGAAAAAGTAGTGCAAACTGGATCCCCCTTTTGTGTAACTCTGTGCATGCAGGAGACATAGCTTTACGCTGTGCTGAGACTGCTGCGGAGAAATCATGAAACAGCATGATCCGGTGGCCCTGATATTCCAAACCCCTGTGCTGCCGAAAGGCTCTCATAAGTTGAATTTTGTGGGACCAGTTTAAAATTCTGGCCATCACAGGCCGAGGCTTGCTAGTCGCTTTCCTGGTCGGCCCCATTCTGTGTACCCTTTCGCAGCACAAGCAACCAGAAATCAAAGTCAGACCCACCTGAGCCAGCAGCCAAACTTCAATAAGATCATACAATTCTTGGTCTGACACGGATTCTGGAAGGCCAATTATTTTGATATTGTTACGCCGGTTCCTATTCTCTTGATCCTCTAAACGGTCCAGCAGCAAGGAATTTTGCGTGGTTAGGTCTTGTACTTGCCTTTCCACAATATGTAGCCGGTCTTCCTGATCAGATACTCTATGCTCCGCCTCGTCCAGCCTTTTAACCTGCCCCTCTACTGCATTCTTTATTTCCTCCATGGAGGATTGAATTTTTAACAGCCTGGCATCCTGCACTTCAGCAACCCTAGCAGATATTTTTAGGAGGGCCGTCTCAGAGACCTCTGCCACTGGAGCTGTGCTATCTCCTGCGATGGCGGCAGCCATCTTGGCCACACTATGCCTTTTCTTCTGGGGAGTCCGCGCCGATCTTTGGCACATATCAGGTCGCAGAACGCTCATTTTGGTCCCCAGCTGCGGCGAATCGACAGCCCCACATGTCCTTTATCACCACCAAGCGCCAGACAGGCAAAAGAAAAACAGACTGAGGTAGGATGGCAGCCGTTTTGAACAGAGGTGCTCCGGAGCAAACTCACCAGGGGAGCCAGGTAGGCCGCACCAATCTCGGGCTCACTGTGGGTCTCTGGATGCTCGTTTTTTCGCCAAACTGTAGCGAAATAGAAGCCCTCGACGTCCTGCACTACATCCAGCCGAGAAAAAAATTTTTTTTTTAATTTTAAGGGAGGGATGATGGCCGATTCGGGGGGGGGGGGGGTGGGCCCGGAGCCAGCTCACAGTGCTGTCGACCCCAGTGACGTCATCCAGGAAGTCCTCCGAAATTTTTTAAAGAAGTTCCATGAGGAAAATTCCCGTCAGGAATCTCTAAAGAGCTCCTTAAGCTGCGTGGCTATGGCTGCGCGGAAAAAAAAAGACTGAAGGGGGACCCCTGCTGGATGCAGGGTTAGTACCATGCAGGGCATGCCCAGTAGGTGCCAGTCAAAGTTCTAGAAACTTTGACAAAAAAGTGTTCCGTGATTGGGCTCCATCCTGATGATGTCACCCATATGTAAGGACTACTATCCTGCCTGTCCTGTGAGAACAAAAGGCAGTGCACAAAATTGAAAATGATGTCCGAGAATTGCGAACTGCAGATACTTCTGATGATCTGGGTGGATAGATATGTGCAAGTATGCTTCTGTCAGATCCAGAAATGCCAATAATTCTCCCCTATAAACAGACGCCTTCACAGAGTGAAGAGTTTCCATGCGAAAGAGGCACCTTTAGAGTTCGATTGACTCTTTTGAAGTCAAGGATGAGACGGAAAGTGCCCTCTTTTTTGGGTACCACGAAGTAGATGGAGTAACGACTCGCCTGAGTTCTCCTGTGGATACCGGAACTATGGCACGCAGGTCCTGTAAGCGCCGTAGGGTGTCTTGTACCACCCGACGTTTTTGGTAGTAAGAGCACGGGAAAACCAGGTAGCGCTCCTGGAGCGGCCGAGCAAAATCTAATGCGTAGCCATGTTCTATTATATTTAGAACCCACTGATCGAAGGTCAAGTTGGTCCACTCCTCTAGAAAAAGAGACAACCTTCCCCCTATCTTTGGAACGGAGGAGTGAACCGGCCTCGCTTCATTGTGCGGACTTGAGGCCCCCATGAGTCTGTGGGGCTCCTCCGTCCTTGGTGGGACGTCTGCTGCAAAAGGACTGGTTCCAGGACTGTTGACGGCTTGGACCCTGGTGAGATGAGGATCCGGAGGAACGTGAAGAGCGAAAATGGCGATTCCCACGGAATCTCGACCTCTGAGGAAAGGATCCTAGGCTTATCTTCCGGTAACTTATGGATCTTGTTTTCCCCCAGAGACTTGATCATGTCCTCCAATTGTTGGCTGAAGAGCAGCTTTCTCTTAAAGGGCAAGGAACCAAGCTGAGCTTTAGAAGAAACATCCACAGACCAGTTCCTAAGCCAGAGGAGTCTACGGGCTGAGACAGCAGAGACAATAGTTCTGCCAGAAGTCCGTAAGAGATCATAAAGTGCATCTGCACTGCAAGCCACCGCCTCCTCCAGCCGACCAGCTTGCACCACTTCTGTCTTGGAAAGTGATGCTTTCGATTGCAAATTCTGCATCCAGCGGAGGCTGGCCCTTAGAGCAAAACTGCTGCACATGGCGGCATGGACCCCTAGAGCAGAGACTTCAAAAATCTTTTTAAGTTGTAAGTCCAATTTGCGATCCTGCAAGTCTTTCAAGGCAGTGGCCCCCGTCACCGGGATGGTGGTCTTTTTGTCACCACTGAGACAGCAGCATCCACCTTGGGTACCTTGAGGTGGTCTAGAGCTTCCTCTGGGTATAATCTGTCCAAAGCTCGGCTGACTTTCAAGCCCAGGTCCGGATTGTCCCACTCCCTAAACAAAAGATCAGTGACTGACATATGGAAGGGAAAAGACCGAGCTGGACCCCTGAGTCCAACCATCACTGGATTAATCACCCCAAGTCGTGAATCCTCTTGAGGGACCTCGACCCCTAACTCCTCCAGAATAGCCAGAATAAGTGGTCCTAATTCATCCTTCCGGAACAAACGTACCACCTTGGGGTCATCACCTTCAACCATAGGCGTGTCCACTTGTTTGGTAGACTGGAGCTCGGTATACTGATCCACATCCGGTCCCCAAGGATCCTGCAGAGGGGAGTCCCCCCTCATCCGAATGGTCCGAAGATGAACTGTCAGCCGGACAGGAAATGGACCGGAGAGGGCGTTTGGCCTTTGTGGCTCCTACTCCAATTGGAGACTTGAAACGCTTCCGGGTCGAGATGGCCCCTTTACCCACCCGCGAAGACACTGGTGTCACATGAGGAACCTTACTGCCCTGACGCCTCGCTGCTTTCCGGGCTTTAAAAGGCCTTATGGAGCAACAAAACAAAATCGGAGGAGAACGAGGAAGACATAAACATAACATACATAGAAACATAGAAGACTCATCCGAGTCCTTCCCGGGGTCATCTTCAGAGGAATGCTCCTGAGCACCTGCAAATCGCACCCCCCCCCCCCCCCCGAAGGTCCCAAGCCATGGTGAGGAGTTCCCCTCCCCAAGTGCGGCTCTCCCCTGCTGTCAAAGTTCTTAAGATGGCCTCTGTTCCCACGCTGAGGAGGAACGGGTCTGAGGGCTGGTGCTGTGACTCGAACCTCTCAGGCTCTCGGCACGCTTTGGAGCTGCTGCCGTGCAAATTTTCATCAATAGCCCTCCCTGAGGTTCCCTCTCCTCCCTAGAGGCACTCAGTGCAAACGCCGGCTTGCAATAGCTGCGCACGCATGCTCCTGCATGCAGAACAGGCTGCCCCATGCGGCATGACCAGCAGACCAAATTTAGCCTGGGAACCTGGACGTAAGCGGAGGCTAGAAAATCGCTCAGGAGCCCAGTGGTACGCCACGGCCGGACTGCGAGGGGAGGGAGAACACTGGGCCAGTCGTAACAAAGAAAAAAGAAAATACCTCTTTTTTTTTTTTGTGTGTGAAGGCTCTGTGCTTCTTCCCTCTGAGGGTGAGTGAACCGAGCTCCCCGGTGTCACCCTCAGCCGTGGGCAGTCACAGGGTTCTCAACCCTCTGCTCCTCCACCTCTAATACCAGGGGGGATGGTCCCACCAGGACCTGACAACCCCTGGGAGGTTTAAAAGGTATCCTGTTCTTTTTCTTTACCTTTTCTTTTTTTTTTTTTTTTTAAAGCCAAAGTTAATCAAATCTGAAAATTAAAACCTAAAAACTAAACCAGACTAAAGGGTTTTGCACCTCCACCATCTGCTGGAGACAGAGAAATACTGGCAGACTGTAGGTAGCACCTCAGGGTATGACACAGAGTCCGTTAAAACTTCTCTGTCTCCATCTGCTGGAGGGGAGGCAAAACCCAGGAGTCTAGACTGATCTGGGTCTGTTCAGGGCAGCTGAGGCCCTCAGCTGCTCTGTTCAGGGCAGCTGAGGCCCTCCCTTCAGTATGCATAAACACAGAAATTAGACAATGGCTATGCCTGATGAAGGAAGGCTATTACCTGTGCTACCTGGTAGGGCTGCACTCCCCGGGTTGACAGATCAAAGGCTGGACTGGTGGCATCAGCACTCCAGGAAGCCTGGGATGCAGTGGCTGCCGCCGCTTCCTTCTCTTGACGTAGGTTGTTCCTCTGGATCTGCTGTCGAATAAGGAGTTCCCGCAGTCTCTGGCGCTGAAAGGGAGGAGAAATGGGGCAAATTTGAGATGGAGAGACTAGCCTCAATATCAAGCACATTGTCCTCCAATACATCCAATTTAACTATATCCAGTCATCAATTGTGGGAAAGTGCACATTCCCTCTTTCAGGCTACAACTGAGCAGTTTTACAGTTCAGTTTTGGAAAAGGGTACTTACATATCTATAATTATGGTTTTCCAAAGAAGGCATCTCTAAAGAGTCACACCAAGGAGTCAAGTGAACTGGTGAATGCTTATGCCAAGGTAGCCAAGACACATGAATGTAAGAGAGTAGATGATAGAATAAGAACTGACCCATCCAGTCTGCCATGTTATTCCTATCTCAAAAGCAAAGCAACCAATCGCATTTTTTTTTCCTTCATGGTCTATGGCAGGGGTGGCCAAATCCGGTCCTCAACAGCCACAAACAGGTCTAGTTTTCAGGATATTCACAATAAATATGCATGTGATAGCTTTGCATGCTCTGCCCCTACTGTATGCAAATCTCTCTTATGTGTATTCACAGTAGATATCCTGAAAACCTGACCTGTCTGCGGCTCTTGAGAACCAGCATTGGCTACCCTATAGTGAGAAAAGTGACAAAGCATAAAAGTGCAACCACCTAAAGAAATCAGGTTAGTACCTTACTGACTGAGAAAGCCATGGTTTCCAGACCTGGTGAAAATATCAGTGGCAGAGTCTTATACACCATCTCAAGAAGAATATCATTATAATAGGCCGGTTCTTCATTCAAACCTAAAATCAATATCTGATGGTCTGGAAGCTTAGGGGCTTTTCCTAAAGATAAAAGGCTATTCAGAGAGATCAGTGAAATATTTACTGAAATTAAGGCTTCCAAAATAAAGCTTACTGCCCCATTTGGAGAATGTCTGTTTCCTAGTGTCAGGAGAAGAACATTTGCCACTAAATTTTCTTTAGTGAACATTAGAATTTTTGTTTGGTGGTCTTGATGAAGGCCTAATTGTCATCAAATTAAGGGTGCAAGCAGCACCGCTAACAGTGTATAGGGTCCAACTGTAGGAAAAGCATTATTCTCCCACCAAGATATAAGGTTCTTCTTAGCAGCTAAGCTGCTTGAAAGGAAAATTGGTTCTTACCTGCTAATTTTTGTTCCTGTAATACCAACAATCAGACCAGACAAGTGAGTTTTGCATCCCTACCAGCAGATGGAGTCAGAGAACAAAACTTTGAGACCCTGCTACATAACCGAGAGTACCACCTGCAGGCCCCTCAGTATTAACTGGTACCCAAGCCAAAATTAATCTTAAAACCCCTAGCATGGGCAAATAGATCCAAAGGGTTGGAAACCCCCCAAAACTGCAGACTTTACTCATCCACCAACCAAAAAAAAACAAAAAACAGTGGAACTGGAACACCGCAGATCCTGCCCAAAAAGGATTCTTTTTCTTTTTTAATTTTTTTTTTTTAAAGTAAAAACTTGAGTATCGACTTGGCAGAAATTCAGTCTTTCGGCATCAACGGGGTGAGTCTCTGAACTGATCTGTGGTAATACAGGAACGAAAATTAGCAGGTCAGAACCAATTTTCCTTTCCTGAACATACCCAGATCAGTCCAGACAAGTGGGATGTATCCAAGCACCCCTAAACTGGGTGGGAACCCAAAAGACCCACGTGTAGAACACTCAAAGGACGCCTCATCTTGCACCCTTACATCTAATGTCTGGTGAAAGTATAAATTGAGGACCATACTGCAGCCTTACAAATCTCCTGGGGTGACAGGAGCTGATACTCAGCCCAGGACGGTGCCTGCGCCCTTGTGGATGCGCTCTCAAACCCACAGGAATCTGGTAACCTTTACGGATGTATGCTGAACAAATCGCCTCCTTAAGCCAACGAGAAATGGTAGCCTTAGAGGCTTTTTCCCCTTTCTTCACTCCGCCATACAAGACAAAAAGATGATCTGACCACTGAAAATTTTTTGTAACCTCTAAATAACGTAACAGAATCCGCCATGCATCCAAGAGATGCAACTCTGTCCTGTGGGGAATCTCTCGACAACGCCGGAAACCCTGGTAGCTCCACAGTCTGACATGAAGAGACACCACTTTTGGTAAAAAGGAAGGTAACTGTGCACAATGAAACCCTGTCGCTGTAAATCTGCAAAAACTGATCCCTACAAGACAAGGCCTGCAGCTCCAAAATCCGCCAAGCAGAACAAATGGCCACCAGAAACACCGCCTTCAGCATCAAATCCTTCAGGGCCACTCTTCTCAAAGGCTCAAATGGGGCTCCACAAAGGACCAGAAGAACTATGTTTAGATTCCAATCTGGGCAAATCTTTCAAACCAGTGGTGCAAATGCTTAACCCCCTTCAGATACATCCGGATGAGAGACAAGCGTCCAATCACGACACTTGCCCCTGAGTGAACCCAACTCAGAAATCTGCACGCGAAGCGAGCTGTAAGCTAAATCCTTGGACAACCCCTGTTGCAAGAACTCCAAAATATGGGGAACATCCACTGCCAGGGGGACCAAACGTCGCTGAAGACACCACGCTTCAAAAGCTCTCCAGACCCTAACATATGCCAGGGCGTAGCAGGACTCCTAGCCTGCAGAAGCATGAAAATGACCTGCTCAGAATATCCCTTCAGATGCAGTCTCTGCCTCTCAAAAGCCAAGCTGTGAGACAGAAGTGATCCTCCCGATCCGAGAGTAGGGGCCCCTGACGCAACAACCCTGGTAGATGAACTAGTCTGAGGGGTCCCTCTACCGCGAGCTGCACCAGATCTGTGAACCACGGCTGACGCAGCCATTCTGGCACTACCAGCACCACACTTCTGGGATGTGTCTCCAATGCACCTCATGACCTGATAGACGAGTGGCCACGGAGGAAACATACAGAATTCCTGTCGACTGAGGGCACACCAGAGCATCGAGGCCCACCGAGCCAACCTCCTTTCGTCGACTGAAAAATCTCTCCATCTTTGAGTTCACTCGTGTCGCCATAAGATCCAGCTGGGGAACGACCCATCTGGTGCATATGTGATTCCAAGCCTCATGGGACAACTCCCATTCCCCTGAATCCAGCTATTGCCTGTTGAGGAAATCCACCTGCACATTGTCTACTCCCGCTATACCACTAGGCCTTCGAGATGGCACTCTGCCCATGCAAACAATCACCAAGCTTCCAGCACCACTGCATGACTCTTCGTACTGCTTGCCAACTGATGTATGCCACTGCTGTCGAGTTATCTGAGAATGCACGAACCATCCATCCTCTGACCAGGGGCAGGAAAACTTCCAGGGCTCGGACCACCCTCGTCTCGAGGCGATTGATGGACCAGGACTTCTCCCCTGGTAGCCAAAAACCTTGGGCCAACCAAACCAAACACACTACCCCCCAACCTGAGAGACTGGCATCCATGGAAACCACCATTCAGTCCAGGAGTTCAAGATCCATTCCCTTCTCCAAATTGCAACGAGATAGCCACCATGAGAGACTAGACCTGGATTCTCGTACAAGGGGCAAGGGAAGATGGTACTCAGACAATGGACTCCACCTGGACAACAGCGCACATTGCAGAGGTCTCACGTGCACAAACTCCCAGGGAACCAAATCCAATGTGGAAGGCATGGACCCTAGAACTTGCAAATATTCCCACACTGTTTGAATCGCCAGCCAAAGAAGGTGCCTCACCTGGGATTGCAACTTCACCACTCAGTCCACTACCAGGAAGACCCTGCCCTTTTGAGTGTCAAATACTTAACAACTGGATGGAAACCGTGGTAATAATGTAACAATCTTATCTACCTTATAAATGGGCTCTGACCGACGGCCCGCAAATGCGCAGTAGAGAGCAGCTCTACCGCGACGTCGGTCAGAGTGGAGCGTGCCCGAAAAAAAAATGGTGCTGGGAGGAGCAGGAGCGGCGGTGGCGAGGAGCAGTAGCGGCGGCGTGAGCGAGGGAGGGACACCCCCCAGGAGATCTTCCGTCTGCCGGTTGTGGATGAGCTGAGAGGGGGAGTGACTGAGGGGATGGAGGAGAGGGGATGGAGGAGGGAGGAGAGAGTGAGGGGAGGAGGGGAAGGAGAAGAGACAGAGGAGGGGGAGGGGGAGGGGGGAGGAGAGAGTGGGGGCAGGAGAGAGGGAGGGGAGGAGAGAGGGAGGGAGACTAGAGGGGGAGGGTGAGAGGGAGGCAGGGAGAATAGTGAAGGGAGAATAGAGGGGGGGGGGAGAATGAGGGGGAGGGAGTGGGAAGGAGAATGAGTGGGAAGGAAATGGACCGAAATTTTTTTTTAAATGTAGCCTGTTGTTACGGGCTTAACGGCTAGTCTATAATAAACCATGTTTGTTAAAGATGCCACATAAAGATGTATTACTTGCAACAATAACCCTCATACGGGAGCCCACTCTTAGTGCATAAGACGTGTATATTTTCTTTTTCACTTTAAATCCATGGGATTTTTAGCCCAATCCAAAGTGAATAGCTCACCATATATATTGAATAATCATCGGGTTTGTTGCAGTAGTGAACCCTAACCGTTTTTGCTTCTTTTTCTTTTACTCTTTTTTTTAGGTTTCTTATAATTCACAATTTTCTCTTATTTATAGAGTTCACACTTCAATTGATTTTTTATGTTCTTCACACAATACTTTTCACTGAAAAATATATCCACAGATAACAAAAAACACTTATTGTGATGTTGAATCATATTGCAACTCCATATGCCCTTTTTAAAACGCCATGTTCTGTGCCACAGTTTCGAACTCTTCTGTTGCCCCTTCTGTGGCGAATTTGGTAATGAATAAATTGGAAACTACATGTTTATACATCTTCATATTTTGAAAATATACCTTTTTGGGTGCGTTATATTGATGATCTCATGTTCATTTGGGAGTCAAGTGAAGATCAATTGCAAGCATTTTTTGTTTGGATTAATTCAATTGATGTTGATTTAAAATTCACTTTTAAACAGAATAAAAGTCATAGATTTCTTTTTTGGACATTTTAATCATCAAAGATGGCAGTACAATAAAAACCTCTCTATATCGAAAAACAACTGAAAGAAATAATTTACTTAGATATCATAGTTTCCATCCAAAAGCATTTAAAAACGGTCTGCCTGTAAGTCAGTATTTTCGTTTGAGACGTATTTGTTCTTCAGATTTTGATTTCAAACAGCAATCATATTTTGGCCAAAAGATTTTTGGAAAGAGGATACCCACTTTCAGCAATACGGGCGGCGTATAAACGAGCATGGTATTCTCCCAGACAATCTCTGTTAGAATATCAATCTAAAAAATCAATACAACGTGATGTTTTGGTGTTACAACACACGGATCAGTCAGCTGCTATTATTAAGAGTGTTCAACAACATTGGCACATATCTTTACATTCTGTTTTCTCGGAACCCCCGTTGATATCGTTTCGGAGAGGTTCAAATATAAAAAACTTTGCTGTTCGGGCTACACCTATAATTCATCAAATAACATCACAAATGTTTGGTCACAAATCTTGTGGCTGTTGTGACATGTGCAATTCAACTATGGAGGGACTTTGATGGCAACATCCGGTTACTAAAGAAATTTTTCGGAGAAAACTTTCTTCTGACTAACACACATAATATAGTTTATGTTATACAATGTGGTTGTCCTTTATTATATGTTGGACACACTTCAAGATCAATTAAAATTCGACTACGGGAACATCGGAGTCGTCTTAATACAAAGAATATGGAAGCCCCAATGGTTCAACATTGTTTGACTGCTGGTCATGATTTTTCAAATCTGATTTGGATTGTAATAGATCATGTTTCAATTTCTTCACGTGGAGGTGACACACGTTCCTTATTAAATTATAAGGAACAATATTGGATTTTTAGATTAAACACTGAACATCCATCTGGAATGAATGACACCACTGAATGGATGTCATTACTGTGAAGAAATGTCATCCATTGGCTGCCATTAAAATAGCAAATGGGTTGTGATTGGTTCAATTTTAAGTCAATCAAGGCTTTAAATATCTTCCTCCATTTGTTTGTATGGCGGCTCCATTTTTTGAAGTATACCAGAAACGCCAAGAGGAAGTTTATCCGCAGAGTAAAATGTATTTAAAGCTTGTGACAAAAATGAAAGATAATTGTTGATCTAATTTGTGCTTTTCTATATTATAATTGATTTGAAGCCTGAGCCCCTGACTAGTCCTTTAAACGAAACACACGCTGTGTTGGGTGCTGTGGTGAAAGCAGTTCAAGTTCGAAACTGCGGCACAGAACCGGGCATTTTAAAAAGGGCATATGGAGTTGCAATACGATTCAACATCACGATAAGTGTTTTTTGTTATCTGTGGATATATTTTTCAGTGAAAAGTATTGTGTGAAGAACATAAAAAATCAATTGAAGTGAAATAAGAGAATAAGAGAAAATTGTGAATTATAAGAAACCTAAAAAAAAAAGAGTAAAAGAAAAAGAAGAAGAAAAAACGGTTAGGGTTCACTACTGCAACAAACCCGATGATTATTCAATATATATGGTGAGCTATTCACTTTGGATTGGGCTAAAAATCCCATGGATTTAAAGTGAAAAAGAAAATATACACGTCTTATGCACTAAGAGTGCACTTCTGAGTGTCGAAGCAGGCCCCCAGATACACCAAGGATTGGGTCGACTCCAAGTGATTCTTTGTCACATTTATAACTCAATCCAGCAACCCTAAGATGTTCATCGCTCTCTGATGCAACCTCTCGCATTCCTCCTTTGACTTCGCTCAAATGAGCCACTCCTCCAGGTATGGATGTACCAAAATCCCTTCCTTGCGAAGGGCTGCTGTCACCACCATCATCACTCAGGTGAATTTGCGAGGTGCTGTTGCCAGACCAAAAGGGAGGGCCTGGAACTGAAAATGCTGACAACACCATGGAACAACGAAAGTTCTGATGCTCCTTCCGAATAGGAATGTGTAGGTACACCTCCATCAGGTCCAGGGATGCCAGGAACTCTCCTTTGCAAACTGCTGCCACTATGGTATGCAGCGTCTCCATGTGAAAATGCGGAACATGAAGGGGCTGGTTCACCTTCTGTAAATTGAGAATAAGATGAAACGTGCCCTCCCTTCTTGGGAACCACAAAGTAAATGGAATACTTTCCCTGCCCTCGTTCCACAAACGGGATGGGGACTATGGCGTTTAGGGTGAGCAACATCTGCAGCATCCCCCACATTGCCTATTTTTTGTTGCGAGAGAGAACGTGGGATTCCACAAAGGGCTCCCTTACTGGGCACGAAAATTCTAGAGCGTTGCCCTCTCACCATTTTCAGGACCCAACAGTCCAAGGTAATCTTTACCCACTCCTTGTAAAAGGTGGACAATCTGCCTCCTACGGCTTCTACGCAGGAGTGGAAAACTCTGGCTTCATTGCGCTGACTTTACACCTCCGGTGCCCTGAACGGCCCCATCTGACCGACCTGCGAGCTCTATGAAAGAACTGCTGGCACCCACTGCCCCGCTTTGCAGAGGCACTAGAAGAGGACTTGCCAGACAAACTTGCGCGAATCCCGAAACCGGGTACAAGCTGGAAAAACTCTTACTGGACCTCTTCTCCTCCGGCTATCTGTTCCTTTTCGACTCTCCCAGGACCTTCATCAATTGATCCAAATCTTCCCTGAATAGGAGCTTCCCCTTGAATGGGAGGTTACAGAGCTGGGCCACAACAAATTCACCGACCAATTGCGCAACCACAGATGTCTACGGGCTGCCTCAGCTGAAACCATGCTCCTAGCTTACGTACGCACCAAATCAAACAGTGCATCTGCCACATAAGCAACCCCGGCCTCCAGGTGGGCCACCTGCAAGAGACCGCTGCCTCCTGACGCCGCACGATCCGGAGCCTTCTGCACCCAACACAGACAGGCCCTCTGCAAACTGGCACAAATGACTGCTCGAAGACTCAACGCAGAGTCCTCAAACATCTGTTTTAGCTGAATCTCCAGCTTGCGGTCCTGCACATCCTTCAACGCAGCAGCCCCTGCCATGGGGATTGTCGTCTTCTTGGTAACTGCCCCATCCAATTTCGGTACCTTCAGGAGGTCCAAAGTCTCTTCCATCAAGGAGTAAAGCTTAGTCATTGCTCTGCCCTCTTTCAGACCCGCATCCAGGAAGTCCCACTCCCACCAACTTCCGAATCTACCTGGGTAAAGGAAAAGTGCTTGTTGGACCTTTCAGCCTGTCCAGGATCAGTTTAACTCCCTCATTGTCTGACTCCTCCTGAGTCACCTTCACGCCCAATTCCTCCAGAATCTGAGAAATAAGAGGCCGCAGCACCTCTTGCTTGAACAATGCACCACCCTCAGGTTGTCCCCTTCAGGGACCAGAAACTCATCCGGGTCATCAGGGTCCACAGTGGGGGTCAGCGCTGCATCTGGATCCACCCTGTGCTGACTGAAATGATAGAATGGATCAAATTGGTGGAGGGGTGGCACTATGTTAGAGAGTATTGAGTCAAACAGGATAAAAGTTCTGCAGGAAACTTCATGAGGAGTTAAAAGGGGATGGCCTCAGCCATAACCATAACAAACCACGCAAATGACAGATCCTCAAGTGGTGACCGCCACCTCTCTTCTGGGGGCAGGGGCTCTGAGAGGGGGGTTGTCAAAGTACTCAGAAGACAAGTCTGGAGTCATCATCCCAAGGGTCATAAGGACCCTCCTGGGCCAGGATGCCAAGGACGAGGGCCATAAGGGGTATCGACCCTGGGCTCCGAGGGCTTCGAAGGGCGCAGGGTCACCAATGGCACAGATACATCCCCAGCATCGAGGGGATCATCTGCCGTGGCAAGCCGCAAGGGCCTGGCAGCAGCTCGGGGAACTGTGGGCAAGGGCACCCGGCTCCAGTGGTCTCATCCTCCTCAGAGGACCAAGGGATCAGGTTCGCTGTGGTGGAGAGCATTGAAGGCCCCTTGGGCACCGGCTGTGTTGGTAGGGCGCCAAGGATGTCCACACGCTCCTGCAAGGGTGCTAACATCAATGGCAGAGGCTCGGGAACCAGTATCAACACCTTGCAGAGCTTTGAGCACTGCCGACTGCACCCTAAAGTCCAACTCCTTCTGGAAGTCTCCTTAGAATTCTACCTATCAAACACAAAGTAGTAAAAAAAAACATAAGCTCAAGCTTCAGCCATGGCTAAATTAGGACATCGATTCCAGAGTTATTTTTTCCAGCAGTTGAAGCAACCATAAGCCTTAGAGTTTTGCAAATTGTCACCCAGTCCATATGAAGAAAGCTCCAGTATTATCCTCTGGAAAGCTTCCTGGCTAAGGAAGTCAGCCAGATTTTCTTCTACTTGTACAATATGTACTGTTTAATTGTAGGAGGCTCTGCTCCACCACTCTGAATCATAGGCTGGTCTTCTGAGCCCCCAACCAGCTCCAACAGCACATCTGTTACATAAGCTACTTCTATGGGATCATCCAAAAGCACCCAAACTGCCAATTCCTTCTTTAAGGGCTAGATATGTAGCACAGCCATCCTAATAGACCTGGAATCCTGCCTATTTATAACTATAATGATTCCTTTTTGACCCTAAACTTTAAAGTTACTCTATCGCTAAAATAAGCTCTCCTGCCCTCTAGGCCAGACCTGGGCAAGGGGCGGCCCGCGGGCTGAATCCGGCCCGCCCACTGCTGAGAGCAGACGGGGAATGAGGCGTTCATTCTCCGCTCCCTCGCTCCCCGATTGGCCGGCCAATCGGGGAGCGAGGGAGCGGAGAATGAACTGGTTTGTTTTTTTTACAGCGTCCGGGGGGGGAGGAGGGAGTGACTCGAGCGAAGGCACGCTGTCCGATTGGCCGGTGCTGGGCAAGCCTTGCCCAGCACCAGCCAATCGGGCAGCGTGCCTTCGCTCGAGTTTCTTTCCTACATATGACACGGAGTTTTTTGCCGGTCCGCGGCGCGCGCTCCCGGTCTCTCCCGCTGCCGTTGCCACTGGGCTGTCAGCACGTTCAAGCCCAGTGGAAACAGCAGCGGTGTTGGAAGAAGCTATGGCACCCGCGGCTGGCCTTTTCTTCTTCCCGCGCCTGCCCCTCCCGTGACCTGAAACAGGAAGTGATACACGGAGCGGTGCGCGGGAAGGAGAAAGAGCCGTGCCGCGTCGGCTGCAGCATCGGCCCCCGAGCAATTGAACCAGCCGGCAATCGAGAAGAGTCAGCAGCATGAGCCTCCCGCGGCCGAAGGGATTCTTCTTTCTTGGCCTGCGGGGGCTCATGCTGCTGACTCCTTTCTCGATTGCCGGCTGGTTCAATTGCTCGGGGGTCGATGCTGCAGCCGACGCGGCACGGCTCTCCTTCCCGCGCACCGCTCCGTGTATCACTTCCTGTTTCGGGTCACGGGAGGGGGGCAGGCGCGGGAAGAAGAAAAGGCCAGCCGCGGGTGCCACAGCTTCTTCCAACACCGCTGCCGTTCCCACTGGGCTTGAACGTGCTGACAGCCCAGCGGCAACGGCAGCAGGAGAGACCGGGAGCGCGCGCCGCGGACCGGCAAAAAATTCCGTGACATATGTAGGGGGAAGAGGAAGTGAGTAAGAGAGAGTGAGAAGCAGCCAGCCAGCCTGTGTGTGATTGAGTGGTCAGAGAGCTGATGTGTGTTTGTATGTGAGAGACAATGAAAGTGATTGCTCAGGGAGATGACTGATGTGTATGTGAGAGGGTGAGGCATTAGTCAGGGAGGTGACTGATGTGTGTGTTTGTGAGTGAGAGAAAAAGCATGGAAGTGAGAAGTCTGGGTATGTGGGAAAGCATGAGCATAAGAAGCCTGGAGTTGTGGGAGTGAGAAACCTGGGTGAGTGTGCATGCATGAGAGAGAGAGACTGCTTGGTAAGGTGACTGTGTGTGTGAGAGAAAAAGACTGGTGTGTGTGAATGTGATTCAGGGAATGAGAAGCCTGTGCAGGTGGAGAGTGAGCATGGAAATGAGAGAGACTGGTTGGGTGTAACAGAGAGAAAGTGATTATGGGAATGAGAAGCCTGTGCATGTGAAGAGTGAGCATGGGAGTGAGAAATCCGGGTGTGTGTGAGACACATCATGGGAGGGAGAAGCCGGTATATCTGAAAGAGAACATGGGAGTGAGAGACTGGTGTGTGTGTGTGTGTGTGTGTGAGAGAGAGAGAGAGAGAAAGTGATTTTGGGAATGAGAAGCCTGTGCATGTGGAGAGAACAAGCATGGGAGTGAGAGACTGGTGAGTGAGTGTGTGTGTGTGTGTGAGAGAGAGAGAGACAGAGAAAGTGATTATGAGAGTGAGAAGACCATATATGCAAGTAGAACACGGGAGTGGGAAGCCTGTGTGTGCGTGTGTGTGTATGGCATGAGAGAAACTGTTCAGGAAGGTGACTGGTGTGTGTGTGCCAAAGACTGTTTGGGAGATGATTGGTGTGTGAGAGACAGAAACTGGTCATGGGGGCATGACTGGTATGGTGTGTGTGTGTGAGAGACATGGGCACTAAGGAAGAGGACCATAAGTATAGAGCTTAGCTTCTACTGCTGCTTCTGGTGTGTGCCATGGCCTGCAGGGAAGGGGAGTAGGAGAGCTGCTGGAGGGGGTAAGTAAAGGTGGCTTTAAGTTTATTTTTCTTGACTGCCATTTTAATTGTGTGATGTCTGCTTTTTTGAAATATTTTATTGGTGTTTGGAGAATGTTTAATAGTTTTTATGAGTTTTTAATTGTTGGATGTTATTCTGTTCATAGCTGTTTAGAAACATTTATTCTGCTTATTAGTATAGTTTTACAATTATTTCTGTTTGGGGATCTATAGCTGCTTGTTAGTTCTGTTTTCCTAATAAGAGGTGTATTGGTGTTTAGGGTCTGATGTAATATTTGTAGTGTTGCCTTTTCATAGATAGGGTTGCTCCTGTTTGAGTGTATTCCATAATACAGGTGTAACTGTGTGCGGATTAGTTTATGTGCATTACTACAGATCCTGGGAGTATGTTAGGTCGGTTCTGTGTCTGTTACCGAGATGAGATATTTTGCTAGCATGTAAGCGTTTGTATCGGTCTTATTTGTTGTGTTTTCTCAGAGGACATACATTGGTGGTAAACTGCTGTCTTTTCATAAGTAGGGCTATTGAGAACTGAGTTAATTATATTAGTCCGGCCCTCTAAAACCATCCCAATTTCTCATGCGGCCCCATGGGAAAATTAATTGCCCACCCCTGCTCTAGGCTCATGTCCAATGGGAGCACAACCCACTTGGAAAGCTGTAGATTCATCTCTTGACAGACATATAGGAATAAAACCCCCAAAACAGCCTCTCCCTTATGAAGAGAAGAAAGGGGAAACAAATGTCATAGTCCTGCAATTGTGGGGACCAGTGAGACAGCGGGCATTTCTGAAGAGATTGCAAGAAAGTCCTGGGCCAAGGAACTAATTCTAAGGAGATAGCTATAAAACCAGGAGCTGAAGAGAATTACAAAGGAACATAAGAAATTGCCATGCTGGGTCAGACCAAGGGTTCATCAAGCCCAGCATCCTGTTTCCAACAGAGGCCAAACCAGGCCACAAGAACCTGGCAATTACCCAAACACTAAGAAGATCCCATGCTACTGATGCAATTAATAGTAGTGGCTATTCCCTAAGTAAACTTGATTAATAGCCGTTAATGGACTTCTCCTCCAATAACTTCCACACCTTGGGCGAATACAGAGAAAATCAGCGGTGGAGTCAACAAGTAGCTACTCTCTCCTAAGACAGAAGACTCTGCACATTCTTCAAAGTAACCTCTTGTGGACTTTCCTGATGACAATGTAAAGTAAGCTCCTGAGCTGTCTAGGAACAAGAGAAACTTCCCTCATTTCACTATCATAACAATGGAATGAAATTTCTACAAACAAGAATGGAGTGCCAAAGACCTTTGAACTCCTGTGAGATCCAGGATGGACCAGAAAGTAAACATCCTTTACCAAAGCCAAAGCAAATGGAGTACAGACATAGGCCCTGAGCCTTGTGCAGAACTGCAGCCACAGTGTCCCAATGCTGGAGTCTCTCAAAAGCATCCAAAACAAACCCACCCTTGGAGACCAATCCAAAGAAGAACATTTCAAAGTGTTGAAGATGAGCAGAAAATTCTCAGGAACACATTCTGTACAACCTCCAGGCCACACTAGCCCAATGAGATGTGGGTCCACTTCCAGGAATACTGTTGGAGACAGCCACCTACTGAGACAATTTCAAAGGGACCGCCAGAAGACCCAGTACCACCACTCTTCTGGAAGCCAGAAACCAAACTTGAAGATTCTGGGGCCTGGATTTGCCCAGATCCTCTCCAGACAATAACTTCCCTTAAAAGGTCACATACTGAAATGGATATCAGAGCTGCATAGCCAAAACAGAATCTGCACCATAAAGACAGAGACCATTGAACTAGAAGAAATCCTAATGAGGTCATACGTTGAAGTCTACCAAAAAGGTTAGCCCAGACTCTAACCAAGGCTCATAACAGACAGCCACCCTGTTTAATATATCTCAGATCACTCTGTAAACTTCTAGGAGGGTTAGATCTTCAATATCGCCTTTATGCAGATGAAATAAAATTTTTCTTTCCCACAACATCAGATGATTCTAACACTGGGCTAATTTTAATATGTCTACCATAAACAGCTGGTTCAGTCACAATAGACTTTCCTTAAACCTAACCAAAACTGAGATCTACCTTAGTAGAGTACATCCAATACATCTTCCCACCCCACTATATGTTTTCAAGGCCATACTATTCCTGTTATCCAGGAGGCTCTAAACTTAGGAATCATCTTTGATTCAAACCTTTTGTTTGAACTGCACGTGAAAAAAAAGTGGTACAGAAGTCCTGGAAGTTATAAATCATGTGCAAACAATTTTAGAACAGTTCTTCAATCTTTAGTTATCTCAAAACTATTATTGTAACTCAATCTACCTAGGCTTGCCTAAATATACTCTAAAAGCCCTTCAAGTGATCCAAAATTCAGCCGCGAGAATTCTCACTGGTACCTCAAATTACGATTATATCTAACATTTTGTCATTACTTCATTGGCTCCCCACAGAGCAAAGGATACAATTTAAGGTTCTTACCATGGTGCACAAAGCTATAAGCAGTGAGGCACCTGCTAGTATTAACTCTTTGCTAAAAATACATTACCCTACAAGAGTTTTAAGATCTGCAAGCTAGTATTTGCTAGACATTCCAAGCTTTCGAGAGAGAATATTCTTTCAGTCATGGCCCAAAGTGATGGAACTGTCTACCAATCTCTCCCATACATAACCAAGTTATTAAGTGTTTAGGAAGAACCTAAAGAACCCAAAGACTCAGATGCTGTTTTACATGTTAATGTTTTTGTCTATATTTTAGTTTTTGATGTACAGATCTATGAATGTTTTATTTTTAGCCGTAAGCTGCTTAGATCCTAGGATAATGCAGCATACAAATTTTTAAAATAAAAAAAATAATCAGGCTGCTTCTGGATTCCCCAGGAGCTGCTACATTTAGTGCAGCATGCCACAAGACCTTTACCTTCCTCAAAAACCTGACTGACGAAGATTACCATGGCAAAGTTGGCTTTGGGAAAAATCAATATTCCTATCCTGCAAACCCTTAAAAACAGCACCACTCTTCGCTACAATAGTAGCTTTGTGGTTTATGGCCGATAGCAAAGACATTTACTTGAATAACCCAAAGTAACTGTTACTGTCCTTCAACGAGAGAGGAAAACAGCTTGCTCATGATCTCACCTCCTTTGAGCATGCGTTTAACCACTTAATGGAGTGGAATGACTTAGGAAGCTTCTTCACCTTCTTTAGAGCCTCCTCCCAGAACTTCCTCGACCTTTGAATTTACTATGCAGAGCAAAAGGCCAACCTGAGGAATAAGTGAGACTAATTCTCCTTTCCAAAAAAGCCTTATGGCAGAGAAGACCCCTCCCATCTGAGGCTTCCCATGAAACTATGTCTCCATATCTTTCCTTCCCACCCTCTTCCCCCCAAAGGAGTCCAAGAGGAATTCCAGAGAGGTAAACCCTCCAAGTGATCCAACACCTCACTAGTCAGTACAGAGAGCTTGGGCACTATACTCCCCCACTTCCTCCTCCATATGGAGGAAAGCTGGGACAAGACCTCAGCCAAGGAGCACCTGAAACCCCTCCCTACTGGGCCTCTGTATGAGACAAAATCCTGGTACATAATTTAAAAAAAAAACAATCAGGAAACAAAACCCTAGGGGAGAGAAAAAGGTTCGCATGGGCTGACATGAAATAGAGACAAGGGAAATTGCAATGTAGTAGTGTAGGAAATTAAAAGTGGCAGTAGTCCCACAGTCTGCCACAAAAGCAGAAGCCAACTGTCCCCTTGCACTACCACTTTTCTGCAGGTGTGCAGGAGACCTGGAATTAAGCCTGAGCAGACTCTGCTAAAGAAAGACAGACAGCAGGACAAATCAGCCACACAAGTGGGATGATGTCATTTGATGGCCCTAACATGGATGTGCTCTCTCAGAGCATAGAAATATAAGTCTTTATGAGCATTTATGGGAATTTCCAAGCACCTATCCCCACGCAAGTCTCTTCAGTCTTTTCAATATCTGAGCTTCAGCTAAAGAAAGGAGGGTAGGATTGTGTGGCTGATATGTCCTGCTCTCTATGGAGAACACCTGTTAAAGGTAAGCAGCTTTGCTTTCTCCATGAATAAGTAGAAACAAATTCAACCACACAAGGTTTGCATGAAGAGATTTTCGGTTCTCTTTTTGAGGAATATGCAATTTGGTTGGATATTGGATGAGAGGAGAAATGTCATTATTTAGAGAGATTTGACAAATTATGGTCCTATTGCTGATTACTGATTAAATAAGCATAAGATACTTAGCAATCAAATTAAAAAACTCTTAGATTTGAACATGCCCACTCCTTAAACAACTCTGAAAGCAAATTTTAAAAAAATTCTGAACAAATTAAGATGCACAGAG
Organism: Rhinatrema bivittatum; assembly: GCF_901001135.1. Classification (NCBI taxonomy): domain Eukaryota; kingdom Metazoa; phylum Chordata; class Amphibia; order Gymnophiona; family Rhinatrematidae; genus Rhinatrema; species Rhinatrema bivittatum. The sequence continues at coordinate 273,105,761 of NC_042617.1, forward strand.
AAATATAGCAAGATGGGTGCTATATCCAACCTTTTGCACTGAGGGCCACATATATGAGATTATCTTCCTGATAGTGAGAAGTTGTATGGTGCTCTCAATGTAAAGAGCTCCTGGTTCTGAGAACAAGTCCAATTTTTGGAAGCCAGTGGCTTACCTGAAGTAGCTGAGGCAGATAGAGAGGTATACAGAGGAGACCTTCAGGAACATAGTACAGCAGGTTCCAACTCCAGCCTAGCAGCCCTGGAGCTACGTTCACCTGGAAGACTACTTTGGTGGAGCAGGAAGTGATTCTGTAGCTAGGATCTCCAGGTGGTGTGTTTATCCTCTCTCACTAATATGTCTCCATAGCCATGTGCCATGAAAGAAGATTAAGACTGCCATTATAGTTGGTGATTTGATCAGCATCGCCCCTCTCCACTGGAAAGGCTGAGGTTGAAATGGCTGCAGTGAATTCTGAGCTGGTTGTTAAGCAGTTTTGGGTTTAGCCCTTTATAGCCTGTTCTGCATCTGCTAAAGTTGCTGTGGCTGAAAACATGGTCTTTGGTATGAGTAATACAGATAATCTCTGAGGGTAATAGAACTACTTTTTGTATGTTTGCAACTTATCTGAACATGCCATACTGGGCCAGACCAAGGGTCCATCAAGCCCAGCATCCTGTTTCCAACAGTGGCCAATCCAGGCCATAAGAACCTGGCAAGTACCCAAAAACTAAGTCTATTCCATGTTACCATTGCTAATGGCAGTGGCTATTCTCTAAGTGAACTTAATAGCAGGTAATGGACTTCTCCTCCAAGAATTTATCCAATCCTTTTTTAAACACAGCTATACTAACTGCACTAACCACATCCTCTGGCAACAAATTCCAGAGTTTATTTGTGCTTTGAGTGAAGAAGAACTTTCTCAGATTAGTTTTAAATGTGCCACATGCTAACTTCATGGAGTGCCCCCTAGTCTATTATCTGAAAGAGTAAATAACCGATTCACATTTACCCGTTCTAGACCTCTCATGATTTTAAACACCTCTATCATATCCCCCCTCAGCCGTCTCTTCTCCAAGCTGAAAAGTCCTAACCTCTTCAGCCTTTTTCCTCATAGGGAGCTGTTCCATTCTCCTTATTTTGGTCACCCTTCTCTGTACTTTCTCCATTGCAATTATCTTTTTTGAGAAGATATTGGATCTGACGTGGCTGCTGGTTTAAGATCTGTAATATTATACAATGATTTTTTATAATATTGACAGTTTAACTATCTCCAAATGGCCATCAGCCAATTTGTCATTTTCTTGTCCCACAAAACAAATTGACTACTCCATTAATAGACTAAAAGAATTATTCTTTATAGTGAAACTCCTCAACACTAGCCCTGTTTCTACTGACAATTATCTGTCTGCACAAACAAGGTCTTCAGAGTTATTTGTCAAATATCTAAAAAACAAAACAAACACCTTTCATACCCCTGTCAATGATAGGATTCAACCTATCAGCCCCCTACAGCTTCTTTATGGTCTAAATTTGAATGTGTTTCTCAAACAGAAATCTTACCATTACCTTCTAAAAGCCTCAAACTGTCCTCTGAATCCTTGCTTCACAAGCCTATTAAAGTGCATCTCTAGTGAATTTCACAACTCAGTACCCTTACTAGCATCTCTGACACTTCCTCCCTCATTAAAAGCTGAATCAGTCTGCCCTATACTAAAAAAGCCCAATGTTGATTCCACTACTTTTCAAAATTTTTGCCTGATTTCCTCACTTCCTTTTTTACCAAAGATAACTGAACCTAACATACTCACATAAATTGGAATAGACGGAAGTGTACTCAAATGGTTCTCCTCCTTCCTAGCTGACAGGACATTCCAAGTCAAACTGGGCAACCACTTATCTGACATCCTCCCAATCAATAAGGCTCTACACTCTCAGCCACACTTTTCAACATTTATATGCTTCCTCTATGTAAATTACTAGCAGAACTAGGACTCAACTTATTCACTGATATACAGTTCTACATTCCTATTGCCAAATCAATGGAAAATACAGCATCTACACTCTAAACATACATGAAGGCAATATAACAAAAGTTATCTGAGCTTAAACTAACACTAAACACACACAAAAAAAATTGTGTGGCTATGAAGAAGCCACTATTAGTTAAACCACCACCCTTAGATCTGGGTAATTTTCACATTACAACTTCTGAACAAGTACGGGGACCTAGGAATACAGATCGATGAGATCACCACAAGTTAATTAAAACAGGATACTCCAAGCTGTGAATATCATTGGTTGACATCTTTACTAACATTCCAGGAATTACATATCATTTTACAAACACTAATATTCTCAGACAGATTACTGCAACTCCCTATTACTAGGCTTACCTTCAGGACTATTAAAACCATTACAGCTACTACAAAATGCCTCAGCAAGATTTTTATTAGGGCCAAGGAAATTTGACCGTATCACTCCCTCGCTGATAGATCTACACTGGCTACCAGTACAATCTAGAATACACCATAACGTGCTAACACTAATTTTCATCATCAACAATGACAAACTCCTGCTTATTAGGAGTGATCTCCAACCATATACACCACAGCAAACACTAAGATTGCAAAAGAAAGGACTATTACTACAAAATGGAGTACTCATCTAGCACAAATAAGAGACCGAATGTTTTTTATAGCAAGCTCCATGTCGTGGCACTCTCTACCAGAGTCTTTATGTCTAATAACAGAAAGAAAGCTTTAAACATGAGCTGAAAACATGGCTCTTCAAAAATACATATGATCTAACAAAAAACCTGCAGAAAATTACAATACTAAATACATAGATACCATTAGATGAACAAGTGATAATTATTGAGAGATGTAGAGTATTAAGACAACTCACTGACTACTTTGTGAAGGCTATTGAAAAGGAACTTATTTATTATGAATCACTATTTTAACAATCTAGTTACCTTATTTTTCGCTCCATAAGACGCACTTTTTCCCCCCCAAAAGTGGGGGGAAAATGTCTGTGCGTCTTATGGAGAGAATGTAGCGTCACAGACCTTAAGAAATTTCTCCCCCGGCGGTCAGTCCGGTTAGAGAATTAAAATAAAAAAGCTCACCATTTCGCTGCAAACAGGCTTCGTTTTTGAGCGGGGGACGGGCGCGCAGCACGGCCTGCCAAACCGGGCATTAAAATAAAATTTAAAAAAAAAGCAGCTCAGTTTCGCTGCAAACCAGCTCCATTTTTGGGCAGGGATGGGCGCGCAGCTATGTTATGATTGTTGACCTATAATGTGAATGTTGATTTTGTAAACTATTGTGATCTTCCTTTGGAACGACGGTATATAAAAATGCCTAAATAAACAGATAAACAAAACTTTCTAGATCTACATTCAGTTCTTGACCAATATCAATTTGGTTTTTGCCAGTCTCAGACTACAAAACATTGTTTCTATTGACCACAGATGTTGTTCTCAGGGGTTTCATCTCTGGTACCTATAAATCTGGTATCTATAAGTTCATACGAAGTTAGCCCTGTTATCTGTACCCTCTTGTTTGATGTAATTTCCAACTTTGGTTCTATGTAAACAGACGTGATATGTACTAGTACAGGAACATCGGTATATAAAAGCCTTAAATAAATAAATAAATACCTCCTATTTCATGATTTTACTTGACATCAGCTTAGCCTTTGACACTCTAAACCACAGAATTCTCATTAACCACCTCTCTGATGCAATTTGACTAACAATCCATTCCCATAACAAACTTTCATTATCTTGGAATCTTCTTCAACCCTACTGTATCAAAGATACCACATGTAAAAGCAGCTATACAGTCATTTTATAAACTACATTTACTCTGCCACCTAAAACCCCTGTTCAATTATCAAAACTTTCACACTATCCTCCAGTCTTTAATTCTAACCTCATTAGATTGTAAAGCCTTATACACTGGCCATGCTTACTCCACTATCAAACCTCTCCAATTAGTTCAAAACTCTGCTGCAATGCTACTTTCAAATACTCACTGACCATAACACACCCATCCCACAAGTCTTGCATTGGCTCCCAATTGAATACAGAGTTAAATACAAACTTGCCTTACTCATCCATAATCTTCTGCACCATGTGAAATCCCCTAGGGTCTGCAGCACATTAAAAACTTATACCCCCAACCAGAACCCTGTGTTCCACTTCCCAATCCCTCCCCTTCAAACTGCTAGATTAGCATCCACTCAAGAAAAGACTCTCTTGAAGGACCTTCTTTATGGAACTCACTACCTTAGCACATCTGTCTCCAAGCAAATAAAAAAAAAAAAAAAGTTCAAAGTTGCCCTAAAAACTGTCTTTTTAATATCGCCTACTCGCTAAACATGTCCGGAGGCTTCCTTTTTTCCTCTATGGCACCTGATTCAGGCTTCACTTGCAAGTCTATTCTCACTAGTGTTAAATCCATCTCTTTTTAATTGGTACACATAGCTAGATCAATCATTGGCTGTAGCTTTCATCTGGTTTTATTTTTTGTTTTAGTCTATCATTATGTCTTGTCTTCGCTTTGTACCTTGTATGTATTTCTTATGCTTACATTTATGCCTGTATTTTATGCTTGTACTCCTGTTACCTGCCCCAAACCTTGGAGAGCATGGGATAAAAGTTTTAAATAAAGGGGGACGCCAGCCGAGGAGAGCTGGTGAGATCAGGGTGGTAGAGACTTTCCTTCCTCATCCCTGCCTGTCAAAGAGTGTGTGCGGCAACATCATCTGACTGATTCCGGCCCTTTTTAAAATCAATGCAGCAGTAGCTGAGACTGGAGATGCCAGACAAGGAGGAAAGCCAGTGAGATCAGGGTGGTGGAGACTGCCCTTCTCCCCACCCTCTTGCCTGTCTAGGACTGTGTGCAGTGACATCTGACTGCAACTCCAGCCCCCTTTAAAATCAACGAAGAAGTGGCGCACCACCAAGTTGCCAAAGCCATGCATCAAAAGAGGCAGACCCATTCTGCCTGGTTTTTAAATCAGGAGTCTAAATGGGCAGAAAGGGAAAGACCAGTAGTGACCAGAAACCCAATGGAAAGACCAGTAGTGACCAGAAACCCAATGGATCATGTAGTCCAGCAGTCATTTGATACCAGCATAGACAGAAAAAAATGGACTGTCAATGGAATCCGGTGCATCATTATGACCAGGTATGAGTACCCCTGCTTCAACCCTCAGACTTCAAGTGAATGTCACTATTCCTGGAGGAATTAGCACTCTTAGTAGATGAAGTGGTTCTCTGTCACATCTTCTGAGTTGGACATTGGCTCTCAATTAGAACCTTTGAATATATTGACTGAAGGGGAAGACATTACCTCTACCCTTTTAGTTACCTTTGCATTTACAGCAGGACAAATCTGTTATGAGAAGACTGTTCTGTGGTCAGCAGATTTTTGTTTTTCCGGATGTATCAAAGCTATGCAAAATCGTAGAAAATCTTTACGGTTGAAACAGGATTCTTACTTTGAGAGCTACATTTTTTCTTAAATATCCCTGCAAACATCTAGTGGCGTATAATAAGAATAATCTTATTTTTCCTGACTGACCCATTACATCTTGATAGCTTTATTAAAGACAAATCTGGTGGGTAGAAGCAAGGGGTAAAGTATAAATAGTTTTATCCTCCTGTATTAGAGAAACATCTAGGCCTGTGTATCCCCCTAGATAAGGACTAAAATGTATTTTGTTGTTGCTGTATACCTTTTGTTAAATTAGGAAAGTTTATTATTTTCCTTTCCCTCTTGTATTTACCTGGTTTACATGGTACATGTTTTATTTACATAAGGAAGCCTGTTCCAGGACAGTAGGATGTTAGTCCTCAAATCTGGGTGACATCATCAGGATGGAGCCCAATCACGGAACACTTGTCACAGTTTCTAGAACTTTGACTGGCACACTGAGTATGCCCAGCATGCCACCAACCCTGCATCCAGCAGGGGTCCCCCTTCAGTCTCGTTTTTAGCAATAGTACAAGCGAAAAATAAAATAAAACAAAAGCAAACCCAACTCCGCGGGGTGGTGGGCGAGTTTCGTGATGACTACCATCCTGCTGTCCTGGGAGAACACCTGTTACAGGTAAGCAACTCTTTCTCCCAGGACAAGCAGGATGGTAGTCCTCATATGTGGGTGATTAGCAAGCTACAGGATGCCCTGATAGGATGAGCCAAAACACCTGACGTGCAACAGGCACAACAACTGGGGTGGCTTTGGGTAGGAGGGAAGCCTGAACTTCACAGAGGTCCGTAGGAAGGAAGTTGGGTTATTAAACTGGAAACAAATTACGTAGGACAGACTGGCCAAAGATGGAATCTTGCCTGCCAGCCTTGTTGAGACAATAATCAGCTGCAAATGTGTGGAGGGAGCTCCATGTGGCAGCTTCGCAGATGTCAGTAAGAAGTACAGAAAGGAGGTGTGCCACAGACGTTACCATAGCCCTTACAGAATGCGCTTTTACGCGTTCATGTAGTGGAAGGCCTGCCTGCTGGTAGCAGAAAGAAATGCAGTCCACCAGTCAGGTGGATAGGGTCTGCTTGCCCACCGGAACTCCTAATTTGTTTTTATCAAAGGAGACAGTTGGGTGGCCTTCCTATGGACTGCAGAGCAGTCTAAATAGAAGGCAAGCTCACGTTTACAGTCCAAAGAATTCAGAGCCTGCTCACCTGGTTGTGAGTGAGGCCTTGGGAAAAAAGGTTGGAAGTATTATGGTCTGATTTTAAGTGGAAATCAGAGACTATCTTTGGTAGGAATTTAGGGTGAGTGCGGAGTACCACAAGATCATGGAGAAATTTGGTATATTTATTTATTTATTTAAGATTTTTGTATACCGGCATTCATGATACAATCACATCATGCCGGTTTACATATAACAGGGGTGTACAATGAACAATTGAATAACCTATTAGTGTGGAAGGAAGCAGTTACAAATAACAAGGTAATAGAACTGGGAGAAGAGAAGGAGGGAGAGGATAACATTAGATATAGATATTTACATTAGCTATAACATTAGCTATAGATATTTACATGGAGAAGGGATAGACCTGGCTGGATCGAATTAGTTAGTGTCCGGGAATGCTTGTTTAAACAGCCAGGTCTTAAGTCTTTTCCTGAAGGTAGGGAGGCTGGGTTCTTGTCTGAGGTCAGGAGGGATGGAGTTCCATAAAGGGAATATATGGTGGGTATGTTACCGGCGCCTGTTTCTCACTGACTCTGCAGGCTGATGTTACAGCAACTAGAAAGATCACTTTCCAAGTGAGAAGTCGTAGCTCACAGAAATGCAGGAGCTCGAATGGAGGTCGCATAAGAGTGCTAGCACAACATTAAGGACCCATGTTGGAACCGGAGGATGCCGTGGAGGCTTCAGTTATAGCAAGCCTCTCATAAAGCGCCCTACAATGGGTTGCACTGAGATCGGGGCATCTCCTACACCTTTGTGGTAAGCGGCTATGGCGCTGACACGCACTCGGAAGAAGTTTGTAGGCCGGACTCAGAGAGGTGCCAGAGATAGTCCAGGAACATTGTTGTGGGGTAGGAAAAGGGATCTATTTCTTTTGTGGTGTACCATGTGGAGAATCTTTTCCATTTGGAACGATAAGATCTCCTAGTAGAAGGCTTTCATGAAGCTACGAGGACCTGGGACACATAGTTAGAAGAGTTAAGGGATTGTAGTATTAACCTTTCAATATCCAAGCTGTCAGCCAGCCAGTTGTTCTGTGTTATCACAGTTGGATATGTGCCCAGGCGAATTGGTTGCTGGACTGAGAGGTCGCGTAGGATGGGAAACCAAGCCTGACACGGCCAGTGAGGGGCTATGAGGATCACTGTGCCCCCGTCCTGCCGTAACTTCACGAAAGTCTTGCTGATGAGTGGAAGTGGAGGGTAGGCATATAGGAGACCCGTTGACCACGAGCGGGCGAAGGCATTTTGTGGCGGTGTGTAGTGGCTGCAATGTAGAGAGCAGAAATTGTCCACTTTGCGGTTGTGAACTGACGAGAAGAGGTCTATGTGTGGGTGGCCCCACTGGTGAAAGATTTGGTTTGTTACAGTGGGATTTAGGGACCATTCCTGGGGATGAAAGGTCCAGCTGAGGTTGTCCGCCATCACATTGTCCACGCCTGCCAGATAGGACGCTCTCAGTAGCTTGGAATGGGAGAGAGCCCAGGCCGAGATCTGCGCCGCCTCCTGGCACAGCAGGTAAGAGCCTGTACCCCCCTTGCTTGTTAAGGGTACCACATTGCTACCTGGTTGTCTGTTTGAATTAGGATTACCTGGTTGGAGAGGCAATCCGGAAAAGTGAAGAGGGCATATCAAATTGCCCGGAGCTCCAGAAAATTTATCTGGTGCTTTGCTTCCTGTGTGGTCCAGGTTCCCTGAGTTTAGAGGTTGATGACATGGGCTCCCCAACCCAGGATGGAAGCATCTGTTTGAGTAATTTGAGGTTGTGGAGTTTGGAAGGGTAGTCCTATTTGAAGATTGGACTCCTGTATCCACCAAGCCAGGGAGACACAAAGCTGGTTGGAGACATGGACAATGTGGGACATGTGTTGAGTTGATTGGGACCACTGGGACTTTAAAGTCCATTGTGTTACTCTCATGGCTAGTCGCGCCATTGCAGTTACATGAACTGTGGACGCCATGTGACCTAGTAAGGTTACTAGATGACTAGCTTTAGAGGTTCGGCGAATCTGCACTGCCTTGTCTAAGGTTGATAGCGTGCATGCCCGGTCCTTTGGGAGAAAGGCTTTGGCGTGGACTGCCCCAATGAACAAGAGGGTACATGATGGAGTTAGATGTGACTTGAGATAGTTTATTAGAAATCCCAAGGACTGTAGCAGGGTGTTGGTAAAATGGAGGGAGTGAAGTTCTACCTTCTGGGATGGACCTCTGAGGAGCCAATCATCTAGATACGGATAGACGTGGATGTTTTGTCGTAAGTGAGAGACTACTGCCAGGCATATGGTAAATACCAGAGGGCTGATGCCAGACCAAATGGAAGCACTCTGTATTGAAAATGGTTGTGGCCTACCATAAAGCTGAGGTATTTTCGATGAGGAGGGTATATGGCAATGTGTGCATAAGCCTCTTGAAGATCTAGAGAACAGAGCCAATCTCCCCATTGTAGGATCATGGTGCCCATGGTTACCATTCTGAACTTTTCTTTGCGAAGATGTTAGTTTAGGGCGCGTAAGTCCAAAATAGGACAAATGCCGCCTGATTTCTTTGAAATTAGAAAATACCAAGAGTAGAACCATTGACGCCACTGCAGTCGAGGTACCGGTTCCACGGCTTTGGACTGCAGAAGGGTCGAGAGCACTGTCTTGAACATAAGAAATTGCCATGCTGGGTCAGACCAAGGGTCCATCAAGCCCAGCATCCTGTTTCCAACAGAGGCCAAACCAGGCCACAAGAACCTGGCAATTACACAAACACTAAGAAGATCCCATGCTACTGATGCAATTAATAACAGTGGCTATTCCCTAGGTAAACTTGATTAATAGCAGCTAATGGAATTCTCCAAGAACTTATCCAAACTTTTTTTTTGAACCCAGCTACACTAAATACACCAACCACATCCTCTGGCAACAAATTCCAGAGCTTTATTGTGCATTGCGTGAAAAAGAATTTTCTGCAATTAGAATTAAATGTGCTACTTGCTAACTTCATGGAATGCCCCCTATTCCTTCTATTATCTGAAAGTGTAAATAACCGTTTCACATCTACTCGTTCAAGACCTCTCATGATCTTAAAGACCTCTATCATATCCCCCCTCAGCTATCTCTTCTCCAGGCTGAACAGCCCTAACATTTTTCAGCCTTTCCTCATAAGGAAGCAGTTCCATTCCCTTTATCATTTTGGTTGCTCTTCTCTGTACCTTCTCCATCGCAACTATATCTTTTTTGAGATGCGGCGACCAGAATTGTACACAGAATTCAAGGTGCGGTCTCACCATGGAGCGACACAGAGGCATTATGACATTATCCGTTTTATTAACCATTCCCTTCCTTATAATTCCTAACACTGTTTGCTTTTTTTGACTGCTGCAGCACACTGAGCCGACGATTTTAAAATATTATCCACTATGATGCCTAGATTTTTTTTCCTGGGTGGTAGCTCCTAATATGGAGCCTAACCGTGTAACTACAGCAAGGGTTATTTTTCCCTATATACAACACCTTGCATTTGTCCACATTAAATTTCATCTGCCATTTGGATGCCCAATTTTCCAGTCTTGCAAGGTCCTCCTGTAATGAATCACAAGCTGCTTGTGATTTAACTACTCTGAATAATTTTGTATCATTCGCAAATTTGATAACCTCACTCATCGTATTCCTTTCCAGATCATTTATATATATATATATATATATATATATATATATATATTGAAAAGCACCGGTCCAAGTACAGATCCCTGAGGCACTCCACTGTTTACCCTTTTCCACTGAGAAAATTGACAATTTAATCCTACTCTGTTTCTGTCTTTTAACCAGTTTGTAATCCACGAAAAGACATCGCATTCTTTTTTTTTGTATTTAAAGAGTTTATTATCAGTCAATGCAAAACATGGATACATAACATTAGCACAGAAAAAACATGAATAAATACGGAAGTCAAAAACAAAAAATGTACCGTATTAGTAACCATCCACCTCAAGGTGAAACAAGACAGTCATAGCCAATAGTGACCGAACTTTCCATTTATACATTCACCCCAGCCCCGTCAGCCCACCCCCCACCCCCCCATACACTGGTAATATATATCCATCAGGGAAAGAAAAAAAGAAAAAAAATTTATGCAAGAATCTCGCCAGGGAGATAAAACGTAGTGAGACCACCAAATAGCAAGGGGACAAGGCAAGGGAGGAAAGGGCTCAAAGGAAAGGATGTAAAGGGACATCCCAGCAGGGACCAGTAATAAAAGTATGTAGCAAGGATGGAGCAGTCCAGGGCAAAACCAACAATAATGGTGACATCCGTTTAGGGGGAGACATTCTGGAGTTCTAACCACTTGATGTAGGAGCCCCACATTCTTTCAAACGCCGCCAACCGGTCTCTACACACCGCAGTGAGTCTACTAAGTTGGTAGTATGTGTGAAGTCTATATTGAATTTTAGCTAAGCTGGGGGTATTGGCCTCCTTCCAGTGGAAAGCTATCTCTGTACGTGCAGCAATAAAGACTTGTAACAAAAATTTCTGTGTGTCTTTTTTATGATCGGGTAAGGGCAGGCCGAGCAGTACGTGCTGTGGTTCAGCGCACACCGGGGCGAGGACCAGGGCTGAGAGCCAATCCAATACTGCCCGCCATACTAACGCCACCTTAGGGCACTCCCACCAGATATGGTAGTAGGTACCAAGGTGACCACAGCCCCGCCAACATTGGTTGGATAGTGCTGGTTTAAACTTATGAAGACGCTCTGGGGTATAATGCCAGCGGTAAATTAATTTATAACAGTTTTCCTGTAAACTGGCCGACACCGAGCATTTGTGAGCCAGGGAGTAAATAGAATCCCAGTCAGTGTCATCCAGGTGACAGGGAAGATCCTGTTCCCATAACAAGCGATGGCGTGGGTTATCTGTCAACAGCCCGTTGAAAAGGCCATAGATCTTGGAGATGACACCTCTAATGGAGGAAGCATATTTACAGTAATTTTCGAACAAAGTACCTGTCAATTTGAGAGTACCCCCCCTCAATCCACGCTTAACAAAGTGGTATAATTTGGCGTAATGCAAAAAATCCCCACCACTCGACACCCGTTGGGTACGTAATTGGTCTAAAGTGCACAGTGTCCCCTGACGCTGTACATGTACCAGTCTTGTAATGCCGGCGGACACCCAGCTTTTCATAGTCACGGAAGTGTCATGAATGGAATAAACCGTATTAGTGTTAAGGTGAGTCATGGTGAAATATCGCTCTGGTCCCACCAACTTAGCTTTCCAGTGAAGCCACACCCTAAGGGTGGTGCGAAGAGCAAATGGCGTGTATTGAATATATCCCCCAGTCAAAGGGGGTTGCCAGGGGAGAGCCGATAAGGGAACCATCCCTACCAATGCCTGTTCTAGCAGTACCCATTGCGGGATGTCAGTAGTGCGATGGAGTGCCACCAAAGCTCGAAGCTGCGCCGCCAAATAATACCACAATAAATGAGGTAACTGAACACCCCCCTGAGATTTAGGTCGATATAACGTTGCCCTGGCCACCCGTGGAGGCCGCTTGCGCCAGATGTAACTGCATAACATCTGCTGCCATTTCTTCAATATGGAGTTAGGCAAAAAAATTGGTATCGTGGTGAAAAAATATAAAAATCTGGGCAGGATATTCATCTTGACGATAGCGAGACGACCCAGCCAGGAATGCATCTGATGCTGCCAGTTATTTAAATCTTTACGGATAGTTTGCACTAGTGGATCATAATTTAGCTTATACAGCTGACTAGTTGTAGAGCCTAGTCGGACTCCCAGATATTTAAGGGACGAGGTAGCCCATTTAAAGGGGAATTGGCGCCCCAGAGTCTGTACCTCCGAAGGCGGCATAGTGAGATTAAGAATCTCCGATTTGTCATAATTAACCTTCATACCGGACACAGAGGTAAAGCGCTGTAATTCGGACATGATCTGCGGCAAGGAGGACCCTGGGTCTGTGATAGTGAACATCACGTCATCTGCGAAGAGGGATATCTTAAAATGATGTTCCCCCTTCCGCACTCCCACCACTCCCCGCGAGGTTCGGATGGTCGTTGTAAAGGGTTCAAGAAAGAGGGCAAATAATAAGGGGGACAAAGGGCATCCCTGTCTGGTTCCACGTTGGATCTCAAACGGCATGCCATAGCTGCCATTGGCCTTGACTCGCGCCAGAGGATGGTTGTACAATTTTTCCAACCAAGTCAGAAAAGAAGGGCCAAAGGACATGGTGTTTAGTGTCTGAAAGAGGAAAGGCCAGTGCACTAGATCAAATGCCTTCTCCGCATCTAGGGAGAGAAGGATAGCTGGCATTCTCTCGGCATGTACCCAATCAATAATATCAATGATCCGCCGGACATTGTCCGCCGCCAACCGCCCCGGGACGAAACCCACCTGTCATTATGTACCAAAATTGGCAAAACTCCATTAAGACGAGCGGCCAGGACTCGCGCTAGAATTTTAAGGTCTATGTTAATTAAGGAGATAGGCCGAAACGAGGCACATTGTGTGGGGTCACGCCCCGGCTTTGGTAGCACTGTGATGCCGGCAGTGTTAGCGTCCCGTCCAATATTGGTCCCCTGCAAAAGAGAGTTGAACGAGTCCGTTAAAGGTCCCGCCAAAAGATGCGCAAATTTGCGATAATAACCTCCCGTAAAGCCGTCTAGACCCGGGGCCTTACCGGGCTTTAGGTGTTTAATAGCTAGAAGCACTTCTGCAGTCTCGATAGGCTTGTCTAGAAAAGCCCTCTGTGAGTCAGTCAAGGAAGGTAAGTGCACTGAATGCAGGTAGTCGGTAATGGCAGCATCAGTGATCGTACCATCAGAGGAATAAAGATGGGCGTAAAAATTGGTAAAAGCCTGCCGTATACCCTCCGACGTTGTAGTGGGAGAACCCCCCGGGGTAACTAACTTGGCGATAGTCGCCTGTGCCCTCTTGGCCCTTAATTTGTGCGCCAAATAGCGCCCTGCTTTATTGCCACCCTCGAAAAATTTCTGCCTTAACAAAAGCATATGGTGGCTAACAACCTCGTCATCCAGGGACCTAAGCTGTCCCTTAATCTGTAGGATTTGGCGATAAACAGAGGTCGAGGAGATGGTACTATGCTGCTTGGTCAGGACCCCCAACTTAGTGAGTAAACTAAGCCTATTAGCCTCCCGGGTCTTATTGCAATAGGCAGCTTGGGAGAGAAAGAGTCCCCGCATCACCGCTTTAGAGCATTCCCAGACCGTTAAGGGATTCACATCCTCTGTCATATTTTCCTGAAAAAAGAGTTTCATGTGCGACTCCATCTTGGTCACAAAATCCCGGTCTTTAAGTAAGCCCTCATTAAGTCTCCAGGGCCTATACCCAGGGGCAACGTCCTGTAGATCAACTGCGAACCATATTGGGGCATGGTCAGACCATGTAATGGGCTCAATCTCTGTTTTCCGTACCCTGTTTTGCATTTGCTTAGAGACAAAAAAATAGTCTATCCGAGAGTATGTGCCATGTGGGGGAGAGTAGAAAGAGTAGGATCTAGAGTGTGGATACCGCTGTCGCCATATGTCCAACATACCCCATTTAGTAAGGAAACTGCGCCACTTGGACCGAAAACCAAGAGCTGCGCTGGTTCCTGTACTGTGGTCCAGCGAGGGCGTTAAAGTAGCATTAAAGTCCCCTCCCAGCACTAAATCCCCCTCCAAGTGCTGCAGCAATAGTTCATTAAGATGAGTCAAAAAGGCCACCTGATCTGTATGTGGAAAATAAACGTTAAGCAGGGAAATGATACTGTTGCCCACCCGGATTTTCAGAAAAATATATCTGCCCTTAGGATCTATCAGTTTGAACAATTCCTCATGAACACAGGCCGATGAGATTAGTACGCCCACTCCAGCATATTTCCGCTCCTTAGAGCTGGCTGCCCAGTGACAAGTAGGGAATTGAGGAAAGGCCAAAAGCCTTTCATGATGTTTCCTGACATGCGTCTCTTGAATAAATGCTATGCCCGCCCCCTGCCGCTGAAGCTCCTTAAGGAGCAGCAAGTGTTTCCTTGGAGTGTTTAGTCCCTTCACATTGAGTGATAAAATTTTAGTAGCCATATCTCATAAGAAGTGCGGATCGCATCCAGAATAATGGCGAAACAATCCCTTCCCTTACCATGTGGCCCATGAAACGCAATAATCCCCCAATCAGTTCCCCCGATCCCGAGATAGCAAAAACGCATGTGTTTCCCAGAATGTGTCCCAGTGTATTCCCCATCAATCCAACTGTATCCCTCCAAGCCACCTTGGGATACATAAAATGGAGGCCATATACACCCGACTTCCGGCAGTCACCAGCTTACACCCCCCCCCACCCGCCAACCAGCTTAACATGAACAGATAAACTCAAAAACGGCCTATAACCGTAACAAACAACATAAAATAGCTGAAAAATAGCTGAAAAAACCCAGCGCAGAGGGCACCGTGTCGTCCACAGTCCCCCGCCATGTAGTCAAAAAGTAGCAGGAACCCGCAGTGTCACAGAATGAACCAAACCTGCTCCAGAACAATCAGTCCAGATAGAGAAAGTCTCCAATCGAGATAGCTCAACCTTGGTCTTTCGGTGGCGAACGTCAAATATCAGACTGTCTTCGAAGTCGCTTCCCGCCTTTGTCCGCCCTTTGCCAGCGAGGAGCTGTATCCAGGCTTTCCGGCGGGGACGCCATCTTGGGCACTTGAAACGTCGCAGGGATGTGCGCTTTAGTAAATGCCTCCAGCGCTTCCGCTTTATTTTTAATCCTGTAAGTCACCCCCTGAGCCTGAAACAAAAGTCCAAAGGGGAATGTCCAGCGATATCTGATACTCTGTTCCCTGAGAGCCAAGGTCACCTCTCTAAGCTCGTACCGCTTTTGCAGTGTAACAGGGGCTAAATCTTGAAAGATGGTGATGGTCTGATTTTTCCAAGTTATCTCCTTCATGGAGCGGGAGGCCGAGTATATTCTCTCCTTAAGTTGAAAATTATGGAAGCAAATGACCAAATCCCGTGGCTGCTTGTCACGGCGCTGCCCCAAAGCCCTATGTGCACGGTCCAAGGAGATGTCCGAGGGGGCAGGCACTGGGTCAGGTGTATTGCCCTGACACGCGGAGAGAATATGAAGACAAATTTGTTGAGCCACCACAGTGACATCAGCGAAGTCCTGGGTATCCGGCACTCCCCTGATGCGTAAATTGTTGCGCCGGTTCCGATTTTCTAAGTCCTCAATTTTCTCCTGAAGGGCAAGGAGATCAGCTCTATATTGTAATCCTTGAGAATGTAAAGTATTCAGGGCCTCCCCGTGAGAATCCACCCTGTTTTCAATTTCATCTGCCCGGTTCCCCAGGGCTGCTAGGCCTTCTTTAACTTCTGCCACCGACTCCATAATCTCCCGCTTGTGCTGCTTCATATCACCTCGTAGTTCAATGAACCATTGGCGTGCCTCTTCCCGAGTGAGAGGGGTTCCCTCCGGGGTAGCTGGGGTAGCCGCGTGGGTTTCAGGGGACGCCATGCTGTCCTCACCGTTTCCTGCAGCGATTTCCCCGTCGGAGCCGCCATCTTGGTCGGGGTCAGGAGCCAGCTTGCCATACGAATATTGCCGCAAATCGGCGGTTCTGCGTTTCGTGGCCATCGGGTCCAGCTGGTCAGGAGAGTCGGGTACGGCTAGGTACTGTTTTTAGCAAAAAGTCGGGCCGTTTGCGCTGATTTCGGCGGGAAAGGGGCTGCCGGGGGAACGGAGCTCTGCCGCTACGCGACCGCCCTCATCGATCGCTCAACAGCGCCCCCCAGACATCGCATTCTATCCCATGACTTTTAGTTTTCTTAGAAGCCTCTCATGAGGGACTTTGTCAAATGCCTTCTGAAAATCCAAATGCACTACATCTGCCAGTTCACCTTTATCCAAATGTTTATTAACCCCTTCAAAAAAATGAAGCAGATTTGTTAGACAAGCCTTCCTTTGGGTAAATCCATGTTGACTGTGTTCCATTAAATGCTCTACGATTTGATCTTGAGAATAGTTTCCACTATTTTTCCTGGCACTGAAGTCAGGCTCACTGGTCTATAGTTACCCGGCTCGCCCCTGAGCCTTTTTTAAATATTGGGGTTACAATGGCCACCCTACAGTCTTCAGGTTCACAGTGATTTGGTTCAGTTCGACTGACTCATCAACCCTGAAAAACATCTCCAGAACTGGTATCTCTCCAACATCCTCATTAGTAAACACGGAAGCAAAGAATTAATTTAGTCTTTCTGCAATGGCCTTATCTTCCCTAAGAGCCCCTTTAACCCCTCGGTCATCTAATGGTCCAACAGGTTTCATGCTTCTGATATATTTTACAATTTTTATTATGAGGTTTTGCCTCTATGGCCAACTTCATTTCAAATTCTCTCTTCGCCTGTCTTATCAATGTTTTACACTTAACTTGACAATGCTTATGTTTTATCCTATTTTTTTTTTTAAGATGGATCCTTCTTCCAATTTTTGAAGGATGTTTTTTTTTGGCTAAAATAGCCTCTTTCACCTCACCTTTTAACTATGACGGTAATCGTTTTGCCTTCCTTCCACCTTTCTTAATGTGTAGAATACATATGGACTGCGCCTCTAGGATTGATTTTTAAACAATGTCCATGCCTGTTGAACACTTTTAACTTTTGCAGCTGCACCTTTCAGTTTCCAACTATTTTTCTCATTTTATTAAAGTTCCCTTTTGAAAGTTTAGTGTTAAAGCTACAGATTTACTTATTGTCCCCCCTTCCAGTTATTAGTTTAAATTTGATCATGTTATGATCATTGTTGCCAAGTGGCCCCACCACCATTACCTCTCTCACCAAATCCTGCATTCCACTAAGAATTAAATCTAAAATAGCTCCCTTTCTTGTTGGTTCCTGAACCAATTGCTTCATGAAGCAGTCATTTATTACATCCAGGAACTTTATATCTCTAGCAAGTCCTGATGTTATATTTACCCAGTCAATATTGGGGTAATTGAAATTTCCCATTATTATTACACTGCCAAATTGGTTAGCTTCCCTGATTTCTCTTAGCATTTCATCATCTGTCTGACCATTTTGTCCAGGTGGATGGTAGTATACTCTTATCACTATATTCTTACCCAACACACATGGGATTTCTACCCTTATAGATTCTACTGAGCATTTAGATCTTTATCCTGTTGGACCCTATAGCCTCCCGGACATAAAGTGCCACACCCCCACCAAGTTGATCCTCCCTATCATTGCGATATAATTTGTACCCCGATATAGCACTGTCCCATTGGTTATCCTCCTTCCACCAAGTCTCTGTGATGCCAATTATGTCAATCTCATCATTTGCTGCTATACATTCTAACTCTCCCTTCTTAGACTTCTGGCATTGGCATACAGACATTTCAAAGTGTATTAACAACCTGCTTTTCATTTCTTAGGGATAATTTGGAAATCATTAGCTTCGGTGATTTTTTACATATAGGCACATGGACTACATTTGCTTTTATTGGAACCTCTCTGTTGGGATGCCCTAACTCTCCTGTTTCATTAGTATCCTTCAAGGATACATTTCTCTGAACCATGCACTGCTGAGTGACTGTCTGCTTTACCCCTTGTTCTAGTTTAAAAGCTGCTTTATCTCCTTTTTGAAAGTTAGTGCCAACAGCTTGGTTCCACTCTGGTTAAGGTGGAGCCCATCCTTTTGGAAAAGTCTCCCCCTTCCCCAGAAGTTTCCCCAGTTCCTTACAAAACTGAATCCCTCTTCCTTGCACCATTGTCTCATCCACGCATTGAAACTCTGGAGCTCTGCCTGCCTTTGGGGACTTGCATGTGGAACAGGAAGCATTTCAGAGAATGCCACCCTGGAGGTTCTGGATTTCAGCTTCCTACCTGAAATCCTAAATTTGGCTTCCAGAACCTCTCTCCCACATTTTCCTATGTTATTGGTGTTCACATGTACTACAACAGCTGGCTCCTCCCCAGCACCGTCTATAATCCTATCTAGGTGACGCGTGAGGTCTGCCACCTTCGCACCAGGCAGGCAAGTTACCAGGCGATCCTCATGTCCACCAGCCACCCTGCTATCTACATTTCTAATAATTGAATCACCAACTATGATGGCCAGCCTAATCCTCCCCCCCGGACAGTAGTCCTGGGAGACATTTCCTCAGTGAGAGAGGACAATACATCACCTGGAGAGCAGGTCCTTGCTACAGGATCACTTGCTGCTACACCAGGGTGATGTTCTCCTACTGGGAGACCTTTTTGATCTAAGACTGCACTGGGGCTGCCAGACTGGATTTGGGACTTGGCTACTGTGTCTCTGAAGGTCTCATCAATGTACCTCTCTGTCTGCCTCAGCTGCTCCAAGTCTGCTAGTCTACCCTCCAGAGATCGGACTTGTTCCCTGAGAGCCAGGAGCTCTTTGCACAGAGTGCACACATTAAATCTCTCACGGGCGGGTAAAAAATCATACATGTGACAATGCAAAACACTGGAAAGCCCCCCCCCCCCTCTTGCTGCTGGACTGCTGCCTTCATCTTAGTTTTATTGAGTTCCAATTAAGTTTAGGATACTAAGGGAGTTGGAATGAGAGTTCTTTACATTTTCAGGTGAATTTACTAATTGATCAGCTAGTGTCCTACAAGGGGATGATTAAACTTTCAATAAGGGCTGGTACAATAGTATGATTTAGATAAGACCGTGATTGATTTTTAATGAGAAAGTGTATCGTGTCTAAAAATCAAGGGTTGAGTGGGTGGGAAAGACAGACACTAGAATTAACTATCTCTGGCTTGCTTATTACCTCCGGAGAGCGGTCGACTAGACCCCACGCCAGATATGGTGAAGTGTTCGTGGGTAGGGTGAGGAAGTTTAAATGGTAACCTGTTTGACCATAGACAAGACCCATTGGTCTGTAAAGATTGTGTGCCATATGTTGGCAAAATGGCAGAAGTGGCCTCCCACGGGAATGGATGTGGCAGGCGGGGGTTGAATTCTGCTCTCTAGAAAAGAGACAAAACCCCGATGCTGGACCAGTCTGCGGAGCTGGTTGGGCTTTTGGGGCCCTGGGCTGTTGAGGCTGGCTTCTTTGGGGAGGTCTTGGTTGCCGAGTACGGGATGGAGGTGGATAATACCTACGTGGCTTATAGGAAAACTGCCTAGGATCTAGTCTAAAAGACCTCTTTGGCAGTAGATGGGAAGTCCGAGGGGAAAGAGGACAGCTGATGCAAGGTGTCATAATGATCTTTTAATTGTGCAACTGTTTCCTGAATTTTGTATCCAAATAAATTATCCCCTGTACATGGAAGATCTGCTAGTCTTTCTTGGACTTCCTGGCATAGGTCAGAAGACTTGAGCCATGCCCAGCGTCTGGTGCTTATGCCTGCTGCTGATAATCTTGAGGCAGATTCAAAGATCTCATATGCTGATCTCACTTCATGCTTACCAGCATAGAGTCCTTTTTGAAGGATTGTGTTAAGCCCCTCTTGATATTCGTCGCAGGTGAGCAGCAATGCCCGTATACCGTGGGGTGGTATGACGGTATACGGGCACTGCTGCTCAACTGCGTCTGGACCAATGATTAAAAATGACCCTATAGCGGTTAAATTTGGAGCAGCAATGCCCGTATACCGTGGGGTGTTAGGATGGCCCATAAAATAATTAAATAAATAAATAAAAAAAGATAAAAGTTGAAAAGATACATGTAAAGGGATTGAGACTTGGTGAAGAAAGGATTGGTTAAATTTTGAAAACTTTAGGTGTTAACGTCTTGCCTATGTAAAAACATAAGATATGCCATACTGGGTCAGACCAAGGGTCCATCAAACCTGTTTCCAAAAGTGGACAATCCAAGTCACAAGTGCCTCGCAAGTACCCAAACATTAAATAGATCTCAAGCTACTGTTGCTTACTAATTAAAAGCAGTTTATGGATTTTTCCTCTAGGAACTTGTCCAAACCTTTTTTAAAGCTGGTTACACCAACTGCTGTAACCACATCCATTCCAAAGCTTAACTATATGCAACATGAAAACATTTTCTTTTATTTGTTTTAGATGAGCTACTTGCTAACTTCATGGAGGGCCCCATCTGAGAGTGTAAACAACTGATTTACATTAACCTGTTCAATTCCTTTCTTGATTTTGTAGACCTCTATCATATGCCCCCCTCCCCCCAAATCAGTCGTCTCTTCGCCAAACTGAACAGCCCTAACTTCTTTAGCCTTTCCACATAGGGCAGCCATTCCATGCCCCTTATTTTGGTCACCCTTCTCTGCACTTTCTCTAGTGCAACTATATCTTTTTTGAGATGAGGCAACCAGAACTGCACACAGTATTCAAGGTGCGGTCTCACCATGGAGTGATACAGAGGCATTATGACATTATTGTTTTATTTGCCATTCCCTTTGCTTTTTTTTGACCACCACAGCTCACTGAGCCAACAATTTCAATGTATTGTCCACTGTAATGCCTAGTTCTCTTTCCTGTGTATTAACTCCTAATATAGAACCTGGGTAATTATAGCATGGGTTATTTTTCCCTATATGCATCACCTTGCACTTGTCCACATTAAATTTCATCTGACATTTAGATGCCCAATCTTCCAGTCTTACAAGGTCCTCCTGCAATTTATCACAATCTGCTTGAGATTTAACTACTCTGCATAATTTTGTGTCATCTGCAAATCTGATCTCCTTACTTGTTATACCCCTTTCCAGATCATTTATAAATGTTAAAAAGCACTGGTCCAAGTACAGATCCCTGAGGCGCTCCACTGTTTACCTTTTTCCACTGTGAAAACAGACCATTTAATCTGTTTCCTGTCTTTTAAACAGTTTGCAATCCATAAAAGGACATCACCTCCTATTCCATGACTTTTCAGTTTTCTTAGAAACCTCTCATGAGGGACTTTGTTGAACGCCTTTTGAAAATCCAAATACACCACATCTACCAGTTCACCTTTTTCCACATGTTTATTCACCCCTTCAAAAAAAATGTTGGAGTTTGTGAGGCAAGACTTAAATCAGGTCTATCTAAATAAACAACTTTTCCCGGCATTGAAGTCAGGGTCACCAGTCTATAGTTTCCCGGAGCACCACTGGAGCCATTTTTAAATATTGGGGTTATATGGGCCATCTTCCAGTCTTCAGGTACAACAGATGATTTTAATGATACGTTACAAATTAATTGAAGTAGGTCTGAAATTTCATTTTATAGTTCTTTGAGAACCCTGGGGAGTATACCATCTGGTCCAGGTGATTTTCTACTTTTTCAGTTTGTCAATCTGGCCTACCACATCTTACAGGTTCTCAGTGATTTGGTTCAGTTTACCTGAATTGTCACCCTTGAAAACCATTTCCAGAACGGATATCTCCCCAACATCCTCTTCAGTAAAGACCGAAGCAAAAAATTTGTTTAGTTTTTCTATGATGGCCTTATCTTCCCTAAGTGCCCCTTTAATCTCTCAATCATCTAACAGTCCAACCGACTTCCTCGCAGATTTTCTGCTTTGGATATATTTTTAAATGTTTTTATTATGAGTTTTTGCTTCTATGGCCAACTTCTTTTCAAATTCTCTCAGCCTGTCTTATCAATTTCTTACATTTAACTTGCCAATTGTTATGCTTTATCCTATTTTCTTCTGATGGATCCTTCTTCCAATTTTTGAATAAAGATCTTTTGGCCAAAATAGCCTCTTTCACCTCACTTTTTAGCCATGGCAGCAATCGTTTGACCTTCCTTCCACCTTTCTTAATGCATGGAATACATCTAAGATATTTTTTTTTTTTTTTAAATGTCCACTCCTGTTGCACACTTAACCTTTGTAGCTGCACCTTTCAGGTTTGTTTTTTAAACTATTTTTCTCATTTTATCAACGTTTCCTTTTTGAAAGTTTAGTGCTAGAACTGTGGATTTACTTACTGTACCCCTTCCAGTCTAATTCAAATTTGATCATATTATAATCACTATTGCCAAGCGGCCCCACCACCATTTACCTCTCTCACCAAATCCTGTGCTCCACTGAGAATTAGATCTAAATTTGCTCCTTCTCTCGTCTGTTCCTGAACAAATTGCTCCAATAAACTGTCATTTATTCCAGCCAGGAACTTTATCTCTCTAGCATGTACTCATGTTTCACTTATTAAGGCAAAGTTAACTGAAATCTCCCATTACTACTGCACTACCAATTTGGTTAGCTTCCCTAATTTCTCTTAGCATTTCACTGTCTGTCTCATTATTTTGGCCAGGTGGACGGTAGTATACTCTTATCGCTATACTCTAACACACAAGGGATTTCTACCCATAAAGATTCAATTGTGCATTTAGTCCCTTGCAGCATTTTTATCCTATTTGACTCTATGGCATTCCAGACAAAGTGCCAACCCGCCACAAAGTTGCTCCTCTCTATTACTGAGATATAATTTGTACTCTGGTATAGCACTATCCCATTATCCTCTTTCCACCACATTTCTGAGATGCCAATTAAGTCTGTCATCATTTACTGCTATACACTAACTCTCCCATCTTACTTCTTAGACTTCTGGCATTAGCATACAAACATTTCAAAGTGAGTTTTTTGCTTGTATTAACATTCTTCTTTTCAGGTGACAGGGATAAATTGAAATCCTCTCTCAGGTGAGTCTTTCATTATAAGCACTTGGACTACTTTTCTTATTATTGGATCCTCTCTATTGGGATGCCCTAACTCTAATGCTTCAGTAGTGTCCTCTGAAGTTACCTCCCTCCAAACCATGCGCTGAGGAGCGACTGCTTTCCCCTTTGATTTAGTTTAATAGATGCTCTCTCTCTTTTAAAAGGTTAGCGCCAGTCTGTAATAAAATTTAAATTAAAAAAGCTAGTCCCCTTATGTCTATCACTATGACAGAAGATCTGGAAGATGTATCGAAGCTATTGTAGATAGATTTTATCAGGTGTTTTTAACATCTATGTTAAGATGTGGCTCAGCTGGAAAAGCTAAGGTGTCTAATTTTTTTTTATTATATGTGGGGAATTATGAGCTTGCCAGCAGGCCATGTCAGGGGTTAATACTAACTCTGACATCTAAATCTCTAGCTTATAATTAAACCTCTCTGCCTAAGGAGAGGATACCTGGCTGTCACGTATTTCTCTAGCTTATAATTAACCCTCACTGCCTGAGAGGATACCTAGTTGCCACGTAGTCAGATGCAGGAAAAAGACAGACACATATATGGTATAGGATTCAGCAGCCAATGAAATGATCTGTGCACACCCCCTGAGCCAATGGTCTAATGACACGTCTGTATGCTATGGCTAGGAGAGCCAATGATATAATGACATGTCTGTATGCTATGGAGAGGGGAGCCAATGATGTGATGGCACATTGTATGCTATGGATGTATGTACAATAAAAAGGGACCCACGGGAGTGGTCTTCCCTTCCCTTCTTTTTTCCTTCTTGCCATGAATCCTGCCTGATGTGTCTTCATTGCCGCAATTATATAAAGAGTGTGTCATTTGGAACTGATGTGCAGACATTCTGTTCTGTAGCATGGCAGATGTGAAGATTTTCTTACATTTATCTAAGGCTCCCAGCTCCTTCCCCAGTGGATTATTAGCAGCTTAAATTTTGAGTTTTTAGCTTAACATCTGATTCCACAGCTACTAACTCCTAAAGTAGCTGTATCTTGTCATAAACCTTCCAATTTCTGACCTTATATTTTAGATCTACACTTATGCCTACAGGTAATTTAGATAGGGGAGTCAGCCACATTTTGATTTGCAAATCTTGAAGAGCTTTATATACTGGAACAGCACAAGGCTGTTTAGGTGCTCTTAAATACTTCAGGATGCCTGGAAAATGTTCAGTTGGTTTGGAATATTCTTGGAATGGAATAAATTCTAGCACTTCTTATATGAATAATAGATAATACAAATCCTCAAGTGGTGTGTTGCTCCTAGCTGTCTCTAGTTAGGAGGTCCAGATTTATTAAAAATATTTATAACATGCCTATATTAACACAGTTATGCTTGGTGAGTTCCAGCCAATATAAACACATACACAATACAATACACAATTAAAACATGATTCTAAAAATCATTTAAAAGCTTCTTCAAATAAAAAAGCTTTAAGCTTTTTCCTGAACAATTTCACCTCCTGAACAGATTTAATCTACAAAAGGAATACATGCCATAATGTGGGCCCATAACAGAGAGGGCCCGATTCCTAGCCTCTTGGGAACAAACAGACCTAAAGGTAAGAACATCCAATAATTAATTATTGGAAGAACATAATAACCTTCCTGGAATATATGCAGAGAACAGATCTGATAACTTGGGGCAGAATTATGCAGTTATAAATAATAGTAAGGACCTTAAACTTTAAATGCTGCTCCACTGGTAGCCAATGCAATCCTGGTGAATCTGGAAGTAATAGTTGAGAAAAACAGCTATAAGATTATCTGAATCTAAAATATGAATAGGTGATCATGATTTTTTTTTTAATTAGATTTAGATTTTATTTCTCTTGATCATCCAGCTGTTTCTGGTACAGAAGAATAGTTGACTAAATCAAGCTGATGTGACAGCTTCTCTACACTTAAAGTTTGTGCATGTTGTGGAGAAACTTCAATATCCTTCTTTTTTTTTTTAATTCCTGACATTTCAGCACAAAAACATGGCTCTCCTTGTTTGGATGAAGGTTATAGGTAAAGTATCTGATTTAGACAGCACTGTTGAAGGAAAATGTTTTATGTTTGTTCGGCACAGAATAATGTTTCTTGTGTGTCAAAGCCTCTTGTGCTGATTTATGTGCCGTGTCGAGTCTTATGCACCAAAGGGGGTATATCCTTGCCACAATGTACATGAGATGAAAAGGATTCTGGACTTCAGCATCTTGACAACCCTATCTGAAGATGAAACTCTCTAATAGGAGAAAAATTCTATCTGTGCTAATTCATGAAATTTCATAGCTCACGAGGACATTCTTTCCACATGATTTGCAATTACTTTCATCATGTTAGAGTCCAGACGGCAGAAATAACCTTCCTCAACCCTACTCATAAAAGTATAGATAAAAATTATACTTTTACCTTCAGGAAAAAGATAGATATGGTGAAACTGTCAGAATCAAAAGGAAAAAAAGCTCCTTGAATTAAATGAAGCTAATGCCTCTTCGGCATTTGAATTCTGGCATTAGACTGTCAACATAGCTGAAAACCTCAGTCCTGTCCAGACAAAAACTATTAATAAAGAAAGGAACAACTCCAAACATAAGAAGCCATGGTACAATGATAACAAAATACACTAAACAAACCCTTAGAAAATTAGAGAAACAATGGCGTAAATGTCAGTCTTCTGAATCCCTAGGAAAAGCAAATATTGCTTACCTGTAACAAGTGTTCTCACAGGACAGCAGGATGTTAGTCCTCACATATGGGTGACATCACAGGATGGAGCCCAATCACAAAATACTTTTGTCAAAGTTTCTAGAACTTTGACTGGCCCCTACTGGGAATGCCCAGCATGGCACTAACCGTGCAGCCAGCAGGGGTCCCCCTTCAGTCTTGTTAAAAAGCTACAGGTAGTGCCGAAAATAAAATATGAAAACGTTACGAACCCAACACCACGGGGCGGCGGGCAGGTTTCGTGAGGACTAACATCCTGCTGTCTTGTGAGAACACCTGTTACAGGTAAGCAACATTTGCTTTCTCACAGAACAAGCAGGATGGTAGTCCTCACATATGGGTGAGTACCGAACTGAGGATGTCCGAACATGCACCAAATGTACCCAACAGGCATTACAACTGGGGTGGAATTTGGTCGAGGGCATCCTGAACCCCCCCCGGGCAGGTGGAAGGGTGTTGGTACATCATGTTGTAAATAGGTTGCACAAGACAGACTGGCCAAAGATGGAATCTTGTCTTCCGGCTTTGTCTAAGCAATAATGGGCTGTAAAGGTATGGAGAGAACTCCAGGTGGCAGCACTGCAAATGTCAGGAAGTGGCACAGAGCGTAGGTGTGCTACTGAAGTCACCATGGCCCTCACAGAGTGTGCTTTAACACGGTCTTGAAGTGGAATGCCTGCTTGCTGATAGCAAAAGGATATGCAGTCCGCCAACCAGGAGGAGAGAGTCTGTTTACCCACAGGCTGCCCCAATTTGATAGGATGGAAGGAGACAAACAATTGAGTGCTTTTCCTGTGGGCAGCTGTACGGTCTAGGTAGAACGCTAGAGCCCGTTTACAGTCAAGGATATGCAGAGCCTGCTCTCCTGGATTGGAATGGGGACTAGGAAAAAAGGTAGGTAGTATGATGGATTGATTGAGATGAAACTCTGAAACTACCTTAGGTAAGAATTTAGGGTGAGTGCGGAGTACTGCCCGGTCCTGCAGAAGTTTAGTGTAAGGCGGGTAGGTAACTAGAGCCTGTAATTCACCAACTCTGCGAGCAGAAGTGATTGCCAAAAGGAAAATCACTTTCCATGGTGAGATATCGAAGGTCACAAGATTGAAGAGGCTCGAATGGCGGTTTCATGAGCTGACCCAGAACTAGGTTGAGGTCCCAAGAAGGGGCCAGAGAACGCAGAGAAGGCTTGAGGTGAAGCAAGCCTTTCAAAAAACGTGTTACAAGGGGTTGTACTGAAATAGGAACATCCCCAACACCTTTATGGAAGGTGGCCACCGCACTGACAAGCATTCTGATGGAGGAAGTTTTTAGACCTGACTGACAAGTGCAGAGATAGCCAGGAAACTTCGTGATTGGACAGGTAAAGGGGTCAAGGGACTGAGAAGAGCACCATGACATAAACCTGGTCCATTTGGAAGAATACAATTTTCTCGTGGAAGGCTTCCGTGAAGCAATCAGGACTCGAAAAACTGGTTCAGAAAGGTTAAGTGACTGAAGGATTAACCTTTCAACATCCATGCCGTCAGGGACAAGGCTTGAAGATTGGGGTGGCATAGGCACCCGCCATTTTGAGTGATTAGAAGCAGGTCCTTTCCCAAGGGAATGTGCCTGCGAATGGAGAAATCCTGAAGTATTGGAAACCACACTTGGCTTGGCCAATGGGGTGCTATCAGGATCATGGTTCCCTTGTCCTGACGTAACTTTACGAGAGTCCTTGACAGAAGTGGAGGGAACGCATATAGGAGACTAGTTGCCCATGATAGGGAGAACGCGTCTCTTGGCTGATAGTGTTGGCTGCGAGTGAGAGAGCAGAAGTTGTCTACTTTTGCGATTTTGAGGTGACGCAAAGAGGTCTATTTGAGGATAACCCCATTGGTGGAAGATAGAGTTCACTACTGAGGGGTTGAGAGACCACTCGTGCAGTTGAAAAGTGCGATTCAGCTTGTCTACCAACACATTGTCCACTCCCGGCAAGTAGGTGGCCCTGAGGTACATCGAGTGGGAGAGGGCCTCCGCCCATATCTGCGCAACTTCCTGACACAGAAGGTAGGAGCCTGTCCCTCCCTGTTTGTTGATGTACCACATGGCCACCTGGTTGTCCGCCTGGATCAGGATGACTTGATTGGACAGGCGATCCTGAAATACCCTGACAGCATATCTGATTGCTCGCAGCTCCAGGAAATTTATTTGGTGTTTGGCTTCCTCTGGAGACCAAGATCCTTGTGTCTGCAGATCGGCCACGTGGGCTCCCCAGCCAAGGTTGGAAGCATCGGTGGTGAGAGTTATTTGAGGGTCTGGAGCCTGGAAGGGCAAACCCTGGAAGAGATTGACCTGATTTCTTCACCAGGTGAAAGACTGAGGGGGTGAGTGTTACGTGGACAATGGTCGACAGGGGCTGAATGGATTGAGTCCATTGTGACCTTAGAGTCCCCTGCATAACTTTCATGGCCAAGCAGGCCATTGGGGTGACCTGAACTGAGGACGCCATGTGTCCCAGGAGGATGAGAAAGTGGTGTGCAGTCGTGGAGTGTGGAGACTGCAGCTGGTGTGCAAGAGACATGAGAGTGAGAGCTCACTGTCGAGGCAGAAAAGTCTTTGCCTGCAAGGTGTCCAAGTCTGCCCCAATGAACGATAACGTTTGAAATGGGACTAAGTAGGATTTGTTGTGGTTGACGAGAAATCAGAGTGAAATTAGAGTGTGTAGAGTAAGATGTAGATGACAGAGCAGCTTGCTGAGTGGAGCCCTGATTAACCAATCGTCTAGATAGGGGTAGACGTGAACACCTTGAGCCCTGAAGAAGGCTGCAACTACAACGAGGCATTTTGTGAAGACTCGTGGTGCAGACGCGAGGCCAAATAGAAGCACTCGCTACTGATCGTGCTTGGGGCCTACTAGAAACCTCAGGTATTTGCGATGAGATGGAATTATCACGATATGAGTGTATGCGTCCTGGAGGTCTAGAGAGCAGAGCCAGTCTCCTCTTTGTAGAAGAGGAAAAAGAGAGCCCACGGTTACCATTTTGAACTTCTCTCGCTGGAGGTACTTGTTGAGGGCACATAGATCCAGAACTGGACAAACTCCTCCTGATTTTTTGGGGATTAGAAAGTACCGGGAATGGAACCCTAGGCCTTGTTGTGAGTATGGCACTGGTTCTATTGCTCTGGACTGGAGGAGGAGGGCGACCTCCTGCTCCAGGAGTAACAAGTGGTCGTATGCTCTCATCAGAAGAGATGGGGAGTCCGGTGGAATGGAGAGAAAGTTCAGACGAAGACCTTGAGCAATTATTGCTAGTACCCACTGGTTTGAGGTGATTTAGTGCCACCTGTTGAAATGGCACAATCGACCTCCCATTGGTATGTGGGGCAATGGAAGTTGGCTGCTGCTCTCTATGCAGGAGTCAAAAACCATAAGCAGGGCCCGGCTGAGGAGCTGCTTGCGGTTTTTGTTTTCGTGTCTAACGAGACTGGCTTTTTGAAACTGTTTCATAGAACGGGTTCTAATTGGTGGTGGGTAGGACTTCGGATGGAAGAATGACTTCTTAGAGTCCTTCCGAAAAGGCTGTTTTGAAGAGTACTCAGAAGGCATCAGAGAGCTGTCTCAGGGTCTCATGATGGTCCTTGAGTTCCGCCACTGTCCATTGAATTTGCTCGCCAAACAGATCATCTCCTACACAGGGCAGGTTGGACAATCTGTCCTGAACTTCAGGTCAAAGGTTGGAAGGCTTGAGCCAGGCCCATCATCTTGCCGAAATAGCAGCTGCAGATACCCTGGTGGCAGTGTCAAAGATATCGTAAGATCTGATCTCATGCTTGCCTGCCTCAAAACCCTTGTTTACTAGGGTTTGGAGTTGCTCTTGAAATTGCTGAGGCAGGGAGTCTGTTAAGTCTTGTATCTACTTAAATAAGACCTTGTTGTATTGGGTTATATAGAGCTGATAAGAGGCAATTCTGGAGATGAGCATTGATCCCTGGAAAACACGGCGACCAATGGCATCTAGAAATTTCTGTTCCTTGCCTGGGGGAAAGGAAGTGTGAGGTTTCGATCTCCTTGCTCTTTTCTGGGCAGATTCGACAACCACAGATTGGTCATCCAATTGAGGTTTGCGAAAGCCTGGAGCTGACTGAACGAGATAGGTCGGGTCAGCTTTTCTGTGGACTGGAGCAACAGAGCCAGGATGTTCCCAGTTCTTTTTGAGGAGATCTAAAAAAAAAACCTGGTGGATAGGGATGGAGGTTATTTCCTTGGGAGCATCCAGGAATTGTAACAGCTCCATCATTTGATGCCTGTCATCTTGTTCAGTCTGCAATTTGAAGGGTACCAATTCAGACATTTCCTTCACAAAATTTATGAAGGAAAGGTCCTCTGGAGGAGAACACTTACTACTTTCAGTAGGTGAAGGCAAATCATCAGTCCAGGTATCATAGGGATCAGCACCTGCACCTCTAGGGACTAGAGGACGGGGCGGTGGGATCCCTGAAGGTCCTGGTCGAGGCTCCGAAGGACTCAAAGGAATAACTGGAGGCACCAATGAGGGCATAGAAGGCACCGGTGCAGACATCGATGGATGACTCAGTGGTGCCGATGAACGCGTCTGCACCGATGGGTGGATCGGTGGCACCAACAGATATCGGCATAACTCCCGAAGTAGGGATGCGGAACGGTGTTTCTCCTCCCGATGACAACGCAAGTGGGGAGGAAAAGCATCCATAAGCGCTTCCATCCTCGAGAGCAGCGGTGCCAACGCTGCTGGAATCGGGTCAGAGGTCAGTTCCGCAATCGGTACCGGAGGAACCTGGAGTCGATGCATCGCCTTGTCGATGGCCTCCTGAACCATCCAGTCCAGTTCTCCTCGGAGACCTGGAGCAAGCAGCCCCGGTTCCGGAACAGAAGAAGGAGGCAGAGGCGTAGCCGGAGGGACCACCGTTAAAGGCGGAGTCGCAGCTCCCGATAACCTGTCGGGTGAGGGTTGCCTCGGTGACCCGGTCGCTGAAAAGGTCGGTGCCTTTTCTGGCCAGAGTTTCTTTGACGGCGGCTCGGACGATGGTGAGGTCGATGATTTCGCTCCCTCAATGATCCAGGACCTTCGATGCCAGTGGCGATATTTATCTTTACGATCCCCTCGGTCCTGAGGGGGGGAGTAGAGGGTGTTGAAGGCCGAGAAGTCGTCGATGCCGGACGGTCACCGGCTGGAGGACTATGCTGGCGTGAAGTCGACGGTGCCGGTTCAGATGTCTATGCAATTGACGGCGTCGGGGTTTGCGCACGGAAGAGAAGTTCCATTTTCTCCATTCTAGCCTTGAGTCCTTTTGGTGTCATAAGGGCACATTTGGTGCAGGTTAGGACATCATGTTCACATCTGAGACACACAATGTGACCTTGTGAGGGTCTGTGATGGACATGGTGCGATTACAGTCCGTGCACCAACGGAACCCTGACGCCATGGCCATGAAAAAATTGAGCCGCGGTACTGTTGACGGCCAGTAAGCTGCGAAGGCCAAACTCGACGGTAATCGACGGAAAACGGGTAAAAAACTTACCGGAGTACCGCGGCTTGAAAAAGTTGAAGGAGGGACCCCTGTGGGGTAAATTAAATTTTAGTAATTCCGTGAGGAAATTCCTGTCAGGAATCTCTGCAGAGCTCCTTAACCGCATGGCTACTACTGCGCAGAAAAAAAGAAGACTGAAGGGGGACCCCTGCTGGCTGCAGGGTTAGTGCCATGCTGGGCATGCCGAGTAGGGGCCAGTCAAAGTTCTGGAAACTTTGACAAAAGTGTTCCGTGATTGGGCTCCATCCTGTGATGTCACCCATATGTGAGGACTACCATCCTGCTTGTCCTGTGAGAAATATAGATCTCGCCTAACTAAATACAGTTCATTAACTAATAAAGCAAAAAAAAAAAAATTACTATGCTAAAGAAAATTCATGGAGTAATATTTAATTCAAAATTACTCTGATATTGTTAAACATTTAATCAAGGACCCATCATCTGCCTTTTTGAGAAATTATAAACTTTTCAAAGGCCGATTGCAATGAAAATGCCACATCCTTGTTAGATAAAATCAATAGGTTGAAAAGTCATTTCCCTATCTGCACTCTCACAAGAACCCCCAAAGATGTACATGGCCTGGGTAAATGGACTATGTTTGACAGAGTAACAAATCTTGAAATTAGTCAAATTATTGCTAAAATTTATCCAGCCCTTCACCCACGTGATCCAATTCCCTGGCCATTTCCTTGAAACAAGTACAATGTGTTATTCCAACAAACACAATCTTAATCTCTCTCTCTCTCAGAAGGAATTGCTCCACATGGGTTAAAACAAGCTGTGATAAAGCCAATTCTAAAAAATAAAACCAGCAGAATAGACGATTGGGACAACTATCATCCCATATCCAATCAGTCTTTTCCCTCAAAAGTACTTGAAAAAGCTGTGTTATACTAACTTGTAAATCATTTGGAAGACCAAGATATTCTTTTCCCAAATCAATTTGGATTTAGGAAACATCGTTCAACTGAGACATTACTCCTCTCCTTAATGGACTCTATTCTATGAGGATTTGACTGATGAATCTTTTCTCATACTAATCAACTTAACAGCAGCCTTTGACACTGTGGACCATACCCTTTTACACCATCAGCTAAGCAACATTGAGATTGACGATAGTGTTCTCAGCTGGTTGTCTTCCTTTCTATCTAATAGGTCATTCCAAGTCAAATTGGGCAATCACATATCTGATACATTCCATACTGGATTCACAAGCCTTCCAGAATTCGCTAAGTGGACTTTGTTTGTTATATATATTTGTGCCTAGTATAGTAAGGGTGTATAATTACATAATTGTCCACCTTGCTTGTTAGGAGGAGGCAGAGTTTAACTGAAACCTGAAAGGGTGCAATCTAGACTGCTTTTCTGAGTCTAAGGAAAGAAAAAATTAAAGCCTTACTACCACTGTTTAGTTACCACCCACCCCTCAGTTTACTTTCTTATATACTCTTCCCTTGACTCCTAGATAATTAGCTTCAATTGCATTATCTCCCATTACATACTGGCTCCTTACAGCTCAGATAACTAACTTAAATTGTCATATTGATTGTAAAAATTGGTTTTCATATTCTACCAATTAATCTTTACTGGCTAACACTAATACTTTTAGTTTTTATTTAAAAGACCTATTAAAAATATTTGCTAGAGATTAACTTTTACCTTACCTTATCTATATGACTTTAAGGAATTAGTGATAATGTCTTTCATTCAATGCAATAATTGTGGTGATAACGACACAAGGCCTATCATTTGGAGAATCAAAGTTCCTGTTTGTACCCCAGATCAGTCCAGACAAGTGGGTTTTGCATCCCTACCAGCAGAAAGAGGCAGAGAACTGAAAACTTTGAGGTATTGCTATAACAGAGTGTGACACCTGCAGTCCCTCAGTATTTCTGTCTCCAGCAGATGGAGGAGGTGCAAACCTGCAGTTAAGAAAAAAGAAAGAAAGAAGGGACAGAAGAAGAGAAGTTAGAAATCACTCCCTGAGATGTTAGGTTCCGTCATGGTCCATCCATTGTTATATCTCTCTACTTTGATTATCTGTCTC
This sequence comes from Rhinatrema bivittatum, assembly GCF_901001135.1. Classification (NCBI taxonomy): domain Eukaryota; kingdom Metazoa; phylum Chordata; class Amphibia; order Gymnophiona; family Rhinatrematidae; genus Rhinatrema; species Rhinatrema bivittatum. The sequence continues at coordinate 273,139,419 of NC_042617.1, forward strand.
TTCATTTCCAATTCCTAGTTACTCTCCCTTGTTATAATGTAACTTTTTTACCTTCTGCTCACAATCTGTCTCCTCTTTTGAGGTTTGACTAGTTACTGTTAATGTACTATCGTTCTATGTAAACCGAGTTGATTTGATCTGTATCAAGAAAATCGGTATATAAAATCCCTAAATAAATAAATAAATAAATAAATAAATCAATCCCTCAGGTTGAGCTGGGCAAGCAGGGGGTTGGAAACCCCTGATCAGCTTTATTCCGCAGCAGATCTAGGGTCTGACAGCCAGGGGTCCTAGTTCACTCTTATACCCTGAAGGCTCCTTCCCAGAGATGTTGCCAGCAGCATGGAGGTATTCCTTTCTTGCTTGAATTTCTTCCTTTGCTGTGGTTGCTGTTTCTTTAAAGAAAAAAAAAGTGTTACATTTTTCTTTCACCAGCAACCGCTCAAGCTGTTTCTGGTTTGATCATCGGGGCAGACTTGGGCTGAGGAAGGGAGCAGTGTAGCTCCTCTGTTCACAGCTATGGGCTGCCCAGAGAGCCGAAGGCATGTCCCCCTCCTTTTTCATGTGCCGTAATCACACGGCTCCTGTTCCTCTGCAGCAGGCCCGGCTGCGTGGAGAGAAGATGGTGCTGACAGCGGCTTGTCAGGCCGGCAGCCTGGTTCGGGGACAGCTGAATGCAGTGGCGTTTTGCCATGATTCATTTCTGGAGGGGAGGGGCCCTCCTGGGGGGGGGGGGGGACGAGGCTGGTAGGAGAACCACAGGTTCCCAAGACCTTGTTAGAATAAATACTGGGAGCTTAAACGTCCTGTCACATAGGAGAAGGGCAACAGCTCAGAAGGTGACGGACTCCCCTCTCCCATTGTCTCCGGCAATCCTGTTGGGGGAGGGGGGGGGGGAAGATGTGAGCTCGGGCCGGACAGGGGAGAGGATGACGTAGAATTTTCCTCAGAATTTGTCTTGCTTATACATAAGGCCTTTTTAACCAGAAAAAGCATTGGCAATAAAAGAGCATTTCTATCAGTCATCTCCCCCGCTGCAAGGACGCCAAGGGGCTTCTTGGCTAGGGGTCAGGGGACCTCCTTTGCCAGCTGGGCCGGGACCATCCTGAGGGGCCTAGCAGCTCAGATGATTCGGACCTGGATGACCCAGAAGATGGTCTTGGGGTGGATCAGGATGTCCCAGCAGATCTCATGGTGGATGTTGATCAGGCTGATCCCAAAGAGGTCCCGATAATGGAGGGAGATAACCTGTGGGTGATGAATCTGCTCCATAAGGAGTTGAGGCCCCTTATTTCCCATGTTCAGAAGGAACTGGGTATTAGGGTGGTCCAGGAGGAGTGACAATGAAGGGGTGGATCTGATGTTTGGATTCCAAGGCCCACTGAAAGCCTTTCCTCTCCCTAAAAGGATCAAGAAGCTGGTGAACCAGGAATGGGACTACCCAGAGGCGAGCCCCAAGGTGATTAGAGCCAAAGCAAAATGTTATCCCCACACGGAGATTATCCTGCAGTTGTTGGTATTGTTGATGGTGCATGCTACAGTCTTGGCAGTCACTAACAAGTTGACCATTCTGGTTGCGGGTTTGGCAGTGTTAAAGGACATGCAGGAATGTAAGCTAGAGATTCATCAGGAGAAGATGTTTGAAGTCTTGGCGCTGAGCCTATGAGCAGCAATCTGTGGAAGTCTGATTCAGAGGGCCTGTTTAAGTTGGGTCCACAAGTCTCAGGAGTAGTCTTTAGCAGACACTGGTGTTAATAGTCAGGCAACTCAGGTGGAGTCCAGGATTGCATATGAGGCTGACACGCTTTATGACTTAAGCTGGACTTCGACCAGGAATATGGCCACAGCGACATCAGTGCCACGTCTGCTGTGGTTGCAAAATTGGTCAGTTAATATGTGTTTCAAGGCTCAGCTCTGTAATCTTCCCTTTAAAGAAAGGAAAACAATTGATGAAGGTTTTGGGGAAATCTAAAGGGAATAAGCTGCCGGAGGATAAGATGACAGTCAGGAAGTCTTTTACGCCTTGCTCTAGGTTTCAGGAGTTGCAGTGGTTTTTGTTCCAATTAAGGTTCTGCACTGTCTTTGGGGCAGAACCAGGGTTCCGGCAGGCAGCAGTCCTTTCAAGGCACCCATAAACTTACACCTGAAAGGGCTCCAACCAGGGAGCCGGCGGCAGTAAGGTTTCAAAATTAAGCCAGGCTGGTCCACTCTCTGAAGATGGCAATGGAAGGCAGACTATCACAGTTTTATGACAAGTGGACCAGGATTACCTCGGACCAATGGGTCCTAGAGATAATAAGGGATGGCTATGCTTTAGAATTTTTTTGCCCCAATACGGAAGCTTTCCTGGTATTTCATCGCAGTATCCGAGGCAACCAAGCAATGATTAGGGACAGGTGTCGCCTTCAGTTGCTAGCATAGTACCGGTAGCAAACAGCGAGTGAGGTTGCAGCAAGTACTCAATTTACTGTGTTGAGCCAAAAAAGGAAGGAGCCTTTCATCCCATCCTCGATCTGCAAAAGGTGAAATGCGATACTGCGAGTTCCCCATTTTCTTTATGGAAACATTGCAGACTGGGATAGTGGCAGTTTATCTTATGAAGTTTTTCCGGCCTCGCTGGACTTGACTGAAGCCTCTCTGCACATATCCATTCAGGATCATCAAAGGTTCTTCATGTTATGGTTCTGGGGTAACTTTTCCAGTTTCGGGCCCTCCTGTTCGGTTTGGCAACTGCACCTTACACGTTCATAAAGGTGATGGTAATGGTGGTGGCAGCTCTCCGTAGGGAGGGGATCCTAATTCATACTTATCCAGATGACTGGCTTATCCGAGGGAAAACTGGAGGAGGTATGCTGGCAGTCTGTACGCACGGTGATGGATATGTTGCGGTCCTTGAGCTGGGTGGTGAATTTGGTGAAGAGTCACCTAAAGCCCTACCCAGATGCTGGAATACTTGGAAGCAAAGTTTGATACTCAGCTCAGCAGAGGTTTCTCACCTCAGAGGATTCAGAAATTATAATCCCAGGTGATGCAGATTTTGAGGATGCCAGTACCCAGGGCTTGAGATTACCTTCAAGTCCTGGGTTTAATGGCATCTACATTGAATTTGGTGCCATGGGCTTTTGCCCACATGCGCCCCCTACAGGAGGCATTGCTGTCATGCTGGAATCCACTGTCAGAGGAGTTTTATTGGCCTTTACAGCTGCAGGGTACTTCCAGGTCCAGTCTAGTGGTGGCTGTGTCGGCCCAGTTTGGAGAAAAGGGATAGGCCTGGAGGTTCTGGACTGTGTCCTAGGGATCATGGATGCAAACCTCAAGCGTTGGGAAGCGATTTGTGAAGAACAGCTGGCAGAAGGACTATGGTCGCCAGTGGAAACATCCTGTATCAATCGCTTGGAAATGAGAGCAGTGAGTAGAGCGTTGGTGGAATTCCTTCCACAAGTCCAAGGTCGAATGGTCAGAGTGTTTTCAGACAAGGCAACAATGGCGATTTACATCAATCGGCAAAGGGGAACGAAGAGTTGCGTGGTTGCCCAAGGAGCCCAGGACCTTTTTGCCTGGGCGGAGGACATTTGCAGGGGATAGCGCCTTCACGTGTTGCGGGAGTGGACAATGTGCAAGCAGACTCTCTCAGCAGGTAACAGTTGGACCCGGGAGAATGGGAGCTGTCGAAGAAGGCCTTCGGACTTATCCAGTCTCATTGAGGCAGTCCCCATCAGGATCTGATGGCGTCAAGGAGCAGTGTCAATGCAACAAGTTTCTTCAGCTGCAGAAGATAGTGTCTATGCCCTCTGCTGTGACCTCTGGTTCTTCCATGGCCAACAAGAATCCTGCTATACTTGTTACCTCCATGATTGTTAATAGGTCGTTTAGGCACATCGGAGAGGTATCTGGGCCAGGTGGTACTACGGGTGCCGGAGAGCTGCATCATCCGTGGTTCATAGATCTGGTTCAGCACACAACTGACGGGTTCCTCAGCTTGGCTCATTTGCAGAGGCTAAGGCAAGGTCCTATTTTCTCGATCAGAGGGATCACTTTTGTCTCACAATTTGACTTTTGAGCGCAAGTGCTTGTAACAAAAAAGGATACTCTGAGCCCAGGATTTTCAAGGGCTTAATTTACAATTCCTTATGTGTTCTGGTGGCAGCCTTGGCATGTCTCAGAGGTATACTCCTGGGAAAAGGTGTTGGCCTCATGTCCTAATGTGTGCGGTTTTTGAAGGGGGTCAAGCAGCTGCAGGTGCGTAAATTGAGTGCAGCATGGAGTATAAACTTGGTCTTGAGGATGCTTTGTGGGCCTCCATTTTGAGTCGTTGAGGAAGGCATCGTTAAAAGATCTCTCGCTGAAGGTGGTATTTTTGGTGGTGATTTGTTCGTTCAGAATAATCTCGGAGTTGCAGGCTTTGTCCTGTAGGGAACCATTTTTGAAGATTTTGGTTGAGGGGGTGTCTGCGTTCCTATCTAAGGTGGTAACTTCGTTTCACATGAATCAGACTGGAGGTTCCTGCCTTCCTGAATTGATCTGCCGAGTTGCTGGAGGCAAACATAAGAACTTTCCATACTGGATCAGACCAAGAGCCATCAAACCCAGCACCCAGACCTGCAGGCCCTACTGATGGAGGTGGACTTTGATATTGTTGCAGTTACAGAGGCATGGGGATGATTGGGATATGGCCATTCCAAGCTATAACTTAAGGACAGAGAGGTCAGAAAGGGGGGGGGGGGGGGGGGGGGGAGTAGTAGCTCTATATCAAAAACAATATCCAAGCAACTGAACTGCAAGGAATGAGGAGTAGAGAAGCAGCATTATAGGCCGTCCTAAAAAAAAAAAAAAGGATGGTGCATCCATTTTTACTGGAGTGGTTTACAGGCCTCCAACTCAAACGGAAGAACTAGACAGATCTGGCTGTAGACATCTAAAAGGTGGGAAAAAGGGGAAAGTTGATTGTTGGAGAATTTAATCTGCCGGACGTAGACTAGGGAATCCCTTCTGCAGAATCTACCAGAAGTAGAGATAGTGGATGCCCTGCAAGGGGCTCTGTTCAAACAAATGGTAATGAAACCCACGAGGGAGGATGTGATACTCGACTTAGTGCTCACTAGCGGGGATAATGTCTAATGTTTGGGTGGGTGCCCACCTCAGCACCAGTGATCAAACAGTATGATTTGATATCACAAATAGGATACAGAGAAGTCACATGAAGACCCGGGTTTTGAATTTCAAAAATATGGACTGTGTCAAAATGGGGATGTATCTGGAGGTAGAACTAGAAGACTGGGAGAAAATGGGAGGTGTGGAACAGTGGGCCAAACTAAAATAAGCAATGACAAAGTAAACAAATCTATATGTTAGAACAGTAAACAAAAGCAAGAGAAATAAACTGATCTAGTTCAAGAGGTGGCTGATAAATTAAAAGCAAAAAGTAAAGCATTCAAAATATATAAAGACTCCCAAAATAAGAAACATAGGGAAGAATATCTGGTGAAACTGAGGGAGGCAAAGAAAAAAAAAATCAAGAAAGCTAAAAGTCAGGCAGAAGAAAATTGACAAAGAGGTACAGAGAGGTGATAAAATTTTTCAGATATATCTGGAGAAAGATCCAAAGTGGTATAGTGAAACTGAAAGGTGACAATGATCAAAGTGTGGACAGAGACTAGAAAATGACCGAAATATTAAACAAATACTTCAGTTTGGTGTTCACTAAAGATGACCCTGGAGAAGGACAGTTGCTAGTTAATAAGACTGTGGATGGGGGCGGAGTAGACAAAACTCCATTTAAAGAGGAGGGTCCATTGAAGGACCTGTTCAATAGATCCCTGGAAACGGGAATGGTGCTGCAAGATTGGAGAATAGCAGTGATGGTCCTGCTTCACAAGAGTGGGAACAGAGAGGAGGCTGGAAACTACAGGCCGCTTAGCATCACCTTGGTGGTAGGAAAATTAATGGAGACTCTGCTGAAGGCAAGGATAGTGAACTATCTACAATCCGGTGGGTTGCTCGATCCAAGGCAGCATGGATTCACCAAGAGAAAGGTCCTGTCAGACAAATCTGATTTTTTTTTGATTGGATGACTAGAGAATTGGATCAGGGAAGAGCACTCGATGTAATTTACTTGGATTTTAGTAAAGCTTTTTATATGGTCCCACAAAGAAGACTCGTGCATAAAACAAGCAGCTTGGGAGTGAGCGCCAATGTGGTGGAATGAATTACAAACTGGTTGACAGATAGAAGATAGTATGTAATGGTAAAGGGAACCTATTCTGAAGAGAGAACAGTGTTACGTGGAGTGCCACAGGGATCGGTGTTGCAACCAGTTCTGTTCAATATCTTTGTGAGCAACATTGCGGAAGGGACAGAAGGTAAAGTTTGTCTATTTGCAAATAAGATCTGCAACAGAGGGGACTCACCAGAAGGAGTAGAGAGAATGAGACATGATTTAAGGAAACTTGAAAAGTGGTCGAAGATATGGCAAGCTGGGACTCAATGCCAAGAAATGCAGAGTCATGAATCTGGGGTGTGGTAATCCAAAAGAGCTGTATGTGATAGGGGATGAAGGGTTGTTGTGCACGGAGCAAGAGAGGGACCTTGGAGTGATAATTTCCAGTGATCTGAAGACGGCAAAGCAATGTGACAAGGTGACAGCTAAAGCCAGAACAATGTTGGGCTACATAGAGAGAGGAATAACCAGTAAGAAAAAGGAGGTGATAATCCCTTTGTACAGGTCCTTGGTGAGGCCTCACCTGGAGTACTGTGTTCAGTTCTGGAGACTGTATCTCAAAAGGGACAGACAGGATGGAGGCAGTACAGAGAAGGGAGACCAAAATGGTCGGTGGTCTCCATCAAATGACTTATGAAGAGAGATTGAAGGACCTAAATATGTATACCCTGGAAGAGAAGAGGTGCAGGGGAGATATGATACAGACCTTCAGATACCTGAAAGGTTTTAATGATGTACATTCAACAAACCTTTTCCGTGGGAAAGAAATCAGTAGAACTAGGGGTCACAAAATGAAACTCCAGGGAGGACAACAATGTCAGGAAATATTTCTTCATGGAGAGGTGGTGGATGCCTGGAATGCCCTTCCGGAGGAGGAGGTGAAGACAAAAACAGTAAAAGATTTCAAAGGGGCATGGGATGAAAACTGTGGATCCCTAAAGGCTAGAGGATGGGAAAGAAGAAAAGAGTGCATGGGGATAACTTACTGGTATGGCGGTTACTACCCTTAACCAATAAGTCTTCATACTGTTGATGTAAATGCATCATTGTTCTCTGCTTCAATGGCAGGGGGGAAAAAAGGAAAAGGGGATTTAGATTCAGATAGCAGCCAAAGATATTGAATTTTACGGTCTGGGAAAACAAATAAGCATGGGGGTAACTTGCTGATGCGGCTATTACTACCCTTAACCTATAAGCCTGATACTTGTATGGCGCGGTAGATATTACCATAAGCTTGCTGGGCAGACTGGTTGGACCGTTTGGTCCTTTTCTGCCATCATTTCTATGTTTATGTGTGTGTCCCTTAAGGTTCAGCCCTCTCGGCAACACTATTCAATATTTATATGCTCCCACTGTGTAAATTACTGGGGAATTTAGGAATTTTTCTTCTTGTATGTTGATGACAGTTTTACATTCCATTTTCTACATCATTTGAAAATACAGTATCAACACTTTCAACTTATATGAAAGCAATAAAGCAAGAGCTATCTCAACTTAAACTAATATTAAATCCCAAAAAGACTGAAATCATTTAGTTAAGCAGAAATTCTTCCATAGTTAAACTTCAGGTTGTAGAACTAGGTACTTTTCAGATTACTCCCTCAAAATTAAGTACAATATTTAGGTATCCAGCTAGATGAAAACCTCACTATGAAAAAGCACATCAATAAAATTATTAATACAGGTTAGGCCAAGTTATGTATATTACATTGTTTGAAACCATTAACTTTTGAGGACTTCCATTTTGCATTGCAAATGCTGATTTTCTCAAACCTAGACTACTGTAACTATTTCTCGGTCTTCCCGCATGTCTCTTAAAACCTCAAATTTATTATAAAATGCCTTAGCAAGACTTAACATAAGAAACTGCCATCCTGGGTCAGACCAAGGGTCCATCAAGCCCAGCATCCTGTTTCCAACAGAGGCCAAACCAGGCCACAAGAATCTGGCAATTACCCAAACACTAAGAAGATCCCATGCTACTGATGCAATTAATAGCAGTGGCTATTCCCTAAGTAAACTTGATTAATAGCTGTTAATGGACTTCTCCTCCAAGAACTTATCCAAACCTTTTTTGAACCCAGCTACACTAACTGCACTAACCACATCCTCTGGCAACAAATTCCAGAGCTTTATCGTGCGTTGAGTGAAAATTAAGAAACAATAAATCTGATCACATTACACCATCGCTAATTTCACTGCACTGGCTGCCAGTAAAATCACGAATCTATTAAAGTATTAATGTTAATATTCAAAACCATTCACTCCAGTAATAAACAGTCTGTTCGGCGTGACATTACAACCATATACACCTCAGCGAACACTAAGATCTCAAAATAAAGGACTACTGACTGTTCCTACAATACAGAGCACACATTTGACTCAAGTAATCCAAAGCTTTGGAATTCTCTACCTGAGATGTTACACTTGATACCAGATAGAAAGATTTAAATGTGAGCTAAAAGCATGGCTATTCTAAAATGCATAACACCTAACTTAAAAACATCAGTAGGTAAAGAAACTACAAAAACAAGAAGGATGAGAGATATTAATTGAAGAATGAAGAATAAAAATTTACCGAATGTAAGCATCCCAATACAACGTACTATTATGTGATATTTGTTATATTATTTTTCCTGAATTACTCACCTTGTGTCGTAGATAATTAGTAAGTGGTTTAATATGTACTGAACACCTCATTTGATTTATGTTAATTCCTGCTTATGAACAATACCTCGGTAAACTGTCAATATTTGTTGATTTATAGTTATGAATGTTATTTTTGTAAACTGTTGTGATCTTTATACGGAATGACTGTAAGTAAAATAAAAATCAATCTTGTGACCACATTTTGCACGTAACTTGAATGGTTTCCTTCCAGGCATGTCAAAAAAGTAAAACCCCTAGGTTCTGCCTCCCTGCCAGATGGAGACAGATAAAAATGTTTCACTGACACTGCCATATAACCTAGTATGCCACTTGCAGTCGCTCAATATTGACCTGTATCTAAGCCAAGATGATGATAAAACATGAAACCAAGAACCCAAAATCCCCTCAACAAGCAGGAGGGAGGTGAAGCCTCCAACCCTTTCCAACAACAAGGGAGATCATCACTGAATTCCTTCAATAACTCTGCATCATTTGCATACCGCCAACACGAGCAGACTTTCTAACTGGGTGGGGCTCTGGACAATCTGTATTCCAAGAATGAAAATTAGCAGATAACTGATTTTCCTTTCCTATTCATACCCCAAATCAATCAGACTCTTGGGACCACTTGTGGAGTCTGAAGGCTCGACCCAGAGCCTATCCGCTACCATGTTCTCCGTCCCAGCCAGGTACATGGCCCTGAACTGCTTCCTGACATAGGAGGTACGATCCCGTGCATCCCTGCTTGTTGTCGATCTGGATCAGGACAACTTTGTTGGCTAGACGATCTCTGAAAGCCCATACACAGCATACCTGATCGCCTGAAGCTCCACAAAGTTGATTTGACATGAACATTCCTGAGCGGACCATAAGCCCTAGTTGCAGAACCCATCTACATGAGCTCCCCACCCCAAGGTAGATGCATCAGTGGTTAACACAATTTGAGTGGAAATTCTCTGAAAGGAGATTCCCTGTTCCAGATAGGAAAGTACCCGCTTCCAGGACAAGGAATCCCAGAGTAACAGGGTTACTGATGCCATCTTGTAGGCTTTGTTTGGCTTGCTACCACTGAGACCTCAGGGTCCATTAGGCGCTGCGCATGTATAATGGTGCAAAGGGAGTAGCATGGACAGTTGCAGCCATGTGGCCCAACAACCTCAACATGTGCCAAGCCGATACCTGCTGGATCTGTTGAACTTCTGCTACAATTTCCACTACTGTGACAGCCCTCTGGCACGGCAGAAAAGCCTTGGCCCAAGCCATATCTAGGAGGGCTCCGATGAAGTCCAATTGAGGAGACTGATTGAGATGGGACTTTGGGTAGTTGAAAACGAACCTTAGTGACTTCAATATCCGAATGGTCAAGCGCATGGACCTGGCTGCCCTTTCCTGAGACCTGCTCTTGACCAACTAATCGTCCAGATGGGGAAAACATGCACTCCTAGCCTGTGGAGGTGCGCTGCCACCACGGCCAGGCATTCTGTGAATACCTGGTGGGTGGACGCAAGCACGAAAGACAACACCCGGTATTGGAAGTGCTGTTCCCCTACTATAAACCGGAGATACTTCCTGTGACCATAGAAGATCTCGATGTGGGTGTATGCATCCTATTTTCAAGTCTGGGGGATGCCCTCAATGAGTAAGAATTTGAGGGGTGAGAATCCGTTCACTTGTCATACTCTCCAATTATGAAGGCAATGGCGGAAAAAGTTAATAGGCCCCTACTCATTATCTCCCTATTACCTTTGGGTTTGTATAAGGGGGACGTTTATATTCCCCAGTCTCTGGCCCTTTATCATAAGTGGGCACAGAAGGGGCTGTGGTGCTGCAGTCAATTATATGCCGAATCCATGAAATTTTCTTTTGAAGATTTAAGACAGCAGTATAATTTAGAGGCTTCTGGTTATTATTGCTATGTGCAACTGGCACACTGCCTGTCTCACCCAAGAATTCATAATCAAGTGGCCCGTGACTACTCAGAGTTTGAAGGAATGCGTTTTTTTCAAACTACTCAAAAGGGCCTAATCTCTAAGATATACAGACTGCTTCTCCCTTCGGTTACTTTTCCAAGTGCGCATGTGCAAGGATGGGAGAAAGACTGGGGCAGTGAGTGGGATCCAGAGCAGTGGGAATTTTGCGATGCTATTATATCTAAGAGTTCTATATCAGCAACTGTGAGAGAAATCAATTATAAAATGAAGAAATTACTTACTTGATAATTTCGTTTTCCTTAGTGTAGACAGATGGACTCAGGACCAATGGGTATAGTGTGCTCCTGATAGCAGTTTGAGACGGATCAGATTTCAATCTAACATCAGCCCTAGTACACATACCCCTGCAGGACGCCATGCTCTTCAGTATTCTCTTCGAAAAGCAATTGTGGATATACGTGTGACTGAATAGAGGGAAGCTTGGCTTACCTGTGTTAGTCTTGCTCTCGGGGATTGTCCCCCGAGGTTTCCGTGATTGTCGGCAGCCGTGGGCGGGATGCTGAGTCCATCTGTCTACACTAAGGAAAACGAAATTATCAGGTAAGTAATTTCTCCATTTCCTAGCATGTAGCAGATAGACTCAGGACCAATGGGATGTACAAAAGCTACTCCCGAACTGGGTGGGAGGCTGCCCTTGGCCCACTTAGTACTACCCTTGCGAATACTGTGTCCTCCCAAGCCTGAACATCCAGGCGGTAGAATCTGGAAAAGGTGTGGATGGAGGAAAATGTCGCCGCCCTTCAAATCTCGGCAGGTGACAGCATTCTGGTTTCTGCCCAGGACACTGCCTGGGCTCTAATGGAATGGGCCTTGACTTGTAGCGGTGGAGGCTTGCCTATCTCTACGTAGACCGCCTTGATAACTTCTTTGATCCAGCGGGCTATGGCTGCCCATGAGGCCGCTTCCCCTTGTTTCTTCCCGCTATGAAGGACGAAGAGGTGGTCCGTCTTTTGTATGGATTCCGACCTTTCCAGATATCGGAGTAGGAGTCTGCCGACGTTAAGATGGCGAAGGTAGCGAGATTCTTCAGAGTCCTTATGCTTGTCTGGCGATGGCAGAGAGAGGGTTTGGTTCAGATGGAAGCGAGAAACCACTTTTGGGAGGAAGAAGTGGACCTTGCGTAGCTGTACAGATCACGGTGTGAACCTCAGAAAGGGTTCTCGACAGGATAGTGCTTGAAGCTTGGAGATGCGATGGGCCGAGCAGACTGCCAATAGGATTGCAGTCTTCAGTGGTCGGATCTGTTTGACCCCTTTTAGGAAACGTCCGGATGAGAGGCTAGGCTGCCGCCCCCCACCTTGGCTCTGTAGCAGGCCATCGCGGCGACCTGCACCTTGATGGAGTTGAGAGACAACCCCTTCTGTAAGCCGTTCTGCAGGAATTCCAGAATTGTGGGAATTTCGACTGTCCGTGGGAGGATGTCGCGGTCTTCACACTTAGAGATGTGGAAAACTTGCGTGCTCGGAGCAGAGTGTCAATCACCGCCCCCGAGTATCCGCTCTTCTTCAGGCGTGTCCTCTCAATGGCCAGACCATAAGAGAGAATAGAGTTTGGGTCTTCGTGGGGGATCGGGCCTTGTTGGAGCAGATCCCTGTGAGGAGGTAGAGAGAGAGGGCTCCCTTTCAGTAGTCTTCGCATGTCTGCGTACCACGGCCTTCTTGGCCAGTTCGGGGTCACTAGAAGTACTGGTTCCCTGTGGTGTTCTATCTTGCAGATGTCTCCACCCAGTAGTGGCCATGGTGGGAAGGCCAGGTCTGGGCGAGACCATCGATCCCTTGGGATTGTGGTTCCCACCTGCGACTGAAGAAGTTGGGAACTTGGGCTTTTGACCTGCTTGCCAGGAGGTCCATGGTTGGTGTTCCCCAGCGGTTTACTATCAACTGGAAGGCTGTGTTCGACAGCCTCCATTCACCTGGGTCTAGACTTTCTCTGCTGAGTTAATCCACAGTGATGTTGTCTTTTCCCGCGATGTGGGCGGCTGAGATCCCTTGTAGGTTTAATCCCGCCTACATCATTAGGGGTTCTATTTCCAGGGACACCTGTTGGCTTCTGGTTCCTCCCTGGCGGTTGATGTAGGTCACTGTTGTGACGTTGTCCGACATGACTAACCGATTCGCCCCAGAGTCTGTGACTGAACCGTAGGCAGGCTAGCCTGACTGCCCATGCTTCCAGTCGGTTGATGTTCCATCCCGATTCTTCCTTGTCCCATTGCCCCTGGGCAGTCAGTTCCTGGCAGTGGGCTCCCCACCCTCGCAGGCTCGCATCAGTGGTGAGCAAGACCCAGATCGGAGGTGATAGCCTACTCCCTTGCTCAGATGGTCTTCTTGTAGCCACCATTGTGGCTGGGTTCGAACTTCCTCCGGGAGCTGGAGGCGAAGGGAGTAATTCTGGGACATCGGATTCCATTGTGACAGTAGGGCACGTTGAGTGGGCGCATATGGGCCCTTGCCCATGGGATGACTTCTAGGGTCGATGTCATGAGACAGAGGACTTGAAGGTAGTTCCACACCTTGGGGCGAGCATAGCTCAAAGTTTTCGCAATTGGTCCATCAATTTCCTTCTCCTTGAAGAGGGAAGAATGACCTTGTCTTGTTTGGTGTCGAACCGGACTCCCAGGTACTCTAGTGATTGGGAGGGCTGCAGGTAGCTCCTGGTTGTGTTGACGACCCACCTGAGGTTCTGCAGTAGATTCTTGACTCTGGTGGTTGCCTGGTAACTTTCCTCTGGAGATTTTGCCCTGCTCAGCCAATCGTCCAGATACGGGTATACGAGGATTCCTTCTTTCCCTCAGTGTCGCCGCCACTACCACCATGATGATCATGGTGAAAGTCCGAGGGGCCGTAGCTCGTCCAAAGGGAAGCACCCAGAACTGGTAATGATGGCCCAGTATCGCAAAGCGTAGGAAGCGCTGATGGGCGTGATGGACTGGGATGTGGGGATAGGCTTCTGACAGATCCAGAGAAGTCAGGAATTCTCCCGGTTGTACTGCCCTTATGACTGAACATAGGGTTTCCATGCAGAAGTGCAGTACCCTCAGGTAGCGATTGACTGTCTTGAGGTCCAGGATGGGCTGGAATGTTCCCTCCTTCTTGGGGACGATAAAATAGATGGAATAGTGACCAGTATTTTGTTGGTGCTTGGACACTGGGGTTATCGCCTTTAGGCTGAGTAGTTTGGCCAGTGTGCTTTCCACAGCCGCTCTCTTGGAGAGGGAGTGTCACGGCGATCTCACAAATTTGTCTAGAGGGATGCTGTGGAAGTCCAGATAGTATCCGTCTCGAATGATGGTTAGGACCCACTTGTCCGACATTATCATCTCGACCCATCTTTGGTAGAAGAGGATAAGCCTGCCCCCTAAGGCTTCTTCCTGTGGATGGGTCTGCTGATTCTCATTGTGGGGTGCGGCCGGGACCTGTACCTGAGCTGGCTCTCGTCCTTTTGTGTTTGTTACAAAAGGACTGGCCCCTGCCAGCAGGGCAAGATGCTTGGTATGTGTTTTTGTATGGTCTAAAACGCTGGGCTCCTCTGCCCTTGTTTCTTTGGGGAGAGGGGCGTTTGTTTCTTTTGTTCCTCTCCTCCGGTCATCAAGGAACTGGGGATTCGCCCCATTTGTTGGCTAACTTCTCCAGTTCGCTTCCGAACAGAAGGGATCCTTTAAAGGGCATTCCTGTGAGTTTCGTCTTGGAAGTGGCGTCGGCTGACCAATTCTGGAGCCATAGTTGCCTTCTGCATGCCACTATGGATGAGAAGCCCCTGGCTGAGGTGCATACCAGGTCAGAGGTCGCATCCGTGAGGAAAGATATCGCTGGTTCTAATGTTTCGGTGGAAGTGTTTGCATCCCTGGAGAGAAGCAAGCAGGCACGTGTCACCACAGCGCAGCAGGAACATTGCTGCGACATCAAATGATTGTTTAAGGATGGATTCCTTACGCCTGTCCTGTGCATCCTTGAGTGCAGCTCCTCCAACTGGAATGACAGTGTGCTTTGAGACCGTACAGACCATGGCGTCCACTTTCAGGAACCCTAGGAGTTCTTTGACCATGGGTTCCAGGGGGTATAGGGCTTCTAGGGCCCGTCCTCCTTTGAAGCTTGCCTCTGGAGCATTCCATTCCAGGTCAATCAGTTGTTGTACGGCCTGTAGCATTGGGAAATAGCATGAGATGGGTTCGTCTTAGGCTCTGCTGTGGTACTTGCGCCCAGAATGGCCAGCGCTTTCAGACTCAGAGACACGAGATCTGTTAATTAACTTTGGAGAAACATCACATCATGGTTCGGTATGGTTCCAGTCCCAGGGCGGGATTTCCCCTTCCTCCAGGGAGTCAGGCTCTTCCCCTGAGGTGTCTGTGTCCCCTAAGGGGAGGCATTTGCCCAAAGGGGGCGTGTCTCGGGGGATCTGAGAGGGGCGTGGAAGGTTTTGCTGTTCTGGTGGAGGCTGTGGCACAAGTGGAACCGATTGCACCTGTACAAAGGTTTGCAGGCCTATGAAGAATTCCACCCAGGAAAAAGTCCCTGGGTCCATATTGAATCCAGAGGAATTCCCTGACGTGCCCGGGATACAGAATCCGGGGTGCTATCATTGGTGGAACCGGACTCCTCAACTGTCTGAGGAGGGCCTTGCTTCGGTTCTTCTTGAGCCTCTTCGCACTGAAGGCATAGGGCAGAGGCCACTTCGGATTCTGCAGCTCTCAGGTGGCAGGCTGGGCAGAGGGCTTGTCCCTTGGTTTTCTTGGCCGGCGGTGCCATGGTTTGTGCGGGTGCAGTGGCTCAAAACTCGTCTGTGAGCGTAGATGCGCGGGCCAGGAGAGTTAGTTGTGCGCTCCGGGTGCGCCGACAATGTGTGTGCAGGCTATTTGTGTGCTTAGCGGAGATGCGCGTGCCGCTGTGCGCAGAGGCCTGTGTGTGTGCCTGGCACCGCTGTGCGCACGGCTCAGTTGTACGGACAATACGGCGATCAAGGGGGGGGGGGAATGGCGCTGATGACCACACGGGCAAGATGGTGACCCCCCCCCCCCTCCCCCCAGGGAAGGTCTTCATGTGTGTGGACCCTCGCACCGGATCGGGGCTGCTCAACCCGATTTAACAGGCGCAGGAAGGACGATCTGTGCGGCTATCCGAGCCTCAGAGACCAGAGACTAAGTTTTCTACCTTACCTTGTGTCTTGGCGCTTCCCGGTCTTGTGCAGGGCGGTATGCGGCTGCGGGGGTAGAGGGAAAATACCTTCACCGCCGTACTTGGTATCTCACCCGCCCTCTCTCAGCCACCCTGGGGGCTAAGTCCACGCTGGGAACTGGCAACCGGATCGAGGCTCACCTCTGAGGGATCTCGGAAATCACCTCAGGAATTCTCGACTGGGGGAGGACCCTTAGGTATCACCGCAGGAGAGCAGGGCTCATCTTGTAGAGGTAAGATTTTCTAACACTGTGCAAGCGTGTGTAGTGTCCCTAACTGCTTAAGAGACTGAGAAATACTGAAGAGCTAAGCTTCCTGCACGGGTATATGTAGGCTGATGTCAGATTGAAATCTGACTCAGTCTCCAACTGCTATCAGGAGTACACTATACCCATTGGTCCTGAGTCCATCTGCTACACGCTAGGAAATCACATTTTGTGCACGAAGGCAAGAAGTAGAATTGCACTGGAAAAGGTCTCTTCCCCCTCCTCCATCTACTGTCCTACATAGATTGTGGGATCTGCACAGTCTCTCATATCTATCTGCGGTGGGAGGTGGTAAAGTATCCATGTGATCATTTGGGAATCACTCTTACGCTGGTTTAAGTTGCGCCTCTAACTGGAATATTGGCTTTGTTCTGTATATTATATTGTTGCCTAAAAGCTTATTTAACAAAAAATCTTTATGGTAGCTTTGCGCTTCGTCTCGTATTTAAGTTATTTCTGCGCTTCTTTATGGACTTAGATCTCACTGGTCGGGGACTGGGAGGGAAGGGGGGTTATAAAACTTCAAAACTGTGTTAACAGATTGATGAACACTGTATAAATATTAAAGAGAAAAAGAAAAAAACTTGAGTCATCGGAATCTTGATCCTGAGAGGATCCCACATCCACGGGCCCCTTATCCAGAGGGAAATCTTCCCTATCCAAATTGTCCTGATCCATCCCAGGACCCATAGCAACTCGAGACAGACGTGGAGAAGGCTCAGGCTCCCCCAAAACCATGGGAGACTGTGTGGAAGCATCCAGCCACCACCACGCTGAAAAGAGGCCTCAAGAGCAGATCTGGCATGGCGCACAAAAGATGCAGCGAAAATCCAAGGAGAGAGCACTTTCGACAAGCCTTCCCCACTAGCAGAACACTCGGCACATAAAACCTTTTCAGTTGAGCCACGAACTCGACCGCCTGCAGGCCTGATATAGCGAAACACGCGGAATGGCTCAAACACACGCTTAGGACTGGAAGCTGCACCTTTGACCTCAGGCTATAAATTACTAATGCCAGGAGACCTGCCTGTTGAACCACAACCCCTCAGTCACCTGTCCTGAGCCCCCGAAGTAAGCAGAAAAGGCCGGCAGAGAAATAAAACTAAGAATCACCTCTTTTTTCAATTTTACCAGCAAACTTTACCAGCAAACCAATAGAAGCCAAATAAAATAACTCCCTGCGTCCTTGATGGAGCAGACAGGATCGTAAGCAGCTCACCGCGCTGCTTCCTGTGAGCTGAGGGATCTGGACCACCAGATGTCAGCCCCATGGTAACTAGAGCGAGATAAAAAAAAAAAAAAAAAAGGTCATCAAACCGCCCCCAGCTTGTCTGCCTCAACCAGGGAGGATAGCCTCACCAGGACCTTATAACTCCCTGGGTGGCTCCCTTTGAGATCTTCTAAATCTTCTAATTTCTCCTTTCTTCCCCCCCCCAGACAAGAAAATTGGTTCTTACCTGCTAATTTTTGTTCCAGTAGTACCTAGGATCAGTCCAGAGAATTGGGTTATGTATCCCTACCAGCAGTTGGAGTCAGAGAGCAAAACTTTGGGCACTGCCATATATACAAGAGTGCCACCTGCAGTCCCTCAGTATTGACCTGTACCCAAGCCAAAACACAAATACTACTGGGTGAAGGAATGAAAACCACTGTCCCTCTTTTCGCCCCAATAAAACACTTAAGCAAATTAACTGCTAAAAAGTGCTCCAACATACAAATTCTGCCAAAAAGGAGCTCTGGGAAACACAAGCAAAAGCTAGTCAACAGTCTTTCGGTATCTGAAGGAAGGGGCGGGCCGCTGGACTGATCCTAGGTACTACTGGAATGAAAATTAGCAGGTAAGAACCAATTTTTTTTCCAAGTATATACCAGGATCAGTCCAGAGAAGTGGGATGTACCCAAGCCACCCTACACTGGGCGGGAACCCGAAAGACCCGCACGCAGAACTCTTTCACCAAAGGAGGAATCATCAGAAGCCTTGACGTCCCATTGATAAAACATAGTAACGTATGTAAAGAGGACCACACCGCCGCCCGACAGATCTCCTGTGGCGACAGTAACTGACACTCTGCCCAAGAGGTAGCCTGGGCTCTGGTGGAATGAGCCCTGAGATCCAAAGGCACTTGGTGTCCACGGACTATGTAGGCCGACGAAATAGGCTCTTTAATCCAACGAGAAATGGTTGCTTTAGACGCCTTGTCTCCTTTCTTTTTATCACCAAAGAGAATGAACAAATGATTGGAATGTCGGAAGTCATTGGTAACCTCCAGATAATGCAATAAGACCCGGCGCACATCCAAAAGATTAAGATCTTTGTCCTGAGGCGACCCCCGAGACCACTGGGGAAATCCCGGCAGGTCCACCGTCTGATTGACATGGAAGGCCGAAACTACATAGGAACAAAGGAAGGCACAGTGTGTAAAGTCACCCTATCGTCGTGGATCCGAAGAAAAAGGGTCCCGACACGACAGGGCCTGCCATTCTGATATCCGACACGCCAAACAAATGGCCACTAAAAATACTGTCCTCAATGTCAGATCCTTCAGGGAGGACCTGTGGAGAGGATCGAAGGGAGCATCACACAGCACACGCAGTACGAGATTTAAACTCCAATCTGGACACACCGCACAGACCGGAGGCCACAAATGCTTAACCCCTTTGAGAAACCGAACAATGTCCAGGTGTGCCCCAAGTGAGCAGCCCGCACACTTTCCCCGCAAGGTACCTAGGGCTGCAACTTGAACCCGAACGGAATTGAACGCTAAACTCTTAGCAAGCCCCTGCTGCAGAAAATCAAGAACCAAAGGGACCTCGACTGTTAAAGGATCACAAAGACGCTGGTGACTCCAAGCCTCAAGAAGCTTCCAGACTCTCACATAGGCCATAGAATTGGGTCAGATGTCTCGCCTGCAGGAGAGTGGGAATAACCTGCTCTGAATAACTGCTCAAGCGTAAACATCGCCTCTCAAAAGCCAAGCTGTGAGAAAGAAGCGATACTCCCGATCTGAAAATATAGGACATTGTCGAAGTAGACGTTGGAGATGAGCCAGCTGCAAAGGACCCTCCAGGGTCAAGCGAATCAGATCCGCGAACCATGGGCTACGCGGCCACTCTGGAGCCACTAGAACCACCCTGCCTAGATGGAGTTCTATACGAAGGAGAATCCGGCCGATGAGAGGCCAGGGAGGGAAAGCATAGAGCAGGATCCCCATTGGCCAGGGGCACGCCAGAGTTTCGAGCCCCACAGAGCCTTGTTCTCTTCGACAGCTGAAGAAACATTCAACTTTGTATGGTCAAATTGTCTGCTGAGAAAATCTGCCTGCATGTTCTCCACTCCGGCGCCATGGGACGTGGCAATTCCCCCGAGATGACGCTCTGCCCAGGCGAACAGGAGACACGCTTCGAGCGCTACCGCAGAGCTTCTCATCCCGCCCTGACAGCTGATGTAAGCCACTGACGTCACATTGTCGGAGAAAACTCGAACCATTCTGCGTTGAATCCAGGGTAGGAAAGCTTGCAGGGCAAGGCGGACACCCGTCTCGAGCTGAATGATGGACCATGAGCCTTCCCGTTGGAGACCAAAGACCTTGAGCAGATTTGTCGCGAACACTGCTCCCCAACCGGCCAAGCTGGCATCAGTGGAGACTATCAGCTAATTCGGCGGTTCCAAGTCCACCCCCCTTTCCAGATTGTTGCGCGAAAGCCACCACGACAGACTGAGTCTGGACTCAGGAAGCAGAGCCAACAGGGGGTGGAACTGTTCCGACACCGAACTCTGTGACAACAGAGCCCGCTGCAACGGCCGCAAGTGAGAGAACGCCCACGGGACCAAGTCCAAGGTGGAATCCATGGAGCCCAGCACTTGCAGATGATACCATACAGTGAGATATTTCCTGAGCAGAAGCGCCTGGATCTGGCTCTGCAACTTCACCACCCGGACCGACGCCAGAAAGACTCTGCCGTATAAGGTATCGAACCGTGCACCCAAGTAAATCATCGCTGGGTGTGTTCCAGGTGACTCTTCTGCACATTGATGACCCACCTGAGAGACCGTAAACTGAACATTACCATGTGAACTGATCTTTCGCAGTCCTCCCATGACTTGGCACGAATCAGCCAGTCGTCCCGGTACGGATGGACGAGAATCCCTTCCTTGCGAAGGAAGGCCGCTACCACCACCATAACTTTGGTGAATGTTCGGGGAGCCGATGCGAGACCAAATGGAAAGGCTCAAAACCAGAAGTGTTGCCCCAAAACCTTGAAGCGGGGAAACTCCTGGTGACTCAGCCGGATTGGAATATGTAGATATGCTTCCGTGAGATCCAGAGATGCTAGGACCTCCCCTGTTTGGACAGCCGCCATTACCGACCGCAGTGTCTCCATGCGAAAACGAGGTATTCGAAGACAACGGTTCCCCTTCTGGAGATCGAGGATGGGACGGAACATGCCCTCCTTCTTGGGAACCACAAAGTAGAACGAGTAACGTCCCCAACCCTGTTCTGCCTCCAGCACTGGGACAAAGGCCTGGAGATCGATGAGGCGCCACAGGGTCTCCGCACCGCATCCTGTTTGATGCGAGAGACCACGCGGGACTCCACAAACACCTCCCCGCACGGGACGGGAGAACTCCGGAGTGTGTCAGTCTCTGATCGCCTCCAAAACCCAGCAGTCTGAGGTAATCCTTGCCCACTCCGTGTAAAAGTTGGATAATCTGCCTCAGACAGCTTCGACGACGGAAAGGGGACTCGTGGCTTCGTTGAAAGGTCTTACTGACATCTGTCCCGAGGTGACCCAAGTGATGATCACCTCGAAAGGACTGCTGGCGACCTGGAGTCTGTTTGGGCGTGGATGACAAGGAATATTTGCCGGATCGAAAACGGCATGAATCTCAAAAACGAGTCCTAGAAGGAAAGGCCTTCCTGGTAGACCTATCTGGCAACTTATTGCCCTTGGATTCTCCGAGCAATTTCACCAACTGAGCAAGTTCCTCCTTGAACAGGATTTTACTCTTGAACGGGAGGTTACACAGCTGAGATTCAGAGGACAAATCTGCTGACCAATTAAGCAGCCAAAGCAGGCGACGAGCCGCCACCACAAAAACCATGCTTCGCGCCGAGGTTCGCACCAGGTCATAAAGCGCACCAGGTCGTAAAGTGCATCTGCCACATGTGTGATCCATGAACCCAACACAGACACGCCCTCTGTCTAAGGCTAGCGCAAATCGCCGCCCGAAGACTCAAAGCAGACACTTCAAAGACTCACTTCAACTGGATCTCCAGCTTGCGGTTCTGCATGTCTTTCAAGGCGGCAGCCCCCGCCACCGGAATAGTGGTCTTCTTAGTCACTGCCGATACCGCCACGTCCGCCTTTGGAATCTTCAGCAGCTCCCAAACATCCGCCGAAAGAGGGCACAGCTTTGCCACAGCTCTGCCCACCTTCAATCCCGAGTCCGGAGAATCCCATTCGCGGGTCACCAGCTTGCGGACCTTCTTAGGCAGCGGGAAAGGCGTAGGTCGCCCGCGTATGCCATCGACAACCGGATTAACTCGAATACCTGGGGAATAACTGGCTGCAATTCATCGAGCTTAAAAAGACGGACCACGTGGGGATTCATTGCCCTCCGCGGACGGTAGATCATCCACATCCGTGTCCGCCGGATCGATGTCCCCCAGATCAGGACTCTGAGGCAGACGCCAGGGCTAGACCCTGTTAGCCTCTGGGAACCATCATCTATCCCGCAGGAGAGCTGTTCCATGGGTCGACGTCTCTTCACAGATGGTTCCGCGAGAACAAGCAGCAGGCCGGACTTCTTAAGCACCCCCTGCTTCCTGGCAAGGAAAGCCTGGTATCTAGCAAGATAAACTCAGGGGAAACCCCATCCGGATTCCCCCTCCCTCTCCGAGGGGTAAAGCTCGTCCGCATCAGCTGCCCTCACAGAGACATCCTGCCCCACGGGTGCCAAAACAGGAGGGGATCCCACCCCCCAGCAACTCACGGCGAAAGGCTCCTCCCCCATGGGGAGGGGACACCGGCCCCGACAATCCCTCCCATCCCCGAGGCGCCATCCGGCCAGAGGGAGGCCTCCAATGACTGTCCGCACGCCCCACACACGCGGCAGGCAGCTGAATTGGAACGGGGACTCAATCACCGGGCAGCCACGCGGTGATAAGGCTGAGAGAGGAGAATGGAGGCCGGGATAGATGCTGCCGGCAAAGGAAAAACAAATTCTGCAAGGGTCGCGCCGCCACGCGGTCTCTTAGGCTGAGTGGGGGGAAGGGCCAGAACGCCAAAAGCGCGCGCTGCCGGCTGAGTGAAGAAAAAACAGCAGGCCTGTCTGTTACCGCCCCGCCGCGCTGCTGTTCCGTCTGAGCTGCACCAACAGCAAGGTAAAATAAACAACACTCACCCCATCCCTCCTGAAGCCACCCGGAGCCCCAGAGGCTGAGGAAAGGAAAGGAAGCTGGCACACTCCCTGACCAGCCGGAAGGACGACCCCCTGCAACAGATTCCTTTCCTGCTGGACTGAAAGCAGAAAGCAAACTTTTTTTTTTTTTTTACACAGAAAACTTTACTGAGTCCAAAATGCAGGGGATCAAGGAAGCAGCTTCCACCCAGCCTCGGGGGTGAGAGCCAGGAGCCATGAACTGCACCACCCAAGTGGATGCGGGCGAGACACAGACAGGGGTGTCCAACCCCCCGGACGCCTGACTTCGACTGAGGGATGACCCACGAAGGTGCCTAATACCTCAGGAAGCAACCCGACAGAAAAAAGATGCGAAAAATCTAGCTAAACTAACAAAAAAACTAAGACTGCAGGTGCATCCCTACCATCTGCTGGAGGCAGAAAAATACTGAGACTGCAGGTAGCACACACTGTTATATAGCAGTTTCAATAAAAATATCTGTTTCAATCTGGTGGCAGGGGTTCAAAACCCAGGAGTCTGGACTGATCTGGGAAATAGCTTGTCATGTCAGGCCATCCCAGGGAGACCTGGGTTTGATTCCTGGGCCCACCAGGGCCGGACATGCAGTGGAAGCACTAATCACAGCCATTGCACAATAGTGCTACCTACTGGTCAGACTTAGGATTCACCTGTACCAGGTTCCATATAGCACCATAGTTTGAGATCCCTGAACAAAGGTTGCAATGGCTGTGCTAGAGTGTGCGCGCATGGGGGAGGTTATAAAGTAGGGGGAAAAATACTCAGGTAGCTATGAAAGATGGCTCATGGTGCCATAATCTAAGTAAAGCTGAAGAAAACTGCAGGGCCAAAAAAAGCCATTTTAGGGGAAGCATCACATCCCATGACCAGGATGGGAAAAATCAGGAACACAGAAAGCAGAGTTGCTTACCTATAACAGGTGTTCTCCCAGGACAGCAGGATGTTAGTCCTCACATATGGGTGACATCATCAGATGGAGCCCTGTTACGGAATACTTTTGTCAAAGTTTCTAGAACTTTGACTGGCACACTGAGCATGCCCAGCATGCCACCAACCCTGCAGCCAGTAAGGGTCCCCCTTCAGTCTCATTTGTAGCAAAAGTACAAGCAAAAAATAAAATAATAAAACGTAAGCAAACGCAACTCCGCGGGGTGGCGGGCGGATTTCGTGAGACTAACATCCTGCTGTCCTGGGAGAACACCTGTTACAGGTAAGCAACTCTGCTTTCTCCCAGGACAAGCAGGATGTAGTCCTCACATATGGCTATAGGCTGAGTCATACGTATGAGGCCAAGCAGCACCGAACATGTGCATCAGGCACAACTGTGGTGCTGTTGGCAAGAATGAGGCAGCCTGAATTCACAGCGGGTCGAGGTAGGATGAACTGGGTTCCTACACTAGAAACAAATTTTTCTTAGGACAGACTGGCCAAAGACGGAATCCTGTTGCCCAGCCTTGTCCAGACAGTAGGTGTGGAGAGAGTGGAGAGAAGGTGTGGAGAGAGTGGAGAGTGGAGAGTAGGTGTGGAGAGGTGTGGAGAGAGCTCCATGTCGCAGCTCTGCAGATGTCAACAATCGGTACTGAACGGTAGTGTACGCTACTGACGTTGCCATTGCTCTGACTGAGTGTGCCTTCGCTTGTCCCTGCAGTGCAAGGCGTGCTTGCTAGTAACAGAATGCGATGCAGTCTGCCAACCAGTTTGACAGTGTTTGCTTGCCCACCACATTCCCAAGTTTGTTCTTATCAAAAGAGGCAAGGAGTTGGGTGGACTTCCTGTGGGCTGTAGTGCGGTGGAGTGCTCGCTCATCTGGGTGAGCATGAGGTCTTGGAAAGAAAGTGGGCAAGAGTATGGACTGATTTAAATGGAAATCAGTTACCACCTTAGGAAGGAATTTAGGGTGAGTACGGAGAACCACCCAGTCACGGAGGAACCTTGTGTAGGGTGACTAGGTCACAAGGGCCTGTTACTCACTTACCTTGCGAGCAGACGTGCTGGCTCCTAGGAAAAGTACATTCCATGTAAGGTATCTGAGTTCGCAGGAGTGCATGGGCTCAAAAGGAGTGTGCATGAGCTGTGCGAGTACGACATTGAGGTCCCATGCCACGACCGGTGGCCGTAGAGGAGACTTAAGCTGTACTAAGCCTCTCATGAGGCGACTCACCAGGGTTGAGCCGTTATCGGGGCATCCCCTATTCCTTGACGGTAAGCAGAGATGGCACTAAGGTGCACGCAGGTAGATGTCTGGAGACCAGATTCCCAAGAGGTGCCAGAGAGAATCTAACAGACTCGATGTGGGGCAAGAAAAGGGATCCAAGCCCTTCTGTACGCACCACAAGGTAAATCTCTTCCATTTAGAGCGGTAGGATTTCCCCATGGAAGGCTTCCGTGAAGCTACTAGGACTTGACATGTGTCACTTGAAAGGTTGAGTGGTTGTATCATCATCCTTTCAACATCCTGGCCGTCGGAGCGTGGGACTGGAGGTTCGGTTGACTTAACTTGCCGTGATTCTGTGTTATGAGGTTGGGCGACATGCCCAGGCGAATGGGGGCCTGGACAGAAAGGTTGCACAGTATGAGAAACCAAATTTGGCACAGCCAATACGGGGCTATGAGAATCATTAAGCCCCAGTCCTGTTGTAGCTTCACGAGTCTTGCTTATTAGCGGAATCAGAGGATGCGCATAAAGCAGGCCTTTGTTCCAGGGAGAATGGAATGCAACAGGGCCCAGGCCTAAATCTGCGCCACCTCCTGGCAAAGCAGATAAGAGCCCGTGCCCCCGTTTGTTCAGGTACCACATTGCAACTTGGTTGTCTGTTTGAATCAGGTAATCCTGAAATGCATAAAGGGCGTACTGCAACGCTTGAAGCTCCAGAAAGTTGATTTGATGAGTCGCTTCGGCTTTTGTCCAAGTCCCTTGAGTTTGAAAGCCTTGGACATGGGCTCCCCAACCTAGATTGGAGGCGTACATAATTAAGGTTACCTAAGGAGCCGGATGCTGGAAAGGAAGACCCACTTGTAAGTTGGCTTTTTTGTGTCCACCAGGCAAGGGACAGACAAAGCTGGCTGGTTATGTGTACCAGGGACGACAGCGGCTGAGTAGCTTGTCACCACTGGGATTTCAGAGTCCATTGGGTCACTCTCATGGCCATGTGTGCCATAGGGGTGACATGGACTGTTGATGCCATGTGGCCGAGCAACCTGAGTAGCTGACCAGCTGAGGCTTTTTTTCGACGGCGGATAAAGCTGACAAGGCTGGACAGCGTAATCGCACGGTCTTTAGGTAAGAATGCTCTGGACAGTGTCGTATCTAGGTCTGGCTCCTATAAAGGAGAGAAGATGAGACCGTGTCAATTGGGATTTGGGGTAATTTATTAGAAATCCCAATGAGTTTAGAAGCCTTATGGTGAGACCGAGGGAGTCGAGAGTTCCTTGTTTTGAACTGGCTTTTTATGAGCCAGTTGTCCAGGTATGGAAAACGTGTACGCCTTTGCTGTGTAACTGCGCAGCCACAACTGCCAGGCACTTCGTAAAGACTCGAGGCGCCAAGGCTAGGCCGCATAGTAGTACTTTGTATTGATATTTGCGATGTGGCGGGGATATCGCAATATGGGCGTATGCGTCTTGCAGGTCCAGAGAGCAGAGCCAATCCCCTTGTTGAAGCAGAGGAAGCATGGTGCCCAGGGATACCATCCTGAACCGTTCCTTGCGAAGAAATGTATTCAAGGGATGGAGGTCCAGAATTGGCTGGAGGCTGCTGGTCTTTTTTTTGGAATTAAGAAATATCTGGAGTAGAACCATTTTCCCTGCTGATTCGGTGGAACCGGTTTCACGGCTCTGACCGACAGAAGGGTTGAGAGCTCTGACTCGAGTTTCCCTGTGTGGTCGTCCCAGCTCCAGGATGGAATGGGTGGGAAGGCCGGGGGTGTTTTTGAAAAATTTAGATGGAAACCGTGGGTTACAATGGACAGTACCCACTGATCCGTGGTGATTGGATGCCAATTTGTTGCAAAGTGACACAGGCGGCCCCCCACTGGAATATGGCTGCTGCTCTCTGAAAAGAGTCAAAATCCAGACGCGGGGCCAGCTTGTGGAGCTGGCTGTGGTCTAGATGTTCTAGTTTGGCATGCATGTCCCCTCTCTGAGGTGCCTGAGCCAGTCATGCACGGGACGTAGGAGGGTAATATCTGCGTGGCCTGTAGAATTTTTTCTTGGGTTCTCTATGTGTGGCTCTGCGGGTTATGAAGAGAACATCTGAGGAGACAGTTGACAACTGGCTTAGGGTCTCATGATAGTCCTTTAACTGGGCCACTGCGTCCTGGATCTTATCACCGAACAGGTTGTCTCTGGTACACGGTAGATCTGCCAGTTTGTCCTGCACTTCTGGGCGTAGGTCTGAGGCCTTAAACCAGGCCCAGCGTCTAGCACATGCCTGCTGTCGAGATTCTGGATGCTATTTCAAAAGAATTGTAGGCAGCTCTGACTTCAGGTTTACCTGCTTCCATTCCTTTTTGTAGGATGGAGAACAAGGCTTCATGTTGTTGATGTGGTAATGTCTCCGCAATCTCCTGGACTTGTTTCCAGAGATTTCTATTATATTGGGTCATGTATAGTTGATATGCTGCAAAATTTGCGATATTAACATGGATCTTTGGAAAATTCTTCGTCCCAACGCATCCAATGCTTTCTGTTCCTTGCCGGGAAGAGCAGAGGAATGTGGACGTGATCGTTTAGCCTTTTTCTGAGCTGATTCCACAACTACAGAGTGGTGGGGCAGCTGGCTTTTCTGAAAACCTGGGGCTTGTTGAACCAGGTAGGTAGCATCTATTTTTTTTATTGACTGGGAGTACCGTACCTGGACGTTCCCACAGGCAGTGCGCATGAGATCCAAAAGAACTTCATGTACCGGTATTGCCATTATTTCTTTTGGAGCACCTACAAATTGTAAGACCTCCAACATTTTATGGCGAGCATCCTCCTGTGACACCAGTGTAAAAGGCATAGTCTCAGACATCTCTGACAAAACTGGCAAAGGAGAGGTCTTCTGGAGGAGATCTTCGCTTTTCCTCCGGCAGTGAAGGCTCTGAGAGCAAGTCCTCGGATGTCTGTGATGAATCATCTGAGGATGCATCATCCCATGGATTATAGGGACTCTCTCCTTCTCCCAGTGGAGCTCCCGATGGAGGAAGCATGCCAAAGCCGAGAGGGCGGGACGGCATCCACGGAATCGGGGCCGGCATCGGGGCAGATGAGGTGCGCTTGGGCACCAGTAGCCACGATGGCCCTGGTATGGGCTCCAGCATGGACAGTTCCCGTGGAGGGACGTGGCTGGGAATGGATCCTTCCTCCTCAAGAGGAACCAAGAGGAATCGGGACCTGCGGAGGCCTCGATGGATGACTCGATGCCATCATATCCATTGGCAGAGAAGTCAATAAGGCATAGATGAGTATCAAGGCACTCGAGGAGTGGTGCCATCAAGGAAGCCAGTTCTGGGGCCGGAATGGGGGACGGCGCCAATGGCAACTGGAAGCCTTGTAAGGCTTTCAGCACTGCCTCTTGGACCATGCGGTCCAATTCCTTCCGGGCCCCGTGGAAGCTCTGTGCCTGGCACCGGTATTGGTGGGGAACGCCTAGGGTAGGCGTATGGGGGCTCCTCTCACCAGGCCCTCTTCGCAGGCAGCTCGATGGAAGTCAATGCCGCTGCGGTATCTGTGCCAGCACTGGTCAGGGATGCCCGGTGCCTGTGTCAATGTTTCCCTCGGCCTTTCCCCGGCACAGAGGACGATGACGCTGATGTCCTTGATGAAGTCTGTGACGGACGGTCACCCTGTTCACGGTGCTCCTGGCAAATTGTCTCAGAGATCGAAGGACCCTCCACGGGTGATGGCACGCGAACTGGAGTCGATGGAGCAGTATGTTTTGAAGCAAACAACTGCTCCATTTTGTCCAGGTGAGTGCGACGGCCTTTTGGGTCATTTGTGCACAACTAGGAGATCGACGAACGTCGTGCAAGAGGTCTAAGCTCAAAACATAGGCTTCATGTGGGTCCATTATGGACATGGTCCTCGGACACTCGGGGCATTTCTTAAACCCGGTCGCCCTGTTAAAATTTGGCAGGGGCGCAGTCAGCACTGAAGCGGTAAGCCACCGGG
The DNA here is from genome assembly GCF_901001135.1 of Rhinatrema bivittatum. Lineage (NCBI taxonomy): Eukaryota > Metazoa > Chordata > Amphibia > Gymnophiona > Rhinatrematidae > Rhinatrema > Rhinatrema bivittatum. The sequence goes on from NC_042617.1 coordinate 273,168,303, forward strand.
AACCGACCGCAAGTACTGGAAAACACACTTACCGAGCCATCAGAGAGAACAGAGCCTGATGGGGGACCCCAATGAGGGATTTTTTAAGAAGATAAACTTCAAATAGTTCCGTGAGGAAAGTTGTGAGAAATTTCTCACTGAGCTCCTAAACCACGAGGCAACTGCTGTGCGGAAAAAAAGGCTGCTGGCTGTGGGGTTGGTGGCATGCTGGGCATGTTCAGTGTGACATTCAAAGTTCTAAAAACTTTGACAAAAGTTTTCCGTGACAGGGCTCCATCTGATGATGTCACCCATATGTGAGGACTACTATTCTGCTTGTCCTGGGAGAAATATCAAACAGGAAAAATAAAACATGGCCTGGATCCTTGGAGAAATAGTAGCTGCAGTGAAGTGACTACTAGCCCAGGCTTCCATTCCACTTAAACATGCTACAGTGCTTAGCCAAGATTCCAATCTGTTCAAACCTTCACTGGAAATATGCTGCCCTTACCTGCCTCTGCTTCTCCAGTTCTGTCTGATTGATGCTGCTGAGTGGAGTTTCTGGAGTCCCCTGTAGTTCAGACACCTCCCTGGTAGGGGCTGCCAGGGGACTGGAGTGACCAGACACTTCTTCTCTCTTCTCTGCTGGTGATGGGATCCCTGTACGCTGTCCAGAGTTGTGACCAAGATAGGGCCCATCCTGCTGAAGCACAGAGGGAGGCCGCAGTGGGGACAGACTGTAGTTTTCTGACCCAGGACTGCCAGCCTGTTGGAATCTAGGAGAGGAGGAAGAGTAGCTGCTGCTCTGCAGTTTGTTCATAGGCTGTGTAGGCGTGAAATGGCTGTTCATTCCATGAGACTGAGGGAGGCTGGGCTGGTGGGAGGGAGAGCCCTTAGCAGATTCTGCAGGAGACTGAGGAAAAGTGAAGCACAGCTGGCCCTGGGTGCCAGGGAACACACCAGATCCTGGAGACCTAGCATAAGAAGCCTGTTGTGGGCTGGCAGGCACTTTGCAATGGGATTCTCCTGGCTGTGTTGGGGGCAGGCCCTGCTGGAACCCCACACTGCTACCTGGGGAGTTATAGATCTGTACAGGTCTGAAGACTGACTCTGCCATTTGAGGCCTTGGGGGTTTATGCAGTGGAGAAAAGGGGTCTCGGGATTGAGGACGTGAGGGGGGCCTGGAATAAGAGTCCGGGGACTGAAAACGGGGAGTAACTGGGGACTGACATACAGCCTCACTGGACAGTGGCCTGGGGGTCACAGGTGAATGAGAGCTAGCCTGAGATTGTGGACTAGCAGGTACTCGAGAATAAGGGTCTGAAAGGAGTGATCTAGGAGGAGCGCAGTTGCTGTCAGTGGGTGGCACATATGGGTCAGAGAAAGGAAGAGAAGGGGACTGCCTGTAGACTTCAGGGTGCTGTTGTGGCGAGGCAGCCTGAGTTGACCCATGAGGCTCCTGTGACCTCTGTATTGGAGCTGGACTGTGTGGCTCTACCTGAGGAACCCGTGGGGTTAAAGGTGCTTTGAAGATGCTAGTGGCACATTTCATCTCCATCCCAAGGGGAGGGTTAGATGGGGAGTCTGCAAAGCCTACCCCTTGCACAAATCCAGGAGACATCACTCCCACATCATGCTTTGCTTGCAGGCCCACATCCTCCTTCTTTATATGCATCAGGATACTGTCCATGGTCTTCTTCTGCTCCCCATAATGTGTGGGTGACATCAAGGGCTCAACAGGCTTTGACCCACAATCCCCCAGTGGGGATGGTCTGGACCCAGGGCTCCCAGGAACTTCCAAATTGTCCAATGACCCACCTGAATAACGGGGTTTGAAGAAGGGGTCCGACGTGGAGGGCTGTCTTGGGGTCCCAGGGGATGTAGAATGGAACTCCATGGCCTGAATCGCAGACCGTGAGCTTGGAAAAAGCGAGGGTCCAGTCGAGGAGTAAGTCTGGAAGCCACTGGAGGCTGGACTCTGACCCAAGGAAGACTGGAAATGGGACTCTGAGGGAAAAGTGGGAGCATTTCCAAAGGGGTCATTTGAAGGCACTTGAGCAGGGGACTGTGGGGGAGGCTTGAAAGAGTCACTGGGTATTTCGGCTCCAGCCATACCAGTGGAGGAACGTTTCATGAACCTATCGGACGAGGTAGACAAACTGGAGCTGGTGTTAAAGACAGACTGCCCCATGGGTATACTGGCTGCCAGCTCTGTCATGGGAGGGGTTTGTGGGGGACCAGACTGGGGCCCCATTTGAGGGGGAATTCGGAGGTGAAGAGATGGCCTCTCTGCTTTCCGTCCCCCTTCACCTTTGGACTGCTTGTTGATCTGGTTCTCTGCCTGCTGTATGAAAAATAAAATGAAGTGGTGACAAAAACTAACACAGATACACAAGAATCAGCAGCAAGCACTGACAGACTGTTAAAAATTAAGACCAATGCTTCCATTAGGCCAACTAAGCTGTCGCCTAGAGTGTCAACATTTTAGGGGCGGCAGCAAAATCCAGCCAGTGCAAGGAGTAGAGGGGTGCTGTGCCATGCTGAAGCAAATACTGCCAAAGAAAGGAGTACTGTGCTGGAACCACTACTGCAGGAAGGAGGAAGCACTGTGCAGAGCTACCACCAATAGGAAAGATGGAGGAGAGGAATGCATGACTGAAAGTATGCTTAGGGCGCTGAATACTCTTGCATCGGCCATGGTTAAAATCACACAGACAAATAGCAGCAGCAAGTGCTGACAGATTGTTATACACAAACACAGGATTCAGCTCCTACTCATGTACCTTTTGCACCTTGCTGATACGATGTGCTGCCCTGTTATCTTTGGCTTTTTGCTATAAAGAAGGAAAAAGAAAAAAACATTAGAATTGTTTCTCCCTGAACTTCTGAGCTTAAATGAACAGAATATCCACAGGTGCAGGGTGGTATTTATTTTGATTTATATTCTGTTTTCAGGTACTTCAAAGCAAATTACATACTCACCAGGTAAGGGGCTTTGTCTGTGGCAGGGACCTTTCGCCACAGCTTCATAATCTGTTTGCATCGAGTGGACCAATCTAAAGGGAAGGAAGAGAATGGAGAAAGCAGAGTTGCTTACCTGTAACAGGTGTTCTCCCAGGACAGCAGGATGTAGTCCTCACATATGGGTGACATCAGGCGGAGCTCTATTACAGAAAATTTTTGTCAAAGTTTCTAGAAACTTTGACTGGCACACTGAGCATGCCCAGCATGCCATGATCCCTATGTCCACAGGGGTCTCCCTTCAGTCTCGTTTGTAGCAAAAACCACGAGCAAAAAATAAAATAATAAACGTAAGCGGTACAAACTCCATGGAGTGGCGGGTGGGTTTTGTGAGGACTACATCCTGCTGTCCTGGTTGAACACCTGTTACAGGTAAGCAACTCTGCTTTCTCCTAGGACAAGCAGGATGGTAGTCCTCACATATATATGTATGATTAGCAAACTACAGGCTGAATCATATTACAACAGGCCAATAGCAGACAACTCGTGCAGCAGGCACAATAATTGGGGTGCTATTGGCAATGATGAGGCAGCCTGAAATCACAGCAAGTGGTTGTAGAAGGAGTTGGGGATTATACTGGAACAAAGTTTTCCCAAGACAGATTGGCCAAAGGCAGAGTCTTGATGGACTTCCTTATCTAAGCAGTAGAGGGCTGCGAATGTGTGAAGAGAGCTCCATGTCGCAGCCTAACAGATATCGGCAACTGGTACTGAACGATAGTGGGCTACTGATGTTGCCATGGTCCTAACAAAATGTGCCTGCACTCACCTCTGGAAAGGAAGGCCTGCTTTCTCATAGCAGAATTCGATACAGTCTGCTAGCTAATTGGAGAGAGTTTGTTTGCCCACTGGAACTCGCAGCTTGTCTTTGTCAAAGAAGCAAAGAGTAGGATGGAATTCCTATGGCGTGCAGTGCGGTCTAGATAGAATGCAAGTGCATGCTTACAGCCAAGGTATGCAACACCCTCTTGCCCTGGTGAGAGAGTGAGGCCTTGGGAAAGAGTGGGCAAACCATAGACTGAGTAAGGTGAGAGACTGTGTCCACCTTAAGAAGAAATTTAGGGTGAGGACAGAGGACCAGTTGGTCATGGAGGAACCTAGTGTCTGCTGAGTATGCAACAAGGACTTGTAACTCACTGACCCTTTTAGCAGAGGTGAGGCTACGAGGAAAATAATTTTCCATGTTAGAATTTTAGTGTTATAAGAATGCAAAGACTCGAACGGGGAATGTATGAGCTTTGTAAGCACTACATTTAGGCCCCATTCCGTAACCAGTGATCGTAGAGGCGGCTTAATTTGTAGAAAACCTATGATAAGCTGACTCATAAGGGGTTAAGCCGTTAACAGGACATCCCCTACTCCCTGGTGGAACACTGAGATGGAACAGAGGTGTACCTATGCAGAGGATGTCTAGGGACCAGAATCCAAAAGGTATCCTAGATAGCCTAATAGAGATGGAGTGGTGCAGGAAAAAGGGGCCAATACCTTTTTGTGCACGCCATTTGGTAAATCATGCCCATTTCGAATGGTAAGATTTACGTGTGGAAGGTTTTCGTGAAGCTACAAGTACCTGAGAATATCAGTGAGTCTGTGTTATGAGATTGACCTGTGGGGCAGGCGAATTGGTTCCTGGAGTGATAGGTTGAGAAGTATGGGGAAGCATACTTGTCGAGGCCAGTACAGGGTTATGAGAATCATTGAAGACCTATCCTGTTGTAGCTTCACGAGAGTTTTGGCTATGAGCGGTATCGGAAGGGACGCATATAGGTGGCCTTTGTTGCAGGAGCAAGCAAAGGCATCCACGGCTAACGCATTTCGATGCCTGTGTAGGGAGTAGAATCTGTCCACTTTGTGGTTCAATTCGGACGCAAAGAGGTAGATGGTTGGTTGACCTCAGCGCTAGAAGATTTTGCTCGCTACACATGGATTCAGAGACCACTCATGAGGATGGAGCCATCGATTGAGATGGTCTGCTAGTATGTTCGGTATGCCCGGAGATGCATGGAATGTGCAAGGGGCCCAGACCCAGAACTGCGCGCTTTCCTGGCAGAGCAGATAAGAGCCTTTGCATCCCTGTTTGTTCGAATACCACATTGCCACTATATTGTCTGTCTGTATCCACAAAGTTTTGTTTGAGAAGCAGTGTTTTAAGGCATAAAGAGCATAACGCATGGCTTGAAGCTCCAGGAAGTTGATCTGAGAATTTTCATGGAGCGGAGTCAACGCATTCTGGGTTTGGAGGGTGTTGATATGAGCTCTCCAACCCAAATTGGATGTGACCGTGGCCAAGATCATCTGAGGATTTGGTTACTGGATCAGTGATATGGATCAGAGACTAAAGCGGTTGAATGGCTTAGAGCACTGAAATTTTAAAATCCACTGAGTTTTTCTCATGGCTAGTCTGGCCATAGGAGTGACGTGGATCGTGGAAACCATGTGGCTCAGCAATGGAAGAATTGATGGGCTGAGGCTATGTTGCATGCACGCAGAAATGTGGACAATTTGATAGGATGTCTGCGCGGTTGTTGGGCAGGAAGGCCGTTGCGACTGTAGTGCCCAGATCTGCTCCCTATGGGATTTATGGTAGTTGATCAGAAAGCCCAGCCAAATTTAGTAGATTTATAGTGAGAGAATTTAGAGCTCCTTGTTTGGATAGACTCCTTATAGGCAGTTGTCCAAGTAAGGAAACGCATGAATGCTGTTCTTTGTAGATGGGCAGCAGTCACTGCTAGGCATTTGATGAAATACACAAGTTGTTGAAGCTAGTTCGAATGGTAGAACTTGGTATTGAAAATGTTGACTCACTATGAAGCGTATAGAAAGTCCAGGGAATAGAGGCAACCCCCTTGTTGTAGTAAGGGAAACATGATGCCGAGAGACACCATTCTGAACTTTTCTTTCTGAAGAAATTTGTTGAGATTTCTGAGGTCCAGGATGGGCGGAGGTAGTTGAAAGTAGGAAATAGCGGGATTAAAATCCTCTGCTTTGTTGCATCCGGGGAACGGTATCCCGAGTCCTGGTCCTCATTGGGATGGACCGTTCTGTTCTCTGGCAAGGTTGAAAAATCCAGGAGCCTGCCCGACTGGCGGAGCTGGTGTGATCTGGATATCAGTTGGTCTCACGCGAGAGCGATAGAAGGTCCTTCTAGCATCCCTCTTTGCTGTGCAAGAAACAGAGAGCAGTCGCAGGGTTTCGCGGTGGTCTTGCAATTGAGCCACTGCCTGCTGGAGTGTGCGCACAAAGATTATCTGCGGTGCATGGCAGATCAGCTAGTTTATCTTGGACTTTGGGCCGTAAATAGGGGCCGTAAGCCAGGTTACCATCTAGTACGGAGTCCTGTTGCTGGCAACGGGAGGACGTTTCGAAGCAATCACATGCTGCTCGAATTTCATGTGGATGGCAGAGAGGTTCCCTTGTTGTTGTGTCAAACACAGCTGGTAAATAGCAATATGTGAAACCAATACGATTCTTGGAAGATGTTACGACCTAGACCCTCCCGAAAACTTCTGGTCCTTTTTATTGACCAGGTTGAAAGGGATGGTTTCAGACGTGTCCTTTACTTAGGTCTCAATGGGATCGGTGCCAAAGCGGGATTAGAATGCCCATCGCCCTTCGAGGATCCCGGGATAGGTACAGGGGTCCGTGGAGGCTCAGAAGAATGAGTCTGCGTCGATGGCTTAGGCTATCGCTGGTAGATGCCACGAGGCGGTCGCACAGTGGTCCGAATATCGATGGCTCTGGTGTTAATAGATTCCAGAAGGCATTGAGGACAGCCTGACGGACAGGAACGTCCAGCTCCTCCCTGGAAGCTGGTATAGGTAGTGCAGCTACAGGGGGAGACAGGCTAGGCATTACTGGCACTTCCACATGAATCTGTGGTGGCTCAGTACCCGGCACCGGTGTCGGAACACCTTGGTGCCGAGCAGCATGGAGACTTGTACCCGGGGCCCGCTTCGCAACTGGCTCAATGGGCATTAATGCCGGTGTGGTATCAGTGCCGGCACCGAACACAGAACTACGTCGGTGCCGGCGACTGTTTCCCTCTGTGCTCGGCCCAGCCATTCTCCAGCACAGAGGAAACTGCCACTGGTGTCCAGAATGGCGCCGGTGATGGTTGGTTACCATGGCAGTAACGATGTTTTCCTCTGTGCTCGGCCTGGTCATTCTCCAGCACAGAGGAAGATGCCACAGACGTCATGCATGGCGTCGGTGACGGACGGTCACCGTGCCGGTGATGATTCCCAAAGGTGCTCGGCCAGGTCATTCTCCAGCACAGAGGAAGATGCCCTCGGTGTCCCGGATGGTATTGGTGATGGATGGTCACCATGCCTCTACTGCTTCTGGCATAGTTTCTCGCCCAAGGATTACACGGGGCTCTGGTTGAGAACCTGAAATATGGAGCGTTTTCTTTAGTCGAGGGCATCGATGGGGGCCCTGGCAGCATAGACGGCGACCGCAAAGGGAACTGTGGATGTCCCAATCCCTCTAGCCCGGATGAACCCAGTGGAAGATCGCAACAAGGACACTTGCAGGCATCGTGGGGCGGACTGAGGGTGATAGACACAGGGAGAAAAGAGGGCCGCAATTCGGTTGGTAACCCGGGGGAACAGATAGTGAGATGACAGGAACCAACCGGAGAACAGGGCATAGTACTCACCAAGCGTCTATGAAACGTATGCGAAGGGAGACCCGTGTAGGGAAATTATTTGTGAAGTAAAACTTCAAGTGTTTCCATGAGGAAACGTTGTGAGAAATCTCAGAGCTCCTAAACGCGAGGCAAAATGCAGCGTGGACTGATCCCTGTGGACACAGGGATCATGGCATGCTGGGCATGCTCAGTGTGCCAGTCAAAGTTTCTTGGAACTTTGACAAAAGTGTTCCATAATAGGGCTTCGCCTGATGACGTCACCCATATGTGAGGACTACATCCTGCTTGTCCTGGGAGAAATTACTTATATGATAATTTTGTTTTCCTTAGTGTAGGCAGATAGACTCAGGACCAATGGGTTATTCTCCCCTGCCAACAGATGGAGACGGAGACGGATTTCAAAGCTGACGTTACCCTAGATACACACCCCTGCATTGTCTTCTGCCCTTCAGTATTCTCTTCAAAAGCCACTGTGGACATACTATTGAAAAAAATGTGATTTATATTATGATTAAAAACGGATAACTATAACTATACTCAACCAAACACTGAACCCCAATAAGAATATAGATGCCCTGATCTAGGGACTGGATGACTGCTTACCCGTAATCTCATGGAATTGATATCCACTCCATGGGCGAATCCTTGGCACAGTTCTTGGGCAGCCGTGGGTGGGATGCTGAGTCCATCTGTCTACACTAAGGAAAATGAAATCAACAGTTAAGTAATTCCTCCATTTCCTAGCATGTGGCTAGATGGACTCAGGACCAATGGGATGTACAAAAGCTACTTCCGATCGGGATGGGAGGCTGCCCACGGTCCGATTAACACTGCCCTTGTAAAGGCTGAATCCTCTCGGGCCTGAACATCCAGGCAATAGAACCTGGAAAGGAGTGCAAGGAGGACCATGGTGCCACTCGGCAGATATTTATTTATTCAATTTTACATACTGATATTTGTGGAGGCTTCATGTCTGTTTACATCACAATTCAAATTAAGATACAGTAATGTGAGCATAATCAATTAATATACAATATTGATGGGAGACAGCAGTCTAGCTTCTGCTCATGAGACCACCTGAGCTCTAGTGGAATGAGCTTTAACCAGAGACTTTCCTGCTTCCGCATAGGCTCCTGTTACCACCACCAAAATCAACAAGCTATGGTAGCCTACGAAGCTGGTTCGCTCTGCTTCCTTTCCACCGTGAACAACAAACAGGCGGTCCATCTTTCAGACCGGTTTTGAAACTTCCAGATACCGCACCAAAAGTCTACTGACATTCAAATGACAGAGGCGGCGGTAATCTTCCACGTCCTTGAGCTTATCTAATGATGGCAACGAAATAGACTGATTCAAATGAAACTCCGAGACTACCTTGGGCAAGAAGGATGGAACGGTACAAAGCTGTAACACTCCTGGAGTCATTCGGAGGAACGGTTCCTATATGACAATGCTTGTATTTCAGAGGTGCAATGTGCCGAGCATATAGCCACCAAGAACACTGTTTTCAAGATTAATGAATGCAAGGAAAGAATGTGCAGTGGCCGAAAGGAAGGCCCTGCCAAAAATTCTACTACTACATTAAGATGTCACAAGAACTGGCCAGAGTAGGGGTAGCTGGAGGTGCTTCACCCCTTTCAGAAAAGGGCCACATCCAGATGAGCCAACAGGCAGGTTCCATTCACCTCGCCTCTGAAACATGAGCGCGCCGCTACCTAGACCTTCAAGGAGTTATGGGTCAAACCTTTATTCAAGCCATCCAGCAAAAATTCCAGAATTAGTGGGATTTTGTCCGCCCAAGGTGGGGACACCACATTCCTTGCACCAGGCCACAAATACTCTCCGGACCCGCGCATACGCTAGGGACATAGAGAACTTCCACGCGCGGAGTAAGGTGACAATTACTGCCACAGAATATCTTTGCTTCATCAGGTGAGCCCTCTCAAGGGCCAGACCATAAGACAGAATTGAGTCTGATCCTCATGAAGGATCGGTCCCTGCTGCAACAGGTCCCAGTATGGTGGGAAGCACAGGGGGGGGTCTCCACAAGGAGTCTCTGCATGTCCGCATACCATGGATGCCTGGGCCAATCTGGAGCTACTAGAACTAATACCCTGTGGTGCTTGATTCTGCGAATAACCCTTCCCAGCAGGGGCCACGGAGGGAAGGCGTATAGCAACTCTTCTTCTGGCCAGGTCTGAATGAGAGCATCGATCCCCAGGGGCCACTGATCTCTTCTGAGACTGAAGAACTGGGGAACCTTCATGTTGTGAGATGCCGCCAGCAGGTCGATGGACGGGAGATCCCAGCGATCTACTATCAGCTGAAAGGCTTTGGCCAAAACGCCCACTCTCCTGGATCCAGACTCTCCCTGCTTAGAAAGTCTGCTCTGATGTTGTCTTTTCCTGAGATGTGGGAGGCTGAGATCAGCTGTAGATGTATTTCCACCCATTCCATAAGGAGATCTCTCTCTTGTGACACTTGCTGGCTCTTTATTCCACCCTGGCTATTGATGTAGGCTACAGTTGTTGCGTTGTCCTACATTACATGAACTGCTTGACCCTGGAGTTTGTGGCTGAATTGTAGACACGCCAATCTGACTGCCTGGGCTTCCATGTGGTTGATGTTCCAGAGGGCCTCTTCCTTGGTCTAACGTCCCTAGGCCATCAGTTCCTGACAGTGAGCTCTCCAGCCCCAGAGGCACGTGTCTGTTGTGAGGACCAGCCAGTTTGGAGAAGACAGAGGTACACCCCTGCTCGGATGAGCTTCCTGCAACCACCACTGGAGCAGAGAGCATGCTCCCATCGGTAAGTGTAGCAAATCGAATAGTCTTGAGACTGCGGGTTCCAACATAACAGTAGTGAGCGTTAAAGTGGTTGCATGTGTGCACTAGCCCAAGGCACTACGTCCAGGTTTGCCACCAAACCAAGAACTTGGAGATAGCTCCACACCGTCAGGCATATCGTGCTCATCAACTGACGTACTTGGGATATCAACTTCCTTATCCGAGTGGTCGGCAGGAAGACCTTGCCCTACCTGGTGTTGATCCAGACTCCCAAATATTCCAAGGATTGGGAGAGCTTGAGATTGCTTTTGTTCAAGTTTATGACCCAACCTAGTTCCTGAAGGATGGATGTCACCCTGTTGGTCACCCGGAGACTCTCTTCCATGGACTTGGCCAGGATCAACCAGGCGTCCAAGTATGGGTGCCCCAGGATTCCCTCTTTTCTCAATGCTGCCACTACAACCACCATAATTTTGGAGATTTTTCTGAGGGTGGTAGCTAGGCCAAAGGGCAGAGCCTGGAACTGATAATGGCGACCCAGAACCGCAAAGCATAGGAAACTGTGTTCTCGATGGACTGGAATATGTAGGTAGTCCTTGGATAGGTCGAGGGAGGTTAAGAACTCTCCCAATTGTACAGCCATTATCAAGGTGCGTAGGGTTTCCACACGGAAGTGATTCACTCAGATGTTGGCTGACACTTTTGCGGTCCAGGATGGGGCAAAAAGGACTCTTCCTTCTTGGGTACGATGAAATAATGCCTCGTATTTTCCTGGGGCGCTGGTACAGGGATTATAGCCCTCATCCTGAGGTGCCTAAGAGTGGCAAGGAGACATCATGAATAAGTGGCAAGGAGACATCATGAATACATCCCGAGCTGTAAAATTCCAGCGCATATCCTTCTCGTATGACCTCCAGTACCCATTTGTCAGAAGTGACCTTGACCCACCACCTCTGGTAAAAGAGGGACAGTCGACCCCCTATCTCCTCGTTCGAGGATAGGTTGGCAAAATTTCATTGGGGGGGTTTGGGACGAACCTGAACCCAAGCCTACCCCCTCACTTGGGCTGTCTATTATGAAAGGATTGAGATCTCCCAAAGGGCCGGGACCTCTGAAATATCGAGTTTCTGTAGGGGCAAAAGCATTGGGGGCCCCTGGATCAACCTCTCATAGGTGAGGGGTGCTGTAACTGCTCTCTCATCTTCTGGTAGCCAGGGAACTGGAGATTCGTCCCATTTACTGGCCAGCTTTTCCAATTTGCTTCCGAAAAGGAGTGATCCTTTAAAGGGCATCTATGTAAGATTTGCCTTGGAGGTTGTGTCTGCTGACTAATTCCGCAGCCATAGCTGTCTTCTGGCTGCCACCACTGAGGCCACTCCTCTGGCCAAAGTACTGACTAGATTCGAGCCTGCCTCAGCTAAGAAGGCTGCGGCGGGTTCCATAACCACTTTGGAATTCACCCGCACGTCATCCACTTCCTGAGAGAGGAGTAGGCACAAACATGCTGCCAGGGCACAACAAGAAGCAATCTGTAAGGTCATTGCTATTGAATCAAAGTCCTGTTTAAGGATGGACTCCATCCGTCCGGGTCCCTGCCAGGGAAACCCTTGATGAGGCAAGGCATGCCTCGAGGTTTGCCGATAGAATTGGGAGAGGGAGGGCTTACCGGCTGAGGTTCCGTCCGGATAGGGGCAAGTGAGGTAACAGACAGCCTGTACGAAATCTTGAAGACCCTGGAAAAATTCTACCCAAGAGAAGGCAGCCAGGTCCAAGACTAGCCCAAGAGCTACAGGGGTAGGTGCCGCTGACTGACTTTCCCTCTCCCATGGATGACCCAGTCCCGGGGGTACTCAGAACCGGGGTACTTCCAGTTAAGGCTGTGGCTAACCCATCCTCTGAATGGGAGGAGCTGGACTTAAAGTCCAGAGAGGCCAAATCTCCCTGGGCTTCCTCACAGTACAGACATAAGTTGGAATCCAGGTCAGACTGTGAAGCCCTAATATGACAAGCAGCACAGAGAGAAAGGCAGTTATGTCTCTTGGCTGCAGGAGCCATTAGTGGCTGTAACAATGTATTCTGTCGGCTCACGCTTAAATTTTTATAAGCATAGACTGCAGTCACCTAGGTGGGATGCGGCGAGGCACACACACTGCCCATGCGCCCAGCTCTACTTGTATTCTGCGCTTAGCACGTTGTGCATGAATGTACTCACACGACGTTATGCACGTTACGCATGCGCAGAGCCAACACACTGCGTGTACAGGCATTCTATGGAGAGCAATATGGCATGCACCAGATGGCACCACCGCAGCATATCAGGCAGTGTGCCGACCAAGCCTAAGGCGGGGCCTAGCCTATCAGGGGGCCGCTCAACCTGCTCAGAAGCCCACTTTCCCTTACCCCCAACAGGATTAGGAACAATGTCGGTATGGCACACCAAACAAGGAGAACTGAGGAAGTCTTACTGAAAACCCTCCAAAATGTCTATGAAGTGGGAGGTAAATCTTCTTCCTTTCTTTTTTTTTTTTAAACTTACCTGGGCTCAACGCTTATCAGCTGAGTACAGAGATGGTCTCCTGCAGCGGGAGGAGAGGAAAATTAGTTCTTAACTGATAAGTTTTGTTTCCTGTAGTACCACAGATCAGTCCAGACTCCTGGGTTTTGCCTCCCCTCCAACAGATGGAGACAGACCTTTGAATGACGCTGCCCTATACCCTAAGGTGCTACCTACAGTCAGTCAGTATTGCACTGTATCAAAGCAGAACATTGAAAACCAAATATGAACTCTGATTTGAAATTTACCCCACCGTGAGCGTGGGAGAAGAAAACCCTATAATACCGAGATGCTACCCACGAACGCTAATGGTGAGTAAAACCTGCTATAACTTTGAAAGTAATCTGCCGAAATAGAACAAAAGAACTGCACGAGCAGAGTCTCCATCAACTCAACCCTGAAATGGGCAGGACTCTGGATTGATCCGTGGTACTACAGGAACGAAACTTATCCGTTAAGAAACTAATTTTCCTTTCCTTGTACGTACTCTGATCAGTCCAGACTTTGGGATGTACCAGAGCTGTCTTACACGGTGTTGGACCCTTAGAGTCCTGCTCAGATCACACCTTCAAAGCCACCAGAGCCCGGGGCCTGGACATCCAACTGGTAATGTCTAGTAAAGGTGTGCAAAGACTTCCAAGTAGCCGCCATACATATCTCTTGTGGTGAAACTTGCTGACACTCCACCCACAAGGTTGCCTGCGAACGGGTAGAATGTGCTCGAAGACCCACCGGAAGCAACTGGCCATGAAGCAGGTACGCCTAACCAATCACCTCTCAACCAGCGGGCTATCGTAGCCCTAGACACGTTATGTCCTCTTCTGGGACCACTCCACAGCACGAAAAGATGGTCCAACATGCGGAAGTTATTGGTAACCTCCAAATATCGCAACAGCACCCAGCACACTTCAAGCTTCCTCAGATCTCTAGATTGTGGATCGGAGTGGTCCAAATCCGGAAAAGACGAGAGCTCCACCAACTGATTCAAATGGAAGGAGGACACAACCTTTGGCAGAAAGGAAGGAACTGTCCGCAAAGAAACTCCCGCATCTGTTATCCTCAAGAAAGGCTGCCTGCAGGATAACGCCTGAAGCTCCGACACCCGGCGCGCTGAGAAAATAGCCACAAGAAAAACCACCTTCCATGTAAGATCTTTGAGTGCCACCCTCTTCAAAGGTTCAAATGGTGCTGTACACAGAGCTTTGAGAACAAAATTTGGGCTCCATGAAGGACAAGGATTCCTGACCGGAGGACACAAATGTTTCGCCCCTCGGAGAAAACGTACCACGTCCGGATCTGCGGCTAAGGCTACTCCGTATCTTATCACGGAAGCAACCGAGGGCAGATACCTGCACCCTTAGAGAACTGCACGATAAGCCTTTAGCCAGACTGGCCTGCAAGAAGGACAAGATATCAGACACCAATGCTCGAGTAGGGTCTACCTTGTGTTCCACACACCAAGACTCAAACTCCCCACACTGACATAAGACAGGGAAGTAGAGGTTTTCCTTGATTGCAAAAGGGTAGCCACCACTGCATCTGGATAGCCTTTGCTCCTTAGCTGTTGCCTCTCAAAAGCCATGCCGCTAGACAAAAGCGATCTGCCTCTTCCAAATAAACGGGTCCCTGACGTAAAAGATTCGGGAGATCCCGAAAACGCAGGGGTCTGTCCAAGGATAGTTTGATTAGGTCCACAAACCATGGACGTCTCGGCCATTCCAGAGCAACCAAGATCACCTCTGTCGGGTGAGCTTCTATGCACCGCAGCACCTTTCCAATCAGAAGCCAAGGTGGAAACACATACAGCAGTGAGGGCAACAGTCCAGAATTAGCAGCCAAATGTCCGATCTGGATTCCTTTATTGAGCAGAGACACAAATATGTAAACAAGCCTGACTCAGACCGAGTTTCACCCTCTTACAATGGGGCTGCGTCAGGGGTTACAATATACAATAAATAACACATACTCAAATAATAAAAATCAAAAACATAACTAAAACAAACATATATGTATGTGGTGTAACATATAAAATGGAAAATAAAGAATAACTTATATTGAATATGCATATGGTAAAGCATCCATCAGAACAAATGAAGATATATATTGCCTTTACCTCAGCTTTATCGTGTTGTGGGGTTTCTGAATGTCCAGGTATCAAATATAACTGCACAAAAAATGGTCTGTAATTTCATGAATAAAAAATCATAAAAATAAAATCAATAAATATTATGAATATGAAATTATTCATTCACATTAGAAATTTAAATGTACCTCAATTTAAAGAATTTGAAATATGACAAATTTAAACGTGACGAAATAGATTACAAGAATAACAAAGTATACAGTTGGCACTTGCCCAACAAGAAAATCCCTAGGAATGAACAAACATATCAGCAACCTAAGATAAATTTTTATAAGAAAAATGAAGAATGAAAAGATAAGCGAACACATGAAAGCCCTAACCAGGATAGAAATGCGAAAAGGATACGCAGTAACACTGATTCAGAAATAGATTCATCTGCACCATTGTTTTCAGATCCAACAAGTCAGGTCCCGAAAGAGATTAATGGCAGATCAGAGAGTAGAGTATACGAGGTTGGTAAGTTATGGAGAAGAGATTCCACTAAAGAAAATCTACCACAGAATAATTTTGATAGCCCTTTTTTAAGAGGACGAGGTACATGGAGGGGGAGAGGGAGAGGAAGGGTGAGATACATACATTACCCACAATGCAATCAATACAACAATCATTACTAGGTAGGTCTACAGAGGATGTATTAAAAAATAATGTGAACAGCACTATTGTTAATATTTCATCTCGTATATTGACAGCAGACGAAGAAAAAGTACTACAGAAAGGTTTATCTTTTGTTCCAACACCTGCATATAATGCCTTTAAGCCCCGTGTGGAACTTAAGTTTACAAGGAAACTGAAAATTATAGAGGCTTTTTCAGACAGAACAGCCACTAGCCATGAGATGTCCATAGTGAAAAAACCGAGCAAATGGATACCCACCAATATCATCAATCCCATCATTCAAACATATGAAAAGTTAATTTTGCACGATTTAGAAAAAGTAGAACAAAATTTTCAATCTAAAAAGAGATATTACAATGAAGGAAAACAAAGCATTAACACCACTTGCAAAAGATACCAATTTAGTAATAAAGGCAGCAGATAAAGGTGGGTGTATAGTTTTAATGGACAGACATGACTATATTAAAGAAATAGATTGTCAACTTTCTGACCATAATTTTTATGAGGGAATGGATAAAGATCCATCATTAGGTCTGAAAAAAAAGATATTGACAATTTGTTATCCACAGCGAAAGAAACAGGTTTCCTTACAAACAAAGAATTTGATTTTTTAACAGTCAACCATCCTGTCACACCCACGATTTACATATTACCCAAAATCCATAAGTCAGTCATAAATCCTCCAGGCAGACCTATAATCTCAGCTAACGGCTCCCTCCTCGAACCTCTTGCCATTTTTTTAGATAAGTTTTTAAAACCGCAAGTTCAAAAGATCCCGTCTTATATCAAAGATTCCACACATTTTATCAATTTTTTAAATGATGACATTTTTATGGTAACAATGGATATAGAATCGTTGTATACCAACATTCCACAGGACGCAGCTTTGGATATTATTTTAAAACAGCTTTTAGAACACAATGCTCATTCAAGAATTCCCAATCAATTTTTAATAGAGCTAGCGGAGTTTCCTTTGAAATTTAATTTTTTTGCTTTTAATCACAAGTTTTATAAGCAGATTAAGGGGGTGGCCATGGGATCCCCTATGGCTCCCTCCATTGCCAATTTGTATGTAGCAAGGTTTGAAGAATTGTTTTTGAGTGAACACGAATACAAGCACAATATATTATTTTGGAACATTTTGAAAAATGATGACATTTTTATGATATGGAAGGGAAGTTCAGATTTATTACATACTTTTCATGCTTGGCTCAATGGTTTGGATGTTAAATTGCATTTTAGTCTTGATTTTAGCTCTAATCAGATTTCATTTTTAGATATTTTAGTCTTTTAATAATGGATCATTTTTTACTGACATTTTTAGAAAACCTACAGACACTAATAAATTATTACATTATGACAGCTGCCACAACAAATCATTACAAAGGAATCTGCCATTTTCACAATTTTTAAGACTTAAAAGAATATGTGGCGATAAAGAAACTTTTCATAAAAGATCCAAGGAGATGTCAGATAGGTTCGTGGAAAAATGTTATCCTAAAAAACATATTTCAGCAGGCTTTTTGAAAGCTTCTAATATGGATAGAAACACATTATTACAATATCAAGAGAAAAAATGCAATGAACGCATAGTATGCCCTCTTACATACACTCATATGTCATTTCATGTTACTAATATTGGTTGGTTTTACAAATATTACCTTGCTTCAAAGATACAAATTTGATGATTGCTAATGAGAGAAAAAATATTAAGGAATATATCTCTCCTTCTGCTCTACCCACTACTCATCCAAAAGACAAAAGACCACCTGGTCATCGTCCATGTGGCAATTGTTCTATATGTGGTGTCAACATGAAAACAGATACATTGAACATTCCTGGTTATAATAAAGAATTTAAACTTAGAAATTTTACTAATTGTAAAAGTCAAGGCATAGAGTATATTGTATTTTGTCCTTGCAACAAAATATATATTGGCAAAACCATTAGACAATTTAATAAAAGAATCATCGAGCATAAGAGTAGTATAAATAGGAAAATTGAATCCAAACCATTAGTTGCGCACACCGTGGAGAAAAATCACAAATTTGAAGATTACAAGTTTTGTGTATTACAACAAGTGATTCCTAATTGGAGAGGAGGAGATCTAGACAGTAGATTATTACAATTAGAACAGAAATATATATTCGACTTCAAGGCTATGGAACCTAATGGGTTAAATTTAGATATAGACTACTCTGTATTCCTTTGATTTTATACTGCACACTTTGTAATATATTGCCTTTCCCCAATTTATCAGGTTACATTAATGGTCGTATTTGACTATATTCATAGTTTTTTTCCCTATGGCTGATTACTTTTTACAGTTTCAGAATTCGTTATTTATATTTTAGGTACAATTGTGGTCTTATAAATTTATTTTTTTTCATGTTATTTTTGCAGTAGTTTATTTTATTTTTTTTTATTTTTTTATTTTTTTTTATTTGTTTGGATACATGGCTGTTCCTGTGCGGTGCTCAGTATTTTCTAACCAAGTACGATGGCACGTTTCATTTTTTAATCATCTATTCATTTACTTTATGATTAGAGATAGACAGGATTGCTGATGTTTTTCATTTTTTTATTTTTTAGGGTATAGTGGGTTTTTTTCAGTATTGAACAATTTTAGCATCAGTCAAGTGTTTGACTCAAGATAATATACACATCAGGCTTAGTGAGATCATGTATACATTTATTTTAATAAAAGATTATTGCCAGCGCATACTGCATCTCACTAAGCAGTGAATATTTAATACTGGTGACGTTGTCTGGCTGTCAGTTTTTATACATGCATACGTTTTGAATGGACATCGACTCTTAAGCCAGTTTTCAAGGGTATTATATTCTTTGGTTTAAGTTGCACTATATTTTTTTTCTCCGGGATCAGCAATCTATCTTTTTCTAGCCCGCAGCCGCACTTGTTTAGAACATACAGGCATTTTCAAACCACGCCCCTTTTTTTGAATGACAGCAGCTTTGGCGCGTTTTTGCGCCTTCATAAAACAAGACACCGGCGTTTTGACTTCTTGCTATTACGATTGGACAGAGACAGAGGTGCCGCCATGCACACAGGATCCTTCAGTACATCGAATAGTGAGCACTGGTTTTAATTCTTCTTTAAGTCATTTTTAATAATTCTTTATGAGTTTTCCTGTTTTTTTCTATTTTTTTAAGCAGCATATCCGTCGGGTGAAGTTGTGATAGTTAAGATGCAAGACCAAATTGATTAAGATAGCGTTGCCAAAGCATGTATGTCATCTTATAGTGTTCTCATTCACATTTGTTTTTGACATGTTAGTTACTCCTGCACTTTTGTAAATCATAGACAGTTTCTAAGCTTTTTAAGATATTTTGGGACACCAGTTCATTTTATGCTTACACTTATTTTCTAGTCATAGTAAGACTTAATTTATCTTGATATATATTGTGCGAATATTGATTCTAAGCATTTTATATAGGTTTTTATTTTTTAATTTTTCTGTGCATTTAAGGGTTTTTTTTTATAAGTTACAAGATTCAGTAATTTAAAGAATTTTGTATATTCGGTGTATTTTTCAATTTGGTGATCATTTATGTGGGACCTGTATAACTTTTTTTTATATTTGACATATACATAATTTTTTCATTCTTCATTTTTTAATATCACATACAGCATGGGAAAACATTGCTCAATAGTGCGCCACAAGACGCCCTTTTGAAATTGAGGTACATTTACATTTCTAATGTGAATGAATAATTTCATATTCATAATATTTATTGATTTTATTTTTATGATTTTTTATTCATGAAATTACAGACCATTTGTTGTATAGTTATATTTGATACCTGGACATTCAGAAACCGCAACGCGATAAAGCTGAGGTAAAGGCAATATATATCTTCATTTGTTCTGATGGATACTTTACCATATGCATATTTATAATAAGTTATTCTTTATTTTCCATTTTATATGTTACACCACATACATATATGTTAACATTCTATATGTTTTAATTATGTTTTTATGATTTTTATTATTTATGAGTATGTGTTATTTATTGTATATTGTAGCCCCTGACGCAGCCCCATTGTAAGAGGGCGAAACTCGGCCTGAGTCGGGCTTGTTTACATATATGTGTCTCTGCTCAATAAAGGAATCCAGGTCGGACATTTGGCTGCTAATTCTGTACTGTTGCCCTCACGGCTTTGTTAGACAGCCTCCCCCTTGCTGTTTCTTCAGTCCAACACATACAGCAGGACATCCTTCGGCCAGGCGAAAACCAAGGCATCCACTCCTTCCGCCCCTGACTCCTAGCGTCAACTGAAGAAGCGAGGGGCTTTGGCATTCCAAAAAGTTGCCATTAGGTCCATGCTCGGTCTGGACCATTTGTTGCATATGAGATGGCATGCTTCCTTGGAGAACCCCCATTCCCCGGGATCAAGATGTTTACAACTGAGAAAACCCGCTTGAACACTGTCGACTCCAGCGATGTGAGAAGCTTCAATGCTGCCAAGATGTTGCTCTGCCCAGGCTATCAACAGCTGTGCTTCGATCGCCACCGGCTGGCTTTTGGTTCTTCCTTTGCGATTGATGTAAGCCACCATGGTCGCATTGTCGGACTGAACTCTGACAGACTTCCCCTGCAAAAGCGGTAGAAAAGCCTGTAACGCCATTCTCACCACTCTGGTCTCCAAATGATTGATCAACCACCAGGATTCCTCCGGTGACCATTGTCCCTGCATAGATCTCTCCTGACAAAACACTCCCCAACCAGTGAGACTTGCATTTGTGGTAACCATCATCCAAGTGGGAACGTCTAAGGCTACCCCGCAACGCAAATTGTCCGAGAGGAGTCACTAATCGAGACTGGAATGTGTAGAGTCCATAAGAGGAAGAGGAAGGTGAAATTGCTCCGACACTGGGTTACAACAGGAAAGTAACCCTGACCGAAAAGGTCTCATATGAGCAAAGGCCCACAGGACTAGCTCCAAGGTAGAAGCCATCGAGCCAAGGACTTGCAAATAATCCCAGACCCTGGGAGGACGCTTGCACAACAATGCTCAAACTTGTCCCTGCAGCTTGAAGATTCGCTATGTGAGTAAAACTCTTCCCAGTTGTGTGTTGAACAGGTCCCCCAGGAACTCCAAGGACTGGGAGGGAACTAGGTGACTCCTGTCTAGATTGACCACCCAACCTAGCGCCTGCAACAGCTAAAGAACTCTGTGACCGCCGAGCGGCAGAGAGACTCCAACTTCACCCGAATCAGCCAATCGTCCAGGTACAGATGAACAAAAAATCCCTCCTTCCGGAGTTGTGCCGCAACCACAATCATCACTTTGGTAAAAGTCCTGGGTGCTGTGGCAATTCCGAACAGCAGAGCGCAGAACTGAAAGTGTTCCTCTAGAACAAAAAAACCTCAGGAGCTTCTAACAGTCAGCTCGGATCCAGATATGTAAATACACTTCGGTCAGATCCAGTGACGCTAGGAACTCTCCTTTGTGCATGGAAGCCATGACCACCCTCAGGGTCTCCATGCGAAACCTCGGGACCCGCAGGCAGCAGTTGACCTTTTTTAAGTCCAGGTGGACTTTTTTGGGCACCACAAAGTAGATGGAATAACGGCCCCTCTTTATTCTGCCGGAAGGACAGGTACGATGGCTCTGAGGTTGCATAGGCGTTGTAAAGTGTCCCGCACCGCCTGACGCTTTTCTGCGTATGAGCATGGGGAGACTAGAAAGCATTGTCGAAGGCGACGAGCAAAATCTAGAGTGTAACCATGTCTTATCACATTGAGGAAACCACTGGTCTGAAGTCAACTTGGTCTGTTCCTCGTAGAATAGAAAGAGTCTGCCGCCTACAACCGGAACAGAGGAATGGACCGGCCTCACCTCATTGCGAGGACTTAACTCCTCCTGTCGGTCGAGGGGTTCCGGTTCTACTGAAACGATGCCCCCGAAAGGACTGGGTCCAGGGCTGCTGCCTGCCGGAACCTTGCCTAAACGAGGAGCCCGACAACTGGGAAGTTTGAAACCTCCAATTCCCCCAGAAACAGGGCCGAGCAGGAAAGGACCCCCCTCGGCTTGGGCCTATCCTCCGGCAGCCAATGAACCTTGTTCTCCCCCAAGGATTGAATCATATCTTATAAGTTCTTTCTGAATAAGAGCTTGCCTTTAAAAGGTAGTGAACCCAGCTGAGTTTTAGAAGAGACATCTGCAGACCAGTTCCTTAACCAGATAGTCTATGAGCCGAAACAGCTGAGACCATGGATCTAGCCAATGTTCTCAGGGGATCATAAAGGGCATCCGAGCTGTAAGCAACCGCAGCCTCAAGCTGCCCTGCTTGAACTGCCTCCTCCTTCGAAAGAGACGTATTCTCTTGCAACTGTTGCACCCAGCACAAGCCAGCCCGCAAAGAAAAACTGCTGCACATAGCCGCACACACTCCCAGCACTGAAAGCTCAAATATTTTTTCTCAAACTGAAGTTTTAGCTTATGATCCTGAAGATCTTTAAGGGCCGTCGTGCCCGTCACTGTGATGGTGGTCTTTTTGGTGACTGCTGAGACCGTCGCATCCACCTTAGGGACTCTGAGGAGATCCAGAGCCTCCTCGGGCAAAGGGTAGAGCTTATCTATTGCTTTACTGACTTTCAACCCCAAGTCAGGGGTATCCCACTCCCGAAACAAGTCAGTGAGTGAAAGATGGAAAGGAAAAGACGTGGCTGGACCACGAAGCCCCACCATAACCGGATCAATACAGCCCATCCGGGAATCTTCCTGAGGAACGTCAATGCACAGTTTTTCCAGAACCGTGGGAATAAGGGGGCCTAGCTCGTCCTTGGGGTCATTACCTTGCACGACATGGGACCCACAGCTAAATATTTGCTCCTGGTCTGCCCCCTGTGGAGGCTTGGACCTCTGCTCTTGCTCCTCTGGCTCAGAAGCCTCAGAGGATGAATCCACACCCTGGCGGGACGACACAGTTCGAAGAGGGTGCTTCACCCTTGACCCCTCAATCCCCAGCGGAGGTCTGGGTCACTTAGGAGCTGGTGAATTGGCCCAATAAGGAGCTTCTTGCATTTCATTTAGCCTCTTTTCTGGCCTTATGCAGAAGCATAATGAAATCCAATGAGAAGGAGGAGGAGTCAGAAGGCGCTTCCCCCCACCCCACCAGGGATCTCCTCAGCCGTGCCTGCCAAATCCTCCGTCGGTCCGCTGCCGTCCCCCCCCCCCCCACCGGGAGGCTACCTGCTTGCGGGAATAATGGAGTAGGAGAAATCCCCTCCCCTGCCGCGGCCTGCGCTGCCACGTGAAAAGAATTCAAAATGGCTTCCATTCCCGCACTCAGCGGGAAGGGATCTGCCATAGGGGGCTGCAGCCTCGCCTGTCTCACTGCCTGCTTACGGGCTCTCGAAACGCCATCCCCGGCGGCCCTGGACATGCCCTCCCCCCCCCCGGGGAGGCAGGACCTACACAAACCTTCGTGCGTGTCCCCACACGATCGACAGGCCACACCACATGGCATCGTGGGAACCAGGAATCCCAATAAATAAAGGGAGAGCCTGCAAACCCTGCCAAAACGAGTCGAGAGGAGAATTCAGCACAAGAAGCCAAATTTTTTTTTTTTTTTTTTTTTTTTTTATATGGCCTGACCGGCAAGCCCCAGCAGGTCCTGGTCTTCCCGGGGTGAGTCAACCAGGCTCCCAGGTATCACCCCTAGCACTGTGCGCAGCTGGCAATAGGGTCCTCAACCCGCAGCTCCAGCAACCTCAAGTACCAGGGCGGATGGTCCCCTCAGGACCTGCCAACCCCCTGGGAGGCTGAAAGAATTCCTTTTTTTTCTTTTTTTCTTAAAGGGAAACTAATTCCTAAGTATAACTCAAAAATTCCTTCTACTCTTTATTTTTTTTTTTTATGACTAACTACAGGCTGTAGGATTTTGCACCTCCACCATCTGCTGGAGACAGACAAAATACTGACGGACTATAGGTAGCCCCTCATGGTATAGGGCAGAGTCAGTCAAAACTTCTCTGTCTCCATCTGCTGGAGGGGAGGCAAAACCCAGGAGTCTGGACTAATCCGGGTACGTACAGGGAAAGGGCTTTATCCATCATTGCCATGCTCGGCTTCTTGCACCCGCTGCCTTTCAGCTGCTTAAGCAGCAAAGTCCACGCCGGGAACCAGCTACTGGACCAAGGTACATCTCAGAGATCTTGGAAATCGCCTCAGGAATTCTCAACTGGGGAATGGATCTTTAGGCATCACTGCAGGAGAGTAGGGCTCAATTTTTTTTTCTCCAATTTCAATGTAGTATTTCTCCTTCCAGAAAGTACAGCAATCCCCATAGGGAGAGGTATGTCTGCTGGAGATGGAGAAATACTGAAGGGCTGAGGCAGGGGTATATCTAGAGTGATGTCAGCTTTGAAATCTACTCCGTCTCCATCTGCTGGCAGGGGGGCATAACCCATTGGTCCTGAGTCCATCTGGCTACATGCTACGAAATAAGGGATTGTATTATGGTGGTGATTAAGGGCAAGAGTAAAAAACTCCTTTCATATGAGTCAGCCCCCACTCACCAACACCACTGTCAATGGCTGATAATATACTTTGTATGTGCCAAGACATCTGAGGCTGAACCTAGGTCTACCCCTCATGGGAGTTCCCTCCCTACCTGGATAGTCCTGCTTCAGATTGGGGAAATTCATGTTGGCATAGAGCACAGGAGAGATAGTAGAGAGTTCTCCCAGTTCCTCATCCTTCTCCCAGCGCTGAAGACTCCGCTGATTATATGAGAGTCCTTCCCCCTCCCCTTCTGTGGGTGTGGTAGGTGTAGATGGGGTGGTCCAGGGGCTGTCCATTTCACAGTGCTCAGGGCTAAAGAAACCACTTCTGTCCCTACTAGAAAGCAGAGGAGAGGGGTGAAAAATCAAATCAAATGCACTTCCTGTGATAAGGGAAAGTGAGGGATGGAGAACAGATGGCACAAATAGGAATCTTTGATAAGCTCAACACCTGGGAGGCATAGCAGGCCTAGCAGTGCTGCTGCACCCCCAGAAAGTAATCACAGCATAGTCTCAATATCCCTCACAAGACAATACACCATATTCTCAGAGTGCCCAGTGCACTTTCCAAGGCAACCTTGGCCAGCAACCCTCCCCACCTACCTACTCACCCCCCAGTAAAGTACATAATTAACAAAATATTTTCTGCCTGTAGGAAAATAACTTTAAAGAGAAAGTCTTTATATTTTGTGAACCCTTCCCCTCCCTGCACGGTCTCAGGATAACCTAGGCTCACACATACCTGCCTTCCACAAACTGTGGCTGACAGACCCCTTGACTAGTCTCAACCGAAATGGTGGAGGGAAGAGATCCCAGAGGGACAGCACCTGCAAAAGACAAACCCCAAACCAGCATTTTTAAAGAGATGAGCCTGATGAAGAATAGCCAATCTCAACCCACATGCAGACCCCACCACTGCCACCAGCCCCTACATCACTAACTCACATCACATCCTGCACAGAGGGAAAGCTGAGAGGAAGAAACAGAAGTTACACACGCTGCAGAGTCTCCTCCAGGTAGTCCAGCTACCATGGAAGCTCACCCAACCTGCACCAATCCAGTCACCATGCCACCTTGCCAAACACCAGTCGCAGTGCCATCTCATCCAACCAATGCAAAAAAAAAAAAAAAAAAAAAAAAAAAAAGAGCTTCCATGCCATCTCGTCCATAGCCACAGCCATACTACCTGAACTGCACCAAAGTATCATTCCAGTTGCCATACCACTTTCACCCAGTGCCAATCCTCTCACTATGCAATCTCACCAAACCCACACCAATATAGCTGCCATGCCACCTAAGACATGCTAACCCAGTCATATCACCTTACACATGCAACACCAGCCTCTACATCACCTCACCCAACATCAAGTCAGTTCACCTTTAAACTTCACTCAACCAGTGCCAATCCAGCTGCCACAAACCTGCTGAGCAACACCAGCCCATTCACCACAGCAATTTAAAACACCAGGGCCACTCAGGCGGCAACTTCCAGATGTGAGGAAATGAAAGCTAACCACAGGTATCACCTTTAACCAGATCCGAACTGAGAAGGCCCTCTGGTGGTAGAACAGCTGCTTTCTCTTCCACAATGGAGACAGCGTTGGCAGCATTAGCTATCTTGGCCTCCAGAGAATCTGTCGCAGCTAGAAATTGGAGGAAAGGTAGTCCTTTTTCAGTTATTAAATGTTCAACCATTATGCCCTTGAATCCTGCAGCTAAATGCACTTCTCACATAGTACTTGTCAAAAGGGCAGACAACATTTTCAAAATCCTTTTACTAAGTTATAATAGCACTGCTACCCCCAAGATTCCTGCCTCAACTGCATGCTGCCATCTCTCCCACAGATCAATAGGGTGAAAAGTTGGTTCTGTCATCAGTAGCTTTGCTCCTCAATACCAGAACAGACCTTTCTCCTACTGTGCCTCCCCACCACCACCTGATAAACTGACCATAAGAAATCAGAAATTCCTCCACGGGAGAGACAGAATAAGATGTTGGAGACACACCTGGGATTTCTATATTGGTTTCAAGGACTTTAGACTCCTCATTCCCCTGCAGAGCATTGACCATTGAGCCATCATCTCCTATGAACACAAGAGCGCACCAACAGGTTGAGTTTAAGAACACAAGGAAGTGAGCAGGCTTCGATTTGTCAACAGGTACACCTGGCATATGGCTAGGATAGTAAAAGTCTGGGGGCAACTGGTTATCCAGTTGCAGAAAACAGGAGGGAAGGGATGAGCCGGAAGTAAACAGAGCAAAGGGGAATAATTTTGAGGAGGCTAGGAGGGGCTGAGTAGGGGAATTATTGGGAGGTGCAATGAAAACAAAATACATTCTACAAATGCAAATAAAGTTTTAAAAACCTTTTTTATAATGTAATGTAAAAGATAGAAATGTTTTGTCAATATACTTCAGAATTTTCTTAGCCCTGCTGCAGGGTCTGTGACTTAGATTTTTTGATCTCTGTTGTCTGACCTTCTAGGGGGGGTGTGGCGACAGCACCAAAAATGCCAAGGGACAGCAAAAATACAAATTCCTTACCTTCCCCTCAGAACAGAAGGGATGTTTCTCCCCTACTTACCATTCCAGAAACACACAGTACAGCAGCTCTCCCCAAAGCCACCTTGAAAAAAAGCTCTGTCCAAAGTCACTACTGAGAGAAGGCAGTCTCAGCAGCAAAACTCACTGGGTATGTATGCTTTCCAAGCCATATTAGCAAGCTCTACAACCCTATCCTCGATCAGCACAGTGGAATGACATCATCCTAAATCTTAAGTGCAAAGTATTCACTTTTCATAGATGCTAACTAACAAACCAGAATATTTCTGGTCCAGGACAG
The DNA here is from genome assembly GCF_901001135.1 of Rhinatrema bivittatum. Lineage (NCBI taxonomy): Eukaryota > Metazoa > Chordata > Amphibia > Gymnophiona > Rhinatrematidae > Rhinatrema > Rhinatrema bivittatum. The sequence goes on from NC_042617.1 coordinate 273,195,428, forward strand.
AGAGTTTTCCAGATAATTTTGTATTGAGAGAACCTGCTTGGGTGCATTTTCCATTTGCATAAAATATGCATTTTTTTCAAAAAAAAAAATTTAATTTGCAAATTCCCCTGATGCACTAATAGATCTATAACATTATTTGACATATATTTAGTTAAACACACACTGTATTAATTTCACATGCAGTAACTCAAGGTTTTTCAAATAGTAATTAATCTTAAGCATTTGATTGGGGAATGGAAGGAGAGTGCAATCAATAAAGAAAGTGAATTTAATGTTAAATTAAACAAATTCAATGGTTGAAATGGTCAAGCTTATCCAATATTGTATTGGCGCCCATTTATCGTTATCAATTAATCTTAGGAAAACAATGAATTTTGTTTTAGAAATGGAAATGTTTCCACCCTACATTTTCCTGATCTCCTTACCTCTCTGCTGTCCTGGAGTTTCTGATCCATTCACTACTCCCTTCTGTGCTGTACCAGAAGCACAGGGAACAGCTTTGGTGCTCTGACCTGCTTGACCCATAGGTGGGCAAGCATTTTTCTCTCCAGCTGCCAGCAATGCCTTCCGACTCAGATCAATCAGTGCTCTGCCAAAGAAAGCCTCCTGCATTCCATGGATGCAAAGGACAGGAAACAAAATGAGAAACGGTATCAAATTCCAAACAAACCACAAGGGTAAATGATGAAAGTCAGCAGATTCCAACCCTGGCAGAGATATTCAAGACCTCAAATGGCAGGTGCAGGGATACTCAAATGTAAAGGGATGCACAAGCATTAACCCTGCAGGCATACTCAAAAATCAGGGGGCATGTGCAAGTATGTGTGCTATCTACCTGAAGGTATGCAGGAAACATGTCTTCCAATTTGCTCTTCTTCCTGCCACGCCTCTTCTTCTTTTCATCCACCTCTGTGGCGCTGGGCTCCACTGTTCCCTCTGTCACAGGATCTGCAGGTGCTGCTGGAGAAAGCAATATCATTACACACAAACTCCAGAAGTACAATGTCCCCAAAAAGGCGTGCGTTCTCTTCCATCCTCCTCTCCCCCCACATATCCCTAAAACCTTCAGCCATACCCTCCTCAGGATGTGCTTCCATGTTCATGCTTTCTCGGCATGCCTCCAGCAGTGCAGCCAAGCCTCTCTTAGTTCGCGTGTGAGATTTCCGTTGCCGCACCATGAACCCACCAATACCTTTAAGAAAGACCAAAACTAAGAGTTGTAAAATCCGAACTTATTTTCAACGTTTGTGTCCCCACCAGCCCCAATCTCTCATATTCTCACCCAATACAACATCAGAGAAATTCCCTCTCCCTCAAGACATCCATTCACAGCAACCTTAGATGCTGTCTTGTATGACCAGATGGAGTATAATTAAATTACACAGTTACAAAGAAACAATGAATATGACAGCAAATAAGAATCATAAGATCCATTTAGCCTGCCCAACTTCATTTCTGATGCAATACCATAAACAAAGTTGATCTTTGGCGTTTCGTTCACATCTTTGCAGCTAGGGATCCCTCTGCTTATCCCAGGTTTTTCTTGAATTCCATTTCTCGTTTTGTTTTCAGCACCTCCCTTTCCATGAAAAAATATTTCCTGATGTTGCTCCTGAGTCTTGTATCATGATCTCTTGTTCTAGAGCAGTGGTTCACAACCTGGGGTTAGCCAGACCATAACAGAGGGTCTGCGGGAAATGAACTATGAGAGGAGAAAGCCTGGTCTGTGCTGTGAAAGAGGTCTGACAAGCTGCCAGAGACCTCATCTCAAGTTTGCCGCGATAGAAGAGGCCCAACAGGCTGCAACACATCCCATGCTGCCAGCAACCACAAAAAAAAAAAAAAAAAAAAAGAGGACTGATAAGCCGCTAGCGCATCCCATCTCGCCAGCGGCAAAGAGGAGACACGACAGACTGCCAATGCATCCTATCCAACCGGCAACCAAGAAAGAAAGGTCCCGACAGGCTGCAGCACATCCCATCCAGCTGGTAACCAAGAAAGAAGAGACCCATCAGGCTGCAGCAAATCCCAACAGTCTGCGACCACGAAAAAAAAAAAAAAGGCCCAACAGGCCACCAGTGCATCCTATCTTGCTGGTAACCAAGAAAGAAGAGGCCTGACAGGCTGCTAGCACACCCCATCCTGGTAGCCAAGAAAGAAAAGGCTCAACATGTCGCCGGTGCACCCCATTCTGCCAGCAGCCTGAGTGGAGGAGGAAACCGCACACTCCCCCCCCCACCCACAGACTCCAGAAAAGAGAGTGAGCATGTGTGTATATTGTTGGGTTTGAGAGAGAGAGAGAGAAAGAGAAAGAAAGAAAAGAAAAGAAAATTATTCCTTACCTGCTACCTTTCATTCCTGTAGGACCACGGATCGGTCCAGACAGTGAGTTATGTCCCCCTTCCAGCAGATGGAGTCAGAGAAAAACTTGTAGGGCGCCCTCATATAAGCAGGTGCACCCTCTGCAGTATTAAGAATATCAAAGCATAAATTTATTTATTTATTTAACAGTTTTTTATACCGACCTTCATAGTAAATTACCATATCGGATCGGTTTACAGTTTAACAAAGGGAAAAACAACAAGAGTAACAAATTCACGTAAATGAAAGATAACAATAAGTAGGAATAAGTCAAAAATTACAATCAACAAGGGGAGAGAACTTGGAAGCTTGCAACAAGCTGGAAGGAAGATAGGCCGGTAAAAGAAATTTTACCATAGAAAGTACAAGTTAAAAACTTAAAGACGGTGTTTTAACCTATTGGATGGATGAAGCAAACCAGAACAGACTAACGATTAATAATGAACAAGTATAAACTTTGCAAACCATAACTTGCAAAGAGAACCCTGGAAAAGGAAAATCAGCCTCATAAGTGACCGGGAACAGTCAGCTGAAAGACAATCCCAATCCCATGAAATTCTGAGGAGGGTGTCTGGACTGATCTGCGGTACTACAGGAATGAAAATTAGCAGGTAAGGAATAATTTTCTTTTCCCTGTATGTACCAGGATCAGTCCAGACAGTGGGATGTACCAAAGCTTTCCTACGTAGGGTGGGCCCCGGATAGCCCTGCTCGAATGACGTGGGCACCAAAAGAGGCAAAAGCCGGTGATTGTATATTTAAACGATAGTGCCATGCAAAGGTGTGCAGCGATTTCCAGGTAGCCACACAGCAAATCTCCTGAGGAGAGATGGCCTGTCTCTCGGCCCAGGACGTGGCTTGGGCATGAAGTGAGTGAGCTTTAATACCCGCTGGTGGTTGGCGTCCTGCTCCCATGTATGCTGAGGCGATTGCCTCCTTCAACCAGCACGCAATGGTTATTTTGGAAGCCTTGTTGCCCTTCTTGGGGCCACTCCAGAGGACAAAGAGATGGTCGGATAACCGGATATCAGTCACCTCCAGATAGCGAATAAGAATGACCTTGACATCAAGGCTGCAGAGTTCTCTGGATGCTTTATTCGAGAAGGATGGAAGTTCCACTGATTGATTCACATGAAAAAACGATACTACCTTGGGCTGGAAAGATGGAACTGTTGACAAGGATACTCCCGAATCCGTGAAACGGAGGTAGGGCTTCCTGCACGAGACAGCCTGGAGTTCCGAGATCCTGCGGGTAGAAGAAATGGACACCAGGAAGGCTGTCTTGAGCGTAAGATCTTTCAAAATGGCATGTTTTAGCGGCTCGAACGGAGGACCGCTGAGGATTAGAAGTACCAAATTCAGGCACCAAGAGGGGCATAGGGCATAAACCAGAGGCTTCACAAGCTTAACACCTTTCAAAAATTGGACAATATCCGGATGGGAAGAAAGAAGAGCCCCATCCAGATGCCAGGTGAGGGAGCCAAGGGCTGCCACCTGAACCCGCAGTGAGTTGCAGGCCAATCCTTTCTCCAGGCCTCACTGTAGGAAGGATAGGATTTGGGCTACTGCGGCTTGACGTGGACATACGTGTATGGACACACAACAGGCTTCGAAAACCTTCCAGACCCGGACATAGGAGAGAGAAGTGGAAGTTTTCCTGACTTTGAGGAGAGTCGAAATAACATCCTCCTGGTAATCTCGTCTTCTCAACCTGCACCTCTCAAAAGCCAAGCCGCAAGACAGAAGCGATTTGCCCTGTCGAAAAATACAGGACCCCGACACAGAAGGCTGGGCAGATGTCCCAGACGAAGTGGGCCGTCCACTTTGAGGTTTATCAAGTCTTCAAACCACGGTCTTCGTGGCCATTTGGGCACCACTAATATCACCGGTCCTTGGTGGTTCTCTGTTCTCCGAATTACCTTTCTTATTTATTTATTTATTTAGAATCTTTTCTATACTGTCGTTTAGTAGAATACCGTCACAACGGTTCACATATAGGCATATATAGTACAATGTATACGCAAATGTTCCTATTATTAGAAAGGAGTTGCCTCATGATCTCGGTGACATCGTTTCATAGTAATGGCTAAGAGTTTAGTGATGATTAATCTGACCTGTGACTAAGATAAAGACTGTTAAAATATACATTTAATTTAAAAGGTGCAAAAGACAGACCATGACATACATACATATAATGTGCTAGTGCTGTATGAAGATTTTATGTGTACAGCTTTCAGCGTTTTATTCTCTCTCGCTCTCTTTGTGGGCCAGGGAGGAAACACGTATAAGCAGGAGGTGTCGCAGCCATGGGAGGACCAGCGCATCCGCTCCTTCTGCACCGTGCTCCCTTCTGCGACAGAAGAAGCGTGGGGCCTTCGCATTCCTTCAGGTCCATGTGAGGGGTCCCCCACCGGCGAAAGAGAAGTGTTACTGCGTCCTTGGAGAGTTCCTACTCCCCACGATCTAAGTGTTGATGGCTTAAGAAATCTACTTGGACATTGTCCACTCCCGCAATGTGGGAAGCTGCTAGGCGAGACAGGTGAAGCTCTGCCCAAGCTATCAACTTGTCCACTTCCTGAGACACATGATGGGCTCCTTGTTCCTCCTTGACGATTGATGTACGCCACTGTGGTCGCGTTGTCAGAGAGTATCTTTACAGCTTGATGATGAACTAGGGGGAGGAAGCGTTTCAACGCTAGACAAACTGCTCTGGTTTCCAGTCGATTTATCGGCCAGGTCGCCTGAACTGACGTACACTGGCCCTGAGCCAATTGCATGTGACATATAGCCCCCCCAGCCGGAGAGGCTGGTGTCTGTGGTGATGATCACCCACTGAGGGACCTCCAAGTTTACTTCCTGCAATAAATGCTCCAGACTGAGCCACCAGATCAGGCTGTCCTTGGCCAAATCTGACAGTGGCAGGAGGGCTTGAAACTCCTGGGACACTGGTTTCCAGCGGGAGAGTAAGGCTCTCTGTAATGGTTGCATATGCGCAAAAGCCCAAAGAACCAAGTCGATAGTTGAGGCCATAGAGCCCAGTATCTGAAGATAGTCCCATGCTGTGGGGAGCGGGAGGCAACTGAAGCGTTGTATCTGGAAGATGAGGGACCGGGCGAAGAAAAACCTTGCCCACACTGTTATCGAAGCACATTCCCAAGGTGTCCAGCGACTGCGAGGGAGTGAGGCTGCTCTTGGCGAGATTGACAATCCAACCTAGAGAGCGGAGGAGTCGTAGGACTCTGTCGATGGCCTGCTGACACAGTTTCCTGGACATCGCTCGGATGAGCCAGTTGTCCAGATAGGGATGCACCAGGATTCCCTCTCTTCGCAGGGCTGCCGCCACCACCACCATTACTTTGGTGAAAGTGTGGGGAGCAGTCGCTAGGCCGAAAGGCAGGGCCTGAAACTGAAAATGTTGACGGAGGATCTTGAAGCGCAGAAAAAGCAGGTGGTCCTTGAAGATAGGGTTGTGTAGATAGGCCTCTGTTAGGTCCAAGGAAGCTAGAAACTCTCCTTGGTGAACCGCCGCAATGACGGAACGCAATGTTTCCATCCGGAAGCGAGGAATCTTGAGGGCTCTGTTGACCCTCTTGAGGTGGTGAATTGGACGGAAGGACCCCTCTTCCTTCTTGGGAACTACGAAGTAAACTGGATAATGGCCTGACCCTTGTTCCGTCGGTGGTACCGGAAGGATTGCTCCCAGATCTAGGAGACGGTCGAGCGTCTGAAGCACTATGAACTGCTTCTTCACTGGTCCGCATGGAGGAAAGAGGAACCTGTCCCTTAGGTGGCGAGAAAATTCTAAAGCGTAGCCGTGTTTTACAATATCCAGCACCCAGAGATCCGAGGTAATCTTGACCCACTCCTCGTAGAAAAGGGAGATACGCCCCCTTATCCTGGGGGTCCAAGAGTGGGCCGGCAACACCTTCATTGGGAAGATTGGAAGGGACAGTCTGGGAGAGACCATCCCGGGTTGGCCTCTGGCCCCGAAACAAATGAGACCAGGATTGGGAGAGAGACAAGGGCGGCCTCTTGGAGACCTGTCTGGACTGGCAAAAACGTCGCTGTCCTCCGAAACGGCTTCTGGTGGAGCTGAACGTCCTGGAAGTCCGAGGGCGATCCTCAGGCAACTTATGCACCTTGTTCTCTCCGAGAGATTTAATGATCTGGTCCAGATCTTCTCCAAAAAGCAACTTCCCCTTGAAGGGCAAAGACCTCAACTGAGTCTTGAAAGAGGACTCCGCTGACCAATTCCTTAGCCAGACGAGGCGTCTAGCAGACCACTGAAATCATTGATCTGGCCAGAACCTGGAGGAGGTCGTATAGAGCAACCGCCCCATACGCTATGACAGATTCCAGATGTTCTGCCTGCTGCGCTTCATCCGGAGGTAGCTGTTGTGCACTAAACAGTTGTTGAAACCACCTTTTTTGTCACTTTATTATTATTATTATGAATTTAAATGTAACCGGTTGTTGTATTGTAAACCGGAGTGAAGGCAATGTATGCTATACCTCGGTATATAAACAAATGCTAAATAAATAAATAAATAAATAAATCTGAGACCTGCACTTTGCATGAGTGAACTACAACAGTGGCCCTTACTCCCAGGGGGGACACCTCAAAAATTCTTTTGAGTTATGCCTCCAGCTTGCGGTCTTGAAGATCCCGGAGAGCGGCTCCACCAGTGACCGGAATGGTCGTTCGTCTAGTGACAGCAGAGACAGACACTTCCACTTTGGGAACCTTGAGAAGATCCAGGTACTCTTCCGGAAGTGGGTTAAGTTTGTCCATAGCCCTGGACACTCAGAGTGACATCAGGAGTATCCCATTCTCTGGACAGCATCTCGTAGAAAGGAGAAGCATCTCATGGAAAGAAAAACTTTTGGTGGCGGGCGAAGTCCTGCCAAGACAGGATCCCCTTTCTTAGCTGCTCCACTGGTGCCAGGGGTGGGCTCAGGAGCCTCAATATCCAATTCTTTTAGGACATGAGGAATTAAGGGGTCCAGTTCATCCCGCTGGAAAAGGTGCAGGATTCCTAGGGTCATCTCCTTCAACCTGCATCTGAGACGTCGGATCATCAGGTGCAGGGGCAGGCAAAACAGGATGGGGAACCAGCCAGATCCTGGAGGACCCCGGGGTAGACCCTGCCCCCCCCCCCCCCAAATATCCTGAGGACCTTGACCCCGCAATATCCTGGAACTGGATTTTGCTGTTGCTGCAATCTGGCTAAATAAGCATTATGTAATAGGAGGATAAAGTCTGTTGAAAAAAGCCCGGGGGGGGGGGGGGGGGGGGGGAAGAGCTTGTCGTCCAAGCTACCCTTTCCTCAAAGCTTGACTATTGTAATGCCCTCCTCCTCCTCGGTCTACCCTCATCCACCATCAAACCCTTACAAATGTTCCAAAATGCCATTGCCAGGGTTATCACCAACTCACGGAAAGCTGATCACATCACCCCCATACTCAAAGAACTCCACTGGCTCCCTGTCGCATCCCGTATTCTCTTTAAAATCCTAACCATAGTACACAAATCCATCCACTCGTATAACTAACTGGCTTGACGAACCCTTCTGTCCCATACGCTCTGAACGACCCATTCGATCTGTCAACAAAGGCACCCTCTCTATACCCCCTTTAAAAAAAGCCCCCCTCTCCACAACTAGGGACCGCGCACCATCCATTGCAGGACCCAAACAATGGAACGCCCTCCCCACCTTCCTCAGGCTTGAACCATGCTACTCCAAGTTCAGAAAAAAACTTAAGACGTGGCTCTTTCAACAAGCCTACCCAGACTAACCCTCACCCCTCCCCCCCCCGACCAGCCCTCACCTAACTGGTACCCTTTTGTATATAGGCTCCTGTCAGTATCCTGCTTAAGCCTCCATGTATATACCTGTAAATAGCCTGTTACACTTGTTAAATGCTTTAATTTCAACCTGCCTGCTCTATGTATATTCCTCCCTGTTTCCCCTCCCCGTTGATTGTAATTTCAGCCTACTAGTTACAATGTGAACCGGTATTTATTTATTTATTTAAAGGATTTATATACCGGAGGTTCCTGTATAATATACATATCACCCCGGTTTACAATGAACAGTAAATGTATGATGTATGCTTACTAATGCCGGTATATAAAAGTTTCAAATAAATAAATAAATATCGGGGGGGGGGGGGGGGGGGGGGGCCTGAAGTTGCTCCCGAAGGTGTAGCCAGGTCCAGAGGTTTCACAGGGGTCGAGATCGGCGGTGGTGAAATTCCTGTGTCTAAATCCTCAGAGGGCTACGCTGGAGCCGCCAGCACAGAATCTAAAATGGCCACCGTTCCCGCATCAGATGGGAATGGGGCGGCCGCGACCGCCCCCCCCAGAGTCCAGCATGTCTGAGACCGCGCTGCCGCGCGAGGAGCCAGTGCCAAGGGACCCTCCCCGCCGGGGAAGCACCTTGAGCATATGCCTTCTCTAGAGAGCCAGGATCCGGGCTCTCCACAGGCACCAAATCGTGAAAATCGCAGCATGGGGGGAGGGAGAAAAGCAGAGAGCTGCCGAGAATCACCGTGGAGAGAGAGCGGGTAAGCAAAAACCTCCGCTCTGAGGAAAAACCAACGCCTTAGTAACTCCCTCTCTTGATTAATAAATTATTTCCTTCGAGCAGAGGAATTTTATTTAAGGGTTTTTATATACCGCAGCACGTTAACAACATCACGTCGGTTCATTTTAACTCTATGGTAAAAATACTTTTACCGGCCTTTCTTCTTTCCAGCTTGTTGCAAGCTTCCAAGTTCTCTCCCCCTGTTGATTGTAACTTTGACTTATTCCTACTTATTGTTATCTTTCGTTTACGTGAATTTGTTACTCTAGTTTTTTCCCTTTGTTAAACTGTAAACCGATCCGATATGGTAATTTACTATGAAGGTCAGTATAAAAAAACTGTTAAATAAATAAATAAATAAAATAACATAGCAACAGGCTTTACAGTAAGTTTCATATCTAACAGAGATTGGACTAACATGGACATTTCAAAATAGGAAAACAGGGAAAGGATAAATATTTTGGTTAAGAATAGGAGTTCAACAAGGGGAATCAATATTTGGTAAAAATTCAGAGCTCAACTAGTGGAGTTAACCCGTATGACGAGTTAGTGCAGGACAAAGGGGATATGCCATGGTGAGGTACACCAGCGAAATTATAGGAACGGCGGGAGGCGGGACCCAGGGGGAAAGGGGGAAGGGGCAGGGAAAGAGAACGGGGGGGACGTGAGGGGGGTTCAGAAATCAGTGTGGTAAAGGGGGGAAAATCAGGAAATCAGGAAGCATTGAGTCAGTCAGGGTATGCTATTTTGAATAGCCAGGTTTTAAGATTCTGTTTGAATTTCTTATGGCATGGTTCCTGGCATAGGTGAGAGGGCATTTTGTTCCAATGGGTAGTTCCTGCTATGATGAATGAGCGCTCTCTAGTGGTGACATGCTTAGTAAGTTTGGGAGAGGGTGTCTGGCGTTTCGCTTGGTGTTGTGCTCTTGTTGGCCTGGTGGGTTTACGAAGGGAGACATGTTCAGGGAATCGTTGCATGTTTTGGTTATGGATGGCTTTGTGTATGAGGGTGAGGGATTTATATATTATATATTATCCTAGAGGCTACTGGGAGCCAGTGAAGGGGTAATGTGATCATGCCGGTGAGTGTTAGTGAGAATGCTGAAACTGCCCCGAGGAATGCGGCTTCTCAGGGCAGCTAGGCGTTGGTAAAGGGGGAAAGGTTGGACCACCAACTTCACCCCAAAGAATTCGAAAATATTTACAATCTGTGGAGAAAATGAGACAGAACTTACCCACAAGAAGAATACAAGGTAGAAATGGAAACAGTTCTGCCTGCAAGCTCCTTAGTGCTTAAGCACCGAGAGCTGCAACTAACTGCTTTCTCTATTATTTTTTTTTTTGTATTAAACTCGATCCATCCTCAGAATGAACAAGAGCAAAAGAGAAAATAGAAAGGCTAATGTTCTATCTATAAAAGTAAAGAGGGGGAACCGCAGGTTTTAACACTTGCATCTGCTGGAGTCAGAAGAATACTGAAGAGGGCGCAGAGGGTGCACCTGCTTATATGAGGGCACCCTACGAGTTTTCTCCGACTCCATCTGCTGGAAGGGGGACATAACCCACTGTCTGGATTGATCCGGGTACGTACAGGGAACATATGTATAAATAATGTGTATATGAGAAAGAAGAGTCCAGACAGGCTGCTGACCCAGAAAGAAGAGGCTCTATAGGCCACTGATGCATCCCATCCTTCCAGCAGCCTGAGTGAGACCACACAACCCCCTATCCCCCCCCCCCCAATTCCTGCAGATTCCAGGAAAAGAGAGAGCATGCGTGTGTGAGAGAGTGCACATGCGTGTGTGAAACAGCAGAGTTGCTTACCTGTAAAGGAAAATTAGTTTCTTACCTGATAATTTTCGTTCCTGTAGTACCAAGGATCAGTCCAGGACACCTGGGTTGTGACTCCGCACCAGTAGATGGAGACAGAGCAAAACTTGTCGGGTTGAGTCATATGACTCAACCCGACAAGTTTTGCTCTGTCTCCATCTACTGGTGCGGAGTCACAGCCCCTCAGTCATACGTAATGTCACAGCCCCTCAGTCATACGTAATGTCAAAGTAGAAACCCAATAAGGCAACCATGGCTACCTTACAAAACTTGCTATTTAAACGGAAATAATTCCAAACCCCTTCGGGAACCAGACTCCCCAACCGGGAGAGCGAAACAAACAAGCGGTTAGCTGACGTAAACAACGATGAGCGGACTCTCCGTTACTTTAGCGTAGCACTGCGGGCGGGATCCTGGACTGATCCTTGGTACTACAGGAACGAAAATTATCAGGTAAGAAACTAATTTTCCTTTCCCTGTACGTACCAGGATCAGTCCAGAACACCTGGGATGTACCAGAGCCAACTTACCGAGGGTGGGAAGCAGAGAGTCCCGCTCGGAGTACCCTCTCTCCAAACCCTCCGGCCTCAGTAGCCTGAACATCCAGCCGGTAATGTCTAATGAAGGTATGCAACGACTTCCAGGTAGCCGCCCTACAAATCTCGAGGCGACACCTGAGAAGATTCCGCCCAAGAAGCAGCGTGGGACCGCATCGAATGAGCCCTAAGACCCACAGGCGGTGGTTTTCCCCGCACTATGTACGCGGAGCCAATGGCCTCCTTGAGCCAACGGGCGATCGTCGTACGGGACGCTGCAGAACCTTTCTTTGGGCCCGAAGTTAGTACAAACAGATGATCCGTCACCCGAAAAGGATTAGTGACCTCTAGATAGTGAAGAAGAGACCTCCGCACATCAAGTTTTCGTAATTCTCTCGTTTTTGGGTCCGAAGACTCCCCGACCGCGAAAGCGGGAAGCTCAACGGATTGATTCACATGAAAGGCCGACACGACTTTAGGCAGAAAGGAAGGGACCGTCCGCAAGGAAAACCCCTGAATCGGAAATGCGCAAAAACGGCTCCCTACAGGACAGCGCCTGCAATTCCGAAACACGGCGTGCTGACGCAATCGCCACCAGGAATACGGTCTTCAACGTGAGATCCTTGACTGTAGCGCACTTCAAGGGCTCAAACGGCGCTGAGCATAAGGCGGAGAGAACCCAGTTGAGGTTCCAAGACGGACAAGGTGGACGCAACGGAGGACGGAGGTGTTTAGCCCCCCGAAGGAAACGGGAAATATCCGGGTGAAGAGCCAGGGAGGTTCCCCGGACCTTACCACGCAAACAACCAAGCGCCGCCACTTGGACCCGAAGTGAACTGCACGCTAAGCCTTTGGCCAGTCCCGCCTGGAGAAAAGCCAGAATATCGGAAACAGCCGCGGAAGTGGGATCCAGACCCCGCTGCACGCACCATTCCTCAAAGACTACCCATACCCGGACATAAGCCAGGGACGTAGACTGCTTCCTGGACCTCAGCAGCGTAGCTACTACTGCGTCCGAGTAACCTTTTCTCTTCAACCGATTCCTTTCAAAAGCCAAGCCGCGAGACAGAAGTGATCCGCATCCTCCAAACAGACGGGGCCCTGATGCAGGAGCCCCGCGAACCTCTGGAGACTAAGGGGAGTCGCCACCGACAACTGGATGAGGTCTGCGAACCACGGTCACGCGGCCACTCCGGCACTACCATGATCACGGTGGAAGGGTGCAATTCTATGCGCCGCAGGATCTTGCCGATCATGGGCCACGGCGGAAACACGTATAGTAGCACATCCGTCGGCCAGGAAAGCACCAACGCGTCGACCCCTTCTGCTCCCCTTTCTCGACGTCGACTGTAAAACCTCGGGGCCTTCGCGTTGTGCCACGTGGCCATCAGATCCATGTGGGGCATTCCCCAGTTCTTGCAAATGAAGAGGAACGCCTCGTCCGCCAGCTCCCACTCTCCGGGATCCAGGCGGTGGCGGCTGAGAAAATCCGCCTGGACGTTGTCGACTCCTGCTATGTGAGACGCCACGATATTGCTGAGATGTTGCTCCGCCCAGGCCATCAAGAGCCGCGCCTCCTCCGCCACTAGAGGGCTTCTTGTCCCGCCTTGGCGATTGATGTAGGCCACGGTGGTTGCGTTGTCCGACAACACTCGGACCGCCTTTCCTCGTACCAGCGGCAGGAATGCTCGCAGTGCCAGGCGGACCGCTCTGGTCTCTAGTCGGTTGATAGACCACTGGGTCTGCGACTCTGACCACAGACCTTGAACCGACTTCCCTTGGCAAACTGCACCCCAGCCGGAGAGACTGGCATCCGTGGTCACCACTGTCCAGTTGGGCACCAGAAGGGACACTCCACAGGAGAGATGACTGGAATCCAGCCACCAGAGCAGACTGGATCGCGCCTGGCCCGCGAGTGGGAGCGGTAGGTGGAAATCCTCTGAAACTGGCTTCCAGCGGGATAGCAACGAGGACTGCAACGGCCGCAGGTGAGCGAACGCCCAAGGGACCAACGCAAGCGTGGAGGCCATAGACCCCAGAACCGTCAGGTAATCGCAGACGGCATAGGGACAAAAGACGCCGCACCTGAGACTGCAGCTTGCATATCCGTTCTTGGGATAGGACCACCTTGCCCTGTTTCGTGTCGAAAACGGCTCCAAGATATTCCAAGGACTGGGTGGGTGCCAGTTGACTCTTGTTGTAGTTGACCACCCAGCCCAGGGACTGCAAGAGCTGAAGTACCCTGGCCACCGCCTGCCGACACTGACTCTCTGACTTCGCCCGAATCAGCCAATCGTCGAGGTAAGGGTGGACCAGAAGGCCTTCCCGACGCAACTGCGCCGCCACTACCACCACTTTCGTGAATGTCCGAGGAGCTGTTGCGAGGCCAAACGGGAGAGCCCGGAACTGGAAGTGCCTTCCCAGGATGCAGAACCGTAGGAACCGCTGGAACGATGGCTGAATGGCCACGTGAAGGTACGCTTCTGTGAGATCTAGGGAAGCCAGGAATTCGTCTGGGCGCACCGACGCGACCACCGAACGAATTGTCTCCATTTTGAAGTGAGGAACGCGAAAGCACCTGTTGACTCCTTTTAGATCCAGGATTGGTCTTGAAATGCCGTCTTTCTTGGGGACTATGAAGTAAATGGAGTAGCGTCCCTTGCCGTGCTGATTGACAGGGACGGGGGAAATGGCTTCCAGGCTTTCCAGTCGTTGGATGGTGTCTAGAACCGCCGCCCTCTTCCTGGGGTCCTTGCAGGGCGAGACCAGGAATTTGTCCGCTGGGATGCGAGCAAAATCTAACGCGTAGCCATGTCTTATCACGTCGAGGACCCACTGATCCGACGTCATGCTGGCCCATTCCTCGAAAAATAAGGTTAACCGCGCCTCCACGTTTGGGATGACTTGCTGAGGCCGCGACGAGGGATGGGCCGGCCGAACTTCATTGGGAAGGCTTGGACCCCGCACCCGGCGGGGCCCCTCCTTGTCTGCCGTAACGTTTCCCCCGAAAGGACTGCTGCCACTGAGTGTTTCGAGAGGAGGACGGCCTGTACGAAGGCCCGGTGGATCTTTGAGGCTGCGACTTCCTGGGCCCCCGAAAATGGGACCTGCCAGGAAACAAAGACCGCGTCCTGGCCCTATCCTCAGGCAGTTTAAATGCCCTGTTCTCACCCAGGGAAACCATTAAATCGTCCAACTCCTTGCCAAACAGCAATTTCCCCTTGAAGGGTAGTGCCCCGAGGTGAGCCTTGGAAGAGCCATCCGCTGCCCAGTTGCGCAGCCATAGGAGATGGCGCGCCGACACCGCCGCCACCATGGACCTAGCTGACGTGCGCAGAAGATCGTGAAGCGCATCTGCCCCATACGCTATTGCCGCCTCCAATCTGTCTGCCTGAGCAGCCTCATCCGCAGACAGACCCGCATTCGCTTGAAGGACCTGGGCCCAGCGCAGGCTAGCTCGCATAGCGAAGTTAGTGCAGATTGCAGCCCGCACCCCTAGGGCGGATACCTCAAAAATCTTCTTAAGTTGTACCTCCAACTTCCTGTCTTGAATATCCCGGAGGGCCGTTGCTCCCGTGACCGGGATGGTAGACCTCTTCGTGACTGCGGACACCGCTGAATCCACTTTTGGGAGCCTGAGAAGCTCCAGCGCCTCTTCTGGCAATGGGTAGAGCTTATCCATGGCCTTGCTGACTTTCAAACCTAGCTCCGGAGTATCCCATTCCCGGAATAGGATATCCGTCGACGAAAAATAAAATGGAAAAGCAACTGCCGGCCCTGTCAGACCTAGCAGAACGGGATCCATGTTGGCCTCTTGGCGGACCACCACAGGTGGGGCCTCAATCCCCAGCTCCTGGAGAATGGCCGGGATGAGAGGCGACAGTTCCTCCCTGCGGAACAGGCGGACTACCTTGGGGTCATCCCCATCGACGGCCTGTGCTCCTTTTCCCGCACTGGGCTGGGCAGACCCGTCCGCCACCCCCTCCTCGGCCCCCCTCAGGGGCTCCTCGGAAGAATCCGTATCCGCCCCGGAGGAATCTGCTGAATCCGACTCCTGCGGCACCCCGCGTGGGAGCCGCTTCCCCCAGGACGGCTCCTGTGCGCTCTCCGCAGCTTTCCTAGCTTTTCTCTTCCTCGGTGGGGCCTTGAGAGAACTTTCACGAGAGACTCCCCCCGTCTGCGCTTGCTGCGCTTGTATCTGAGGACTTTGCGCAGTAAAAGCGCAAAATCCTCCGAGAAGGAGCCTGAATCCGACGAATCGCCAACGGAATCCCCCCGGGACCGAAGCCCCTCCGAACCGACCTCCCCCGCCGTGCCCTGCTGCGGGGAAAGCGCGGGAGGCAAAGCCGAAGCCCCCACAGTCTCCCGCGCAATTTTGCGGCCGGTGGCCAAGATGGCCGCCACTCCTGCACTAAGCGGGAACAGGTCCTGGGGCCTATCTGAGGAGCCCCCACCTCGCGGCGGCGATCGCGCAACCCTGGAGCGAGCCCCCCCCGAGGTGCCCCAGACGACCCCTCATCTCCCGGGACACAGGCTGAGCAAAGGCCGTCCCGGGACAGGCACGCGCACTCACGCCGAGCCGCAGGCCCTACACGTCGCACCATGCGGCATGCCGGCGACCGCGGGAAAACAAAAAAAAACAGAGACACGCGCCGAAATTAAAATAATTAAAATAAAATAATCCGGCGACCTTCCCCCTGCCGACGATGCCCCCCCCCCCCCCCCCCCCCGAGAGGAACGGAGCGGCAACGCAAGGCAACGGAGAGCCGACAAAAATAAAAGCAGCAAACCTCTTTTTTTTTTTTTTTTTTTACAAGCTTGTCGCTGTCCCTGGTTCTGGAGCCCTTCTTCCTGCAGGGGTGAGTGAACCGGGCTCCCCGGTGTCACCCCTGACGCTGCCACTAGCTAAGCCGGGTCCTCGACCCTAGCAGCGGCCTCGACCAGGGGGGGGGGGGGTGGTCCCCTCAGAACCTCTCAACCCCCCTGGGAGGCAGGGCGGCCGGGACTAAAAGAAATAAAACCCAATTTGGAACAAAAACTACAAACTAGGCTTATCTAAAACCGATAAAACAAACCCTGACTAACTGCCAAAATCAGGTCAGGCAGGGCTGTGACTGCACCTGCACCATCTACTGGAGACAGAGTAAGACTGAGAGGCTGTGACTGGCACAGGGTCATATATGACTCAACCCGACAAGTTTTGCTCTGTCTCCATCTACTGGTGCGGAGTCACAACCCAGGTGTCCTGGACTGATCCTGGTACGTGCAGGGAACAGGTGTTCTCCCAGAAAAGCAGGATGTTAATCCGCACAGATGGGTGACATCAGATGGAGGCCAGCACAGGATACTTTTGTCTAAGTGAAACTTTGACTGGCACGTTGAGCATGCTCAGCATGCCACTAACCCTGCAGCCACCAGGGATCCCCCTTCAGTCTCGTTTGTAGCAAAAATATGAGAGAAAAATAAAACAAAAGCGAACCCAACTCCGCAGGGTGGCGGGCAGATTTCGTGAGGGCTAACATCCTGCTGTCCTGGAAGAATTTCCCTATTCCCAGAGGGCTTACAATCTACTTTGTACCTGAAGCAATGGAGGGTAAAGTGACTTGCCCAAGGTCACAATGAGCGACAGTGGGACTGGTCTCCTGGTTCATGCCTGCTACTCTAACCACTAGGCTATTCCTTCACTCCAGTACTTTTTTTTTTTTTTTTGCAGAATTTTGTATTATATAATGCTCCTGGTAGTAGAGGGCATTCACGATGCTGTTACTGAGGTAAAACCAGAATCTGAAATTTTTTTTTTGTTTTTAATGGTGAATGGTAAAGGGAAATTGACCCTGCTCCACTTTGCACCCTTTGTTGGGGGAGTTTCTGTAAATACAGGATATTTAAATTAGAACTTGAGGTGCAGGGTTTATATTGGGATTTTGTCCCACTCCCATATAGAATTTGTATTGAATTGATGTTCTTGAATAATTTTAGTGGTAATTTTATTAGACAGTTGAAACTGTCCAGGGATTTCTCTCTTACTTAAGAGGTTCTTCTGTCTAGAGATGCCACTGACATGCATGCCCAGCACCTTTCGACAATGGTGCAAAATGGTGTAATGATGCCTCTTGCTTTATCAGCAGGAGTGTCCCGTCTCTCCATTTATTTATTATTTATTTATTTAGCATTTTTATATACCGACTTTCCAATAACAGAATTACTGATCAATTCGGTTTACATTTTAACAGAACAATAACATTGACAAGTAAATGTCTTACAAAGAACAGGTCGATATAACTTGGATAAGTAAATATGGGGTTAACCAGTAAAGATACATTGCCTAATGTAAGTAAAAGTAAAAGATACAGTGCCTAATGTAGGTTAAACAAACAGTTGCTAATTATAAGACTAGGTTATCTCCATGTATGGAATGTGGTAACAAAGGTGTGCGTAAGCTACTGGACCCCCAACAAGATTGTCTTAACAGGAGGCTGGTTCCCTGTCACAGAACAAGATATAGCAGAGTTGCTTATATGTTATATATGTTCTCCGAGGACAGCAGGATGGCAGTCCTCACACATGGTGACCTCATCGGATGGAGCCCCGGTTTGGAACTTTGATCTCAAAGATTCTACAACTTTCAAACATGCCCTACTGAGCATGTGCAACTGCAGTTAACACCTTACCCCCTAGGCAGTCCCTCAGCCATGATATAGCTCATACAAGGAGAAATCAACTTCCAGGGAAGGCAGGTGGGTTTTGTGAGGACAAACATCCTGCTGTTTTCTGAGAACACCTGTTACAAGTAAGCAACTCTGCTTTCTCCAAAGACAAGCAGGATGTGTTTGGGTACTTGCCAGGTACTTGTAGCCTGGATTGGCCACTGTTGGAAACAGGATGCTGGGCTTGATGGACCCTTGATCTGACCTAGGATGGCAATTTCTTGTTCTTATGGTAGTCGTCACACATGGGTGATTCCCAAACTATAGGCTGTCCAAACAGGACAAAGAGGGGAAAATCACACAGTGCTGAAAGCACCACCTCTCTCCCTTTTACCTGTAAGGCAGCCGACCCACAAAGAGGTCTAGGCAGGAAGAGAATTGGGTTCTACAAAAAGAAAGCAGAGTTGCTTACCTGTAACAGGTGTTATCCCAGGACAGCAGGATGTAGTCCTCACATATGGGTGACGTCACTGGCTGGAGCCATATCACGGAAAAATGTCAAAGTTTCTAGAAACATTGACTGGCACACTGAGCATGCCCAGCATGCCATTATCCCTCGGGCCACAGGGGTCTCCCTTCAGTCTTGTTTGTAGCAAAAGGTGTGAGCGAAAAATAAAATAAAACTTTTCAGACCCAACTCTGCGGGGTGGCGGGTGGGTTTCGTGAGGACTACATCCTGCTGTACTGGGATAACACCTATTACAGGTAAGCAACTCTGCATTATCCCAGGACAAGCAGGATGGTAGTCCTCACATATGGGTGACTAGCAAGCTACAGGCAGAGTCATATTGTAATTGAACCAACAGCACATAACTTGTGCAACAGGCACAACAACTGGTGTACTGTTGGGGAAAAAAATGAGGCAGCCTGAATCACAGCAGGTGGATATGGAAGGAGTTAAGGCTATACTGGAAACAAGTTCTTTAAGACAAATTGGCCAAAGGCTGAATCTTGGCGTCCTTCCTTGTCCAAGTGTAATGGGATGCAAATGTGTGGAGAGCTCCATGTTGCAGCCCTGCAGATGTCAGCAATCGGCACTGAATGATAGTGTGCTGCTGAGGTTGCCATGGCTCTCACTGAGTGCGCCTTCACTTGTCCCTGGAGAGGAAGACCTGCATTGTCATAGGAGAATCCGATACAGTCTGCTAGCCAATTAGAGTTTGTTTGCCCACTGCAACTCCTGGTTTGTTTTTGTCAAAAGAAACAAAGAGTTGGGTGGATTTTCTATAGACTGCAGTGCAGTCTAGGTAAAAGGCAAGTGCACGTTTACAGTCCAAAGTGTGCAAAACCTTCTCGCCTTGGTGAGAGTGAGGTCTTGGAAAAAATGTGGGCAAGACTATAGACTGATTCAAGTGGAAGTCAGTAACTACTTTAGGAAGGAATTTAGGGTGAATACGGAGTACCACCCAGTCATGTAGGAACCTGGTATAGGGTGAGTATGTAACAAGTGCTTGTAACTCACTAACCCATCTAGTGGATGTAATGGCTACTAGAAAGAGTACTTTCCATGTAAGAACTTTAACATCAAAGGAATCTATAGGCTCAAACGGGGAGCGCATGAGTCTTGTAAGGACTATATTTAGGTCCCATTCAGTGACTGGTGGCTGTAAAGGGGGCTTAAGTTGTAATAGACTCCTCATAAAATCTACTCACTAGGGGTTGTGCTGTTACCGTGGCATCCCCTACTCCCTTGTGGTATGCTGAGATGGCACTCAGGTGTACCCTCACCAAAGAGGTCTAGAGATCAGAGTCTTAAATGTGGCAGAGATAGTCTAATAAAGATGGAGTGGGGCAGGAGAAAGGGTCTACACCTTTTTGTGTGCACCATATGGTAAATCTTTTCCACTTAGAACTATAGGACTTTTGTGTGGAAGGCTTTCGTGAAGCTACTAGTACGTAAGAGACGTCAGTTGAAAGGTTGAGCGGTTGAAGGATCAAGCTTTCAACATCCAAGCTGAGAGGGATAGGGTCTGAAGGTTTGGATGGCGTAATATGCCTTGGTTCTGAGTTATGAGAGTGGGTGTGCGCCCAGGCGAATTAGTTCTCTGATAGAGAGGTCGAGAAGTATGAGAAACCACACTTGTCGAGGCCAATATGGGGCTATGAGTATCATTGATCCTTTGTCCTGTCGTAGCTTCACGAAAGTCCTGGTTATGAGCGGTATCGGGGGACATGGGTATAAGAGGCCTGAGTTCCAGGGGCGAGCAAAGGCGTCCATGGCTAACTTGTCTCGCTGCTTGTGCAGGGAGCAGAATCTGTCCACTTTGTGATTCAGTTCGGACGCAAAGAGGTCTATCATTGGCTGACCCCAGCGTTGAAAAATTCTGGACGTTACTACAGGATCCAGGGACCACTTGTGGGGATGGAACTGTCTGCTGAGGCGATCTGCTACTTCGTTCTGTATTGCCTACCAGATAAGTGGCCCGAAGAAATATGGAATGAGCTAGGGCCCAGTCCCAGATCTGCGCAGCTTCTTGGCAGAGGAGATAAGAGCCCGTGCCTGTTTGTTCAGGTACCACATGGCACGGGCTCTTGTTCAGTGTACCTGTTTGTTCAGGTACATTGTGTTGTCTGTTTGAATGAGAACAATCTTGTGTGAAAGGCAGTCCTTGAACGCATAGAGCGCATAACGTATAGCTCGAAGCTCTAAGAAGTTGATCTGAAATGTTGCTTTGAGCTTTGTCCAAGTATCTTGAGTTTGAAGATTGTTCACATGTGCTCCCCAACCCAAAGTTACTTGCGGAACTAGTTGCTGGAAGGGTAGACCTGTTAGCAAGTTGTTCTTGTTCGTCCACCATAGATGTGATAAACGTAATTGGTGGGTTATTTGAATTTGAGATGAGAGTGCTTGAGTGGCTTGAATCCACTGATTTTTTAAGTCCATTGAGTTATTCTCATGGCCAGCCTGGCCATAGGAGTGACATGGACCGTGGAAGTCATGTGCCCTAGCAATGTCAGGAATTGATTCTTTTTGTGCAAAGATACCGCTAGTTTGGAGAGTACATCTGCGCAATCTTTTGGCAGGAAGGCTCTGGCCACTGTAGTGTCCAAATCTGCTCCAATGAAAGTCAGTCGTCCAGATAAGGATGAACATACAGCCCTTCCTTCCGGAGCTGAGCTGCCATCACTTTGGTAAAGGTCCTGGGCACCGTGGCCAGTCCGAACGGCAGGGCCCTAAATTGAAAATGCTTCCCCCATGATGAAGCAGCGAAGAAACTTCTGGTGGTCGGATCTGATGCCGATGTGCAAGTACGCTTCCGTGAGATCTAGAGACGCCAGGAACTCTCCCTTGTGAATCAACACAATGACCGATCTGAGGGTCTCCATGCGAAAGCACGGGACTCAAAGGCATCTGTTGACTCTCTTGAGATCGAGGATGGGTCGAAAGGTGCCTTCCTTCTTTGGTACCACGAAGTAAATGGAGTAGTGTCCCTTGCGCCACTCCACGGGAGGAACTGAACAAATTGCACCGAGGAGGCGCTGCAGGGTGTCCTGTACCGCCCTCTGCTTTTCTGCATATGAGCATGGAAAAACGAGAAAACGGTTGCGAGGGCGTCGTACAAAATCTAACACGTAGCCGTGTCTTATGATGCTGAGGACCCACTGGTCGGACGTTTGTTTTACAAGGAATGGGTCAAACAGACAACCTGCTCCCAACCAACAGAACTGAGGAAAGGGCCATCCTGGCATCATTGGAAGACTTAGGTCCTCCCGCTGCTTGGGGAGCACCTGCTCTTCCGAAGTGGCGCCCTCGAAAGGATTGTGACCAGGATTGTTGCCTTCCCAAGTTCTGGCGAAAGGAAGTACCAGACGACTGCAATGACCGGAATCTCCTATTCCCCCAAGAACGTGACCTAGAGGAAAAGGAACTCCTCGCTCTAGGCTTGTCCTCAGGAAGCTTATGGACCTTATTCTCCCTTAAGGATTGAATCATATCTAGGTCCTTTCCGAAGAGGAGTTTGCCTTTACAAGGCAGACAGCCCAGCTGAGCCTTCGATGAAACGTCCACTGCCCAGTTCCAAAGCCACAACAATCGGCGAGCCAAGACCACGGATACCATAGACTTGGCCGAGGTTCGTAAAAGATCATAAAGCGCATCCGCAATGTAAGCCACCGCTGCCTCTAGACGACCGGCTTGAATGGCCTCCTCTGAAAGCAAGGGGCAATTCTGCAAGTGCTGGACCCAGCAGAGTCCTGCCCGCAAGGAAAAACTGCTGCACATGGCAACCCGGACCCCCAGCACCAAGACTTTGAATATCTTCTGAACTTCCAGCTTACGATCTTGAAGGTCCTTGAGGGCTGTCGCCCCCATAACTGGAATCATGGCCTTTTTGGGAACCTGCAGCAGATCCAGAGCCTCTTCTGGTAAGGGGTACAGCTTGTCCATCGCTTTACTGACCTTGAGGCCCAAGTCTGGAGTATTCCACTCTCTGAATAACAAATCCGTAACTGAGAGGGGAAACTGAAAAGACTTGGTCGGACCACGGAGACAGACCATGACTGGATCGATCGAGCCCATGCGGGAGTCCACCGGAGGGGGCCTCAATACCCAACTCCTCCAAAATTGCAGGAATAAGAGGGCCAAACTCTTCTCTCCTAAAGAGACAGACCACCTTAGGATCACCCCCCTCCACTTGGGAGCCAGGATTAGATTGAAGACTCTGGACCTTCTCTACTGCATCCTGAGGAGGTCGGGCCCCAGGCTCTGGGTCCGAGGACTCCGAGGACTCTGAAGAAGATTCCGGTCGCGGATGAGAGGAGCTGGTCCAGAGGGTGCGCTTAGGTTTAGGAGCCCCCACAGCCTCTGCTGACCTAGCTCTTGTAAGAGGTAGCGCTGCCGTTTTCTCCAAAGACTGGACTGCGTGGGAATTCAGCTGCCCTGCCCCTCGCATGCTTCCTCACAGACCTCCGGGCCTTGAAAACCCTATGCAGCAGGAGGATGAAATCCGAAGAAAAAGATAAGGAGTCTGAAGACCCCTCGGTGTTCTCCTCTGCCGCCCCAACATTTCCAGCCCCAGCGCCACCCCCCTCGGGGTAAAGGGCTTCGGGGAAAGAGGAGGGGAATCCCCTCCCCCATCGCTGCACGCATTGCCGCGCGAAAGGTGGCTTCCGTTCCCGCACTAAGCGGGAATGGATCAATGGTAGCAGGCCGCAACTGCTTGGGTCTCGCAGGTACTCGGCGTGGCCCTGAAACACCGCTCTGAACCGCCAAAGACGTGCCTTCCCTTTGGGGAGGCAAGCGGAACAGACCCCATCGCGTGAAACGTGGGCGTACGCATCCCCGCAGGCCGTAACCACGCGGCATTGGGACCAGAAGAAAAGCAGGCCTTATCACGTGGCAGCAGAGGAAAATGAAAGGCACGATCGACCGCCAAAAGAGCCGCTATGGCAAGAGAAACCGGCACCAAGGGAGGAGCAACGCTGCGAAACAAAAAGAACGCTCGGCACTGGTTTTTTTGTTTTTTAAACCTGGTCAGCCGCTGTCCACAACACGGGTCCTGAACCGAATGAGGAGAGTGAGCGGGCTCACCGGTATCACCTCAGTGGCTTATGGGAGCTGCAGGAGGATCCTCGACCCCCGGCTCCACTAGCCTCAATTCCAGGGGGATGGTCCCCTCAGGACCTGCCAACCCCCTGGGAGGCTTCACACTAAAAACTAACTTTAAACCCTTTTTTTTTTTTTTTTTTTTTACATAGACCAGCTAAAATAGCCTCTAAAAGCCTATCTAACCTCTGTTATTTATACTTTTTTTTTTTTTTTTACAACTACAGACTGCAATATTTTGCACCTCCACCATCTGCTGGAGACAGAGAAATAGTGACAGACTGTGGGTGGCACCTCAGGGTATAGGGCAGAGTCAGTCAAAACTTCTCTGTCTCCATCTGCTGGTGGGGAGGCAAAATCCAGGAGTCTGGACTGATCCGGGTACAAGCAGGGAATGGGAACTGGGGCCTCACAATCCCAACAAACCTTTTAACTCTCCAGGTAAGAGCTGAGTTACAATCACTGATCGCTGAGGTTCAGAAGCAACTAGTTTGCCACTTGCAGCAACCCTGAGATGGGTAGTACACCACAGTAATCAATGGAGGGACTCCAGCAAAAACGATCCAATGACAGCCACTACTGTACCCCAGTCCTGGCCTAAAGGAGATGCACAGATTCAAAAGAATCAAGGCTCCAGTTCGGCGATAAACTTGCAAGGGACGGAGTCCCAGGGGCTTCTCCACAAAAGGGATTTATATTACAGGAGGGTCAAAAGACATATTCCTCTTCTGGGGAAAGAGAAGACTCCCGACACTACCCTCCTGGTATCTACTTCCATAGGAGTCTGACCAGAAATACAGTCTTAGGTCAATCCTGTGGCTGTGGCGCACAAGCTGTTTTGCTCGCCACAAAGGAAACACGCACCCCCATATAGTAGAGGGCAACTGGAAGAATAGTGCTCTCCGCTATAAAAGCAGCCTGACTAGTATTCATACAGCAGTATCCCATCCAATGGATAGCGGCACACCACAGCACAGCAAGGACCTAGCACTAACTGTTGGAGTCTGTGGCAGCGTGCTCTCAAAAAGCAATGAAAGTTTGTGATGGTGCCATTTCCCTCATGGAATGGCAGCAGTGAAGCCCATGACAACCAACAGTGCCCTGGTGCTCTGCAATCATGTCCTGTGGCATCTGGTCATGAAGACTGGTGCCCACTGTGGTGATGGCACCCATAGGGCTCAGTGTTCTCACGTTCACCGACGATGGATCACATCAATGGCACCAAATGATGCTGCACCCAGGGCTTTCAAGGCATTTGACCTTGACTTGATCAGTTTGATGGTACATAGAGCCGCCACAAGTGCCCATGGACATTGCCAGCCCAGCAGCACCGACAGAGACCCCCGGTGCCTAAAGGCATCGATGTACCGGCGGTACCAAGGATTCCATTGGTGCCTGCAGGCAGAGGCTCTGCAACACCAACACTTCTCAGAAGTGCCAAAAGAAACCAATGACTGCCGGCGCCATAGACTATTCCCCTCGGCTCACCTATACATCCAAGGGCATCGATGCTGCAAGCTCAATGGCATCCCTCCCCAAAACGTATGCCCCAGCATACTTGGAGATAAGGCGCATTTCTCACATATAGGCGAGGGGGTGAGATTAGGATGAATAGCTCTTATCTGGGAATAATAGCGCGTGAGGAGTTTATACTGAGTTTCCCTAAGATCTTGGCCACTCGCGATCGTTGAGATGCGCTTAAAACAAAAGAGCATATTGTGCTACAGTCATGTCAAGAGGGAGCACCCTTCCACTGCAATAAGAACCCCTCGAAGTTCAGGACAGGCTTCCAACTTAAAAGAAGCTTGTAGAGTAGGAAATAGAATGAGGAAAGAGGTCTTCCATATCCAGTATGTCGGAAAGATTCTCTTTGAACACTATTCCAGTCCTGAACCCGCAGGGACCTGATGTAACTCCGGATTTGAAAGTAGGCAAATATATACATTTCAGGTAGAGCAAGTACTTCGCAGAGAGTGGGAAATATTTTAAACCTTACCCCCCACCACCCCCCCACTCCTCAGAAAGAAGTTGTCTTAACCACTTCAACTCACATGAGGCCCAATGAGAAAAAATACTCCTTTTAAGCCCTGCAGTAAAAGCAGGATTGCCACACAAAGGGAGGAATTGAGATACCATGCAATCTAAAGTAAGGGCCTTACAGAGATATCTCCATGCATAAAGCAGGGGGAAATATAGCAAGTTTTTTGGGGGGGGGTGGTTGTTTTTTTTTGTTTTGTTTTTTTTTTTAAAGGCAGGGGTCAACCATGGGGAAGCATGCAAGAAGGAGCAAAGCATAAGCCCAGATGGTAAAAGCGACTGTTCAAAAGCAAGAGGCGTAAAAAACGTTTCCAACATCCAGTCAGCAATGTGGCATAAATTATATGCTATATAATTTCAAATCCGCAAGGCCTAACCCGCCGCCTTCCTTCTTCCGACATATAACCAACCAGGACAATCGGGGTCTTTTGTTTTTCCAGATGCAACAAACGATAGACACCCGCCAATTCTTGATTAGTGAAAGCACAGGGTAGGGTTTGAAATAGGTAGAGCATCTTGAGCAAAGGGATCATTTGCTCCAGATGGACCCAACCAGAAAGCGAGAGCGGGAAGTCCTGCCATAATGTTGGGTCACGCGGCGTAAACGGGTAAAATTAAACTTTCAGAGCTGAGGCAAATCAGTGGTTAACAGAATGCCAAGGTAAGAAAATGACTCGATAAACCTTTTCATCAGAAAGTCGCCAACCCAGGTATACCGAACAGTGGGGTCAACAGGCAGAGCTTTGCATTTGTTGAGATTAAGTTTAAAGCCTGCCATTCGCCTATAGCCTGCGACCTCCGACAGGAAAGCCGGTATAGACTTTTGCGGGTCAGAAACTTGTAACAAAATATCATCCGCAAAAACGGAAAGTTTAAAATAAGTACCTGTCCACTCGTTAATAGGGATACCCACTATATCTCAATTTGATCAGAGCTGACAGAAAAGACTCTAGGGCTAGAATGAAAAGCAGTGGAGACACTGGGCAGCCTTCATGGGTATCTCTCTTTAGTAAAAAAAAAAAAAAAAAGAAAATCACTGGATTTACACCCATTGACATACACAAAAGCATGGGGCTCTTGATAGAGGACTTGAACCGCCCGAGAGAAATAACTTGAAATACCAAAGGCCTCAAGCGTTCAAAACAAAGTTCCATTCTAAGCAATCAAATGCTTTTTCCACATCTAAACTTAGGAGAAGCGAGGGCAAGCGATTATTTTGGCTATGGGCCAAGGAGACAAGTATTTTCCTGAATATTGGTGACCATATTGCGTCGGGGCACAAAACAGATTTGTTCAGCTCCCACCAACTCTGAAAGAAATTTACCCAAGCGAGTGGCCATGATCTTTGCAAGAAGTTTGACATCAAAGTTTATGAGCGAGATGGGCCAGTACAAAGCCAAGATAGTAGGGCCACGGCCTCCTTTAAGTAAAACAGTGATCATAGCCAGATTAGGGGAGAGCGGAAACGCCTCTCGTTCTATGTAAGAATGAAGCATGTCACCCACGGGAACCACTATGCCTGGTGCTAGCAGCTTGTAAAATTCAGCAGGCAACCCGTCAGGCCCCAGAGCTTTAAGAAGTTTAGCAGACTTAATTTCACTCAATCTCTCCTGAAGTTGAATGGGACTGTTAAATTGTTGTAGATGGAAGGCAGAGAGATGAGGTAGGCCCACTTTACCTAAATAGGATTGTATATCAACCACATGACTAAGGATGGATGTATATAATTGTTGATAGAAATCCTGAAAAATCTGACAGATGGCCGGGCCAGAGTTGACCAACTGGCATGTAGTGGTTCACAAAGTGGCCAACAAAGGTGATCCTCTCTCGCAGCGTGTTAAATTCACCAAGGTCCAGCCCACCTTATTACCATACAGAAAAAAAACGCCCTTTATAGTACATCAGTCCCTTCTTCACCCGTTGGTGCAATAGCGTATTCAAAGTGGCTTGAATATCAAAAAGTTGCTGTCGTGAAGCAGCTGTAGGATGGGCATCATATCGCCGCTTAGCAGCATACAGCCGCTTTTCTAAAGCAAGTATTTCCAATGTTAAAGCTCTGGTTCTACATAGGAAATAATCCCCCCCGCCCCCGAACACCACTTTTGCAGTCTCCCAAAATAAAACAGTGGCATCTGCATTTGTGGAATTGAAGGAAGCCTAGTCCTGCCACTTCTTTTTTTAAATAGGTGCGAAATTGCTGATCCTTGTAAAGAATTTCGGGAAATGCCACAAGCGATGAGATGGATCAGGCTGAAAGCCTTCCAAATCAAACCAAACTGGTGCGTAGTCAGAAATAATTATTGGACCAATATGGGAATCCTGCACCTTGGAAAAAGTTCCCTCATCCACTAATAAGTAGTCAAGAGAGGACTGTGTGGCGTGGGCACCAGAAATATGAGTAAATTCCCTATCAAGAGGGTGAAGTGCTCGCCAGCTATCTATCAGGTCCAGAGCAGAGCATAAGTATGGTAGTCCTTTGTGGGGGGACTCCCAAAGATAACAGAGAACTGTGACCTGTCCAAGCTAGCATCCATCACGCAGTTAAAATCCCCACCCAGAATGAGGATAGTTAAGGGGGAGGAGTGGCTCTTATATCAGGAACAATATCCAAGCATCTGAGCTGCAAGGAAGATGGGGCAATGAAGAAGCACTATGGGCCAACCTAAAAACAGATGGGACACCCATTTTTATTGGAGTGGTTTACAGGCCTCCAAACCAAAAG
The DNA here is from genome assembly GCF_901001135.1 of Rhinatrema bivittatum. Taxonomy (NCBI): domain Eukaryota; kingdom Metazoa; phylum Chordata; class Amphibia; order Gymnophiona; family Rhinatrematidae; genus Rhinatrema; species Rhinatrema bivittatum. Next base: position 273,223,752 of record NC_042617.1, read on the forward strand.
GAAGAGCTTGACAGAGATCTGGTTGAAGACATCCAAAAGATGAGAAAGAAGGGAGAAGTGGTGATTGTTGGAGACTAATTTGCCGGATGTCGACTGAAGAATCCCATCTGCAGAATCTAACAATAGTAGAGAAATAGTGGATGCCCTGCAAGGAGCTTTGTTCAAACAAATGGTAATGGAACCCACGAGAGAGGGAGCTATACACTATTTAGTGCTCACTAATGGAGATAATGTCTCTGAAGTCCAGGTGGGCACCCACCTCAGCACTAGGGATCAAACGATGTGGTTTAATATCACAAAAAGGAAATGGAAAAGAAGAACACGGACCCAAGTTTTGCAGTTCAAAAACACGGACTTTGATGAAATGGGGAAGTACCTGGAGGAAGAACTAGTAGGCTGGGAGAAAGAGAGATGTGGAACAGTGGACCAAACTAAAAGGAGCAATTACCAAGGCAACTAATCTATATCACGTCCATACAGTACAGTGCGCTCCAGCGGAGCGCACTATTAACCCGCGATTGGACGCACGTTTGACGCGCTAGCTTTACCCCTTATTCAGTATAGCGCGTCGAAAATGCACGTCCAACTCCCCCGAACCTAACAGCACCCGCAACATGCAAATGCATGTTGAGGGTTCGCACTCACAAAGCGGGGAGTAGCTGGCTTATTACGGCGGTTACTACCCCAAACCAAATGTGCCTGATACTTCGCTTTCGATGCATATCCAGCATGGCTCTCTGCTTCATGGCATGGGAGAGGCTGATACATCAAGCATTTCCAGCATAGCTCTCTGCTTCAACAGCAGGGGAATAAGAAAAGCTGAGGCTTCACGCATATCCAGAATAGCTTCAACTGCAGGGGAGAAGAAAAAAAAAAAAAAAAGGATTCGCACTCACAGAGCAGGGAGTAGCTGGCTTGTTACAGCGGTTACTACCCTAAACCAAAAGGGCCTGATACTTCACTTTCAATGCATAACCAGCATGGCTCTCCGCTTCAACGGCAGGAGAGAAGAAAAACAACCAATAGGGGCTGTATGACATAGTCTGGGTAAAGGGAATAAACATGGGTGTAGCTTGCTTATTGCAGCAGTTACTACCCCTACTACCCCTAACTAATCAAGCTAGGTATTTCACTTGGATGCAGCTCCACCACTGCTCTCTACATTAATGGTGGGGGTGGAAGGGAAATAGAACCAAGAGTTAAGAGAAAATGATAAGTATGAGAGAAAAAAATGTGTGAAGCTTGCTGGGCAGACTAGATGGGCCATTTGGTCTTCTTCTGCCGTCATTTCTATGTTTCTATGTTCATTTCTATGATGGCCCTATTAGGTATTCCCGTACAATTCAGAAAGCAAAATGTGCAGCCAAGCCGCACATTTTACTTTCAGAAATGAGCGCCTACCAAAGGTAGGCGTTAATATCGCACTTTCCCGGTGCCCGGAGAAATTAAGTCGGAGGTCCTGAAAGTTAAAAAAAAGTTAAAAAAAAAAATTTGAAATCGGCCCGCGGGTTGAAAATCGGACCCTCAATTTTGCCGGCTTCCAGTTTCCGAACCTGTGGCTGTCAGCGGGTTTGAGAACAGACGCCGGAAAAATTGAGTGTCTGCTGTCAAACCCGCTGACAGCTGCCACTCCTGTCCAAAAAAAGAGGCGCTAGGGTCGCGCTAGTGTCCCTAGCGCCTCTTTTTGCCGCGTACCCTCATTTAAATACAGAATCGCACGCACAGGAGAGTGACCTGTGCACGCCCCGGGAGAGCGGGCATTTGCCCGCTCTCCCGCGACTTTTACTATATCGGCCTATATGTTAGAAAAGTAAAGAAAAGCAAAAGAAAAATGAAACCTATCTGGTTCTCCAAGGAGATGGCTGACAAAATAAAGGCTAAAAGAACAGCGTTCAAGAAATATAAAGGATCCCAAAGGGAGGAGCACAAAGAATAATATCTGGTAGAACTGAGGGAGACAACGAAAGTAATCAAGTAAACATTTTTCAGATACATCAGTGAAAGGAGAAAAGTTCAAAGTGGTATAGTGAAATTGAAAGGTGAAAAGGATCAATGTGTGGAGAGAGACTAAGAAATGGCAGAAATATTAAACAAATACTTCAGTTCTGTGTTCACTAAAGAAGACCCTGGAGAAGGACCGTCGCTAGTTAACAAGAAACTAGAGAGGAATGGAGTAGATGTAACTCCATTTACAGTAGAGAATGTATGGGAAGAGCTGGGGAAACTGAAAGTGGACAAAGCCATGGGGCCTGATGAGGTTCATCCCAGGATACTGAGGGAGCTCAGAGATGTGCTGGCAGGTCCACTATGTGACCTGTTCAATAGATCCCTAGAAACAGGAGTGGTGCCGATCCCGCTTCACAAGAGTGGAAACAGAAGAGGCTGGTAACTACAGACCGGTTAGCCTCACCTCGGTGGTGTGAAAAGTAATGGAGTTGCTGTTAAAAGAAAAAATAGTGAACTATCTACAGTCGAAAGAATTGCTGGACCAGAGGCAGCAAGGATTCACCAGGGGAAGATCCTGTCAGACAAATCTGATAAACTTTGACTGGGTAACCAAGGAATTGGATCGAGGAAGAGCACTCAATGTCATCTACTTGGACTTCAACAAAGCTTATGATACAGTTCCGCACAGGAGACTGGTGAATAAAATGAGAAGCTTAGGAGTGAGTGCCGAGGTGGTGGCCTGAATTCCAAACTGATTGAAGGACAGAAGACAATGTGTGATGGTAAATGGAACTTACTCTGAAGAGAAAGTGGTGTTGAGCGGAGTGCCACAGGGGTCAGTGTTGGGACAGGTCCTGTTCAATATCTTTGTGAGCAACATTGCAGACGGGATAGAAGGTAAGGTTTGTCTTTTTGCAGATGACACTAAGATCTGTAACAGAGTGGACACGCCGGAAGGAGTGGAGAGAATGAGATGGGATTTAAGGAAACTGGAAGAGCGGTCGAAGTTTTGGCAGCTGCAATTCAATGCCAAGAAGTGCAGAGTCATGCATATCGGGTGTGGAAATCCGAAAGAACTGTATTCGATGGGGAGAGAAGGGCTGTTGTGCACGGAGCAGGAGAGAGACCTTGGGGTGATAGTGTCTAATGATCTGAAGTCGGTGAAACAAAACAATGTGACAAGGTGATAGCTAAAGCCAGAAGAATGCTGGGCTGCATAGAGAGAGGAATATCGAGTAAGAAAAGGGAAGTGTTAATCCCCTTATACAGGTCCTTGGTGAGTCCTCACCTGGAGTACTGTATTCAGTTCTGGAGACCGTATCGTCGAAGGGACAGAGACAGGATGGAGGCGGTCCAGAGAAGGGCGACCAAAAAGGTGGAGGGTCTTCATCAAATGACTTATGAGGAGAGATTGAAGAATCTAAATATGTACACCCTGGAGGAAAGGAGTAGGGGTGATATGACACAGACTTTCAGATACTTGAAAGGTTTTAATGATCCAAAGACAACGACAAACCTTTTCCATTGCAAAAAAAAATCAGCAGAACCAGGGGTCACGATTTGAAACTCCAGGGAGGAAGACTCAGAACCAATGTCAGGAAGTATTTCTTCACGGAGAGGGTGGTGGATGCCTGGAACGCCCTTCCGGAGGAAGTGGTGAAGACCAAAACTGTGAAGGATTTCAAAGGGGCGTGGGATAAATACTGTGGATCCATAAAGTCTAGAGGATGTGAATGAAGAGAAGAGGCATGGCAGTGGCTTGCGGGAATGATGGCTACTACCTGGAGATTAATATTCTTATTCAATAAACATACACACAGTTAATGCAACTCCAACACTGCTCTATGCTTCAATGGCAAGAAGAAATGTGGAAAAAAGGATTTGCATCCACATAAAAGCAGGGGAGTAGCTTGCTTGTTACGGCGGTTACTACCCCAAACCAAAAATGCCTGATACTTCACTTTCAATACATATCCAGCATAGCTCTCTGCTTCAACAGGGGGAATGAAGAAAAGAGAATTTATATTCAGATAACTACCAACAAGGTCCGAATTACATAGTCTGGGTAAAACAAATAAGCATAGGTGTAGCTTGCTTGTTACGGCAGTTACTACCCTGAATCAAGCCTGATACTTCACTTAGAAAACATATCCAGTGCAGCTCACTGATTCAATGGCAGGGGGAATGAAGAAAAGAGGATTTGTATTCAAACCACCAACAAGGACTGAGTTGCACAGGCTGGGTAAACAAGCATGGGAGTAGCTTGCTTATTACGGTGTGTACTACCCCAAACCAATTAGCTAGATACTTCACTTAGATGCAGCTCCAGCACTGCTATCTACTATGGCGGGGGTGGAAGGGAAATAGAACCAAAAAAATTATGTAAAGGGACAAGAGTAACAGAAAAGTATGAAAAAAAGAAAAAAAATAAGTGTGAAAGCTTGCTGGGCAGACTGGATGGACCATTTGGTCTTCTTCTGCCGTCATTTCTATGTTTCTATGTAAATGTGGCATTAACAATTTGACTAGCTGCTGAAAAACATGTGGAAATACTGATTCAGGGCATGGATGTTACAAAGTGTCAATGGTTTCCCACCTAGGACTCCCTCCACTAATACACAGTGGCCATCCGGATCAGCAATTATGCACGTCCTGGAAAGGAACAGATTTCCCTATTAAAATCACCACACCCACTTTCCCAGAAAGTGCATGAGCCGCATAGACCTTACCCACCCATTGGCAGCACAATTTCTGATGTCCCGGTTGAGATAAACGTGTCTCCTGGAGCATCATAATATGCGCTTTCCAATGCTGCAAGGCCTGTAGGATCTTAAAACGTTTGGTTAACGCAGCCTAGACCACATACGTTCCAGGTAATACAACGTGTGGCCTGAGTCATATAAATGCAGTCAATAATACAAAAACTAAACAATAACAATACTTGGCTTGGGTCAGGGCTCCCCAGCCCAGGCCAGGCCCCCCACAAAGCAAAAGGAGTCACTGCCCACTGAAGATTGTTCATGAAAGGTTGTCCAGAAAAAAAAGAAATTCTCACCCTCAACTTCCCCGCCTCCATACTCTCAAGATTACAACTAACCAACTATAGGAGCACAACCAGATGCGCCCTGAAGATCATGAGGAAAATGCATTAGGGCCCCACTCCCCAAAAACCAACTAAGACAGAGTGTCCCCCCAGGATGCATTACCATTAATTCAATGGAAGAATCATTGGCCAGTCTCAGCCACTTCACAGCAGAAGTCAAGGAGCAGGAGGAGACTGGGCCTCTGTGTCCTTCAACTTGGAATGAAGGTGGCTTGGGCTTCAGGTGCCGTCAAAAATGTGAACTGGATCATCATAAAATACCCTTAATCGCACTGCGTACTACAGGGTAAAGCAAATCTGGTGACGCGCTAAGGTGGAACACAGTGGCACGAATACATGTCTTCTCGTGATCGCGGGAGAGTAATCTAGAAAAACAAAATCTTCCGACTTTCATGTTCAATGGCACGGTGCTGCTTAAACAAGCACAGGATCTCTTCTTTATGGTAATAGTTCATAATTTTAAGCAGGATCGGGTGCGGCCTGCTTAGATTGGTGGAGCAATTGTCCACCTGATGCGCCCGTTCCACGCGGAGACCTTTCTAAAGAGTCCGGAGAGTCAAAGGCCCGGGGCAGCCAAGCTTCAAAACAGGAACACAAATCCCGTTCAGACAGCGACTCAGGAAAGCAGATGATCCGGAGATTGCTCCTACGGGAGCAATTCTCCAGGTCCTACAACTTGGTTCCGTGTTTAGTCAATTCCGTCTGTGCAGCACGCAACTAACGCTCCAAGGCCTGCAACTGGTCTTCTGCTGTGCTGATTCACACCTCCGCCTCAGGTAGCCGCTTAATGTGATCCGTCAGCAGAGACTGAAGGTCATCGAATCGCAAGTGCAGTTTATTTAAATTTTTCATCCATAGCAGTATCATATAGCACGAATCATCCATAGCAGTATCATATAGCACGAATAATGTTATAATAATATTATATGTTTGTTAAATACTATTGTTACTTTCACTGTTCCTTGTAATAATGTTCAATAGTTGATTGTTATTGTTCTATGTTCTATGTAAAAAAACCCCAGTCTAATCTACCAGACCAGGGCAACCTTTTCGTTACTTGTAAACCGGACTGATTTGTATTGCATACAGGAATTCCGGTATATAAAAATTAAAAATAAATAAATAAATAAATATAGTCGCCGCAAGATTGCTTGTATCATCTGGGGCTTCTGGTGCTGCCGCCAGACTAGGTGGTGCCATGTTGGAACTCTCAGCAGCCTCCAGCCTGTCTTTCCGCACCAGTTTTGTCGCCAAACGCCACTTCATTTCGCGCGCTGCAATGCACAACAGTGAAAAAATAGAGAGAGCAATGAAAAATAGTAAAGGTAGACCAAGTCTGTGCCAGGTAAAGGATGATGGGCTGCGATACAGGGAGAAGGGTCCCGGAGCAAGCCAGACAGCGTCCCCTGCTCTTGCTGCATCACATGATCTCCTGCAATATTTATTTAATAAGGGATAGTATTAGACTCTGCTAGTCTGCTTAGCAACTAAGGCCCGCCGTGCATCTGGCAGACAGTGGAAAGAAGATGAAAAAAGGAAAAATAAAACAAACTACCGTAAGGTAAGAGAAAGAAGAACAGCTGCAGCTCTAGAAAAATGTACTTACAAAAACTGTGAGGAGACAACAAAGCTGAATACCATGACACAAACTGTTCCCACAACCACACAGCTCCATGGCATAAAAAAAAAAAGGTGGCTAAGAGACTCTGCCTAGGGGGCAGGGTGATAACTACAGCTGCACATACTCAATAGGGCATGTTTGAAAGATCTAGAATCTTAGAGATCAAAGTTCTGGACCAGGGCTCCATCTGATAATGTCACCATGTGAGAGTATTACCATCCTGCTTGTCCTCAGAGAAAATATGCTAGGTGATATCTCAACAACCTGTAAAGAGGCATAATCACCTTTTTTCTGATTATGTCTCTCCCTATACATCCTAGAATTGCTCAGGCCATCACTAACAGGTCGATACAGTAAGGCCGTGGTAGAAACAGTGCGGCAGTGTCAGGCGCACCCTTCCTCCCCGCATGCACAGTTCTCTTCACTAAGTCCCCGATACTCTCTTCTAATTGCATGCAAATGCATGCCGAGGCTGTGAAGCGTTAGGGAAGGGTTAGGCCCGCGCAACCCATTTTACTGTATAGGCGCTTAATACCGCGCCTATACAGTAACCTGGGTGCGCTGGTACCTGTCATTTCAAATGTCATTTGAAATGACAGGCACCAGGAAGTGTAAAAAAAACCCCAAAAAACCAAAAATATGTAAAAACCTGAGTGTTAAGAAAAAAATGTTTAAATACCTGTCACTTTCGTGCGGTCATCCAGGCAGCGGCAGGAGCCGGAGGGCCGCGTGGGTCCAGGCGGGCGGCGGCGGGAGCCGGGTGTTCCATCGGGCGGGTAGGCGGCAGCGGTGGCGGGATCCAGGGGGGGCCTTGGGCGGGTAGGCGCGTGTTCGATCGGGCGGGTAGGCGGCGGGATCCGGGGGGCGGGTGGGCCTTGGGCGGCGGCAGCGGGATCCGGGGGGGCCTTGGGGCGGCGGCAGCAGGATCCGGAGGGGCCTTGGGCGGGGGTAGGCGCGTGTTCGATCGGGCGGGTAGGCGGCGGCGGGATGCTGGGCGCGGGGGCAGCGGCGGCGGCGGGATCCGGGGGGGGGGCCTTGGGCGGGTAGGCGCGTGTTCGATCGGGCGGGTAGGCGGCGGGATCCAGCTGGGCGCGTGTTCAAACGAGGCCGCGGGCCGGGTCACACAGACGTGCATTCATCCAGGCGGAGGAGCCGGTGGCGAAAGCAGCCTCCGGCAGCCCCCACCTGCAGTGAATGAATGCGCGCCTGTGCGACCCGTCCGATTCGGTGCGTCGTGACGTCACGCCTTGAGCGCCGAATCGCACGGGTCGCACAGGCGCGCATTCATTCACTGCAGGTGGGGGCTGCCGGAGGCTGCTTTCGCCACCGGCTCCTCCGCCTGGATGAATGCGCGCCTGTGTGACCCGGCCCGCGGCCTCGTTTGAACACGCGCCCAGCCGGATCCCGCCGCCTACCCGCCCGATCGAACACGCGCCTACCCGCCCAAGGCCCCCCCGGATCCCGCCGCCGCTGCCGCCGCCCAAGGCCCACCCGCCCCCCGGAGCCAACGACCGCTGGCTCCCTCTGCCTGGATGAATGGCCGTGCGATTTCAGCGCTGAAAGCAGTCACATGCCGTGACTGCTTTCAGCGCTGAAATCGCACGGCCATTCCTTCACTGCCGGTGGCCGTGCATTCATCCAGGCAGAGGGAACCGTGGGCCGTTTTCGCCACCGGTTCCCTCTGCCTGGATGAATGCCCGTGCGATTTTGGCGCTCATGGCATGAGCGCCAAAATCGCACGGGCATTCATTCCGGCGGGGGCCGTACGTTCATCCAGGCAGAGGGAACCAGAGGCCGTTTCGCCGCCCGCTCCCTCTGCCTGGATGGATGCCCGTGCGAAATCGGGAGGAAGGGAGAAGGGACTGCCTTAGCAGGCCCGAGCCTTGCTACTTTTTCGTTTTGTTTTTTTTTTTTTTGCTTCGGGAGGAGGGGACCGGACGGGGCTGCAGGAGACCGGACGGGACCAGGGCAGGTAAGCAATGTTTTTTACACTACTCTAACTCCTACTAGGGGGAGGCGGTAAACTAGCACGTTAAGGCCGCGGCAAAACAGCGGGTTACTGAGGAGATAATATCAGCGCCTGTTACAGTATCGGAGGGGAATAGCTAATTCCTTCATTATACAGCTTTTTCGTTCATTTACATGCTGGGTGCGGAAAGGGTTATGCGTCTGTTTTAGGAAGCGCTAGGGATGCGTGAAACTGGAGACTGTATCGCTGAATCGCCTTACTCGTCTGTATTGTGCGCTCCCAGCACGTTACAGACGGGGAATCTTTAACCGCACGTTACTGTATCGACCTGTAAGTGAGTTCATCAAACACTATCACCCCAAATTCCCTTTCTCCCAGTTAGTGATGATTGTCTTACTCTCTCCATCATGTACTGCTCTCTTGGATTGCTGTACCCCAAATGCATGACATTGCATTTTTTAATTGAATCTTAACTGCCATGCACTCACCCATTCCTTGAGCTTTCTTAGATCACACCTCATTCTGTCTACTCCCTCAGTGTCTCCATTCTGTTGCAGATCTTAGAGTCATCTGCAAAAAGGCAAACCTTCCACAATACCGCTCACAAAAACATTGAACAGAACTGGCCCTAGTACCAATCCTTGAGGCACTCTACTAGTCACCTTCCTTTCCTCAGTGTGAACTCCATTTACCACCACCCTATGTAATGTCTCAACAGTTTTTAATCTGGTCCACCCTCTTGGGGCCCACCCTCAGGCTGTTCAGTTTATTTATGAGCCTCTTATGCAGGAGGGTACCAGAAGCTTTGCTGAAATCTAAGTATAGGGCAGGTTCTGGCTAGGATGGTTATCCACTCAAAAAAAATGATTAGATTTTCTAGATACTATCATCTTCTGCCTTAAATCCTGCAATCTGCTGGATTCAAGAGATACTTCACTATTCAGTCTTTTAGTGGGCTCAGTTACTTTAGCCACCAGAGGTGAGGCGGATCTGTTTTTTTTCTGTAAATATGTCCTTCTGCATGCTTTTTTTTTAACCTAATCACAAGATATTGGCTAGGTTGCAGAAGTTTAAAACAGTGTTTCATAATGCAGTGGTTAGCAACTGGAACCTAGCTTGCTGTTTCTACATCACTTTAGATGGTTTTAAAGAAGCAACTGGAGAAATTACTTACCTGATAATTCCGTTTTCTTTAGTGTAGACAGATGGACTCAGGACCAATGGGTTATGCTCCCCTGCCAGCAGATGGAGTGAGTCAGGTTTCAAAGCTGACATCACCCTACATACACCCCCCTGCAATGACCTCAACCCTCTAGTAATCTCTTCAAAAGCCACTGTGGACCTACTAGTGAAAAAACATCAAAAATATGACCAAAAATGGTTAACCATAAATGTACTCAATCATAAACACTGAACCCCAGTAAAATATAGGTACCCTAATCTACAGATTGGATGAAGGTTTACCTTGGCACAGCTCTTGGGCAGCCAAAGGCGGGATGCTGAGTCCATTTGTCTACATTTCTCCATTTCCTAGCATGGACTCAGAACCAATCGGGGCAAGAGGCTGCCCGCGGTCCGGTTAACACTGCCCTTGCAAAGGCTGCGTCCTCTCAGGCCTGTATATCCAGGCGAGAGAACCTGGAGAAGGTGTGCAAGGAGGACCACGTCACAGCTCGGCAGATATCGATGGGAGACAGCAGTCTAGTTTCCACCCATGAGACTGCCTGAGCCCTAGTGGAATGAGCTTTAAACTCAGAAGGTAATGGCTTTCCTGCTTCCACATAGGTTCCCGTGACCACTTCCTTAATCTAGTGAGCTATGGTAGCCCGCAAAGCTAGTTCACCATTTTTCCTTCCACCATGAAGGACAAATAGGTGGTCTGTCTTTTGGAGCATTTCTGAAACTTCCATATACCGCACCAAAAGTATACTGATAGTCAAATGTTGGAGGCGGCGGTATTCTTCCGTTTCCTTGTGCTTATCTAAGGTTGGCAACAAAATGGACTGATTAAAATGAAACCTGAGACTACCTTGGGCAAGAAGGATGGAATGGTATGAAGCTATAATGTTCCTGGAGTCATCCAGAGGAACGGTTCCTGACAATACCTGCAGTTAAAAGATGCGATGTGCCGAGTATATAGCCACCAGGAACACCATTTTCAAGGTTAACACATGCAACAAAAAAGACTGCGCAGTGGCCGAAAGGAGGGCCCTGCCAAAAATTCCAACAATAGATTAAGATTCCACAAGGGAACTGGCCACATCACTTTCAGAAAATGGGCCATGTCCAGACAAGCCAACAGGGAGGCTCCATTCACCTCGCTCCTAAAACAGGAGAGAGCTGCTACCTGCACCTTCAAGGAGTTAACGGCCAAACCTATATTCAAGCCATCCTGCAAAAATTCCAGAATAAGTGGGACTTTGACCACCCGGGTGGGGGGGGGGGGGGGGGGGGGCACTACATTCCTCGCACCAGGCCTCAAATACTCTCCAGATCCGCACATAAGCTAGGGATGTGGAATATTTCCACACAAGGAGTAAGGTGGCAATTACTGCCGTAGAATATCCTCACTTCATCAGGTGAGCCCTCTAAAGGGCCAGACCATAAGACATAATCTAGTCGGATCCTCGTGAAGGACCAGTCCCTGCTGTAGAACGTCCCTGTGCGGTGGGAAATACAGGGGGTTCTCCACCAGAAGTCTCCACACCACGAACGCCTGGACCAATCTGCAGCTAGTAGGATTAATCCCCTGTGGTGCTCGATTCTGCGAATGACCCTGCCCAGCAGGGGCCACGAAGGGAAAGCATTTAACAACTCTCCTTCTGGCCAGGTCTGAACGGGAGCGTCAATCCCCCAGGGGCCATTGATCTCTTCTGCTATTGAATAATCGGGGAACCTTTACATTGTGAGATGTAGCCAGTAGGTTGAAGGAAGGGAGGCCCCAGCAATCTACTATCAGCTGAAAGGCTTTCGCCGACAAGACCCACTCTCCTGGATCCAGACTCTCCCTGCTCAGAAAGTCTGCTCTGATGTTGTCTTCTCTAGCAGTCTATTGCAGTCTGACTGTTATAAAGCAACCCACAGGACAATGATTCCAACAGACTTTTGTTGGTATATAAATGCCACATGGAGCATCTTCTGATCTCCAAAGGTACGTATGAACCAGTCACTAGATATATTTTGTTTTTCATAATAAGAATTCACATAATATGCTGATAATTTTCTGCTTCAATCCACAAGACTTTTTTTTTTTTTAAAGTTACATGAATTTTATTTTTTCAGTTTTCTGTTTCTATAATATAATAATTGGAATTAGGAATGTATGCAGAGCATACATTGCTGCTACTACTGATTGACATTTTTTATTATAAAGCTGCCTTTGTAAATCCAGAATTCTATAATTTGGCAGAATACTACTTACATGCTATTGAATTGATGTATGGTAGCCTTGCATTAGGGCGTGAGCTTTCTATATTATGTATAGAGAGCTATTGGTGTACATAGGGACTTATTTTCTACAGCTCTATGACCTGCAGTTGTAAATTCATCTACAAATATTTATCTGGCTAAAGGGCCTACAGCTTTGCTGACTTTCCTCTGTTTTAGCTTGGCTTGTGTTCCTCTGCTGATCCTGCATGATCTAAATCTAAATCTATTATAAAGGGAAGTGCATTAGGAATGAAAACAATCACCCGTGTGAGTCCAGCTCATCTGGATCCTGATGATTTGCTTTAATTGCTTAAATTGCCTCTTGAGTCTTACAGGTACAAATCAGGATTTGATGCATGTTATATGTTTCCAATGTTGGTGTCCTGACATGAAGCCTGGGTGCCAGGTGTGCTAAACTAGGACAAACCAGAGTTCCCTCTTCAACTGCAGTGCTTGAGTTGACTTACCTCCATGCTAATAGCCACCATAAAATCATGAGAGGTCTACAATGGGTAAATGTGAATCTGTTATTTACTCTTTCGGACAATAGAAGGACTAGGGGGCACTCCATGAAGTTAGCATGTGGCACATTTAAAACTAATCGGAGAAAGTTCTTTTTCACTCAACGCAAAATTAAACTCTGGAATTTGTTGCCAGTGGATGTGGTTAATGCAGTTAGTATAGCTGGGTTTAAAAAAGGATTGGATAAGTTCTTGGAGGAGAAGTCCATTACCTGCTATTAATTAAATTGACTTAGAAAATAGCCACTGCTATTACTAGCAGCAGTAACATGGGATAGACTTAGTTTTTGGGAACTTGCCAGGTTCTTATGGCCTGGATTGGCCACTGTTGGAAACAGATTGCTGGGCTTGATGGACCCTTGGTCTGACCCAATATGGCATGTTCTTATGTTGTCCTGCGATGTGGGAGACAGATCTGTAGATGTACTTCCGTCCATTCCAAAAGGAGAATTATCTCCTGTGACACTTGCTGGCTCTTGGTTCCATCCTGGTGGTTGATGTAGGCTACAGTCATTTCGTTGTCCGATATCACGAGGACTGCTTGACCCTGGAGTCTGTGGATGAATTGTAGTCACGTCAATCTGACTGCCCGCGCTTCCAGGCGGTTGATGTTCCAAAGGCCTCTTCCTCGGTCCAACGTCCCTGGGCCAAAAGTTTCTGACAGTGAGTTCCCCAGCCCCAGAGACTTGCATCTGTCGTTACAACCAGCCAGTTTAGTGAGGACAAGGGCACACCTCTGCTCAGATGAGCTTCCTGCAGCCACCACTGGAGCCGAGAGCATATGCCCATCAGCATGTGGAGGCAAATTGAATAGTCTTGAGACTGCGGGTTCCAACATGACAGCATTGATCGCTGAAGTGGTCACATATGCCTTCGCCCACGGCACCGCCTCCAGGTTTGTCGCCATCAGAGAACTTGGAGATAGCTTCACACCGTCAAACGATTCATGCTCATCAACTGACGCACCTGGGATATCAATTTCCTTATCCACGTGGTTGGAAGGAAGACCTTGCCCTGCTTGTGTCGAACCCAACTCCCAGATAATCCAAGGACTGGGAAGACTTGAGTCTACTCTTGTCCAGGTTTACTACCCAACCGAGTTCCTGAAGCAAGGTCACCCTGTTGGTCACCCGGAGACTCTCTTCCACGGACCTGGCCCGGCTCAACCAATTGTTCAAATACGGGTACACCAAGATTCCTTTTTTTCTCAATGCTGCTGCTAGGCCACCATAATCTTGGAAAATGTTCTGGGAGCGGTACCTAGGCCAAAGGGCAGTCCTTGGAACTTTATAATGGTGACCCAATACCACCAAATCTAGAAAGCTGTGTTCTTGATGGACTGGAATATATAGGTAGGCCTCGGACAGGTCCAGGTAGGTTAAGAACCCTCCCGATTGTACGGCCATTACCAAGGAGCATAAGGTTTCCATGTGGAAATTATTCACTTATAGGTGTCAATTGACAATTTTGCGGTCCAGGATGGGGCATAAGGAACCTTCCCTTCTTGGGTATGATGAAATCGATGGAATAATGCCCTGTATTTTCCTGGGGGCGCAGGAACACTCAACCCGAGAAACTTTAGAAGAGTAATCTTCACTGCCTGCTTCTTGTGCTGGGAGTGGCAAGGAGACATGCATATGTCCCAAGGAGTACTGTGAAATTCTAACACGTATCCTTCTTGTATGACCTCCAGTACCCATTTGTCCAAAATGATCTGACCCAACTACTGGTAAAAAAAAAAAAAAAAAAAAAAAAGAGAGAGGGATAGTCAATCCCCATATCTCCTCATTCCGAGGCTGAGTCACCAAAATTTCATTGGTGGATTTGGGATGATCCTGAACTCGAGCCTGCCCCTCTCTTGGGCTGTTGACTACGAAAGAACTGAGATCTCTCCCAAAGGGCTGAGACCTCTGAAATGTTGAGTTTCTGTAGGGGCGAAAATGCTGGGAGCCCTTGGATCAGCCCCTCACAGGCGATGGGTGTTGTAAGTGCTTCCGCTCTTATCTTCCTGTAGCTGGGGAACTGGAGAATCACACGGTGTCCTAGTGCCGCTAGCTCCTCTTTTACTTCAGCTACAGAAGCCATAATATCCTTCTTGTACTGCTTTAGATCTGCTCTCAGATCCATAAACCACTGACGAGCTTCCTCCCTTGTAAGAATGTTCACCGGCATTGTAGTGCTCTCTCCAGCCCTTTCTACTGTAGCCTCGCCAGTATTCGCGCCTTCTCCCCCATCGGGGCCCTGGGAGTCGTCGCCATCTTGTTCCAGCTCTGAGGCAAGTTTCCCGTATGAAAACTGGCGGAGATCCGTCGTTTTTCTTTTCGTAGCCATCTGATTATTTCTAGTAAGGATTGATACTAAAATGTCCCGGTTCCTACGAGCAAATTCTGGGGTTAGGCTGACAAAATCGCGGGGTTTGAGGCTCAGGAGGAGTGGAGCCAAGCAATCACACGTCCGTCTGCATCGGATGCGAACAGTGCCCCCCTACCTGGGCTCTGTTCTTAATGGCTGAGTACAGAGACGTCTCCGGCTGCAGGGGGGAGAGGGCTTTGGCCATCACCGCCGTGCTTGGCTTCTGCACAACCAGCAAGTCCATGCTAGGAACCAGCTACCGAACCAAGGCACACTTCTGAGGGGTCTCGGAAATTGCCTCAGGAATTCTCAACTGGGGAAGGGACCTTCAGGTATCACCACAGGAAAGCAGAGCTAAATTTTTGCTCCAATTTAAATGAAGAACTCTCCTTCCAAAAAGTACAGCAATCCCCATAGGGAGACTCAGTTGGAGACTGAGAATACTGGAGGGTTGAGGTCATTGCAGGGGCGTATGTAGGGTTATGTCAGCTTTGAAATCTGACTCAGTCTCCATTTGCTGGCAGGAGAGTATAACCCATTTGTCCTGAGTCCATCTGGCTACATGCTAGGAAATAATAAATACGAGCAAATAGTGACCTCTCCCATTTGTTTGAGTAAATCTTCTAGGCAAGGGGTGTTCTTATATAGCCCTTGAGTTGATGTCGCCGGGTCTAGAAAGCAGCAAAACAAACATAACATTCAAATCTCTGAGAGACAGGAGAGAGGGGCATTTGGTGTTCGTGAAAGGAGCCAATGTGAAACAGCAATCTAGTGTAACCTTGCGTGGATGGATTACAGATAAGCTATCCCATAGCAAAAGAGAAATAGTATACCTAGGATACAAAATTGTTCAGAGTAGTTAAATCACAAGCAGACTGTGATAAATTGCAGGAAGACCTTCAGAGACTGGAAAATTGGGCATCCAAGGTGGCAGTTGAAATTTAATGTGGATAAGTGCAAGGTGATGCATATAGGGAAAAATAACCCATGCTAAAGTTACACAATGTTAGGTTCCATATTGTGAGCTACCACCCAAGAAAGATCTAGGCGTCATAGTGGATAACACATTGAAATCATCGGTTCAGTGTGCTGCGGCAGTCAAAAAAGCAAACAATGTTGGGAATTATTAGAAAGGGAAAGGAAAATTAGTTTCTTACCTGAATTTTCGTTCCTGTAGTACCACGGATCAGTCCAGACTCCTGGGTTTTGCCCCCCTCTAGCAGATGGAGACAGAAGTTTTCAAAACAAAACTCCGCCTTATATAGGATGGTGCCACCTACAGTCCGGCAGTATTACTCAATGTCAAAGCAGAATGGCTCTCAAAAAACCACCATAACTATGTACAATAACCCTTCAAAAAGAAAAAGAAATAACCGGTTCACTTAACCCTCCTAGGAACTGAACCTGTAGAACCACTTGAGGACGGTCAATCTAATTTCTGCAGATCTGAAAGCAAATCAATCAATAACCGAGTGGACTCTCCCTTACTTCCATGCGATCCCCGGGCGGGACTCTGGTCTGATCTGTGGTACTACAGGAATGAAAATTATCAGGTAAGAAACTAATTTTCCTTTCCTTGTACGTACCAGGATCAGCCCAGACTCCTGGGATGGGATCTGGAGAGGCCCGCTCTAAGCACTGCTTCTCCAAAACCTCTTTCACCCGGTGCCTGAACATCCAGTCTGTAGTGTCTGGCAAAGGTATGCAAAGACTTCCAAGTTGCCGCCCTGCAGATCTCCTGCGGTGAGACCATTTGACACTCCGCCCAAGAAGCCACCTGCGAACGGGTAGAATGAGCCTGAAGACCAAACTGTACAGGCTTACCACGCAGCAATTATGCCGAGCCTATAGCCTCTTTCAACCAGTGCGAAATCATAGCTTTAGATGCCATATTTCCTCGTTTCAGGACCAGCCCACAGCACAAAAAGATGGTCCATCACACGAAACGCGTTAGTAACTTCTAGATAACGCAACAACCCCCAACAAACATCCAGCTTCTGTAAGTCTTTAGACATAGGGTCTGACCTGTCCAAAACGGGAAACGATGGAAGCTCCACTGACTGATTCACGTGAAAAGCAGACACCACCTTCGGAAGAAAGGAAGGAACCGCATGCAAGGACACACCAGAATCCAAAATTCTCAGAAACGGCTCCCTACAGGATAGAACCTGGAGCTCCAATATCCTGCGAGCAGATGTGATAGTGATAAGGAAAATCACCTTTAACGTGAGATCTTTTATTGTAGCCATTTTCAGAGGCTCAAAGGGCTCTGTACACAGAGCTGAGAGAACCAAGTTCAGATTCCAAGAAGGACAAGGGTGCCTGATCGGGGGCAGACATAAATGCTTTGCCCCCTTTAGGAAACGAGCCACATCGGGGTGAGCAGCCAATGCCACGCCTTGAATGGAACTGCGCAAACAAACAAGAGCTGCCACCTGAACCCTCAGGGAACTACACGATAAGCCCTTGGCGAGTCTGGATTGTAAGAAACCTAAAAGAGAGTAGGAACAATTGCCCAGTCCATGCACCACAATTCAAAGATTCTCCACACGCGCACATACGTGAGGTTGGTGTATGTCTTGCGCGACTGGAGAAGTGTTGCTACCACAGCGTTCGAATACCCTTTGTTCCTTAGGCGGCGCTGGAGCTACAAGGATGACTTCTGCTGGGTGTATCTCCACTCTCCTGAGCACTTTGCCTATCAGCGGCCAAGGAGGAAAGACATACAGCAGCACATCAGTCGGCCAGGGCAGCACCAGGGCATCTACCCCTTCTGCTCCTGTTTCTCTGCGGTGACCGAGGAAGCGGCGAGCCTTGGCGTTCTGAAACGCTGCCATGAGATCCAGGTGGGGTACGCCCCACGTGTCGCATATGAGCTGGAAAGCTTCGTCTGCGAACTCCCATTCCCCAGGATCGAGGGGGTGCCGACTGAGAAAGTCCGCCTGAATGTTGACTCCTGCTATGGGAGACGCTGCAATACTTACTAAATGCTTCTCCGCCCAGCTGATCAGCTGCCGGGCTTCCGTGGCCATTGGCTGGCTCTTGGTTCCCCCTCGGCAATTGATATAAGCCACCGTGGTCGCATTGTCAGAAAGAATTCTGACTTCCCCTGGAGGAGAGGGCAGAACGCTTGTAACGCTAACCACACTGCCCTGGTTTCCAGACAATTGATCGACCACTGAGATTTTTCCTGGGACCACCGTCCCTGCACAGACTTCCTCAGGCAAACGCTCCCCAACTGTGGAGGCTGGCGTCCGTGGTCACCACTGTCCATTTGGGCAGCTCCAGGGGAACTCCTCGGGATAAGTTGTCAGAGATAAGCCACCAATCAAGACTGGAGCACGCCGTATCCGTAAGAGGGAGAGGTAAATGAAACTGTTCGGAGACTGGATTCCAACGCAAAAGCAACACTGACTGTAAGGGATGCATATGAGCAAAGGCCCAGGGCACCAGCTCCAGGGTGGAAGTCATGGAGCAGAGAACCCGCAAATAATCCCGCACTCTGGGAAGATGGTTGGCCAATAAATCCCGCACTTGTCCTTGTAGCTTGACAATTCGGTCTGAGGTAAGGAACACTCTCCCCTGTTGAGTGTTGAATAGAGCTCCTAAAAACTCCAAAGACTGGGTGGGCACCAGTCAGCTCTTGGCTAAGTTGATCAACCAACCCAGTAATCACAGGAGTTGTTGCAGTTTGCGAATTGCCAACTGGCCAAGCGACTCAGACTTTACCCGAATTAGCCAGTCGTCCAGGTATGGATGCACCAGGAACCTCTCTCTGTGCAGATGAGCTGCCACTACAACCATTACACCTTGGTAAATGGTCTGGGCGTGGTGGCAAGACCGAAAGGCAAAGCTCGAAACTGAAAATGGCGACCCATCACCAAGAACCTCAGAAACTTCTGGTGGTCGGCCCGAATGCCTATGTGAAGATACACTTCCGTTAGGTCTACTGACGCCAGAAACTCTCCTTTTCTTACCGAGGCAATGAATGACTAACGTCTCCGTGCGAAAACGTGGCACCCTGAGGCAGTGGTTTACGCGCTTCAAATACAGAATGGGTCGGAAGGACCCCTTCTTTTTGGGGACTACGAAGTAAATGGAATAACACCCTTTTCGCTGCTCCGTCTGAGGAACTGGGGGTGATGGCGCCGAGTTGCAGAAGGCGTTGCAAGGTATCTTGTACTGTCTGTCATTTCTCTTCATAACCGCATGGGGAGACCAGAAACCGCACCGGAAGGCGATGTGCAAAATCTAAAGCGTTACCTTGATTTATCACAGTAAGGACCCACTGGTCTGATGTCACCTTGACCCATTCCTCGTAAAACAGGGACAATCTGCTCCCGACAGCTGGAACCGAGGAATGGGTCAGCGTCCCTTCATTGGGAAGACTTGGCCCCAGATGCGGACTGGGTAGCCCCGGTTCTGCCAAAGCATCGGCCACGAAAGGGCTGAAACCAGGAATATTGGCGACCGGACGCTTGCCGAAAGGAAGAAGCTGGAGCTCTGGACAGATGAAATTTCCGATACCCTCTGAATCGAGACCGTGAAGAAAAGGAGCCCCTCGACTTGGGCCTATCCTCTGGCAGTCGGTGAACCTTGTTCTCCCCCAGGGATTGAATCATATCCTCAAGGTCCTTGCCAAAAAGCAATTTACCCTTGAAAGGCAACAACCCCAGCTGAGCCTTGGAGGAAATATCCACCGTCGAGCCAAGACTGCTGACACCATGGATCTGGCCGAAGTCCGTAACAGATCATAAAGTGTATTCGCACTATAAGCTATCGAAGCTTCCAGACACCCTGCTTGCTGTTTTTCTGCATCGGAAAGACCAGCATTAGCCTGTATCTGCTGAACTCTGCAAAGGTCCACTTGCAAGGCAAAATTGCTGCACATAGCTGCCCGCACTCCCAGTGCAGAGACTTCAAAAATTTTCTTGAGCTGCAGCTCCAACTTTCTATCCTGCAGGTCCTTCAGGGCTGTAGCACCTGTAACCGGGATTGTGGTCTTTTTGGTGACTGCGGACACCACCGCGTCCACCTTGGGCACCCGCAGTATGTCAGTTGCTTCCTCCGGAAGAGGATATAGCTTATCCATAGCCTTGCAAAAATTCAATCCCATATCCAGGGTATCCCATTCTCTATATTGCAAGTCCGTGGCAGAAAAATGAAAAGGAAAGGAAGTAGCCGGGCCCCTCAGACCCAACACTGGGTCCATGGCCCCTAGCCTGAACTTCTTTGGCTGCCCATCTATGCCTAGCTTTCCGAGTATGGCAGGGATAAGTGGCACAAACTCCTCCCTCCTAAACAGACAGACCACCTTAGGGTGGTCTCCTTCCACAATGAGAGAGCCTCGTGCTGGATTCTGTGAATGTTGATCAGGGTCTGTATCCACCCCATTGGAGGCTTGCCCTGCAGGTCCTGGTCCCCTGGGTCCATATCCTGACCCGTGAAATCAGTATCGGTCTGATGAGCCGCTGTATGCAAAGGGCGCTTAGCTTTGGAGGACCCAGAGACTCCCTTAGACTTAAGTCTCTTTCTCGAAAGTGGTCTAAGACCACTAGAGGAAGTTTTACCCCCAGCCTGCAGCTTCCCTTCTCTCCTGGCTTTAAAAGCCTTATGGAGAAATAAAATAAACTCCGAGGAAAAGAAGGAAGAGGAGGAGGAGTCAGAAGCCCCCTTGGGGCTATCCTCCGTTGCAGGTGAGAGAGGCTGTAAAGGTTTGCTCCCTCCAGGAAATCCTGGCTGAGGAGAGAGAGGAGGCGGGAGAATCCCCTCCCCCATAGCGCACGAGTCGATCTAAAAGACTCCAAAATGGCCTCCGTTCCCACGCTCAGCGGGAACGGATCTGCCTCAGCTGATCTCGGTGCAGCTAACACTGAAGGAGCTCGGGCAGGCTTGCCTTTAACCATTTTCATGGCCCCGGAGGATCCCTCCCCCCCCCCGGCAAGACACGCCGAGCACAGCCTGTCCAGAGAAAGACGCGCGAGGCACACAGATGAGCGTGGCATTGGGCAGCGGGCCTGCGAAAGCTAAAATTCAATTCTGGTAAAAAAAAAAAAATAGAAAAATAATCGCGGTTCACCCAAGCGCCAAGTCAGGGAGGGAAGAGAGCCGCAGCACCGATGACACTGACAGAAAATGAAAAAAATCAAAACTTTTTTTTTTAATCAAGGTAAAAACATTTTACCAACAGAACTCTCTAAAATTCACAGAACTCACTACTCTAAGTCCACTAAGCAATAAGCACAGACTGAAGGCCTTGCACCTCCACCATCTGCTGGAGACAGAGAAATACTGCCAGACTGTAGGTGGCACCAACCTATATAAGGCGAAGTTTTGTTTTGAAAACTTGTCTCCACCTGCTAGAGGGGGGGCAAAACCCAGGAGTCTGGACTGATCTGGGTACGTACAGGGAATGGTGAATAAAACGGAAAATGTCATAATGCCTCTGTATCACTCCATGGTGAGACCACACCTTGAATACTGTGTACAATTCTGGTCGCCGCATCTCAAAAAAAGATATAGTTGCAATGGAGAAGGTAGAGAGAAGGGCGACCAAAATGATGATGTGATGTTACTAAACGAATGTCGGTATATAAAAACTATAAATAAATTAAATAAATAAATAAATAAATAAATAAAGGGGATGGAACAGCTTGGAGAAGAGATGGCTGAGGGGGGATATGATAGAGATGTTTAAAATCATGAGAGGTCTAGAACGGGTTAATGTGAATCAGTTATTTACTCTTTCGGATAATAGAAAGACTAGGGGACACTCCTTCAAGTTAGCATATGGCATATTTAAAACTAATTGAAGAAAGTTCTTTCTCCCCCCCCCCCCCACTCAACGCACAATTAAACTCTGGAATTTGTTGCCAGAGGATGCGGTTAGTGCAGTTAGTGTAGAAGTGTTTAAAAATGGATTGGAGAAGTTCCTGGAGGAGAAGTCCATTACCTGCTATTAAGTTGACTTAGAGAATAGCCACTGCTATTATTAGCAACAGTAGCATGGGATAGACTTAGTTTTTGGGTACTTGCCAGGTTCCTATGGCCTGGATTGGCCACTGTTGGAGCTTGATGGACCCTTGGTCTGACCCAAAATGGCATGTTCTTACCTGTTAGCATCCATGTAAGGGTCTTTAGATTATGTTTGCAAGAGATGTTAAAACACAGAATTCCAGTCTAAACCTATCTCAGACTGGTTTTCTAGTGCCCTCCCCCCACTTTGGGGACTAATCCATATTAGTTTTGTTATTCTATAAGACATTTAGTTAGAGAATAAAACAGTATTTTGATTTTATTCCACTTTTTCCATTTTACATACTGTTTTGTTGTAAAACTCAATATAATCCTGTCTAGTTCATAGAAATTCAACGTCAATTTTATTCTCACCTAGTTGCTCAAACAGATTCAGTCGCCTTTGATGTGAGTATATTAGCATATGTTTTATCAGAGTTGAATACTATAATTGGATTCTGGAAGCTGGGAATCATTGCCCATGTGGCAACCAGGGAAGGAGGATACATGCTTCACAACTGGTGGCAGTAAGAGGGTTCAGTTTTGGGAACAAAATTACATAACAAAAATTAAAACATGGTTGTCCAGCTTGACCAGCAGATTCAGTGTGTTCAGTGAGGCTCTGAATTCTTGCACAGGATGGCCAACAGGGACTGAGACAGACCACCTCCAACTTACTCTATGTAACTCCAGCGACCTCCCCTCCCCTCCACTCTCACTCACTGCAACCTAAGAACCTCCAGCATTCCTCTCTAGAGTAGCTCTTATTCAGGCATAGGGAAGGAGCTCAGGTCTTCAGCCAATAACTTGATCCATGCACGCGGCACAAACGTCAGAAAATACAATGCCCATTCCCATACTTTGTTACCCCAAATTTTTTAAAAACTAATAACTCCTCACCTGGTCGGTAAGGCTTTCTTTTCCTTTTCTTTCCATCCTCCAGCTCCTCAATCCCTTTGCCGGGCTCCACCTCACCACCACCTTCTCGCTCTGGGCTCCCTGGGGGCTCCATTTTTATTTCACAATCCATTGGTTCAATACCAATAGGAGCTGAAAAGAGAGGGCAAATATAAACAAGCCACACACATGAAACAAACAAACATGCACAAACAAGACCGCATGCGAGAACAATGCATATCCAGTATATCCTGATGCAAGGCAAACAGAAAGATATCAAATGTTCTGTACCTTCTGGTTTAGGTTCTTCCCCTTCCTGCTCTCCTTCCTTTCTCTCCTCCTGCCCAATGGGGTCCATGGCCTCCATTCCCAGCTCCCCATTGGTAGATGGTCTGGAACGCCGCTGGCGTCTCTTGTGAAGAGGAGACATGGAGAGACTGCGCAGTACTGACATACCTGCCTCGGTTAACCACACGCCTTCAAAGCGGAAATACTGGGGTTCTATGGGAAAAGAAAGAAAAAAAAAATCAGGCTAGAGTAGAGGGCAGCATAGTAGAGCATATGGCACCTTCACTAGGACATCCCAGCGGCCACCCATATTTTACTTCCACAAGTCTTGTGCTCAGACAAGATTTCCATGTTGACCCAAAAAAAAAAAAATCTTTACATGGTGGAAGACCAAGTCTAAGGAGCATTTCTCCCCATGCAGTAAAAATACAAAAATGGGGGCTAGCCTGATGACTCAATGGCAGTGCACTGGAAGGTCCTGGGTTCAATTTTCACCTCCCAAAGCCATCCAGGGATGCTGCAGATGCAGTGTTTAAGGCCCCTGAGGGGTATGACTCAGTTAACATGCAATGGTGATGCCTAGTGGCTGAACTCTCTGCTCATGAATTCAGCATTCTGGAAGAAGCCCTGGTGTATGAACCTTGACTAAGGACTGCTACTGCAATGACTAGACTAAGTAAGTTGTGAAGGAATATAAATTCAGGGGGGAAATTCCTTGGGTAGTTGCAAATATAGGCTTATGGTGTCAGACCACCGCTCTGGTTCCAAATGAATTGGAAATACAATGGAGCAAGAAGAACTTGCCAGGCCCGAAAACACACATTGCTGGGTGTGGAGTAGATGAAGCCTGCCTAAAGGCAGCAGCTTACCTGGCTCCTTTATTTTCACTGGAATTATTTCAGGTAGGACAACAGGAACTATAAGGAAATGAAAGTATCGGTCAAACACATAGGGAAACATTTGTCTCTACTTGATAAGAATGATTCTGGCTGGATAGGTGGGTCCTTGAAAACAGAATGATAGCAGGCATGCTTGCCACTCCTAAATCAAAAAGGAACATACCAACCGGTTTAATGACATAAGGCTGACAAGAGGTGCAGTCAAAGCCCTCATCTGCTGCCTGTTCTACCTCTTCTTCAGTAAACAAATTCTCACAAACAGCATGGAGCCATCTACAGCCAAGACAGAAACCTATGTTACAGCAAGTCCATGAACACATGTGTATTGCCCAAGTCTGCCCCTTCCCCCGCAAGATCAGCACCATCCTCAGCAATCCCTCTGCTCAGGCCCTGGCATGCCAATAGTTATAAGATTTGTTCTAGCAAATACAGTAGTTATAGCTTCAGTCTCACCGTTCACAGTGCCGACACTGAATGATAAGGTCTTCTTCCACATATTTCACTCGACAGATGGGACAGGTGACCAGACTGGCACAGGGGGCACAGTGTGTGTAATTATTCTGCCACTCAGCATGGAAGCCTGGGGAGACTGAGCCACACTGCATGCAGCATACGCACCTGTGGAAAAAAAGGAAACAGATGATAGCCAGTAACAACTTCTGCTGAGTCTGCAGACAATGGGGGAAGCAATATCTACACTAAAGAGTGCAGAAGAAGTTTATACAAAAATGCAATAAATCCTGGATCCTCCAACCACTGACTCATGCTCTTGGAACTGCTCTCACCATTTGCATTTCCATCCTCCTTTCGGAACAGTGTGCAGAGGGGGCTCCAGGCAGTATGTGTGGTAACTGATGTCACAATCATCACAGAGCAGCAACCTCGAGGGATCAGAGGCTTTTCCACAGACCTCACAGACAATGCACTCCACACAGCGCCAGCCTTTCAGCAACATCACCTTTGTAATCTGCAAGGGGAACCAACATCTTATCACAGCTCTCAGCAAAGAGAGAGAGAGAGAGAGAGAGAGAGAGAGAGAGAGAGAGAGAGAGAGAGAGAGAGAGAGTCTAACACAGGGAGAGACAGCCACCGCCCTTCATTATCAGTTAAAGAATAGGTGCTCTATTACCCACATCTCCCAGGGCACACTTACCTTACTGTTTACACAGTATGGATGATAACACTGGGCACACTGGGAGCATGGTAGGAGATGCCCTTCAGATCCACGTCCAAAGCTTCCACAGACTACACACATATCCTGGTGACAAAACGTGGTGAAGGACAGGGTAGTAGAGAAGAGGATGGGGAACACAGAGAAGAGTGTTGAACGTATTGCTCTGTGTCAGCGCTGCATAACATTCCTGAGTTAAAAGCATGTGGCAGTGTCCCCTACCTGCATCAGAACAAATTTATCTGTGTTGGAGAAGAGCACCACCGTGTTCTGCATAGTGTCATCCTCCTCCTCGTCGTCCTCTTTACTTGGGGAGCTGTCAATGTCTGCTAACTGAGAAAGAGAGAACAGAAATCAGAAACCAGAGAGGAAAATATCTAATATGGCAAAAAGCAGAATGAGGGAGGACCTTCTGGAATCGCCCATGCCAACAACTGCATAAAGACTTCAAATAACCAGGCCCTCACAGACTACCTCAGCTCAAACAAGCTCTGACACAGAGTAGTAACTCCAGTATGCAACCTGGGAAGCTGCAGGTTACGTTTCTTACTGCTAGTGTTTCAATGGAGGAGGTTGTGGACTTTAACCGCGATCTTCCTCTGCCTCTACCATGGGCTGCTCCTCCGCCACCAGTTCCACCTCGAGGTCGACGTCTCCCAGGAAAGCTGCTGCTACGACCCTGAATGAGGGAAGGAAAGCCAGGAGCTCAGCTCTCCTCTTCAGTGATCCCCCGAACCACCAATCTCTTTCAGTGACCCCCCTGAATCTTTTCCCCTCTTGTGACTCCTAAAATCTTTCACTGATTACCTCCAGTAAAACCCTAAAACTTCCAGCTACCCAGCACTAACCAAGCTGAGCCCTCTTCCACCCCTCAATAACCCTCAAACCTTCCTCCTGGCTCTGTCCTTTAATGAGTCCCCAACCTTCAGTGACTCTTGAAATTCTTGGCTCATTCAAGAAGAGGAAAAAAAGACTGAGAAATACCTCTTAAGGCTTCTACTAAACCCCCTAACCATCAGGACAAATGGGTACTGCCTCTTGGGGAATCTAACAGACCAGCATCATCAAAGTTGCTCAATTTACTACTGCTTCTGGTGGCAGTAGAGAAGCCTAGCTGAACTCAACCACTTGAGGTTGAAAGTGCCAATACTGCAGTTTTAATCAGTGAAGTCCTGCAAAGGGGACCACACCAAGCTCACATTAGTCATTTCTGACAGGAAAACTGAGTAGTCAGGATTGCAACACAGGTTTGTGCCAACACAGCCAAAGCAGTGCTTCACTGCTTCTCAACTAGTGTGCCAGGGCACATTGTGTGCCTTGGGAAAGTTCTTCCTGTGCCACAGTGCCGACAGCCTCAGCATGACCCTCCTCCCTGGACTCATGCTGGATTCTATTGCTTGCTTCTTCAGTCCCTTCCCCTCCTGTCCGTATAGTAACAGTGTGGAGTAGCAGCCTAGTGGCTACAGAAGTGGGCTGCAAGTCAGGGTTCAAATCCTATTGCTGCTCCTTGTGACCTTGGGAAAGCCACTTCACTTTCCATTGCCTCAGGTACAGATTTGTGAGCCCTCTGGAGATAGGAAAATGCCTACAGTACCTGAATATAATCTGTTTTGAAGTATCTGAAAGGCAGATTATAAATCAACTAAATAAGACAGCATTGAGAAAGACCGGAGGAGCAAAAGAAGGGAACACCACACCCTGACCAGCCACTCCTCACTCCCCATCAGCTTCCTGGAATATAGGTCTCTTCTCTGATGTATAATCCTTATGATATACCAGCTGTCCTTTGCAGTACCGATAATTTGGGAGCAAGTCGTCTTTCGGAATTGCTGTTCTTGCAGCTACATCCTGGTTTACTACTGGTATTGGCAAATATTAGATCCAAAATATGTCTGGCTTTATGAGTAGTTTTAGAAATGAATTGAGACCACCACAAAGCATCCACTGTCTAAGAACATTTCACAGGCTGTGGTTCTAGGTGTCTTATCTATGTGAAGGTTAAATTCTCTTACAATTAAGTTAGTCTGGTGATGGAAAAACCTTAGCAAATAATTCAATCAGTGGTGAGCAATCTTTTTATAGCATACCAGCGATTCTCAACCGGTGTGTTGCGACACACCAGTGTGTCACGGCTCCTGGTGTCCCACTGCCCCATTTGTGCTTCCCTGCTCCCCAGGGGTGGACTGGCCGATGCAGTTGGTAGGGGAGTGCCACCACCGGAGACCAGGTCAGCAGCAGGGCCAAAGAGCGGAGAGACCCTGAGCGCCGCCACCGGAGGCCAGGCCGACGGCGAATGAAAAGCAGAGGCCAGGCTTATAGAGCCAAACAATGAGGGTGGGTGTGTGAGAGTGTTAGAATGAGAGCAAGGGCATGTGCAAAGTCATGCATATGGGGAGTGGAAACCCGAATGAACTGTATTCGATGGGGGGGAAAGGCTGATGTGCACGGAGCAGGAGAGGGACCTTGGGGTGATAGTGTCTAATGATATGAAGTCTGCGAAACAATGCGACAAGGCTATAGCAAAAGCCAGAAGAATGCTGGGCTGCATAGAGAGAGGAATATCGAGTAAGAAAAGAGAAGTGATTATTCCCTTGTACAGGTCCTTGGTGAGGCCTCACCTGGAGTACTGTGTTCAGTTCTGGAGACCGTATCTACAAAAAGACAAAGACAAGATGGAAGCGGTACAGAGAAGGGCGACCAGGAAGGTGGAGGATCTTCATCAGATGACGTACGAGGAGAGATTGAAGAATCTAAATATGTACACCCTGGAGGAAAGGAGGAGCAGAGGCGATATGATACAGACTTTCAGATACTTGAAAGGTTTTAATGATCCAAAGACAACGACAAACCTTTTCCGTAGGAAAAAAATCAGCAGAACCAGGGGTCACGATTTGAAGCTCCAGGGAGGAAGATTCAGAACCAATGTTAGGAAGTATTTCTTCACGGAGAGGGTGGTGGATGCCTGGAATGCCCTTCCGGAGGATGTGGTGAAGACCAGAACTGTGAAGGACTTCAAAGGGGCGTGGGATAAACACTGTGGATCCATAAAGTCAAGAGACCGCCAATGAAGAGTGGGTGACTCGCCAGAATGATGGCTACTGCCTGGAGACAATACCCTTATTCAATAAACATACACATGCTTACTGTGACTCCAACATCGTTCTAGCTTCAACAGCAAGAGGAAATGTGGAATAAAGGATCTGCACTCACAAAGGGGGGAGTAGCTGGCTTGTTACGGCGGTTACTACCCCAAACCAAATAAGCCTGTTACTTCAATTTCTATGCATATACAGCATAGTTCTCTGCTTCAACGGCAGGGGAGAAGAAAAAACTGATACTACACACATCCAGCAGAGCTCTCTGCTTCAACGGCAGGGGAGAAGAAAAAAGGGTTCGCACTCACAAAGCGGGGAGTAGCTGGCTTGTTACGGCGGTTACTACCCCAAACCAAATAAGCCTGTTACTTCAATTTCTATGCATATCCAGCATGGCTCTCTGCTTCAACAGCATGGGAGAAGAATAAACTGATACTTCAAGCATATCCAGCATAGCTCCCTGCTTCAACGGCAGGGGAGAAGAAAAACAACCAATAAGGGCTGTATAACATAGTCTGAGTAAAACAAATAAGCATGGGTGTAGCTTGCTTATTGCGGCGGTTACTACCCCTACTACCCCTAACTTATCAAGCTAGATATTTCACTTGGATGCAGCTCCATCACTGCTTTCTACATTAATGGTGGGGGTGGAAGGGAAATAGAACCAAGAGCTAAGAGAAACAGATAAGTATGAGAGAAAAAGTGTGTGAAGCTTGCTGGGCAGACTGGATGGGCCGTTTGGTCTTCTTCTGCCGTCATTTCTATGTTTCTATATGTTTCTGTGTGTGTGAAACAGATTGATCAGGGAGATGACCGAAATATCTTTTTTTGTGTGGTGAGTTGTACGGGTAATGCCCTAGTTCTGCTCTGCATTCATTGTTGGGGGTCGAGGGGGTTCCTGAGGATGCATAATGGAGAAATTACTTACCTGATAATTTCGTTTTCCTTAGTGTAGACAGATGGCGTCAGGACCAATGGGTATAGTGTACTCCTGATAGAAGTTGGAGACGGATCAGATTTCAATCTGATGTCAGTCCTAGTACATATACCCCTGCAGGAAGTGCAGCTCTTCAGTATTTTCAGTCTCCATAGCAGTTCGGGACTCTATGCACGCTAGCAAAGCGTTAAGAGTATTTTAGCAAATAAAATCAAAACAAGAAGAAATCTTACCTCTACAGACGAGCCCCGCTCTCCTGCGGTGACACCCATTGGGTCCTTCCCCCAGTTGAGAATTCCCGAGGTGATTTCCGCGATCCCTCGGAGGTAAGCCTCAGTCCGGCAGCCGACCCTCGGTGGGGACCTAGCCCCCGACATTGGGTGAGGCTGAGAGGCAGTGGGTGCAACTTCGAGTGTGGCGGTGAAGGTATTTTCCCTCTCCTCCCGCAGCCGGAGACTGCCCGGAATGAGACTGGGAAGCGCCAAGACAAAGTAAGGTAGAAATCTATTTAAAAGTCTCTGGTCTCTGAAGCTCGAGGAGTCGCACAGGTCACCAGCCAGGACCAGCACCAGCGGGTTGATCCGCCCTAGCAGGGTTAGACCACGGTCAGATCCGAGGGTCCTCCCACGTGGAGACCCTCCGAGGTGGTCGCCGGCACCATTTTGATCTGTTCGCCGCCCCAATCCGTGCGCACAAATACCTTGTGCGCACAATGTCGCGCGCCCAAGTACCGTGCACACAAGTGACGTGCATAGCCACATGCTTACTGGGCTGGGTTCATAACTTCAATCTGCCATGTACCCTCTGGACCCCCCTGCCAAAAATTTCCTGGAATGTCCGAAAGTGGATGCCATGGTCTGCGCGGTCTCGAAGCGCACTACTATCCCGGTAGAGGGAGGAGCAGTACTCGAGGATGCTTAAGACAGACGTCTGGAATCCATCCTCAAACAGTCTTTTGACATCTCCGCTATGTCTCTACATATCGTGGCCTGCTATGCCGTGGTGACATGCGCCTGCTTATCACAGGCCAGGAACAACACTCCTGGGGAAGCCCTGGAACCAGCAGTATTATTCCTCAAGGATGCCGCTTCTGATCTGGTGCGCACCACAGCTAGGAGTGTCATCAGCAGTGGCAGCCAGAAGACAACTCTGGCTCCGAAACTAGTCGGCCGACGCATCTTCCAAAACGAGACTCACAAGAATGCCCTTCAAGAGAACCCTCCAGTTCGGAAGCGAACTAGAGAAACTAGCCAACAAATGGGGCGAATCCCCTCTACCGCGGCTACCAGAGGACAGGAATAGTAGAAACTAGCGATCTTTCCCCCCTACTTCCAAGGGCAGATGATCACAGCGCTTCAACCCATACAGAAGCACATATCACACGGCTCACCCCGCAGACAGGAGCCAGTCCTTTTGGAACTAGCACAAAAAAGGGGAGCCGGCTCGGGCCCAGGCCCCAGCCGCACCCCACAATGAAAATCAGCCGACCCGTCCAAAGGAAGAAGCCATAGGGGGCAGACTTGCCTATTCTACCAAAGATGGGTCGAAATAACTTCGGACAAGTGGGTCCTAGCCATCATTCGAGAGGGATATTACCTGGATTTCCACCACCTCCCTCTGGACAAGTTTGTGGAATCCCCCTGCCACGAACCTTCCAAGAGGATGGCAGTGGAAGCTACACTGACCAGATTACTCGCCTTAACACTGGTGCCCGCACAACAAATACATACTGGACATTATTCCATCTATTTTATCATTCCCAAGAAAGAAGGAACGTTCCGGCCCATCCTGAACCTCAAGTTGGTCAACCACCACCTGAAGATTCCTTGCTTCCGCATGGAAACCCTACGCTCAGTAATAAGGGCGATACAACCGGGAGAGTTCCTTACATCCCTGGATCTGTTGGAAGCCTACCTACACATTCCGATCCATCAAAAGCATCAGCATTTTCTACGCTTCACGATCCTGGACCGTCACTACCAGTTCCAGGCACTACCATTCGGGTTAGCTACAGCACCCCGGACGTTCACCAAGATCATGGTGATAGTGGCAGCAACACTGAGGAAGGAAGGAATCCTCGTACACCCTATTCTAGATGATTGGCTGATCAGGGCGAAATCCCCAGAGGAAAGCCACCAGGCGACCAACAGAGTCAAAACTCTACTGGAGAGCCTCGGGTGGGTGGTCAACACAAACAAGAGCTGCCTGCAGCCCTCCCAATCTCTAGAATATTTGGGTGTCCCGTTCGACACCAAACAAGACAAGGTCACCCTGACACTGACAAGGAGATCAAAACTGATGACCCAGTTGCGAACCCTGTTGAACGAGCTTCGCCCCACAGCATAGGACTACCTCCAAGTCCTCAACCTCATGGCATCCACACTGGAAGTAGTGCCATGGGCAAAAGCTCACCCGAGACCTCTACAGCGCTCACTACTATCACGATGGAATCCGCTGTCCCAGAACTACACCGTACGACTTCAGCTCCTGGACAAAGTTCGGACCCAACTACGATGGTGGCTACAAGTAGGCCATCTGAGCCAAGGAGTGAGGCTATCCTCACCGACCTGGATCCTACTCACCACGGACGCCAGCCTACGAGGATGGGGAGCACACTGCCAGGAGCTAACCGCCCAGGGGCAATGGAACAAAGAAGAGTCAGGATGGAACATCAATCGCCTAGAAGCCCGGGCAGTCAGACCAGCCTGCCTATGGTTCGGTCACAGACTCCGAAACAAATCAGTCAGTCATGTCAGACAATGCCACAACAGTGGCCTACATCAACCATCAGGGAGGAACCAGAAACCAACAGGTGTCTCTGGAAATAGACCCCCTTAATGTCATGGGCGGAAGCGAACCTTCAAAAGATTTCGGCTGTCCTTATAGCCGGGAAAGACAACGTCACTGTGGATTACCTCAGCAGAGAAAGTCTAGACCCAGGAGAATGAAGACTGTCAACCACAGCATTCCAATTGATAGTAAACCGTTGGGGAACACCAACCATGGACCTCCTGGCAAACCGGTTCAACGCCCAAGTGCCCAGCTTCTTCAGCTGCAGATGGGAAACTGTCCCAGGGAATCGATGCCCTGGTACAGACCTGGCCACAGGAAACTATTATATGCTTTCCTACCGTGGCCCCTTATTGGGCGCAATCATCCACAAGGGACCAGTACTTCTAGTGGCCCCGGACTGGCCAAGACGACCGTGGTACGCAGACATGCGAAGGCTGCTGACAGGGAGCCCCCTCCCGCTACCACCACACGGGGATCTGCTCCAATAAGGGCCAATCCTCCACGAGGATCCAGCTCAATGCTCTTTTACAACCTGGCCATTGAGAGGACTCGGGGCAGAAATTGACACCCTGCTCCAAGCATGCAAGTTTCTTTGTTACCACTGAAACCAAACCATCCACCTTCAGAGTTGCCTCCTTTGGCAGAGGACATAGCTTCGTCATAACTCTCCCTACCTTTAGGCCAGTATCTGGAGTGTCCCACTCCCTGTTCACTAGCTTCTTTACTGACTTATAAAAAGGGAAAGCCTTCACTGGTTTCCACAAGCCATCTAAGATGGGATCCACCCCTTCGTGGTCATATTCCTCTTGAGGAATTTTAATCCATAGTTCCCTTAATACATGTGGAATCAAGGGCCACAACTAATCGTTCCAGAAAAAGCAGATTACCTTAAGTCTCTCCCTCAGCCGCAGGTACTTCCTCCATATGTCAGACTCCACCACCAAATCGCAAAGAATACCCCTAGACCCCCCACCCCCCCTCTTGTGGATCCAACCTCCTAACCTTTACCGGTCCACAGTGATTGGTGGGGGGGGCACTTCCTCTTTGCAGCCTTCCTAGCCAGAAAGGCCTTATGCAGGAGTGACTATCCAGCCTGCCACTGCTGCCCTGATCTCCCCAGAACCGTCCTCACCTCCGGAGATGCTATGACCACAGAGCCCCTGCTCAAGTTAGCCACAACCGTGGCTCCCCACAGGAGACAGAGCTCTTGCCACCTTTAAGCATCGATGCCATGCTACAAGCTACAGCCTCATGCACTATTGGCATTCGCTGCTGCCGTGCAGACTCTGGACTTACCCAGCCATGGAGCTGCCAATGCCCAGCTCAAATCACCTGTAGCAGACCCTGTCCTATCATTCTCATTAATGCTGGCTCCTTCCAATCTGTCCGCTCCCTTTTTTTTTTTTTTAAACAAATTCCAAATAAAGATAGTGTGAGATACTTTCCTGAGCTAAATCGCTGAAGCCGCTGCTGGAGAAGAAGGGCTCCGTGGGGCAAAGAGGGCACTGGACCACCAGCTTTCTGAGCTCCACCTTGAATCCGCAGACTAGCCTCTCAAGGGTCACCAGCCACCCCTGCTCGCCTGACTCAACCAGGGAGGTTGGCCCTAACAGGCACCTCACCACCCCCCCGGAAGTAAAGTCCTGGTGCCAATTTTTTTTGGGTTTTTTTTTTTTTTTTTTTAATTCTCCAAACCACAGGTTTTACACCTTTACCATCCACTGGAGAAATACTGAGGTGGTATCCGGTGTTAAGTAGGGATGTGCAATCGTTTTATTCCCGAATTAGGCAATTTCAATGAAATTGCCTAATTCGGAATGGATTGGGAGAACAGAAAAACGATAACATTTTTTCCGAAATTTTGGAAAAAAATTCTCTCAGATTAGTGCGCGCTAACTCCCGATAGTGTGCAGTATCGGGAATTAGGACGCACTAACCCGAAAATCGGGGCCCCCGGGGGGAAAAACCCAAACCACAGGAAAAACGAAATTCCCGCCGGGGGGGGGGGGGGGGGGCGCGGGGGCTGAAACGAAGCCTGACGTGATATTTAGACTCGAAGCACATCTCTAGTGCTAAGTAGCAGAATCAGTAAAGCTTTTCTTCTCTGTCTCCATCTGCTAGTTGGGAAGCAAAACCCACTCAATCTGGACTGATCTGGGGAATTATCAGGTACTGGTTATTTCACAATTAAGTTTGTAACATATGTTAACTTAATAAAATGCTGATTTTTGTGCTTGGTCAATTCTGTATTTGTATGTAGTTTAAATATTGTTTAAAATCATGTGAATGTTTTCAATAAAAAATGACTTATGGTCTGAGGTATGAATATTTATGCAAATTTTCCATATATTTGCCAGAAACCGGGGTTCTGCTGATAAGTAGGCTGCTTTCTCATGCAGTCCAAGTTTAAATCATGGACTTCAGGGAAAATGGGAGTGAGTGAAAATCAAAAAGTTATACTGCATACAATATCTCCCGCTCTGGCTAAAAAAAAAAAAAAAAGACAAACCCTTAACATTGCAAAATTCAAAAAGTGCGTGCCTAATAGTACTTGATTATAGAGCTGACAAGAGTAAAACAGCACCACTAGGGATACACATACCACTAGGGAGACATTCCTTAGCTTTGCAATCCACATCAAGAAATCTGCTTTAACTTTATGGGTTAATTGAGATGAATAGAAACTTTTTGTTAGAAACATTTTTAAAAAATAAAAAAAGATTAAATATTTTATATATATTATAAATAGATTAAAAAAAAGATTTTGAAGATCTAAAGGAGATTTAATCAGATCAGCATACTAATTTGAGATGTTTTGAAGTTCCAACGCATATTCTTTAATCCACTCTGGAATACTTTCAAGGTCTACTAGCAAAAATCTTACTGATTTACCTAGATCACAGAAAACCTGCATTACCTATCAAACCCAAATCAAGTTGAAATGAGACAGATATTGCTTGCACATCACCCTATCAGTTGTCAAATACAACACCTATAATTTTAAAACTGTCTTTAAAAAAAGAATTTATCATAAATTAGGCAACAGTGCTTGCTCCATCTTCACTAAAGATCACCATCAGTCCATCCTTTCCTAGGTCTGCCCAGAATAGTTAAAAATAAATATAAGAACATGCCATACTGGCTCAGATCAAGGGTCCGTCAAGCCCAGTATCCTGTTTCCAACAGTGGCCAATCCAGGCTATAAGAACCGGGCAAGTACCCAAAAACTAAGTCTATTCCATGTTACTGTTGCTAGTAATAGCAGTGGCTGTCAACTTAATAGCAGGTAATGGACTTCTCCTCCAAGAACTTATCCAATCCATTTTTAAATACAGCTATACTAACTGCACTAACCACATCCTCTGGCAACAAATTCCGGAGTTTAATTGTGCGTTGAGTGAAAAAGAACTTTCTCTGATTAGTTTTAAATGTGCCACATGCTAACTTCATGGAGTGCCCCCTAGTCTTTTATTTTTATATACCAACATTCGATCTGAGATATCACATCGGTTTACATACAGGTACTGTAGGTATTTCTCTATCCCCAGAGGGCTTACAATCTAAGTTTTGTACCTGAGGCAATGGAGGGTAAAGTGACTTGTACAAGGTTGAATCAGTTATTTACTCTGAAAGAGTAAATTGATTCACATCTACCCGTTCTAGACCTCATGATTTTATACACCTCTATTATATCCCCCCTCAACAGTCTCTTCTCCAAGCTGAAAAGTCCTAACCTCTTTCGTCTTTCCTCATAGGGGAGCTGTTCCATTCCCCTTATTTTGGTCGCCCTTTTCTGTACCTTCTCCATCGCAATAATATCTTTTTTGAGATGCGGCGACCAGAATTGTACACAGTATTCAAGGTGCGGTCTCCCCATGGAGCGATACAGAGGCATTATGACATTTTCCGTTTTATTCACCATTCCCTTTCTAATAATTCCCAACATTCTGTTTGCTTTTTTGACTGCCGCAGCACACTGAACAGACAATTTCAATGTGTTATCCACTATGACGCCTAGATCTCTTTCTTGGGTGGTAGCTCCTAATATGGAACCTAATATTGTATAACTATAGCATGGATTATTTTTCCCTATATGCAGCACCTTGCACTTATCCACATTAAATTTCATCTGCCATTTCGATGCCCAATTTTCCAGTCTCGCAAGCGGCCCCACCATTACCTCTCTCACCAAATCATGAGCTCCACTGAGAATTAGATCCAACATTGCTCCCTCTCTAGTCTGTTCCTGAACCAATTGCTCCATAAAAATGTCATTTATTCCATCCAGGAACTTTATATCTCTAGCATGTACCGATGATACATTTACCCAGTCAATATTGGGGTAATTATTACCGTACTACCAATTTGGTTAGCTTCCCTAATTTCTCTTAGCATTTCACTGTCAGTCTCACCATCTTGACCAGGTGGACGGTAGTATACCCCTATCACTATAGTCTTCCCCGACACACAAGGGATTTCTACCCATAAAGATTCAATTGTGCATTTAGTCTCATGCAGGATGCTTATCCTGTTGGACTCTACGCCATCCCGGACATAAAGCGCCACACCACCTCCCGGGTGCTCCTCTCTGTCATTGCGATATAATTTGTGCCCCGGTATAGCACTGGTTGTCCTCCTTCCACCATGTCTCTGAGATGCCAATTAAGTCTATGTCGTCATTCACTGCTATACATTCTAGTTCTCCCATCTTACTTCTTAAGACTCCTGGCATTAGCATACAAACATTCCAAAGTTTGTTTTTTGTTTGTATTTTCATTCTGCTTTATAATTGATAGGGATAAATCAGAAGTTTTTAGCTCAAGTGAGTTTTTAGTTACAGGCACTTGGACTACTTTTCTTATTATTGGAACCTCGCTGTCGGGATGCCCTAATTCTAATGCATCATTAGTATCCTTTGAAGATACCTCTCTCTGAACCATGCACTGCTAAGCGACTGTCGGCTTTCCCCTTTGTTCTAGTTTAAAAGCTGCTCTATCTCCTTTTTAAAGGTTAGCGCCAACAGTCTGGTTCCACCCTGGTTAAGGTGGAGCCCATCCATTCAGAAGAGACTCCCCCTTCCCCAAAAGGTTCCCCAGTTCCTACCAAAACTGAATCCCTCCTTCCTTGCACCATCGTCTCATCCACGCATTGAGACTCCGGAGCTCTGCCTGCCTCTGGGGACCAGCGCGTGGAATAGGGAGCATTTCAGAGAATGCAACCCTGGAGGTTCTGGATTTAAGCTTTCTACCCAAGAGCCTAAATTTGGCTTCCAGAACCTCCCTCCCACATTTTCCTATGTTGTTGGTGCCCACATGTACCATGACAGCCAGCTCCTCCCCAGCACTGTCTAAAATCCTATCTAGGTGACGCGTGAGGTCCGCCACCTTCACACCAGGTAGGCATGTTACCAGGCGATCCTCACGCCCACCAGCCACCCAGCTGTCTATATTCCTAATAATCGAATCACCAACTATGACGATCGACCTAACCCTTCCCTCCTGGGCAGTAGGCCTTGGGGAGATATCCTCGGTGTGAAAGGACAATGCATTACCTGGAGAGTAGGTCCTTGCTACAGGATCCTTTCCTGCTGCACCAGGTTGATGCTCTCCAATCATGAGACCTTCTTCCTCCAAGGCAGCACCAGGGCTGCCAGTCTGAAGTTGGGACTTGGCTACTAGGTCCCTGAAGGCCTCATCTATATACCTCTCTGTCTGCCTCAACTCCTCCAGGTCTGCCACTCTAGCCTCCAGAGAGCAGACTCGTTCTCTGAGTGCCAGGAGCTCTTTGCATCGCATGCACATGTACTATTTCTCATCGGCGGGTAAAAAATCATACATGTGACACTCGATGCAAAAGACTGGGAAGCACACCCCCCCCCCCCCCCCCTCTTTCTGCGGACTGCTGCCTTTATCTCAAATTTGTTCAGTTCCTACTTAAGTTTTAGGTTGCTATGGGAGTAGGAATGTATCCAATTAGTGTCCTTTAAATGTATTAGTGAATTCACTATATGTCTAGTAGTGGCCTACAGGAGAATGATCAAACTCTTAATAAGGTGTGGGGAATTTGTGAAGTGAAGTTCAAAGGATGGCTTTTTCTTCTTTTTTTTGGCACCTGCCTATAAATTAAAGGATGATCTAGGGGTGGGTGGGTTGGGAAATACAAACAGTCTAACTTCAGTTAGTCAGCCAGAGTGACTCACTGCTCTCTTGATTAACAAATGTTGGTACCTAATCAATCCAAATCCCACTACCTCAACACCTTTCCAAGGTGAGTAACTGAGCTGAACGTTTCAACCTTTTCACTTAGGTATACACTGCTCCTAGCTTATTTCTAGCTTCTGGCTACTTTTTTTTTTTTTAATATACAAACATTAACTTCTGCTTTTTTAGCTACCTTACAGACTATTAAAAATAAACACATCAACTACTGCTTACTAGCTGCCTTACTGACTATTTAAAAATACAGTCTAACTTCTGTATTCACTGTCTGACTATTAAAAGCACAAACACACTAAATAATATTTCCAAATAATTAACTTTGCCCCAATACTTTTAAAAAAGAATGTCCCAAGCAAAAACTTACTGATTCCTTTCAGCCATCAGCAAGGTGATCCTCTCTTCTCAGTGCTCCCACAACAAATGAAAATTAAATTGAAAACATGTACCTATGTTTTTCCATACTATACTGTACTCTCAGCTCTTTCATCTCTTGAATTCAGCCAACTCCTTTCTCATTTTATTTTTTCCTTCTGTGACTTTCTCTACTTCTCCAAGATTGCTTTCTGTTTCTATCGCATTGCCTGGTGAGCAAGCTTCTCCCATCCCACACCACTCTTGTGGTGTACTGCAGGGTTCAGTCCTTACCCCTATACATTTTAACCTTTGCTGTGCACCCCTGTAATTCTTGTTCAGTTGCTATCTATTTGCAGATGACCCTCAATCTGTAATGGACTTTACACACAATGTTTATCTGCAGTCTCCTAGCTATGGATCAGAAACTTAGGTTAAATCCTTCCAAAACTGAAACACCGAGTGTCCTGTAGTAAATTCTTTAGAGATTTCTCCTCAATATCGTTCCCAAAGTTGATGAGTTAGGGTTTTAAATTGGAATCAAAATTTACTATGCATGCCCAGGTGTCAAATGTTCATACATCATTTTTCTTTTTCAGATCCCTTTGCCAACTGCAAAATATTGTAGATAAAGGTTTACAAATTATCACCCATTTCCACTATTTCTAATCAACTCGATTACTGTAGTGTTCCATGTTTGGGCTATATTGCAGGTCTATTAATACTTATTCAATTAGTCCAAAATACCACAGTAAAAATCCATTTTTACAGCAAAAAAGTGATTATGTAACATTGCTTCTGACAGACCTCAATTGGCTACCTATTACTTATATTCAAATTCAAGATC
Source organism: Rhinatrema bivittatum (assembly GCF_901001135.1). Classification (NCBI taxonomy): domain Eukaryota; kingdom Metazoa; phylum Chordata; class Amphibia; order Gymnophiona; family Rhinatrematidae; genus Rhinatrema; species Rhinatrema bivittatum. The sequence continues at coordinate 273,263,204 of NC_042617.1, forward strand.
CTAAGCCTGACATTTAAATGTGTACATACAGCTCAACCATTATACTTAACCAAGCTTCTGATGCCTTACACATCCTAATGTTCATTGCATTCCTCTCAGAATCCATGGTTGTAACTCCACCTTCTGCCATAAAACTACTAGTCTGCATTTAGCTATATTCCACCATTGTTATGGAAAGCATTATTATTGATGTGAGGCAAAAAATATTATTTAAAGTTCAGGAAAGAAGTTAAGACCTGGCTATTTGTGCAAGCCTTAGGACACTAGGATGTTATATCAATGTTAAACTAATGTACTGTTGTAGAGAACTTACTGATGCTTAGAAGCCAACTTACTTATTGTTAGTAGCATGTTTTAGCTTATTTATTGTGTGTTGATTATGTTATGATTTATTTTTCTTAGATTTCATATGGAGAAATGTTTATTTTTCTTTCCTACTACACTAATCAACCTCTGACAAGTGGGTTATTTCCCTCTATCAGCAGATGCAGGCAGACAACACCGTTTTCATCTATGACATCACAGCCACTACTTAGGTGGTACTAACAGCAGGAATTCAGTATCTTTCTGACAAAGCTTCAAGTCAGACCCACTCAATGGAACATAACATAAGAACATAAAACTTGCCATACTGGGTCAGACCAAAGGTCCATCAAGTGCAGTATCCTGTTTCTAACAGCCAATCCAGGTCACAAGTACCTTGCAGGATCCCAAAGCATAGATTCCAAGCTACTTATCCCAGGAATAAGCAGTAGATTTCTGCAACTCTAGCTCAATAATGGCTAATGGACTTTTCCTCCAGGAACTTCTCCAAACTTTTTTTTATTTTTAATTTTCAAAAATGTTCCAAATTAACAAGAGAAAATCTTGCACAGAAATGTTAGTGCAAAACAGGTAATACAAATAAGGTACAGTAATACTGCTTCCAAGTAAATATGCACTAGAAATAAAGGAAAAATGGGAGGACTCAGAAATATAAGTGAACTATCGATCAGGAAAATGTTTAAGAGAAAACACAGGAAAGCTGAGCGAGGATCACAACAGCCTTGCCCTTATACCAAACCAGCTAAGGATGCCTCTTGGTGTGTGTATCTAAAAACGCTCAGTTGTGAAGGCTCAAAAAATATATAATTAACATTTTGATACCTAACATAACATTTGCATAGATATCGAAGAGTAAATTTTGCCCCTCTTTGAAGTCCATCTGAACGCATGGTTAAAAAAAAACTTTTCTACAAGTTTGGGTAATTTTGGTAAGGTCTGAGTAAATCTAGACCTTTTGTCCATAGAATAGAGACTATCTGTTGTGGAAAAAGAGCCTTAAGATATTACTCCGGTCCATAAGAAAAGCGAAAGAGACCAAAAGTGCTCTAACGATCTCAGTTTCTTGGGACGTTTCAAGGATCCCTGAGACATCCAGCGACGGTAGTTGCATTGGCGCATCGACACCATTCTCAGAAGCTTGGTGTAAATAATAGGCCTTCGTATTCACTTGCATTGCTGTAGCTGGCATCTTTAACACCTGGGAAACATGTTTTGAAAAGATTCATTGGGGAAATCAAATTTATCATTGGAAAGTTCAATATTCTTACGTTATGGGATCTCAGTGTATTTTCTATGTTTTCCAGTTTTGTTTTGTTTTTATTATTTACCAACTCAGATTGAACCAGGTTTTGTTGTATTTTTTCAGTAGCAGATAGACGCGACTCCATGGCATCTACTTTAAGATAAAAGGAAGAAATCAAATTAGCATTTGCCATTACCTGATTCTTAATATCAAGAGTAACTTGGGATAGTGTAGTAATTGAAGACTAAAGATTTTAAAGCAGTCCATATTCCGTCAAGTCTTATTACAAGAGGATGCTGTAAAATAGTTCCACAATCCAGAACATTTAAATAGGCACAACCTGCACCCGAAGTTGTGCCTAAGCCAGTCTCCATACCTCTTGTAGGTGAAAAAACATCATCCATGGGACCCGCCGCTCTGAGGAAGCCTTGACCCGCGTTGCCTTCACACCTCCCAAGCAAAGTGCTGTCGGCAGCTTGTATCATCTGGGTCCCTGTTGAAACTTCTCACCATTGTTCTGCTCCCATATCTCCTCGACATTTTTCAGAGGAGATCATTACAGTGACCGGATTACCAGTATGTTCATGGTAGGGTGGCAAGGGCATGTTTGGAGCACCGGGGCTCAATGAGATGTTGGTGGTCAAAGGGGACGGTGTTCGCTCCCCTACCAGCCCCGCTGCAACCAATAGTCCTGGCGTTGCTGTTGGAGTAGCTGTAAGAAAGCCCTCAATACGAGTTTGAGATGGTTCCAGAGAGGGAGAGTTCGATATAATCTCTCTCAATCTAGCCTCTCTTTTAGTATAAGACATTGTGAAGTGAGGAAAACAGAGAAAAGGGTAAACGAGTTGAGAGCCCTTTAACAGCACTCTTCACTCAGCTGCCATCTGGGGGTCCTCCTTCAAAACCTTTTTTTTTTTTTTTTTTTTAATGCAGCTAAACATAGCTTTCACTAGAAGAATAATCAAATAACAACCAGGAAAAACCTGGGAATAACTTCCCTTGCAACCTACAAAAAGGGAAGGGAATAATAACAATACCAGAAAGAGAAAGGAAAGGGTTAAAACTGCCCTACACTGGAACTCTAACCAGAACAGTCTGAAAATAAGCATCTGTGTTCCCTGGGTGGGTCCTGGACTAGTGTAGCAGGACTAATGGAAAAGAGCTTAACAAGCAAAGAACATTCTCCTTCCATCTTGTCCTGCTACATCAGTCCAGCCCTGACAAGTGGAAATTACTAAAGCTTCAGTTACCTAGCTGGGAGGAAGCGAGGGTTGCCCGAAGAACCCCTGCCCTGTAAGCTGTTTCCTCCCGCGCCAGTATGACCAGCCGATAATACTTCACAAAAGTATTCAGGGATTACCACATGGCTGCCTTGCAAATACCAAATGACACAAGAACACGCACCTCTGCCCAGGATGCAGACTGTTCTCTGGTGGAGTGCATGTGCACCAATTCCAGAGGCTTCTTGCCCTTGAGCGAGTCAATGTCCTTTATCCAGTGAGCCAGAGTAGCTTTAGAGGCCATTTTCCCCTAACATGGTTCTCCAAACAGGACAATGTGTCAGATTTGAGGAAGGCATTAGTAACCTCCAAATATCACAGAAAAGGCCTCCGCACATCCAAACACCTAAGAGACTGGTACTCACTCTCCTCTCGGGTAAACGCCAGGATGAAAATTGTTTGATAGGAAAGACGGAATTCACCATAGAAGAAATGATAGTACTGGTTGATAGGACAAGATCACCAGAAAAGGGCCCCAGCAAGACCAGGCCTTCAGAGACTCATCATGTGGAAAACAGCAACAAGTAATGCAGTTTTCAGCAACAGATCCTTGAGCAAAATCTGTTTCAAAGGCTCAAAGGGAGCCCTTGTCGGGACTCTCAGCACCAAATTAAGATCCTACATATGAACAATGGGTCAAAAAAGGAGTCACAACTGCATTACATCCCTCAAGAAGCGAAATACATCCAAATGAGCTGCTTTTGAAACTCCCCCCAATGGGCCCCGGTAGCATGAAATGGCTGCCAACTGTACTTTAAGGAATTCAAGGCCAATCCCTTGTCTAGACTGCTGTGAAGAAAAGCCAATACACAAGAAATATTAGCCCGCTAGGGCAACTCCAACCTGTACCCACAGAACTGCTCAAATAACTGCCAGACGCAAATATTCTCTGCTCAAGAGCCAGGCTGTAAGACAGAATGGAGCAGGATCATCCATGACCATGAGTCCTTGAGCCAAGAGACACTATATGCCTTTGGCAGACGAAAGGGCTGCGCCACGTGCAGCTGAATGAGGTCCACATGTCCAGGTCTGAGAGGCCAGTCCAGCGCAAATCAGAATGACCTGGTTGCTTTCTAGTTCTACTCTTTATAGTAGTCTGCCTATGAGTACCCACGGAAGAAAACGTACAGGAGCTCTCTCGCCAGCCAGGATTGCACAAGGGCATCGATACCCATCGACCCCTGTTCCCATCACCAACTGAAGAAATAGCTAGCCTTTGCATTTTGTTGAGTTGCCATCAAATCCACCAGTGAACAGCCCCACCTGCAGCAGATCCAGCAAAAAACATCTGAGCTCAACTCTCATTCTCCAAGATCCAACAGGTTTTGGCTGAGGAAGTAGCTTAGTGGATAGAGCAGCGGGCTATGACCCAGGGAAAACCAGGGTTCAAAATCCCACTGTCGCTCCTTGTGATCTTGGGCAAGTCACTTTACCCTCCATTGCCTCAGGTACAAGATTAGATTGTAAGCCCTGTGGGGATATGGAAATACCTATAGTACCTGAATGTAATCTGCTTTGATGTACACTTTGAAGTGCCAAAAAGTAGAATATAAAAATATAAAGTTTTCCTGACTGGCAATGTGCCCCACTGAGAATAACCGCAAGTTTTTTTCTGCCCATGGAAAGAGGAAAGGCATCTCTACTGAAATTCCCCGGCTTTCGGTTCCCCCCCGGCCAATTTCCATACACCACCACAGTGGCATTTTCGAGAGGACCTGAACAGCCCTCTCTCAAATCATTAGGAGGAAGTGAAGGCCAAATGAATGATCCTGGTCTCCAGTCAACTGATTAACCATAAAGCCTCCAGAGACCAACTCCCCTGGGCCACCTGATCCTGACAATGAGCCCCCCAATCAGATAGGCTCGCATCCATAGTCACCAAAATCCTGGAATGAGTGGTTAGGCTGACTTTCCAACAAATGTGAAGAAACCATCCACCAGAAGAGTGGCTCACGCACCAACTTACTCAGAGGAAGCAGCACTCCATAGCCCTGAGATTCCAAAGACCATCTCAACACGAATGATGCATGGAGAGGATGCATGTGTGCCCCATCCCACGGGACCAAGTCCAGGATCACCACCATCAACCCAAGCACCTAAAATATTCCCACATGGAGGGGACCGGCAGCCGCAGGAATCTTTGAACCTGATGGTGCATCTTGTGGACTCAACTGTGAGGAACACTTGCCCCACATGAGTACCAAACTATGCCAAATACTCCAGGGACTGCATGGACAAAAGAATACTCTTGGCAAAATTGATTACCCCCAGCCTTCTAAAAACTGCACCACTCAATGAGACCCCGCATTAGATGGCGCACGGATTGACAGATCGTCGAGATATGTCATTTGCTGGTTGTAATGTAAACCGAAGTGATAATTAATTCTGTTAATTGAACCTCGGTATATAAAAGTTATAAATAAATATGGATGTACTGCGATTCTTTTGCATTGGAGAAATGCTGCTACCATGACTATTACCTTGGTAAACATTCATGGTGTGGCCATAAGATCACAAGGTAACGCAGGGAACTACAAATGTTTCTGCAGAAGGCAAAAACGTAGGTAACTGATCCTGTTCCTGTATAGGGATGCGAAAGTAAGCCTTCAGTCAGGTCTAATGATTACAGGAACTCTCCCTAACGAACTGCAGCGAGAAAAGACTGCAGATTTTCCATGCTAAAACAAGGGACCCGTAAACAGTGGTTCACGCCTTTGAGATCTAACATGGGACGAAAGGAGCCATCCTTCTTGGGCACCATAAAATAAATGGAATAAACGGCCACGTCCCTGCTCTGAAGGCGGCACCAGTACCACTGCCCACAAGAGCTGCAGTTTTAGCAAGATCTCATGGATAGCCCTGTTTGGCCAAAGCAGAACAGGGCTATTCCATAAAGACATCCCAAATTGGACAAAAGAAAATTGGTTCTTACCTAATTTTCGTTCTTGTAATACCACAGATCAGTCCAGACAAGTGGGCTGTGCATCCCTACCAGCAGATGGAAGCAGAGCACAAAACTTTTCAGGCACTGCTACATAACAGAGTGTGCCACCTGCAGTCCTTCAGTACTGACCTGTACTCAAGCCAAAGACTAGAGCCTAAAACCCCCTCCACAGTGAACAGGCAAAGTAGGGTTGGAATCCCTGCACTGGAGCGCCCCTGTCATTCCCAGCAAACCAAACACAGTTTGAACTCAACCTATGCCCAAACAAAAAAATCCTCTTTGAAATACGTTACATTGACTATCAGGAAAAACAGTCTTTCAGCAGCAAAGGGGAGGGTCTCTGTACTGATCTGTGGTATTACAGGAACGAAAATTAGCAGGTAAGACCTAATTTTCCTTTCCTGTTCATACCCAGATCAGTCCAGATAAGTGGAATGTAGCAAAGCACTCCTATACTGGACGGAACTCAAAAAACCCGTATGCAATATACTCAAAGGATGCATCCTCCTGCGTCCTCACAACCAAAGGGTAATGCCTGGTCAAAGTATGAAGCGAGGACCACACCGCCGCTCTACATATCTCCTGAGGAGATAACAATTGACACTCTGCCCAAGAGGCCCGCCTGTGCTCTAGCAGAATGCGCTTTCAACCCCACTGGAATCTTGCAACCCTTACCTGGGGAGAATCCTTAGATCACTCCAGAAACGCTGGAAGATCCACCGTCTATTTAACATGAAGAGGATACCAGGGGCAATTAGAGAAGATAAGGCCATTGCGGAAAGATTAAATGATTTTTTTGCTTCAGTGTTTACTGTTGTTGGGGAGATACCCATATCAGAGAAGGTATTCATGGGTAATGATTCAGATGGACTGAACCAAATCATGGTGAACCTAGAAGATGTGGTAGGCCTGATTGATAAACTGAAGAGTAGTAAATCACCTGGACCGGATGGTTTACACTCCAGGGTTCTGAAGGAACTCAAAAATGAAATTTCAGAACTATTAGTAAAAATTTGTAACCTATCATTAAAATCAACCATTGTACCTGAAGACTGGAGAGTGGCTAATGTAACCCCAATATTTAAAAAGGGCTCCAGGGGCGATCCAGGAAAATAGTTAGCCTGACTTCAGTGCCAGGAAAAATAGTGGAAAGTGTTCTAAATATCAAAATCACAGAACATATACAAAGACATGGTTTAATGGAACAAAATCAGCATGGCTTTACCCAAGGCAAGTCTTGCCTCACAAACCTGCTTCACTTTTTTGAAGGAGTTAATAAACAAGTACATAAAGGTGAAATCGGTAGATGTAGTATATTTGGATTTTCAGAAGACTTTTGACAAAGTTTCTCATGAAAGGCTTCTAGGAAAAGTAAAAAGTCATGGGATAGGTGGTGATGTCCTTTCGTGGATTACAAACTGGCTAAGAGACAGGAAACAGTAGGATTAAATGGACAATTTTCTCAGTGGAAGGGAGTGGGCAGTGGAGTGCCTCAGGGATCTGTATTGGGACCCGAATTTTTCAATATATTTATAAATGACGTGGAAAGAAATACGACAAGTGAGGTAATCAAATTAGCAGATGATACAAAATTGTTCAGAGTAGTTAAATCACAAGCAGATTGGGATAAATTACAGGAAGACCTTCTGAGACTGGAAAATTGGGCATCAAAATGTAATGTGGATAAGTGCAAGGTGATACATATAGGGAACAATAACCCATGCTATAGTTACACAATGTTAGGTTCCATATTAGGAGCTACCACCCAAGAAAGATCTAGGCGTCATAGTGGATAACACATTGAAATCATCGGTTCAGTGTGCTGCAGCAGTCAAAAAAGCAAACAGAATGTTGAGAATTATTAGAAAGGGAATGATGAATAAAATGGAAAATGTCATAATGCCTCTGTATCGCTCCATGGTGAGACCGCACCTTGAATACTGTGTACAATTCTGGTCGCCGCATCTCAAAAAAGATATAGTTGCGATGGAGAAGGTACAGAGAAGGGCGACCAAAATGATAAAGGGAATGGAACAGCTTCCCTATGAGGAAAGACTAAAGAGTTTAGGACATTTCAGCTTGGAGAAGAGACGGCTGAGGGGAGATATGATAGAGGTGTTTAAAATCATGAGAGGTCTAGAACGGGTTAATGTGAAACAGTTATTTACTCTTTCGGATAATATTTAGGCATTTTTATATACCGAACATATCATATACACTTCAAGTCTGTTTACATAAAAGTTGGCAAGCCATTAATACTTTATCCCAAAAACTCATAATAAAATAAAATTATAATAGAAAGACTAGGGGGCACTCCATGAAGTTAGCATGTGGCACATTTAAAACTAATCGGAGAAAGTTCTTTTTCACTCAACGCACAATTAAACTCTAATTTGTTGCCAGAGTATGTGGTTAGTGCAGTTAGTGTAGCTGTGTTTAAAAAAGGATTGGATAAGTTCTTGGAGGAGAAATACATTACCTGCTATTAAGTTGACTTAGAAAATAGCCACTGCTATTACTAGCAACAGTAGCATGGAATAGACAGTTTTTGGGTACTTGCCAGTTTCTTATGGCCTGGATTGGCCACTGTTGGAAACAGGATGATGGGCTTGATGGACCCTTGGTCTGACCCAGTATGGCATGTTCTTATGCACGGCAAAAACAAAGGAACTGTCCGCAACGTAACTCAGTCATTAAAAATTTGCAGGAAAGGGGTACATACACGACAGCGTCTACCACAGGAATTAAGGATGGAATCAGACATTAACATATTTAAAAAAGGCATTAAAACATGGCTATTCAAACAAGCCTTCCAAGAGTTTTAACCTAATGATTATATACCCCCCTGTAATATAAATATTTAGTTGTTTGTATTATCTCTGCTCTTACTGTTCTGTTTCTTTCCCTGTTTAAATTTTATGATTAGTTAAATTAATAAAATAGTAAATTATGAAACTTTGTATTTTCCTCTTTTCATTTTGGAAATGCAAATATTTTTAAATGAATATTTGTTAACTAATGTAAACCAATTTGATATGTTCTCATGAAACATCAGTATATAAAAAATAAATAAATAAATTCCAAAATCCACCTGGCAGAGCATATGACCACCAGAAACAATGTCTTCAACATCAAATCATTCAATGTCACCCTTCTCAAAGGCTCAAAGGGCGCACCATAGACCACTCGCAGAACTAAATTGAGGTTCCAATCCGGACACACCTTCCGCACCAGACACCACAAATGCTTGATCCCCCTTCCGGAATCGAACCTCATCAGGATGAGAGGCCAAAGAACTCTTCATCAACTTACCCATAAGGGAACCCAAAGCAGATACCTGTATGCAGAGGGAACTATAGGCCTCACCTTTCGTCAATCCCTCCTGCAAAAAGGCTAGGATCTGAGGAATGTCCACAAAAAGGATCCAATCTCTAAAGGAGGCACCACAACTCAAAGACTCTCCAAACCCTGACATACACCAGAGACATAGAGGGTTTCAGAGGCTGCAGCAGCTTAGAAATTACCTGTTCTGAATATCCTTTCAGACGTGATCGCCGCCTTTCAAAAGCCAAGCCGCGAGACAAAAGTGATCCTCCCGAATGAAAAATATGGGACCTTGCCGAAGCAGATGTAGCAGATGGGCCAACGTGAGGTGCCCGTTCACTGCGAGATGCACCAGATCCGCGAACCACGGGCGCCGCAGCCACTCCAGCATCACCGACCCCAGATGCGACTATGCACCACAGAACACACGTGAGTGGCCATGAAGGAAACATGTACAGAAGTATTCCCCATCGGCCAAAGGTACACCAGAGTATCTATCCCCACTGCGCCTACCTCTCGTCTGCGACTGAAAAACCTCGCTGTCTTGGCAATGGCCCTCGTTGCCATTAGATCCAACTGGGAATGCCCATCTGGCACAAATGCAATTCCACACCTCCAGAAACAACTCCCATTCACCCGGATCCAGCCTGCTGAGGAAATCCGCCTGCACATTTGTCCGCTATTCCCTCTAAATGGAGCTCCGCCCAAACAACTTTTGAGCTTCCAGAGCCACCACTTGACTCTTCATCCCGCCTTGTGGGCTGATGTATTCCACTATCATCGCATTGTCCAAGACGACCCAAACCACCCTGCCTCTTTTCCAGAGAAAGAAGGCCTCCAGTGCCCGAACCGCCCTTGTTTCAAGGCGATTGATGAACCAGGACCTCTCCTCCATTGACCAGAGCCCTTGGGCAAACTGCTCCAGGCACACTGCTCCCCAACCTTTGAGACTGGCATCCGTGGTAACCACCACCCAATCCAGGGTCTCCAGATCCATTCCCTTTACCAGGTTGTGATGCTCAGCCACCACAATCGACTGAACTTGGATTCTCGCAGAAGAGGCAAAGGCAGATGATACTCAGACGACAACGGATTCCACCTGGACAATAGCACCTGCTGTAGCGGTCTCATGGGTGCAAAGGCCCACAGAACCAAATCCAGCAAGGAAGCCATAGACCCCAGGACCTGCAAATAATCCCAAACTATCAGCACCGCCAGACGAAGCAGACGCGTCACCTGCGCCTATAACTTCCCAGGTCAGAAACACCCTGCCGGGTATCGAAGAGAGCCCTCAGATACTCCAAGGACTGGGTCATAACCAGGTGACTTCGCCATATTTATGATCCAACCCAGTGACCATAAAGTTTTCACAGCTAGCTGGAGAGAGCGCACACACTCATCTTCCGTCTTCGCTCAAATGAGCCAATCATCTAGAAACGGATGTACCAAAATCCCTTCTCACCGTAAGGCTGCCGCTACCACCATCACACCTTGGTGAATGTCCGTGGCGCAATGGTTAAGCCAAAGAGAAGAGCCTGCAACTGAAAATGCTGTCCCGGCACAATGGACCAAAGAAACTTCTGAATGTCCTTCTGAATAGAAATATGCAAGTATGCCTCTGTCAGGTCCAGGGACACCGAGAACTCTCCTTTGCGGACTGCTGCTATAACAGTGCACAGTGTCTCCATTTGAAAATGTGGAATCCACAGGGCCCTGTTCACCACTCAACGCACAATAAAGCTCTGGAATTTATTGCCAGAGGAGGTGGTTAGTGCAGTTAGTGTAGCTGGGTTCAAAAAAGGTTTGGATAAGTTCTTGGAGGAGAAGTCCATTAATGGCTAGTAATCAATTATACTTAGGGAATAGCCACTGCTATTAATTGCATCAGTAACATGGGTTCTTCTTAGTGTTTGGGTAATTCCAAGGTTCTTGTGGCCTGGTTTTGGCCTCTGTTGGAAACAGGATGCTGGGCTTGATGGACCCTTGGTCTGACCCAGCATGGCAATTTCTTATGTTCTGTAAATCTAGAATCAGCCTAAAGGTGCCCTCCTTCTTGGGAACCACTAAATGGAGTACCTTTCCTGTCCCTGCTCTATCCATGGGTAGGAACTATTGCATGTAAGTCTAACAACATTTGCAGAGTCCCCCACACCGTCTCTCGCTTGCTTCGAGAAATCACGTAGGACTCCAGAAAAACCTGACAGGGCATGAAAATTCTAGAGTGTAACCGTCTCTCACTACATCTAGAACCCAACAGTCTGAGGTGATCTTGGCCCACTCCTGTTAGAAGCTGGACAATCTGCCCCCTACCACTTCTACAGAGGAATGGGTGACCCTGGTTTCAATGTGCTGATTTACCACCACCGGCTCTATGACCAGCACCATCCCGGGAAGATCTGTGGGAGCCTCGAAAGGACTTCTGACGCGCCCCCTCCGCCGACTGCTTCGCTGCCGCACTGGAGGGGGGCCTTGCCTGACCTGAACCTACACAAATTCCAAAAACGGGCGCAAGAGGGAAAAACCTTCTTGCTGGTCTTCTTATCCTCTGGCAACCTGTTCCCTTTTGCCTCCCCCAGAGTCTTCATCAACTAAAAAGGAGCTTCCCTTTAAAGGGGAGAATACACAACTGAGCCTTGAATCACATGTTCGCTGACAAATTGCACAACCACAAAAGCCTGTAGGCCACCACTGCTGAAACCATACTCCTGGCCAATGTGCACACCAAGCAATACAGAGCATCCACAACATAAGCCACTCCAGCCCCCTAGCATGCCAACTGCAGACCACTAACATCCCCGGCTGAGGCTTGCATTTGTGCCTTCTCCACCCAGCACAAACAGGCCCTCTGCATCATACTGGCACAAACCGCGGCCGTGAGTCTCAAGGCGGAAACTTCAAATATCCGTTTCAACCGAATTTCCAACTTGCGGTCCTGAACATCCTTCAGACCCCACTACCAGTATGGTTGTATTCTTGGTAACAGCCGAAACTGCAGCATCCTCCTTCAGCATCCATAGGAGCTCCAAGGTCTCTTCCATGAGAGGGCAAAGTTAAGCCATAGCCCTGCTGACCATCAGGCCTGCTTCTGGGAAGTCTCACTCCCGGTTCACCAGCTTTCAAATCTTCTTAGGCAAGGGAAAGGCACTCGGGGGACCACACAGCCCATCTAGGATCTGACTGATGCCCTAATTATCAGACTCCTCTTGTATCACTTTAACCCCAGTACCTGAGGGATGGTCCATGAAGGAGCCAAATACCTCAGGGAGCCTTCCTCGAACCTTCTCTTGATCACTTTTCTCTTTCTTTTTTCAGACTGCAGGTTTGCACCTCTACCATCTGCTGGAGACAGAGAAATACTGAGGGACTGCAGGTGGCACTCTCGGTTATGTAGCAGTGCCTCCTTCTGATGATAGGGATGCAAAACCTACTTGTCTGGAGTGATCTGGGTATAAACAGGAATGAAGGTTAGCTGCGTAACCCGAACAATCTCCAACACCAACTGGTGGGACTCGCAGTAAAACTCACGCAGGTGTCCTCCTACAGAAATCAGAAGGGAGTGATCCTGCAGAACCTCATGAGATGGCTCTGTCAGGACCTCCTGAGAAACAATTATTAGCCCCTTGCCTTCACAAAAGGACTGACCCTGTGGAGGTGACCCCCAAAAAACTGTCTAACCAGCCAGTATCGCCTACAGGTTCGAAATTGCCCTTGACCTCTGCCTGCTCTATAAAAAGGACATTATCCTCTGGCAAGCACTGGGATACAGGATCTCTGAAGTTCTTTACCAACTGGTCCAGATGCTCTCCAAACAGTAGCTTACCCTTAAAGAACAACTTCCCCAGGTGAGTTTTAGACCAAGAGTCCGCTGCCCAACTGTAGCCACAGAAGCAGTGGTGAGCTCAGACTACCATAGCTGAACAAATGGAAATCTAGACTGCCTTCACCAATGAAAAACACAAATTGCTCAGGGGTGGCTCCATCTTCCTGTCCTATGGATCCTTTAGGGAGACACACCCCTCCACTGGAATAGTGGTATGCATGGTGACAGGGCATTCACAACCGAGACCTGGAAAAACCTCTGTACTGAGGCTGGAAGAGGAAGCAGAGTTGCTTACCTGTTACAGGTGTTCTCTAAGGACATCAGGATGTTAGCCTTGCACATGGGTGACATCAGAGGGAGCCCGATGCGGGAAACTTTGACTAGGCACACTGAGCATGCCCAGCATGCCCTATACCATGCGTCCATGCAGGGTTCCTCTTCAGTTTCATAACTAAAAATTACAATTAAAATAAAAAACAGGAGAAACCCCAAGTCCACGGGGTGTTGGACTAACACCCTGCTGTCCTCAAGAGAACACCTGTTACAGGTAAGCAACTCTGCTTTCTCAGAGGAAAAGCAGGATGGTAGTCCTCACACATGGGTGAATCCCTGGCTACAGGCTGCTCCCCAACACAAAAGGGGACCAAAAGACACCTAATCGGGTGCCAACGGGCACAACTAGTGGTGTTGGTAACAGACAGGGAGACAGCCTGAACCCAAACAACGGGCCCTAGATTGGGAAAGTTGGGTTCTACACCTCAAACAGATTCTGGAGGACAGACTGGCTGAACCTGTCACATCGGCCATCCCTATCCAGATAGTAATGTGATGTGAATGGGTGGAGAGAACTCCACGTCGCAGCCCTGTAGATCTCCTCCTCGGACACTGCCTGCAAGTGGGCCACAGACACTGCCATGGGGCTGACAGAATGAGCCTCGATATAACCCCCAAGATGCAGTCCCACCTGGGTATAAGAGCAGATGCAATCTGCTAGCCAATTGGATATTGTGTGATAGATAACGGCAACTCTCAACCTATTCTTATCAAAAGAAACAAAAAGTTGGGTGGACTGTCTATGGGCTTCCGTCCGCTCCAGACAGAAAGCTAAGACTCGCTTACAGTCCAAACCATGCAATGCTCGTTCGCCTTGGTACGAATGGGGCCTGGGAAAGAATACTGGTTAAGATGGAAATCCATCACTACCTTAGGCAGGATCTTAGGGAGTGGACACAAGACCACCCTGCCATGGTAAAACTTAGTATAAGGTAGATAAGCGCTCGCTGACGTGACCGCCACAAAACATATGACCTTCCAGGACTTCAGGTCACAGGTGCGCAGCGGCTCAAAAGGAGCTTTCATCAGCTCAGCTTACACAACATCGAGGTCCCAAGACACAGCAGGAAGCCTTAGGGGAGGCTTCAGCTAAAGTAGGCCCCGCATGAAACGTACCACTATAGGCTGCACAGAGATGCATGTACCATCTACACCGTGGTAGTATGCACCAACTGCACTAAGATGAACTCAGACGGAGTTGGTTTTTAGGCCAGCCTCCAAAAAGGTGTAGAACATAATCAAGCAGTTTTCGTGTGGGGCAGAACAGATCTAGAGCCTTCTGCTCACACCATACGGAAATCTCCTCCACTTCAGTGCGTAGGACTTTCTAGTGGAAGGCTTTAGCGGCTGCAGGATTAACCTCTCAACATCCAGGCTGTAAGCAACAGGCCTGAAGGTTGGATGCCACAGCCTGTTTGATCTTGCGTGATGAGATCTGAGGAAGACCCCAGACTGATCAGTCTCTGGAAGGACAAATCCTGTAGGAGTGGAAATCAAACTGTCTTGGCCAGTGAGGGGCTTTAAGAATCACAGTCCCTCTATCCTCACGAAGCTTCAAGAGAGTCATCGCCACCAAGAGAATCTGAGGATATGCATACAGAAGACCCTTGTCCAAATGACAGGCCACGGTGTCTGAGGCTAGTTTGCCATCTGACCTTGACAGGGAGTAGAACCAAGGCACCTTCTAGCTGCGGGGGGACACTAACAGATCTATGCCCAGGCTCTCCCAGAGGCGGAATATCCTATTCACTACCCCCTGGTCCAGGGACCACTCATGGGGTCTTGAAGGCTCGACAAGCCTAACCGCCATCACGTTCTCAGTCCCGGCCAGGTACATGGCCCTGAGCACCATGTACCTGATCTGGACTGCTTCATGCCATAGGAGGTACGATCCCATGCCTCCCTGTTTGATGACATACCACATGACTACTTGGTTGTTAGTCTGGATCAGGACAACTCTGTTGGACAGCCGATCTCTGAAAGCCTATAGCACACGTACCTGATAGCCCAGAGCTTCAGGAAGCTGATTTGACAAGAACATTCCTGAGCAGACCACAGACCTTGGGGTGCCAAGCCCATCCACATGAGCTCCCCACGCCAGGGTGGATGCATCCGTGGTTAACACAATTTGAGTTGGGAGTCTCCGAAGGGAAATCCCCCATTCCACATTGTAGAGTACCCGCCACCAGTACAAGGAGTCCCTGAGAGACTGGGTGACTCAGAAGCAATCCTGGAGGCTTAGTGGCCTGGCACCACTGTGACCTTAGGGTCCATTTGGCTCTGCGCGTGTGTAAGTGTGCCAAAGAAGTGACATGGACAGTCGCGGCTATGTGGCACAACAGCCTCAACTTGTGCCGGGCTGATACCTGCTGGTTCTGTTGAACTTCTGCCGCAATAATCCCAAGGTGACAGCACTCTGGCGCAGTGGAAAGGCCTTGGCCTGAGCCGTATCTAGCAGGCATCCGATGAAGTTCAAATGATGTGACAGACTGAGATAGGCCTTTGGGTAGTTGAGAACAAACCATAGTGACTTCAACACCCAAATGGTCAAACACATGGACCTGGTGGTCCCTGCCCAAGACTTGCTCTTGACCAACTAATTGTCCAGATACAGGAAAACATGCCCTCCCAAGTCAAGGAGGGGCACTACACCATGGCTGGGCATTTCGTGAAAATCTGTGGGGCAGACATGAACCCAAACAGCAACACACGGTACTGGAAATGCCGTTTCCCACCACAAATCTGAGATACTTCCTGTGACCTGGGTATATGCATCCTTTAGGTCAAAGGAGTATAGCCAGTCCCCTTTTTACAAAAGGGGGATCAACATACCCAGAGAAACTATCTTGAATATTTCTTTTTTTTAGAAATTTGTTCAAGGTCCTCAGGTAGGATGGAACAAAGTCCTCCTGTTTTCTTTGGAATTAGGAAGTACCTGGAGTAGAATCCCTGCCCTCTTTGCCCTGGTGGTATGAACTCGACCACTCTGGCCGTTAAGAGGGAGTACTGCTCTTAATATTAACAGAGACCATAAATAATTACACTTCAACAGCCTGGGTGCCACAGGGGGAAACACTGTCATCATGAGTCTCTGCTTGAAAATCCTTTTAATTTTTACATAAGAACATAAGACATGCCATACTGGGTCAGACCAAGGGTCCATCAAGCCCAGTATCCTGTTTCCAACAGTGGCCAATCCTAGTCATAAGTACCCAGACATTACCACAAGTACCCAACAAGTACCCAAACATTAAATACATCTCAAGCTACTATTGCTTATTAATTAATAGCAGTTTATGGAATTTTCCTCTAGGAAAGTTCAATGTTGCCCTAAAAACTTATCTTTTTAACATCACCTTCTTGCTAAACGTGTCCTGAGGCTTCCTTTTTCCTCTAAAGCACCTGATTCAGGCTTCTCTTGCAAGCTTATTTTCACTAGTGTTAAATCCATCCCCTTTTAATTGGTACACATGGCTGGATCAATCATTGACTGTAGCTTTTGTCTTGTTTTATTTTTTGTTTTAGTCTGTCATTATTAGGTCTTGCTGTTTTGTACCTTGCATGTATTTATGCTTGTACTCCTGTTAACTGCCCCAAACCTTAGAGGGCACGGGATACAAATAATTTTAAATGAATAAAGGAGGATGCCAGCCGAGGAGAGCTGGTGAGATCAGGGTGATGGTGACTTTCCTTCCTCGTCCTTGCCTGTCAAAGAATGTGTGCAGCAACATTATCTGACTTGACTCTTGCCCCTTTAAAATCAATGCAGCAGTAGCTGAGACAGGAGATGCCAACCAAGGAAGAAAGCCAGTGAGATCAGGGTGGTGGATACTGCCCCCCCCCTCCCCCTCATCTAGGACTCTGAAGTGACATCATCTGACTGCAATTCCAGTCCCCTTTAAAATCAATGAAGCAGCGGCGCGCCAACACGCTGACAAAGCCACATATCAAAGTGGCGCACCCCTTATGCCTGTTTTTTTCCCTTGGGAGAGAGTCTAAATGGGCATAAAGAGAAAGGGAAAAACCAGTACACCATCCTCAGTAGTGACCAGAAGCCCGATGGATCATGTAGTCCAGAAGTCGTTTTAATACCAGTATAGAAACAGAAAATGGATTGTCGATGGAATCCGGTGCTTTATTGAGTCCATGTATAAGTTTACCCCTGCCTCAATCTCAGAAGACTTCTCAAGTAATGCCACTAAGATGCCTGGAGGAATTAGCACTCTTAGTAGATGAAGTGGTTCTGTCTGTCACATCTTCCGAGTTGGACATTGGCTCTCAATTAGAACCTTTGGATATATTGGTTGAAGGGGAAGAACTTAAGGCCATCTGAGGAAAATTTTATAGCAGGGAGGGCACCTTTACTATCAATATTTGCCCACCCTTCTGAAATAGGAGACATCTTGAGTCCAATTAATGTAACTCTGATGGACGTTTGGTCCATATTATCCAAATTAGATAGATCTTTATCTGTGACAGTCTGGCATTTGAGTAAGAACTCCGATCACCGCTTACACTAGGGTTAAAATAGATGAGCAAGAGCAATGCTTGAATGTGTTAGACAACTCCCTACTTAATGTTAATTCTCAACAGTTACTCTTCAAGGTGTGGAGGGTGCCTATATTATAGATTGCCTGATTACATTCTCAGATTAAAAATATAGAAGTATGAGAAATAAGAACTTGAGATTTTTAAATTTCCCAATGTCCAGACTTTTGTCTGCAACTGAACTGTTTAAGAAATACTTATTGGAAGTTTTTTGTCTATTCCTTCAGATCACTGTCCCTCTTTACCACAAACATATTACCTTCCTAACAGTAAGAGCTAATTCCTCTGAAGGGGGAATGGACCCCACTTAGTGTGGAGAGTCCCTCGCTACCTGCATTTCTTGAGTCCTTTATGACGACATTACTTCTAGACCTACCCTTCTAGTTTCCTTTGCATTACAGCAGGACAAAGATCTGGGGTTTTTTTGGAAATTCTGTTATGAGAAGACTGTTCTGTGGTCAGCAGATTTATGTTTTTCTGGATGTACCAAAGCTATGCAAAATCATAAGAAAATGCCATACTGGGTCAGACCAAGGGTCCATCAAGCCCAGCATCCTGTTTCCAACAGTGGCCAATCCAGGCCATAAGAACCTGGCAAGTACCCAAAAACTAAGTCTATTCCATGTAACCATTGCTAATGGCAGTGGCTATTCTCTAAGTGAACTTAATAGCAGGTAATGGACTTCTCCTCCAAGAACTTATCCAATCCTTTTTTATCCTTTGTCAGCGTAGGAAGCTGACGTAGATACAGCTCGGGAATTCTCAAGTCTTTATAAAGTAGTGGTACAGCACTCCCCGTGGAGTGGAGAGTGTGGTAGATGGTCGCATAGACCGAGAAGCAACCCGTGGTCTGTGAAGCAGGGTGCACCGATGAGGTTCCTCAGTAGATGGTATGGCAATGGTCCGCAGAGCGGGGTACACAGGATTCTTACTTTGGGAGCTACATTTTTTCTTAAATATCCTTGCAAATGTCTAGTTGCGTATAATAAGAATAATTTTATTTTTACTGACTGACCCACTACATCTTAATACCTTTATTAAAGACAAATCTGGTGGGTAGAAGCAAGGGGTAAAGTATAAATAGTTTTATCCTCCTGTATTAGAGAAATATCTAGGGCTGCTCATCCCCCTAGACAAGGACTAAAATGTATTTTGTTGTTGCTGTATACCTTTTGTTAAATTAGGAAAGTTTATTATTTTGCTTTCCCTCTTGTATTTACCTGGGTTTACATGGTATATGTTTTATTAACATAAGATATGCCATAGTGGATCAGACCAAGGGTCCCATCAAGCCTGTTTCCAACAGTGGACAATCCAAGTCACAAGTACGTGGCAAGTACCCAAACATTAAATAGATCTCAAGCTACTATTGCTTATTAATTAATTGCAGTTTATGGATTACTTCCTCTAGGAATTTATCCAAACTTTTTTAAAGCCAGTTACACTAACTGCAGTAACCACATCCTCTGGGAATTAATTCCAGAGCTTAACTATGTGCTGAGTGAAAAAAAAATTCTTTGATTTGTTTTAAATGAGCTACTTGCTAACTTCATAGAGTGCCCCCAGTCCTATTATCTGAAAGAGTAAATAACTGATGTACATTAACATGTTCAAGTCCTTTCATGATTTTGTAGACCTCTATCACATCCCCCCCTCAGTTGTCTCTTCTCCAAACTGAACAGCCCTAACTTCCTTAGCCTTTCCTCATAGGGCAGTCATTCCAGGCCCCTTATTTTGGTCTCCCTTCTCTGCACTCTCTCCAGTGCAACTATATCTTTTTTGAGATGTGGCGACCAGAACTGCACACAGTATTCAAGTAGTTGTCTCACCGTGGAGCGATACAGAGGCATTATGATATCCATCCTTTTATTTGCCATTCCCCTTTCTAGTAATTCCTAACATTGTTTACTTTTTTGGATCACCACAGCACACTGAGCTTAGATAGCAGCTCCTAAGATACAACCTAACATTAGGTAACTACAACAAGAGTTACTTTCCCTATATGTATCACTTTGCACTTGTCCACATTAAATTTCATCTGCCATTTGGAAGCCCAATCTTCCAAGGTCCTCCTGCAATTTATCACAATCCACTTAAGATTAAAACTACTCTGCATAATTTTGTGTCATCCACAAATCTGATCACCTCACTCATCATACACCTTTCCAGATCATTTATAAATATAATACAAAGCACCAGTCCAAGAAAAGTCCCCTGAGGCACTCCACTATACACCTTTTTCCACTGAGTAAACTGATCATTTAATCCTTCTGTTTACTGTCTTTTAACCAGTTTGCAATCCACAAAAGGACATCACCTCCTATCCCATGACTTTTTAGTTTTCTTAGAAACGTATCACGCTGGACTTTGTCAAATACACCACATCTACCGGTTCACCTTTGTCCACATGTTTTAGTCACCCCTTCAAAAAAAATATAGGAGATTTGTGAGGCAAGACTTCCCTTGTGTAAATCCATGATGGCTGCGTCCCATTACACCATGTCTATCTAAATGTTATGATTTTATTCTTTATAACAGTTTCCACAATTTTTTCTGGCACTGAAGTCAAGCTCCCGGATCACCCCTGGAGCCCTTTTTAAGTATCTGGGTTACATTGGCCTTCTTCCAATCTTCAGGTATAACAGATGATTTTAATGATAGTTACACATATTAATTGAAATAGGTCTGAAATTTCATTTTTTAGTTCTTTCTGAACCCTAGGGTGTATGCCATCTGGTCGAGGTGATTTACTACTCTTCAATTTGTCAATCTAGCCTACCACATCTTCCAGGTTCACTGTGATTTGGTTCAGTTCATCTGAAACATTACCCTTGAAAACCATTTCCAAAACGGGTATCTCCCCAAATTCCTCTTCAGTAAACACCGAAGCAAAGAAATAGTTTAATCTTTCCTTACCTACCCTAAGTTCCCCTTTAACCCCTCGATCATCTAACGGTCTAAATGATTCCCTCACAGGCTGCTTCGCATATACTTTAAAAAGTTTTTATTGTGAGTTTTTGAATTCTATGGCCAACTCTTTTTCAAATTCTCTCTTAGCCTGTCTTATCAATGTCTTACATTTAACTTGCAAATGCTTATGCTTTATCCTATTTTCTTCTGATGGATCCTTCTTCCAATTTTTGAATGAAGATCTTTTGGCTAAAATAGCCTCTTTCACCTCACTTTATAGCCATGCTCTCTCATTTTATCAAATTTTCCCTTTTGAAAGTTTAGTGCTAGAGCCATGGATTTACTTACTGTCCCCCTTCCAGTCATTCATTCAAATTTGATCATATTATGATCACTATTGCCAAGCAGCCCCACCACAATTACTCTCTCACCAAATTCTGTGCTCCACTGAGAATTAAATCTAAAATTGCTCCCTTTCGACGGGTCCTGAACCAATTCCATCCATGAATTTTCTCTCTCTAGCATGTCCTGATGTTTCACTTACCCAGTCAATATTGGGGTAACTGAAATCTCCCATTATTACTGCATTACCACTATCCGTCTCACTATCTTGGCCAGGTGGTCGGTTTATACTCCTATCATCGCACTCTTCTCCAACCCACAAAGGATTTCTACCCATAAAGATTTGATTGTGCATTTACTCTCATGCAGGATGTTTTATCCTATTGGACTCCATGTAATGCCAGACAAAGCGCCACCCCACCACTAAGATGTTCCTCTCTATCATTGTGATATAATTTGTACCCTAGTATAGCACTAACCCATTGGTTATATGCTTTCCACCATGTGTGTGAGATGCCAATTAAGTCTATGCAATAGTCTTTTCAATATTGCTGAAACCTTTTCATTATTTTCAAAGAACCAAAACTGAAGACTTATCTCTTTGCCAAGAGACGAGAAAATGTTTTGACTGGTCACCCAATGCTGAAGAGCATTTCAAGAGTTCATGGTTGATTTTATGTATGTCATTTTTCTTGGGATTTTTACATTAAATATGATTATGTATTTTATTTATTGATATTTCTGTTTTGTCATTTGATAATTTTGTTAGGTTATTTTTTTGTATTTTCATATCTGTTATGGTTATAGTTATGACTGCGCTAGTCTTATTTTTTCTGTAACTTATGATTTATTATTGCAAACCACTGATTTGTTAAATGATTTTGTGGTAAATGAACAAAACCTAAACTCTCTCTCTCTCTTCTGCATTTTGCCAATATTTTACCTCTCAATTATTCCATTTTATACTGCTACCTTCCATCTCTCCACTTGTCTCAACATAAAACTGCTATACATAGCAGCTTGAACACCAAAGGCAGACACCTCAAAATCTTGAGGTGCATCTCCAGCTTTCTATCCTGAAGGTCCTTCAAAGCTGTAGAACTGGCCACTGGGATGGTCGTCTTCTTAGTAACTGCTGAAACAGATGCATCCACTTTCGGGACCTTCAGAAGCTCAAGCCCATCCTCTGGCAAGGATATAAAAAAACTTATCCATGGCCCTACTGACTTTCAGGCCTGTCTCAGGAGTATCCCACTCCCTAAACAGCAAGGCGCTGACAGACTTGTGAAATGGAAAAATCTTCGGACCCTGAAGGCCAACCATGACCCAATTCCAAACCCTCTCATGGAACATCTATTCCCAGGTGCTGCAGAACAGCGGGTTTAAGGGGGGGGGGGGCCCAACTCCTCCTTATGGAACAACCGTACCACCTTGGGATCATCATTGTCGATGGCTGAGACCTTTGACAACTCCTGATCCGCCAAACCCAGATATGAGCCCGGAGGATCTTGCGCTCACACCTCATCCGCCCCTGAATCTTCGGAAGAACCCTCCACAGTGAGTGTTGGAGCCGGAGGTCCTGGGACACACCTGACCCTCATGGCCCCGTAGCCCCTGAGGGCTTGAGCATCTTTGCAGGCTTCAATGGCGCCCCCTGATCAGCCCTGCACCACACAGATTTCCTGGCTTTATAAGCTTTGTGCAAAAGCAGCACAAATTCTGAAGAAAAAGTAGAAGATGCATCAGAATCCCCCTGGGGGTCCTCTTCACTCCCAGAAAGGGTCCCTCCAGCATCTGGACCACCCCAGGGGTCACTGCCACTGTAGACAACGAAGGAGGGAAATCCCCTTCCCACTCCACGGACCTCACAGCAGCCCTGAAGCTAGACAAGATGGCCACCGTTCCCGCACTCAGCGGGAAGTGATCACCAACAGGCAGCCGCGCTGGTGAGAGCCTCCCAGACTCATGGCACCTGGCCTGTTTAGCTTCTGCTGCGCTCCTCGAAGAGCCCTCCCCACCGGTGAGGCACCAGGAGCATTTTCCATCATGGGAGAGACGTGTGTGATTATCTCCACACGCCACATAAGCTGAACCATGCGGCTTGCTGACCAGCATAGGAAAACTGCCAAAGGAAGGGGGGAATAAGCACAGAGCTGCCCGAAAGATAAAACAGCAGAGCTGAGGAAAGTTGTGCCATCCCACAGCAATCCCCATCCGCTTCTTCTTCTGACTTAAAAAATAAATTAAAAAAAATTTTTTTTTAAAGAAACAGAAAAGAAGTACTTCCCTTAAGACGAATGTCTCAGGGTGTTCTTTAGGGCAATGGAACTAGAAACCCCAGTTTTCAGCCCTGTCCAGCGATGAAGGACCAAGCAATAAAGTGTCCCCGACCCCCTACTCATCCACCTCAAGAACCAAGGGGATGACCCCCACCAGGATCTACCACCCCCCTGGGAGGCCCTACTTAGAATTTTTTTTTTTTTAACTCAAATTTTTAACTCCATCTGCTGGAGACAGAGAATTACTGGAGGGATTGCACGTGGTACCTCGTGTTAAGTAGCAATGTCAGTAAAACTGTCTCCATCTGCTGGAGGGGAGGCAAAACCCAGGAATCTGGACTGATCGGGGTATGTACAGGGAACTTAAACTACTTCTAAAGGCTGTGAAAACATTTATTCACTAAGGCATTTAAAAATTATTAATTTGAATTTAGATCATGATGTATGTTTTATATTTTATTTTTATGTGGTTATGCATTGTACTTTTGTACTTTCTGTATTGATAGTTATCAATATAGGCAGAAAATAAATCAAATAAATCAATCTTCCAGGCCCTCCATTTCTCCCTCACTCTTTTCCAGCCCTCCATTTTCTCTTCCAAACACACCAACTTCCATATTCCACTCTCTTCCCAGTCTGGTCTCCTTTTTTCTCCCTCCCCCACCTTAGCCTTCAATGTCTCCTCTCTCTCTGACCAGCCACTCCCCTTGCCTACCTGGATGGGACCTGGGCAGTAG
Source organism: Rhinatrema bivittatum (assembly GCF_901001135.1). NCBI lineage: Eukaryota > Metazoa > Chordata > Amphibia > Gymnophiona > Rhinatrematidae > Rhinatrema > Rhinatrema bivittatum. The sequence continues at coordinate 273,287,288 of NC_042617.1, forward strand.
CAGATGTATACATGATGGAATAGATTAGAATAAGTCTTCTCTGTACCTGTGGTCTCCTCCCTCATCTATCATCATCAGAGCACAGATACAAGAGAGAAGATGGCACCAGCCAAATATATGCAGCAGGGACAGATGAAACAAACAGCAGAAATGGGGATGCATGTGGTGCCAGCTATCCAGGGCCCCCCTCCATTCCAGCCTTGTTACAGCACAAGAGGACAAGGAGGTACTGGGACACAAAAAGATCTCTTAGGATTTTATCCCACTTGCTTAACCTGCATGAGTTTGAAATGAAGAGACAGCGCAGAGGATATGGCAAATAAGGCAGACAGTCCAAGAGACTTCTGGAAATTCCAGGAGACTTGGACCATATCTGTATCTGAGTTAATAAGAACTTATGTTTTACTGTATCAAAACTTGTGTGAATTACCAGCAATGTTTATATCCAGCCTCAGAATGCTGGAAACCTGCTCAGACTAATGAAGAATTGGAAAAAGCCACCTCTGAACAAGAAATGATATAAAAGCATTTCCTGTTATTGCTGGTCTATTGCATTTCCTAAGAGACAATACCCACGGGTATAAGTTAATAGAAAGAAAATTGGAAATTGGTAATAAGAAAATTCCTGATCTTTCAGACACCCAGGAAGAAACAGGATGTACCATTACTATCAATTTCTTTCCCTACTCCCCAGCCCAAACCCCCAGCCCCAGGCAATGGAAATGGCAGGGAGGATACCTGTTTTACCCGTGATCGGCCAGGTGAGCTCCTGCGCCGAGATTTTTCCCCCTCCATCTTAGCTCCAGAGGGCTCAAAAAACAGAGAGTCGTCTGTCTCCACCAGGGAGTCCCCACATAATCGCAGTGAGCAATCGTCCTTCGACGTTGTGCAGAGTTCCATGGAGAGTGAACCTCCATCATGATCTGGCGTCCCCATGGGGTCAGAACCGTGAAAGCTGCCCGAAGCATCTCCTTGGCTGAGATTTGAGATCTCATTCACAATGTCTGATTTTATGAAGAGGTCCTGGGTCCTGAGGGGGGTCTCAGGGTTCTCACACAAAGATTGACTTTCTGTCCTGCTTAGCTTATAGTCTGCAAAGACCTCCATAGGGGTCATACTGATGCTCTCCTCCACTTCTGAGGACTTATGCTCTGAGAAGAAACTTAATGGGACCTTGCACTCTCCACTGCTAGGGAGTATATCTTTGTCTGTGCCTTTGGCATTAACTACTGAAATCTGCTGGCTGTCCCTCCCAGCTAGAATGCCAGCCTCACTTTGCCCTGTGAGAGCCAATGGTGAAGCTTCAGATACCGGAACCAAACCATGAACAGCACCAGACAAGTTCTGGGAGAAGGATGGACTATCCACAGACACTATATGATTTGGAGTCTCCAGACTCGTTAGGCAATCCTGTTCTTCGGTGTTCATACCCTGTGGCTCTATCAGCTGTACTTCCTTAGCTTCCTCCGGCCTTAGAAGGGCTGATTCAGCATGTAGCTCCTCTGGTGGAAGTCGCATTTCCAGTGTCTGTGGGGAAGGAGAGGAATCACCTGGTTTTGCAGCGTCCTCAAGCATTTTTGCTGGGGAAGGACAGTTAGGCACCTCCTCTGTGGGAGCAACTTGGTCGTTAGAGCTCAAATACCCCTTGGCATCAGGCAGGACATCCCCCTGCTTGGCACATGATGTGCTATCGCTGTCATGCTCTGAGGATGTAAAAAGAAGGAAGAGGTCAGCAATTCTGCAAGGCAGACAACAGATATGCAGACTATCACCAGCTGTGAGCAGTACTAGATGACAGCTCTATCTATATGCCAAACTATGTAACTCACCTTTCTGTGCAGTGCTAGGAGAAAGTGACTCTATTTGTGCCTCTTCTTTTTGTGCCTCTTCTTTAAGTTCTACTTCTTCTGGTGGATCCGACTCTTTCATCGGCATCTCTGAATTTCAAAAGAAACAATACAATTCAGAACAAAGTACGCCAAGATCCTGCCCTGCCCTTCTGGAACACACACCAGCCCCTCAGCTTTCTCTACTATTTTTCTGAAACCCTTCCATAAATATACTCCGACAATGCTGAAGACACTCCTCTCTGCAATTTACAAATTCCAAAAGCAAGGAAGGTAAAGAAGGAGCTCTCTTCATGAGATCTGACAGAAAACATGCAAGAAGACTAAAGAGGTGAAACTATAGAGTTTCTTACCATGTGAAAGCTGTCAATGAGCTAGGGGGTCTCAGTCTGGTTCCTAGTGGACAGGTTTAGCATCACTAAAGCTACCATCACAATTAGCATCAACTGGCACCCATCTTGGCAGATGCAGCAGAGATGCCAAGGTTTGAGCAGCCATGGAGTCTGAACTGCCCTCTGACCTCTACACACAGGACAGGCTTGAGGCACACAGTAAGTGCAACAGCAAGGCCAGCCATAGGTGTGCATGGTACATACTACAGCACAAGGCTCAGGCTTGACAAGAGGTACCAAAAATCTGAGCAACAGCAGAAATAGAAGGGGGGGGGGGGAAATCAGTAGAGGGCCTATCAGGAAACCCATGAGAGTAGCGGGGCTGCTCCTGAGCCTTTGAGCACATGCATTGGCTCTCAGGCCCCATGTTGATTTTCCCTATTTCCGTCACAATGCCTTCTGAAGATCTTCACCAACTCTGATTTTGGCATCCCTGGTCAAACAACTTGAAGACAGCCTCCAATGTCAGGCCTAGAACCAGCCCAATCAGGTGAAATATAGAAAGGGGGGTGGATGAGAGGATTGTAAAAGGGGATAACCCCCCCCCTTCCCCCTTCCTAAAGGTGACCAATCCTTACCCCCATATCTTTGAAAAGGAAAAACTGGTTCTTACCTGCTAATTTTCTTTCCTTGAGTCCCACACATCAGCCCAGACTATTGAGTTTTTCTCCATTATCAGCAAATGGGGACAGAAAAAAAAAAAGCTTTAATGTACTGATGGTACATTAAAGTGTGCCACCTACAGTCGTTCAGTATCACCTGTAACCAAGCTAAGAACTAATCAAATCAAATCCCTTAACCTCGAGCAGAGGAAAGGTGAAACTATTTGAAAGGGAGAAATTACTTACCTGATAATTTCATTTTCCTTAGTGTAGACAGATGGACTCAAGACCAATGGGTTTATGCTCCCCTGCCAGCAGATGGAGCCGGAGTCAGATTTCAAAGCTGACATCACCCTAGATAGACCCCTGCAGTGACCTCAGCACTTCAGTATTCTCTTCAAAAGCCACTATGGACGTACTATTGAAAAAATTCGATTAAAAATGGATAACCGTAACCTTACTCAACCAAACACTGAACCTCAGTAAAATTATAGATGCCCTGATCTAGGGACTGGATGACAGCTTACTCGTAATCTCTTACAATAGATATCCACTCCACGGGCGAATCCTTGGCAGGGATGCTGAGTCCATCTGGCTACACTAAGGAAAACAAAATTATCAGGTAAGTAGTTTCTCCATTTCTTAGCGTGTAGCCAGATGGACTCAGGATCTATGGGATGTACAAAAAGCTACTTCCGATTGGGGTGGGAGGCTGCCCTCGGTCAGGTTAACACCGCCCTTGCAAAGGCTGTGTTTTCTTGGGCCTGAACATCCAAGCAGTAGAACCTGGAGAAGGTGTGCAAGGAGGACCACGTCACCGCTCGGCAGTTGTTGACGGGAGACAGCAGTCTAGCTTCCGCCCATGAGACTGCCTGAACCCTAGTGGAATGAGCTTTAACCTGAAGGGGTAATGGCTTTCCTGCCTCCACATAGGCTTCTGTGACCACCTCCTTAATCCAACGAGCTATGGTAGTCTGCAAAACTGATTTGCCCAGCTTCCTTTCACCGTGAAGGACAAACAAACAGTCGATCCGTCTTTCGGACCTTTTCTGAAACTTTCAGATAATGCACCAAAAACCTACTGACATTCAAATGGCGGAGGAAGCAATATTCTTCCACATCCTTGTGATTATCTAGGGATGGCAATGAAATGCACTGATTCAAATGAAACAGACTATCTTGGGCAAGAAGGATGGAACAGTCCAAAGCTGTAATGCTCCTGGAGTCATCCAGAGGAATGGTCCCCGACACATTGCCTGTAATTCAGAGATGCGATGTGACAAGCATATAGCCACCAGGAACATCGTTTTCAGGGTTAATAAATGCAAGGAAAGACTGCACAGCAGCCAAAAGCAGGGCCCTGCAAAAAACTCCAATATTAGATTAAGATTCCACAAGGGAACTGGCCACCGTAGGTTTGGCCGGAGGTGCTTCACCCCTTTCAGGAAATGGGTCATGTCCGGATGAGCCGACAGGTGGGTTCCATTCACCTCGCCCCTGAAACAGGAAAGCACCGCTACCTGGACCTTCAAGGAATTAAGGGTCAAACCTTTATTCAAGCCATCCTGCAAAAATTCCAGAATCAGTGGGATTTTGACAGTCTGAGGGGGAAACGCCACATTCGTCATACAAGGTCTCAAATACTCTCCAGACCCGCACATACGCTAGTAACAGAGAAGTTCCGCACGCAGAATAAGGTGGCAATTACTGCCACTGAATATGCTTGCTTTATCAGGTGAGACCTCAAAGGCAGTACTGTAAGACAGAATCAAGTCAGATCCTCATGAAGGACCAGTCCTAGCTGTAGCCGGTCCCTTTGCGGTGGGAGGCACGGGGGTGGGGGTTCCACATGTCCGCATACCTGAAACTAATCTGGAGCTACTGGTAGGACTAAATCCCCTGTGGTGTTCAAATCTGAGAATGACCCTGCCCAGGAGGGGCCACAGAGGGAAGGGGTATAGCAGCTCCTCTTCCAGCCAGGTCTGAACAAGAGTGTCAATCCCAAGGGTCAACTGATCTCTTCTGCGACTGAAGAATCGGGGAACCTTCGCATTGTGAGATGCAGCTAGGTTGATGGACAGAAGACCCCAGCGATCTATCATCAGCTGAAAGGCTTTGGCCAACAATGCCCACTCTCCTGAATACAGACTCTCCCTGCTTAGAAAGTCCGCTCTGACAACATCTTTTCCTGTGATGTGGGAGACTGAGATCATCTGTACATGTATTTCCACCCATTCCATAAGGAGATATCTCTGCTGACACACTTGCAGGCTTTTGGTTCCACCCCAGCGGTTGATGTACACTACCATCATTGCATTGTCTGATGTTACATGGACCAACTGACCCTGGAGTCTGGTGTCTCTACAATTTAGCCACAATCTGACTGCCCAGGCTTCCAGAGGTTGATGTTCCAGAGGGCTTCTTCCTTGATCCAACATCCCTGGGCCATCAGTCCCTGACAGTGAGCTCCCCAGCAGCGGAGGCTCACATCTGTTGTGAGGACCAGCCAGTTTGGAGAGAACAAGGGTACAGATGAGCTTCCTGCAGCCACCACTGGAGTTGAGAGCATAGTCCCATCGGTTAGAGGAGGTGAATTGAACAGTCTTGAGACTGCAGGTTCCAACGTGACCAACAGTGAGCGTTGAAGTGGTCACTTTTGGGCCCTCGCCCACGGTACTACCTCCAGGGTTGCCGCCATCAAACCAAGAACTGGGAGATAGCTCCACACCGGCAGGCGTATTGTGCTCATCAACTGATGCACCTGGGACATCAACTTCCTTATCCGCTTGGTCAGAAAGACGACTTGCCCTGCTTGGACTCCCAGATATTCCAAGGACTGGGAGGGCTTGAAGCTGCTTTTGTCCAGGTTTAAAAACCAACTGGGTTCCTGAAGCAAGGAGGTCACCCTGTTGGTCACCCAGAGACTCTCTTCCACAGACTTGGCCCGGATCAACCAGTTGTCCAAGTACAGTACATCAGTATTCCCTCTTTTCTCAATGCTGCCACTATGACCACCAGAATCTTGGAAAATGTTTTGGGGGCGGTGGCTAGGCCAAAGGGCAGAGCGCAGAACTGATAATGGCGACCCAGTACCGCAAAGCATAGGAAACTTTGTTCTTGATGGCTTGGAATATGTAGGTAGGCCTCTGATAGGTCCAGGGAGGTTAAGAACTCTCCTGATTGTACGGCCATTATCACGGAGAATAGGGTTTCCATGTGGAAATGATTCACTCAGATGTCAACTGACGCTCTTGAGGTCCAAGATGGGGTGAAAGAAACCTTTCTTCTTGGGTACGATGAAATAGAAGGAATAACACCCCGTATTTTCCTGGGGCACAGGTACTGGGACTATAGCCTTCATCCTGAGGAGCCTTAAGAGTAGCCTTCACTGCCTGCTTCTTGTGCTGGGAGTGGCAAGAAGACATCATGAATATGTCCCGAGGAGTGCTGTGAAATTCCAGCGCATATCCTCCTTGTATGACTTCCAGTACCCATTTGTCCGAAGTGATCTCGAACCATCTCTGGTAGAAGAGGGACGGTCGACCCCCCTATCTCCTCTCATGTGCATCCTTTAAGGTTGCTCCTCCCTCTACTGGGATAGTTGTTCGCTTAGAGATGGCACAGACCAGCACATTGACTTTAGGGAAACAAACGCTCTCTCACTGCCGGATCGTTTGGATATAGAACTTCTAACACTCGTCCCCCTTTAAAATTTGCTTCTGGGGCATCCCATTCCAGGTCAATCAACTCCTGAATGGCTTCCAGTACTGCAAAGTAGCAAAATACTTTCTGTAGGGAAATCAGAATGGGATTCTTCTTTGGTTCCATCATAGAGTCCACCCAGAAACTCACAGCATCTTCAGGGTCTGGGAAACCAGGGCCAGCAATTCGTCTTTATGGAAAAAATCTAACATAGTCCGATACGGTTCTAAACCAGGGGGAATTTCCCCATCTTCCAAGGAATCTGTATCCTCCTATTCAGCACTGCCAGGGATATCCTTGATGAAGTATGGCATGCCTCGAGGTCTGCCGATAGGACTGGGAGAGGGAGGGCTTAATAGCTGAGATTCTGTCCGGACGAGGCAAGTGAGGTAGAGGACTGCTTGTACGAAGGCTTGAAGGCCCTGGAAAAATTCCACCCAGGAGAAGGCAGCCAGGTCCAGGCCTAGCCTAGGAGGTACTGGGGTAGGTGCCCTGAATTTCCCTTTCCCATGGATGACCCAGTCCCGGGGGTACTCAGATCCAGGTTACTTCCTGGGCTCAGCGCTTACCAGCTGAGTACAGAGACAGTCTCCAGCTGGGGTGAGAAAGAGCTTTGGCCATCATCGCTGCGCTCGACTTCCTGCACCCGCTGCCTTTCAGCTGCTTAAGCAGCAAAGACCACACCGGGAACCGGCTACCGTCAGTACCGTGCAGTGAGAAAGGAGACATGAGGAAGTCTTACCAAAACCCCTCCAAATGTCTCTGAATGGGGAGGTAAATCCTCTCTTTTTTTTTTTTTTTTTTTTTTTTTTTTTTTAAACTAACCGGCTACCGGACCAAGGAACACCTCTGAGGGATCTCAGAAATCACTTCAGAAATTCTCAACTGGAGGAGGGACCTTTAGGCATCACCGCAAGAGAACAGGGGCTCAATTTTTTTCTCCAATTTAAATGCAGATTTCTCCTTTCAAAAAGTACAGCAATCCCAATAGAGAGAGATACGTCCACTATCTGCTGGAGACTGACAAATACTGAAGGGCTGAGTTCACTGCAGGGGTGTATCATCTTGCGTGACGTCAGCTTTGAAATCTGACAGTCTCCATCTGCTGGCAGGGGAGCATAACCCATTGGCTCTGAGACCATCTGGCTTCACACTAGGAAACAGACAGATTCAAATGAAAGTCCAAAGCCACTTTCAGCAAAAAAGGCACAATCCAAAGCTGTACCGCTCCCAGAGTCACATACAGAAGAGGCTCAAGGCAAGGAGAAGCCTGCAGTTCAGAAACCCAAAGTGTAGAACAGATTTCCACTAAAAGAGACTGCCTTCAAGAGCAGTCACAAGGAAAGGCCACAGAGCGGCTGAAAAGTCGGACCCACCAAAAAATTCAATACCAGATAATGGTCCTAGAGAGGCACAGTCGCAAGAAAGGAAAAATATGATTAACTCCCTTCAAGAATCAGGACACATCCGAATGAGAAGACAAAAGTCCACCATAGATTCACCCCCTATAATTGAGAGCTGTTATTTGAACCTACAAGGTGTTAAGTGCCAAACCTTTACACAATCCTTCCTGCAAAAATTCCAAAATAGGATTTCCACTTTGAGAGAGAGCCTTGCTCCTCACACTAGGCGTCAAAAACTCTCCAAACTCTAACATAAGCCAGAGATGTGGAAAAGTCCCTGGCCTGAAGCAAAGTGGAAATCATGGCATCAGAGTAACCACACTTCAACAATATAACCATCTCAAGGGCCAAACCATAAGACAAAATCAACCCTGATCTTTGTGCAGAATGGGTCACTGGTGCACAGATCCTTCTGAAGCGCCAGTCTGAGGGTACTGCCCAGACTGCAGACCGGCATACCAGAGTCTCTGGGACCAATCCAGAGCCACCAAAAGTACAGTGATGGCCTCACTTGTAATCTTCCAAACGATCCTGCCCCATCAGAGGCCAGGTTAGGAAGGAATACAACACCCTGCCACACAGCCACATCTGAACTCGGCATCAATGCCCAGTGCCTTTGGATACATTCTGCGACTGAAGAACCTTTTGCGTTGCAGGAAGTCGCCAGCAAGTCTAAGTACGAGCGTCCCCAGTGCTCCAATATGAGCTGAAAAGCTTTGTCCGCTAACTCTCTTCCTGCTGAGAAAGTTGGCCCTTACATTGTCATTTCCGGCAATGTGGGAGATGGATGTCTAGCAGATGTTGCTCTGCCCATGCCATGAGCACATCTATCTCCTCCCAACACCTGTTGGCTTCTGCACACAGCGTTCTGCCCTAGTGATTGATAGACCACTGTAGTCGCATTGTTGAATATCATCCTGACTGCCTAAGCCTCCAGACACTTAGCGAACCGCAAGCACGTCAGCCATACTGCTCATGCTTCCAGTCAATTGATGCTTCACTGCTGTTCCTCGGCAGTCTAGCGACCTTGCACCAGTAACTCCCAACAGTGATCACTAACTAATCCAGCGTTTCCAAAGAAACTCCCTTCCTGAGATGATCCACCTGCAACCATCACTGCAACTGGATGCTCGCCTCCAATGGTAACTGAAGCCTCACCATATAGTCCTGCAACTAAGGATTCCACCTAGAAAGCAACATGCACTGAAGAGGCCACATATGTGCCCTTACCCAGGGAACAACCTCCAATGTGGCAGTCATCAAACCCAGGACCTGTAGATAAGACCACACCATCAGGCAAATATAGTCTCTTTCAGCACTTGAACTTGAGCAATCAACTTCTCAATGCTACTGCTGGGCAGAAAAACTCTGCTCTGTATCAAAAAGAACACAGATACTCCAGCGTTTGAGACAGATGTAAGTTGCTCTTGGCCAAGGTCACAACCCTGTTTAGATCCTGCAGTAAGCTTGGTGACTTTCCTCTACTCTCTTGGCTCGAATCAACCAGTCGACAAGATATGGGTGAACTAGGATGCTGTCCATGTGCAAGGCTGCTGTTACCACCACCATGACCTTGAAGGTGGCCCTAGGCACAGTGGCTAGCCCGAAGGGAAGGGCCTGAAACTGGGAATGATGTCCTAGAATGGCAAATCTCAGGGACAGTTGATGTTCCCAGCAAATGGGAATATGTAGATATACTTCCATCAGGTCCAGAGACATGAGGTATTCCCCTGATCATACTGCCATTATTGCGGAATGCACAGTCTCCATTCGGAAATGAGTCAACTTCAAATGATGATTGACTCCTTTGAAATAGGAAAATTGGTTCTTACCTGCTAATTTTCATTCCTGAAATACAACAGATCAGTCCAGACAAGTGGGTTTTTCATACCTACCAGCAGATGGAGGCAGAGAATAAAAACGTTTCAAGTACTGCTACATAACAGTGTGCCACCTGTAGTCCCTCAGTATTGATCTGTACCCCAAGCCAAGATCTTCACTCTGATAACCAACTAACACCCCCAACGAGGGTGAGCAGAGAAAAACAGTTGGAGCCCCTTAACCTGGAGCCCCATACATAAGAAGGAAATGAAATCCTTCAACATATATACAAAACATCTAAAGAACAGCATAATCATAATTTCGTACTCTAAGAGGACAGGCTTCTAGACTGATCTGTGGTATTCCAGGAACAAAAATTAGCAAGTAAGAACCAATTTTCCTTTCCTGTTCATACCCTAGATCAGTCCAGATAAGTGTGATGTACCCAAGCTCCCCTACACTGAGCGGATACTCGAAAGACCCGGGCATAACCACGTTCACCAAACATGGCCTCCTCAAACACCCGAAACATGCAATCGGTAATGTTTGGCAAAAGTGTGCAGGGAAGACCATGTTGCCACCCATCAGATTTCCTACAGTGATACCAGCTGACACACTGCCCAGGAAGGCTGCCTGCGCCCCAGTAAAATGCGCCTGTAACCCCTCTGGAACCATTCGACCCTTACAGAGATAAGCTGAAAAGATTGTTTCTTTCAGCGAGCGATACTGGCTTTTGAAGCTTTATTTCCCTTCTTTGCTCCATTGAACAAGATAAGCAGATGATCTATCTGCCAATCGGACAAGACCATCTTATCACTAGATGAACCAGATCCGCAAACCAGACTGTGCAGCCACTCTGGTGCTACGAGAATCACACAACCAGAATGCTGCTCTATGTTACAACACTCGTCCTACAAAGGGCCACAGGATAAACACGTACAGAAGAAGCCTTGCTGGCCAAGGTTGGACTATAGCATCAATCCCCTCAGACCAGACATCCCTTCTGTGGATGAAAAACCACTTTGCCTTGGTATTCCCTCACGACACAATGAGATCTAGGTGGGGATGCAAAGGCATCTGCTGACAACTCCCACTCCCTTGGATCTAGCTGCTGCCTGCTTAGATACTCTGCCTGGACATTGTCCACTCCAGGCACGTGAAATGCCACTACCCACTAGATGTGTCTCCACCCAGACAAAAAACTCTTGGGCTTCCTGAGCCACCCGAAGACTCTTCGTCCCACCTTGACGATTGATTTAGGCCAAGAACACGTGCACTGGCCACCCTAGAATCTGCAGCAGAAAGGCCAATAGGGCCCCGTGAACTGCCCTCGTTTCCAAACAGTTGATTGACCAGAACGCCTCTATTGTTGACCACTGACCTTGGGCTGCCAGTCCTTGACAAACAACCCCCAACCCTTAAGGTAGACATCCATGGTAACTATTACTCAAATCCTGAATCTACGGTTTCTACTCCGCTCTCCAAATCACTACCATGAGAGACTGGACCTGGAACCCTCTTGAAGAAGTAAAGGAAGCTGAAACTCCTCAGACAGAGGATTTCAATACGACAAAAGCGCACTCTGAAACAGCCACATGTGAGCAAATGCCCATGATACCAAATCTAGCGTAGAAACCATAGAACCCAGGACCTAGGCACCAACAAACACAGAAGCCAAAGCACCTGTCCCTGCAACTTCATAATCCTGCCCGAGTAAGGAACACCTTGTCTACATGAGTATCGAACCACGCCACCAGATACAGTAACGACTGGGATGGTTGCAGGTGACTTTGCCAGGTACATCATCCAGCCCAGAGACTGAAACCTCTCCATGACCTGTTGAATTGAGTGCGGACACTCTAACTTCGCCCAGATGAGCCAGTTGCCCAGATATGGTTGAACTAGAATCCCCTCTCTTGAACGACGCTGCCGCCACCACCATTACTTTTGTGAAAGTTTGAGGTGCCATCGCCAACCTCAAGGGAAGAGCCTGAAACTAAAAATGCTCTAGCACCATGAACCACAAAAACTTGTTGTTCCACACATATGGGGATGTGCAAATAGGCTTCCATCAAGTCCAATGAAGCCGGAAACTCCCCTTTGCGAAACACTGCTATCACTATCTGCAACATCTCCATGCGAAATCATGGAACCCACAATGCTACATGGACCTTCTGCAGATTAAGAATGGGCCAAAAGGTGCTTTCCTTCTTGGGAACCACGAAGTATATTGAGTATCTTCCATGTCCCTGCTCCTTTGGAGGAACTGGACAATTGCATCCAGTCATTGCAGGTTCTGCAATGTCTCCCAAATCGCTTCTCAGCTCACACAAGAGATGCAATTTATTTATTTAAAATCTTTTCTATACCATCATTACGTTAATTCACCATCACAACGGTTTACAAAAAGACACAAATAGTATTAAAAGTTGATTGGTATAGATTATATTTTATAGATGTGCCATTAGTGAATGGTAACGTTTTTTATAATATAAAAAGCTGTGCGTAGATTTTGCTTATATGTTGGTTGAAAAAACTTCTTTACGGTTCCTATATAAATTTAACACTAATATGTATTAGGAGACAGGAAAGAAAAATTTTAAAAACTGATTGCTTGGTGTTTACTTATGCGCTCATTTGTTTTCTTCGTTCTCCTTATAAAAAGCCAAGTTTTTAGACTTACTTTGAAAAGTTTAAAGCTTCTCTGCAGTCTAATTTCGAGTGGCATTCAGTTTCCCAGTCCACCAATAGATGGCGCAGGTGGCTCAAACACGGCACAGGTAGGAAGGACAGCGGCCATTGCGGGAGAGGCAGATTATAGCAGAGGAGACCCTGGCATGCAGCGAACGGCGCGCGTCCCGTGGCACACGCTCCGTTCGCGGCGAGGAGGAAGGCGCGTGCAATGGGATACTACATAGGCTTCTCTGATTGGGCGAGAAAATTCTAAAGCATAGCCTTCTCTTTATCACTTCCAGAACCCACTGGTTTGACGTGATCTTGGTCCACTCTTCATAAAAGAAGGCTAGTCTCCCTCCAACGGCCTCCAAGGAAGAGTGGACAAGCCTGCCTTCATCAGGTCATCTTACCTCCTCTGGCCCTTTTGGCCAGAATTATCCCAAGGTGGTCTACGCATCTCCTGAAAGGACTGTTGCCTTCCCGAGTTCTGCTTCTGCACTGGAGCATTTGAATTTCTGCCAAAACGAAATCACGGCGGAAAGATCTTCTTGCAGACTATCATCCTCAAGAAACTTATTACCCTTTGACTCCCCCAAATGCTTTGTTAACTGTTCCAGATCTTCTCCGAACGGCAGTTTTCTTTTGAAAGGAAGATTACACAGCTGCGACTTAGACCAGACATCTGCCGACCAATTACGCAAGCACAGAAATCTCTAGGACGCCACCACGGAAACCATGTTCCTGGCAGACATCCCGACCATGTCATACAACACATCCACCACATAGGCCACCCCTGCTTCCAAATGGGCTGCCTGCTTGGCATTAACTGTAGGCACCGCTGAGACAGATACCTTCTCCTGAGTCTTTTGCACCCAGTGCAAACATGCACACTGCATTAGACTGGTACAGATCGCCATCCGAAGGCTGAAGGCCAAGACTTCAAACATCCTTTTTAACTGAACCTCCAACCTCCAGTCCTGAACATCCTTCAACTTTGCCACCAGGATGGTAGTCTTCTAGGTAACCACTGACACCGCTGCATCCACCTTAGGAAGCCTCAAGAGTTGCAAGGTCTCTTTCGGGAAGGGATACAACTTAGCTAGTGCTCTGGCTAGCTTTAGGCCCATTTCAGGAGTATTCCATTCCTGGACAACCAACTTTTTCACCTTCTTTGGTAAAGGGAAAGTCTTTTGGTGGTCCACACAGCCCCATCCAGGATCAGGTCCACCCTTTCACTGTCCAAGTCTCCTGTGCGACTCTGATCCCCAGCTTGTTCAAAATATGGGGAAGACGACAACGCAGTTCCTCCTTTCAAAACAAGCATACCACCCTAGGAACATCTCCTTCTGTGATGGGCATCTCTTCAGGATCCGATAAGTCTTCATCTACATCAGGCATGCCATCCTTCGACAGTGTCCGGGATGTACGGATTACCCTTGGGCAATACCCCGCATCCTCCTGTAGGCCGTCAGACATCCAAATCCTCCAAGGTCGCCTCTTTTCCCGACGGCCAGGCAGGTCCCAGGAGACAAAGAAGCCTCCAGGACCTTGCTGGCTTAGCCAATCTAGGCTTCTTAGCTGGGTACAGGGACTTCTGGGAAGATGAACGTTTGCTCCCTGCTCCCCCATTTTCACCAAATAGGCCTTATGGAGCAGCAAAACAGTTTGGAAAAACCCTCTGAAATACTGAACTCCGACTCCACATGTCCTCATCTGGCTGCCCCGCTGTTTCCCGGTCCTCCCCTGAGGAAAAACCCACAGGAGATAACAGGGAAGGGAAGTCCTTGTGCTCCTTTGCAACTGTCTGCTTCTTGCCACATGGACTCAAGATGGCCGCCATTTCTATAGCCCTCCAAAATGGGATATGTCGACCAAGTGAAGCGCTTGCTCCCTGTAGTCTCTGGAGGATCCCTCTCCTCCGGAGACATAGCTGGAACATAATGAGGCTGCACTGAGGCGAGATCGCCTCCCCCACCCCCGCGCAGGCCTAGCACACTTTCCCACGCTGCATGGCCGGTACCATTGCCAGAAATCGCTCATGATGCTGTCACCCTGATGACGCAATCTGCCTGTAAATGCAATAACACCTCCAACAGTGTCCCGGGCCCCCAGCGCTGCCTCAAAGGCTAAAATACCTTCTTATCCCTACCACTAGGCTCCTGACAGCCAATCAGCCCTGCACCACTCGCTCTTTTTTTTTTTTTTTTTTAATGCATAGCACAGCAATAACAAGGCTCCAGGAAAAAGCAATAAGAAAATTTTCCTGCTTCAGCTGCTAGGGATAGATATATATATATATATAGGCTGAAGAGGTTGGGGCTGGGCTTGATGGACCCTTGGTTAAATGGCAAGCAGCACAAATTGCTAAGCGCAATTCTTTGACACCAGCATGCAACTCAGTAAGATATGCACCTATGTACACACTCAGCAAAACAGAAGATGCATGCAGGATATAGTATATGCATTTACTTGCTGAGTCAGTGTGTTCTCGTCTCCCTGGCCATAAGTGTCATAAAAAAATGGCATGGCGCTTAATATACCCGCTGAAAACATGCTCGGCTACATGGCCAAGTATGCACTCAACTATGTATACCGCTATGCGCTCAAAACGTGCACAATATGAGTCGAGCCATGTGCGCAATACGCATACATCTACTAGCTGAAGTGCGTACAGCAGGCCACATAAGTACATGCACAAGGGGGCGCACTGATGACACCAGCAGAAATGGCCACTTAGTGTGAGAGCTCCCGGCGATACATAGCAAAATTGGCCCGAATCCACCACATCCAACCCGATATCACGCTCTAACTACAGCTCCTAGGATATGCTGCGATCCCCGATGGCTTCTAAGAGGAAGAATCACGATCACACCCAATTCTCATATGCCAAAACAGGAGAAGATTGCGGTGAGCCTATGGCGGACCAGGCCAAGGGTGAGGGCTCCGCGGCAGAGCTAGAGCATGCGGCATCAGCAGCTATATCTGAATTACCTTCACGTTCTGAAATGTGAGACTGGTTTAACATGCATCAGAGGTATTAAGCCTGGAAGCGGGGCCTAGCCAAAGGGTTCCTCAACCAGCCGAGCCTGCACTGCCTCCACACCTCACTTAACTCCCAAGAGATGTGAACAAGAAGATGCCAAGCATCAACACAGAGAAGGAAGACCCAGTAAGAATGAAACAGGGAAAGGAGAACCTCCCTAGCTTAACTACAACTTCATCTTTTTGGTTTTACCTGAACTCAGCCCTCCCAGGCTGAAAGCATGAACGGGTCTGCAACCACTTTTTTTTTGTTATTGTTTTTAAACACACTACATACAATCCCGAGTAGGGAAATGCATGTCCACTAACTGCTGAAGATGGAGAATACTGGCAGGCTGTCAGGGCTATATAGATGTGATGTTAGCTTTTACTCCGTCTCCATCTGCTGGTAGAGATGCATAACCCACTTGTGGGAAATGGCCTGAATGAGTGCAGAGGAATTAAAATCCCATGCTGGAACAATCCACCAAATTGGAGGACATAAATGCTATACTCATTTGAGAAATCTCACAACATCTAGGTGAGAGGCCAGCAAAGCCTTATGCACTTTCCCTCTGTAACAGACCAACACTGCAACTTGTACCTTAAGAGAGCTTAGGGCTAGCCCTTTCAGCAACCCCTGCTGCAGAAAGGCAAGAATCCTTGGTATTGAGGATCTGAAGTAGAGCAATCCCCACTTCTTAACACCAGGACTCGAACAATTTCCAAATCCACTTGTACAGCAGAGAAGTCAAGGGCTTCCTAGCCTGAAGCAAGATGTGATGACTTCTTCTGAATAACCTTCTGTTCTCAAAAGCCAGACTATGAGACAAAAATGATCTGCCTGCACCCAGAACACTGGACCTTGATGAAGCAGCTTGGGAATATGACTGAGCCTTAAGGGACCCTCTAAAGATTCACCAAGCCCAAATACCACGGTCACTTGAGTCACTCTGGAGCCATCAGAATCACCCCTACTTAGATGTCTTAGTATGTGCCTATCAGAGACCAAGGAGGTACCATGTAAAGCAAGACCACTTTGAGGCTTTCCAACCCAGTCGCCAGACTACAACTGAAAAACTGTGGAGCCTTGCCATGTAATCTGGTTGCCATCAAATCCATGAGCACCAACTCCCATTCTCCAGGCTCTAGAAAGTGCCTGCTGAGAAAATATGCTGGCACACCCAGCCGCATGACGCATCAAGTCTCTCACGTGCCTCCCCTCCCAGCTGACCAATATGCTGATCTCCAAGTAAATTGCCAGGGTTTTGGTGCCCCCATCTGTTGATATATATATCACCACTGTTGCATTGTCAGACAAGACCATCTCTAACAAAAACTCCAATGCTTTTGTGACCTCTTATTTCCAAGCAATTGACAGAACATGAAACAACTAACTACAGTCACAGGCCCTGGGCAGTCTATGCCTGACAAATGACTTCCCCAGCCCTTCAGACAAGCATCTGTTATCACTATTATCCAATCCAGAATTTACAGCTCTACTCCCTTGAACAAACTGTCCCATGAGAGCCACCAGGAAAGGCTCAATCTGGCTTCCACAGACAGAGTAACCTGACATCAAAGCCCTCTGACTGATGACTCCATCACTAAAAAAAAGACTGTAGCAGTCTCATGTGAGTAAATGCCCAAGGAACCAGGACCAGTAGAAACGCAATGGAACCCAGAACCTGAAGATAAACCCAGACCTTGAGAATCCTGATGCACAAGTAGTTATGGATCTGTGCCTGTACTTCCAGCATCCTTTCCACTGTTTAAAAAAAAAAACAAAACTTTGCCTACATGCATGTCAAAACATGCCCCCAGTTATTCCAAATTCTGTGATGGCAGAAGTTTGCTCTTTGCAAAATTCATGAACCACCCCAAGGACTGCAATCTTTGTAGCACCTTATGCACTGACTGTTGGCAAACATAAGTCAGACATCCAAATACTGGTGTACCAGAAGTCACTGTGCAAGGCCACTGCCACTACAACTATGACCTTGGAAAACACGCAGGGTGCTGTTACCAGCCCAAATGGAAGCGCCTGATATCGAAAATGCTTCCTGAGCACGGCAAACCTGAGAAACGTCTGATGATCCCATCAGATGGGATAGGAAGATAGGCCTTTGAAAGATCTAAAGATGCTAGGAACGCCCCCCGTCTGACCCCTGCAATCATGGAGCGCAAAGTTTCCATCCAAAAGAGGGGTACCCATGAAGATGCATTTACCTTTGAGGTCCAGAATGGGCCAACATGAGCCTTCTTTTATTGGCACTACAAAGTAAATGGAATATCTGCCCTGACGTCTGTCTCCAGGACCGGAATTACCACTCCCAAAAGGCAATTCAATATGGATCGAACTGCAGCCTTTTTCTCCTTTGAAGCACACAAGGAGACTATGAATGCCTTGACTACTGGGCAAGCAAATTCAAAAGCATAGCCATTGCTTATAATGAAAAGGACACAGTCAAATGTCATCACAGTCCACTCTTCGGACAAGCAGACCAACTGCCCTCCTACGTGCACACATGGGAGTGGACTATTTGAACTTCATTGTGCTTCTTAAGTCCCTAGAACTGGGGCCTGAATTGTTACAGACTTACGGCTCCCCCTAAAAAACTGGGGTCTGCTCAAATACTGTCATTTCGAAGAGAATCCTTTCCCTGGACAGTAATGTCTGGCCTCTCTGAATATCTGCCTGCTGGGAAGGTCTTAAGTCCTGCTTTGGGCTTATCCTCCAGCAACTTAAGAGACTGAGTCTCCAAAACATTTAACCATCTGATCCAAATTGTTTCCAAAAAGCAGCTTCCCTTTGAAAGGAAGATTACTCTAAGATTTGGACCACACAAGCACCACCCAGATGCAGAGCCAGAAAAATTGCCTGACTGAAACCACAGACATCATATTTCTAGCAGACACTAAGTAAATCATACAATACATCTGCTATAAAGGCTAACCCAGCCTCCAGACGCTCTGCCTGCTTTTTCAACAGAGCATCTTCAGAGTCCGCTACTGGAATCTGTTGTGCCCAACTACTACAGACAGTTGTACGGATTCCCTGAAGCTGAGACTTCAAACACCTTTTTGAGATTAATTTCTATTTTTCGATCCTGGGAATCCCTAAGTGCTGCACCTCTCTCCACTGGGATAGTGGTCTTCTTTGTAACTGCCAAAACTAAGATATCTATCTTAAGCAGCTTCAAAAACTCCAATATCTACTCTGGCAGTGAATAAAGCTTAGCTAAGGGGGCCTGCCAACCTTTAATTCAGCTTCCCAGTATCCCATTCCTGAATCAACAATCTTCCCTGTTCTATGGAAGGGAAATACCCTAGTGGGCCCCCAAAGCCCCTTCATTGTGGGATCCTCCCCCTTATGATCAAGTGCTGACCCACACTTATTCCCAGCTCCACTATAACCCAAGACATTATGGCAGGCAATTCTTTCCACCTAAAGAGATGAGCCACCATGGGGGTCATCCCGTCCTTTAAGGGGTCTTTATCCCCATTTTTGACTTCTAGAGCAATCTCACCCATATCTGGCTCAGAGACTGGTGTGGACTCCTGCCTTCTTTTCTTAGGCCAGGTTGGAATCATGGCTGACCCCCCACCCAAGGAGCTCTCTTTGGGGGATGATCTCTAGCACCCACTGTCTGGCTAAATAGACCCTCTAAGAAGTACAACAAAGTCTATAAAAAAAAATTCCTCAAAATCCAAATCCTCATCACGAACCCCCTCCCCCCAGATCCCTTTTGCCCCTTTCACAATAGGAGACAACTGCAAAGGATCAGCTTCCCCCTCCCCTGCAAGTTACTGCACTGCGAGAGGGAAGGATAAGGTGACTCTACACTAATAGTTCTCCCATGCTGCCTCTGCACCTCCGGGGCAGCTGCCGAATTTCCTTCACCGCCATTCATGCAAGCCTCACACAGCCCTGATGCTTTCATTTTAGCCCTGCAATGCACACAAGCCAGGCACTCCCTCCTGCGTTCTGCAAGAGTGGCCATTACAAGAGCTGTGAGCCAAAAATTCCCCCGAAAACAGCAGTGGCAGACCTCCAAATTGCCTTACCTCGGCTGAAACAACCACAACCTTCAATCTCAGATAGCTCTCTTCATGGGCAGATTCTCTATTTCCACACTCTCCCCTACTGGCTCCATGGGTTGCTGCTGCTGCTCAGACCAACGCCACCTCCTACCGTCCGTCCCCCCCCCCGAAGCAGAACCCACAAAATAAAGAATTCTAATAAA
Organism: Rhinatrema bivittatum; assembly: GCF_901001135.1. Lineage (NCBI taxonomy): Eukaryota > Metazoa > Chordata > Amphibia > Gymnophiona > Rhinatrematidae > Rhinatrema > Rhinatrema bivittatum. The sequence goes on from NC_042617.1 coordinate 273,306,999, forward strand.
ATCAAAAAGCTTCCCTGAGAGAGGATCAACCAGGAAGACCAGGTGGAAGTCGCCATCCAAAAGAAGGTGGGGTTAGGAGATGAGGGAGTCAGACCACAGGCTATCAAACCTCTTCACAGGGCAAGGGCTGCAGAGTCTCTGCTCGCCCCTACCCTACCAGGGGGATGGGCCCAATCCAGGACCTAACACCCCTTGGAGTAATTTGAACTGTCAATCTGAACACAGGTTTAAAACCCCTAACATCTGCTGGAGACAGAATATTGAGCTGCTGCAGGTGGTACACTGATTTGTGTACCATCAGCACAGTGAGGCTTTTTTTCTCTTCATATGCTGGTAGGGAGAAAAACCTAAATGTCTGGATTAATCTGGTGGGTGATAAGGAAGGAACACTTTCCACACAGGATGAAATTTGGCCTACAGTCAGACCTATGCAGCAGATGTGAGGAATGCTTGTATTCACGCATAGATATAGGGGTAGGCAATTGCCTCCAGTGCAAAATTATGAAGGTGCTATCTGATCCCCCATACCTGAAAACTCCCCATTTACTGCTCCAGCATCCTTCTCATCAGGCAGCATTCAGGGAAAAGAAAGAAGTGCTGGACAAGGGAACAGAGCAATTATTTTCTGCTCTATAATGTCTGTTCCAGCTTCATTCTGTTCTTTCTGAGCCAAAAGATAGCATGTAGCAAGAAACAGGAGAGAAAGGCTGAACAGACCTCTCAGCCTGCAACTGTCTGTCATCCTAGGACGGGGCTCAGATGAGGGCAGAATGAGGAAGGAGGAGGGAGATACCTAGGAGCACAAGTCAGAGAGCTGTGAGTTAGGTTACGGGCAGGAAGGGGAGTGCTTGGGTCAAGGAAGGAAGAAGGGGAAGTGCAGGGAGTCATTCCTGGAATAGGGTGATAAAAAGCGGATAAACATTTCCCCCTCCTCAACCTGCTAATCAAAAAATCTCCAGGTGGCTACAAAAGCTCCCAAGTATGCCAATACTGTCTCTGGCACAGAGATTGAAGGATGTCATTGGACAGAAATGGCTAAAATAAATAAAGTAGAGTTGCTTACCTGTAACAGGTGTTCTTAGAGGACAGTAGAATGTTAGTCCTCTCACATGGGAGGCAACATTCCTGGCAAGGAAAACTTTCTAAAACTTTGACTGAGCCTCATTGAGCATGGTCAGCATGCCTTATAGCATGTGGCCATGCAGGGGCCCCCTTTAGTCATAACATAGAATTCAAGGAATAAAAAACAAAAGAAACAAACCACATAATGGAAACCCAACTCTGCAGGGTGGCAGGCAGGATTCAAGAGGACTAACATCCTGCTGTCCTCAGAGAACACCTGTTACAGGTGAGCAACTCCTTCTCAGAGGACAAGCAGGATGGTAAGTCCTCACACATGGGTGAATCCCTAGCTGGCCCCCCCCCCCCCAACGAAAAAGGGGATCAACAAAACACCAAACCTAGGTGCCAACGGACACAACAGGTTTTGTTGGTGACGGGAGAGAGGACAGCCTGAACACAAAGGGCCTGGGAACACAGTTGAGTTCTACACCTCAAACAAGTTCTAAAAGACAGATTGGCCAAACCTACTGTCATGTCAGCCATCACTATGCAACAATAATATGATGTAAATGTGTGAAGACAACTCCACATCGCAGCTCTGCAGATGATCTCCATGAAAACTGCTCGTAAGAGGGCCACCAACACTGCCATGGCTTGAATGGCATGAGCCTTCACATGGCCCCCAAGATTCAGTCCCGCCTGGGTATAACAGAAGGAGATGCAGTTGCTAGCCAATTGGAAATCATCTGCCTGGCAATGGCGATGCCCAACTTATTCCTAACAAAAGAAAAAAAAAAGTTGGGTGGACTCTATGGGGTTCTCTCCGTTCCAGATGGAAGGCTAAGGCTCACTTGCAGTCCAACCTTTGTAGGGCTTGTTCGCCTTGGTGTGAATAGAGCCTGGGAAAGAATGCTGGCAGGACGATGGACTGATTAAGATGGAAGTCTGCAACCACCTTAGGCAGGAACATAGGGTGTGTGTGTGTATGTAAGACCACCTTGTCATTTAAAAAAAAAAAAAAAAAAAAACAGTGTAAGGTGGAAAAGTCAATAAGGCCAAGAGCTCGCCGACTCTCATGCAGAAGTGACTGCCACCAAAAATATGAGTTCAAGACACAGTGTGATGCCTTAAGGGAAGCTTCAACGAAAGCAAACCCCGCATGAAACGTACAACTATAGGCTGTACAGAGATGGGCATACCATTCATGGAGTCTGAAGGCACAATTCAGTCTACCCGCTATCACATTCTCCATTCCGGCCAAGTACATGGCCCTAAGCACCATCCTGTGAGACAGGGCCTATGACCACACATCTGAACTGCTTCCTGGCACAGGAGATACAATCCTGTACCTCCTTGCTTGCTGACATATATCACTACCACTTAGTTGTCGGTTTGGATTAGGGCAACTCTGTGGGACAGCTGATCTCTGAAAGCCCATAGCACATACCTGATCACCTGGAGCTCCAGGAAACTGATTTGATAAAGATGTTCCTGGGCAGACCAGAGTCTCTGAGTGCTGAGCCCATCTACATGAGCTCCAACTCAGGTTGGAAACATCCGTGGTTAGGACAATTTGGGTAGGAGGACTTTGCAAGGAGATCCCCCATTCCAGATTTGAAATTACCCACCACTAAGACAAAGAGTCCCGGAGGGTCGAAATAACTCAGATGCAATCCTGGAGATTCTCTGTGTGGCCTGGCGCCACTGTGACCTCAGAGTCCATTGAGCTTTTCGCATGTATAAACGTGCCAAGTGACCTGAACTGTCATGACCATATGGCCCAACATCAACATGTGCCAAGCTGATACCTGCAGGCTCTGTTGAATCTCTGCCATGATGGTCATCAGGTTGATGGTCATTTGTCGAGGAAGGCAGGCCTTGGCCTGAGCCATGACTAGCAGGGCTCCAATAAAGTCCAATTGAGGTGACTGGCTGAGATGGGATTTGGGTAGTTAATGATGAACCCTAGTGTTTCCAACACCCAGATGGCTGAGCATATGAAACAGTCTGCCTCCACCTGAGAGGTGCTTTTGACCAGCCAACCTTCCAGAAAATGAACTCCCAGTCTGCGAAGGTGCACCACCACCAAGGCTAAGCATTGATGCAAGCCCAAATGGCAGCATTCAATACTAGAAATGCTGTTTTCCCACCAAGAATCAGAGATACATCTGGAGAGTTGGGAAGATCTTGATGTGAGTATACACATCCTCAGATTAAGGGAGCATAGCCAGTCCCCTTTTTGCAGAAAGGGGATTAAGGTGCCCGGGGAAACCATCTTGAACTTTTCTTTTTTGATGAGTTTGTTCAAGGCCCTTAGGTCTAGAATGGGACAGCATCGTCCTGTTTTCTTTGGCATCAGGAAGTACCTGGAGTGAAATCCCTGCCCTTTTTACCTTGGTGGAACGGACTCAACCACTCTGGTCATTAAGAGGTTAGAGAGCTCTGTTAGTAGTACCTTTTGATGTGCTACCTGGCCCCAAAATGGGCTTGGGTGGGTAATAGGTTCAATCAGTACCCTTGGCGGACAATGGATAAAATCCACTAGATCAATGGTTCACAAAGAACCACAGCCTTCCCACGACTGGCAGTGTAATCGCCCTGGGTACAGGTAACTGGGCCTCGCTCCCTACAAACCAGTAAAAACCCCATCCCTGGAGCTGACTGAGGTGCCAGCTGGGGGCGTTGAGGCTCTTTGCTGCCTGGGGATGGCCACGACAGCTCTGGTATTGTTGGCGGGAGCGAGAGAGAGGATAGTACCTCATTGGGTGGAAGGACTTCCTCGGCCCCAATCTCACAGACTTAAATGAGGAGCACAGGTCAGGAGTGCTGGCGGAAAGTTGCTGAAGGGTTGCAATGGTGGTCCCAGATTTGGACCACCACGTCAACCTTATCTTCAAAGAGATTCTCCCCAGTGCACAGCACATCCGTGATGTGCTCCTGCACCTCTGGTCAGAGATCCAAGGCCTCTTAACGACCAATTTTGCAGGCACCGATGCCAGCTGAGGAGATCTTCTATGCCATTTTGAAATCATCATAGGGTGAGCGGACCTCATGTTTTCCACACTCCAGCAGAGAAGTCAAGGGCTTCCTAGCCTGAAGCAAAGTTGTGATGATTTCTTCTGAATAACCTTCTGTTCTCAAAAGCTAGGCTATGAGACAAAAATGATCTGCCTGCACCCAGAACACTGGACCTTGATGAAGCAGCTTGGGAATATGACAGGCTCCTGCTCGGCATCATGCTGCACCTGCTTCCAGATGTCCCTCATATACTGGCTCATATAAAGCTGGTAGCCAGCTAGGCAGGCAATAGGCATAGCCCCCAGAACACCCAAGAGTGTCTATCACTCTGTAATCCTTCCCCAGAAGCACTGAGGAACAGGTCAAAGATCGCTTGGCTTTCGTGAGAGCGGATTAGACTACCACTGATTGGTGGGGTAGCTAACACTTGTCAAATCTGAGAACCTTCTAGATGAGATTATACCTCATCCACCTTCTTATTCATAGAAGGCAACGTGAGGGGGTGCTCCCACATACTAGACAGTAACTCCACAAGGATCTTGTGTACTGAAGACTGCCAAGATTTCCCTGGGATGCTCCACGAACTAGAGAATATCAAGCATTTTATGCCTGGTAACTTTTTCAGTCATCAACTGAAAGAGGATGGCCTCCACCATCAACCTGACAAATCTTACAAAGAAGAGGTCCTCTGGCAAGGACTTCTTTGCTCCTCTGGAGGAGATGGATCTGAGGGGAGACCCGCAGAAGCATCATCAGAAGCCTCTGATGTGTAATCCCACCAGGGGTCATAGGTACCCTCATTCCCACTGTCAACAACTGAGGATCAGGCCCTGGGCACTCAATTTCGCCCAGCAGTGCAGACACTGATGGAACTGGACAGGGGGCCACAAACCCCGGTGCCTTTGCTGGACTGGGGGGAGCTTCCTCTTCAAAGGAACCAGCAATGACTTCTGGATAGGCAGGAGGAGGTGGTTGGGCCCCGCAGGGCATAGACACAGAACCATGAACTGACACTGGCTTAGTCATGAGTGCAAGCAAACATTCTAGCAGCGGCTCCGCAACAAGTGTGCCATGTTGCATCATCTTCTCGACAGTCAGCTGCACACAAGTTCTTGCTCAAACATCGCCAATGCCAAGACAGGTTGAGATGGATGAGGTGACCAGATCCTCTTCAGAACCAAGAGGATTGATGGCTGGCATCGGGGCCGATGGAGTCCATGGCGCACCCCCGGCATTGATGGAGGACTGGCTTTCCTTGCCGCGGAGTCGCTTAGAAGGCATAACAGCCTGAACTGGTGCTTCCCTATGCCCAGCACTGTGTATCTATGGGGACCAATACCAATGCTTCTTCGGCTTCCCTCGATGCTCAACATGCTCCTTCCCAGTGCAGCGGTCAATAAGGAGTTCAATATTCTTGACATGAAGGAGCTCAACAATGGTCAGTCTCTGGTATCCTTTCCAGCCAGTGTCGACAGAACTGACGGACCGCCAATGTCGATGGCTCAGTGTCCATTGGTGTGGCTCAGAGATCCCTCGATGCAAATGCATCCAATGTGGTGGCTTCTCTAGCCCAATGAGGACTCCAATTTATTGAGCCAGATCTTATGTCCTTTCAGGGTCATCTGGGAGCACCTGCTGAAACCCTGGACATCATGCGATGCCCCAAGACAGAGGGCACATTTATCATGGGGGTCCGTGAAAGACATGATCCTCATGCACCGGGGGCATCGCTGAATACAGAGGTGGACACGTCTGCTTGAAATAAAAGGGTCACGATGTTGAAATCTATGGCAGCAGCCACCAAACACACTGCTACACAGGGGGTATCAAAGAAAAAGAAACTGGTAACTGCCAAAAACTTTATCTAAAGAGAGAACGGGGTGGGGGGGGGACGGGGACCGCATGAGGCAGCAAAGAAAACCCTTGCAAAACTAAGTCTTCCAAAATTAGACCCAGAAGGCCAAAATGTTAAGTGAGGCTCTCATCCGACCACTCTGAGGAAGAGAAACTGAAGGGGACTCCACGTGGACACATAGTATAATGCATGCTGAGCATTCGCAATGAGGCTCAAAGTTCTAGAAACTTTGACATAAGTTTTCTGCTGCTGGGCTCCAGATGTCACCCCATGTGTGTGGACTACCATCCTGCTTCTCCTCTGAGAACCAGATACCACCATGCCTCTCCCCTCCTCTGGCCAGACTGCAGTAGCAATCAGAAGTTAGCTTCTGACTTGTGAACAGGTGTAAGCTTAAAAGCTCTGCGGCCTTTTTCAGCACGCATCCCCGCCTCGCACAGGTCTCCTTAACAAGAAAACCTTGCAGAGAAAGAAGCAGAGCCATCACAGAACTTGATCGCACACATCTGCTCACAGCCTTCAGTTAAATTCTTTCCACTGATGTCACAGGTGGGGCAGAAAAGATGTCAGGAATGTACAGGAGGAGAGTATCTGGACAGGAGCCCCCCCCACACACCACAACACACATCAACATCTCCCACCATGAATGCCTATAGGTGTCTAAGTACCAAATCCAGCCCTGCTTGTACTTCTGTACCTCTTCTGTGGCAGCAGTTTGTGTGAGCAAAACTTGCACTCCCGCTGCCCATACTGTACCAGTTCTGTGGCGGAGAAGTGTACGTGAGGGAAGCTTGCACTGCTGCTGTTGCCTGTGCTGAACCTGTTCTGTGGTAATTTTGTTGCTCAGGCAGTCAAATGTTCATAGCTGGCACTCACCTAGTGGTTTAACTTCACATTTAGAACTCTCTCTCTCTTTGAGCAACCCTTCCGTCTCCTCCTTCTGCTTGTCCTTACATGTCATACACACAGGCTCTGTCACTGGAGGCGCCGGGCAAGGTACATTTGTCACATCGTCACATTCTGTGAGTGTGATCCTGGAAGTATACAACAAAATTTACATTTTTAAGAACACATATGCGCAGCAAGATCTTGGAGGGGAATGAAATCAGGATTAGAAATTTCTCAGTTGCCTCTGTCACTTTTATAAAAGGGAGAAGACTGAGAAGAGAGACCTTGGGACAGCCCAGTAGCTCAGTGTTATGCAAAGGGTTCAAGTACTGGCTCAAATTTGACTGGTCAGAGTTGGGAATGCTAAGCAATGGGCAATACCTAGAGAGAAATTTAGTCTTACCTGCTAATTTCCTTTTCTCAAGTCCAGCCAGATCAGTCCAGACACATGGGTTTAAGCTCCTCTACTAGTAGATAGTGACAGAGCAGGGTTGTTGACCTCACTCCATATAGGGTCTCATGCTGATCTCAGTCTGCCAATATTCTTTGTAACAAGCTAAAAGACAGACAACACCCTCCTATGCACCACTAACCAGAGGGCTTCCAAGGGACAAAAAACTGAATTGTGCCTCCTCAACCAGAGGAGACAGATTTATGGAACAATGCCAATAGCAACCAACAGCAGCTTCACAGGTTCTGAAAAACAAATTTCTACAAACCCAATCTGGATAAATATCTGAATCAGAACAGAGGGGAAATTCCTGACAGCCAAGAGGGTCTCACGAAAAGGAAATTAGAATGTTAAACTAAAATTTCTCCTTCCTCTTCATCTAGCCAGACCAGTCAAGACATACAAAATGCACCCAAGCTATTCCTCATTCTGGGTGGACACTGCCAGCCCCACTCTCAGGCCACCCAAGCTGAAGACTGCATCTTCCCTGGCTCTAACATCCAGATAGTAATATTTCAAGAAAGAATGTAATAAAGGCCAAGTATATAAGAACAAAAGAATATAAGAAGTTGTCATACTGGGTTAGACCAAAAAGGCCAATCCAGGATACAAGTTCCTGGCAAATACTTAAACAGTAAATAAATCCCAAGCTACTAATGCCAGTAAAAAGCAGTGCCTATTCCCTAAGAATTTGACTAATAGCAGTTTATGGATTTCTCCTCCAGGAACATATCCAAACCATTTTTAAACCCAGCTAATCTAATTGCCTTAACTACATCCTCTAGCTTAATTGCACGCTGAGTGAAAAATAATTTTCTCCTATTTGTTTGAATTGTGTTACTTGCTACTTCATGCAGTGCCCCCTAGTTCTTGTATTATCTGAAAGAGTAAACTGATTCACATTTACCCATTCTAAGCCTCTATCATATCTCCCCACCTCAGGTGTTTTTTCTCCAAGCTGAAGAGCCCTAACCTTTTTAGCCTTTCCTCATAGGGGAGCCATTCAATCCTCTATCATTTTGGTCGCCCTTCTCTGAAACTTTTCCAATACAACTATATCTTTTCTGAGATATGGTGACCAGAACTGCACACAGTACACTCAAGGTGCAGTTTCACCATGGAGAGATAAAGTAGTACTATGAATCCTTTCCTAGTAATTCCTAACATTCTGTTTGCTTTTTTGACTGCTGTAACACACTGAGCCGATGTCAATGTATTGTCCACTATGACACCCAGATCTTTTTCCTGGGTGGTAACTCCTAGTATGAAACCTAACATCATGTAACTACACTGTTGGTTACTTTTCCCATGTGCAGCACTTTGCACTTGTCCACATTAAATTTCCTCTGCCATTTGGACACCCAGTCTTACACTCTTGCAAGATCCTCCTGCAGGAGGTGGCACAGATGGAATCGGTGGAGGCACCGAAATAGGTGGATGCGGCAACGATGGTATTGGTGTTTTCGATGGGCGTCAGGGTGGTAATATATCCGATGGCCCTGGAATCGGGTCCGACATTGACGGATCACGGTCTTCATCGTCCGATGATAGAGGAATCTGGGTCAATGCCGGTAGAGGAACAGATGGTCTCTGAGGCATCGTTGGTCCGGAAGGCACGGGCACCGATGGAAGTGCTCTAATAAGGGTGTCTTTCGAGTAGCAGAGCCAACATCGTAGGCACCAGGTCAGGCCTTGGCATAGGAGTCTGTGCCGGTGGCGACTGAAATCCTCGAAGCGCTTGCAGGACTGCCTCTTGGACCATCTGGTCCAATTCCTCCCGGAAAACTGGTGTTCGTAACACAGCTGCCTGGGTTTGAGGCTCCATGGGTGTTGCCGGAGGGTCCACAGGAATATGTGGAGTCTCGGCTCCTGGCACCATTGCAGGTGGGGAAACGCCTCTGTGTCCCAAGGTCCAGAGGAGGATGGGGGCTCCTCTCCCCGCGACCTTTTGGTCGGTGGTTCCGATGTCAGTGGTTTGTCAGTACCCTTTTCAGAAAATGGGTCTATGTCGATGCTTTTCTCGGTGCTCGGCCCAGTCCTTCTCTGGTGCAGAGGATGATGTGGAGGCCTTTGAATGAGACGATGCTGTGGCGGCCATTCACCGGTGTCCCGATGCTGAGACGTCTATGGAGATGGAGTCTATGACTACGACGGCTTCCGACTCAGTGCACTTTTGGCCGGCATAGAGGGGGACCAGCGCTTAGTTTTGGAAAGGTGTTCCATTTTCTCTAAGCGGGTCTGGCGGCCTTTCGGAGACATTTGGGCACAACTGGTACACAGTTGGACATCATGGGAAGGCCCCAAGCATAAGACGCAGACGTCATGAGGGTCCGTAATGGACATAGTACTTGGACACTCTGGGCACTTCCGAAAACTGGTCGCCATTTTTTGAAAAATAAACGTGGCGCGTGGTCGGTGGACGTCAGGCACCGATAGGAGCACCATCAGGAACAGACTGCAAAGAACGAGGTAAAAAAAAAAAAACTTACCGGCATTAGTGGAGGTCGATGGGGGACCCCGGGATGGGGAAAAAAGATTTTCAAATTTTGAAGAAAATTCCATGAGGAAAAAGTTGTGAAAATTCTCACAGAGCTCCTGAGAACCGCAAGGCAACTGCTGCGCAGGGGGGGGGGGGGGGGGGGGGGGGGGCGAGGAGAGACTGAAGGGGGACCCCTGCTGGATACAGGGTTGGTGGCATGCTGGGCATGCTCAGTGTGCCAGTCAAAGTTCTAGAAACTTTGACAGAAGTGTTCCGTGACAGGGCTCCATCTGATGTCACCCATATGTGAGGACTACCATCCTGCTTGTCCTGGGAGAAAGCTTGCTCTGTTGGTGTTGAATGTGGCTTTGGAAAAACCACTGACAACGTTTTGGTTCAAATGGAACTGTTTCACCTTTAGTAAGAATTTTGGATGAGTTCTTAGTATCATACTGTCTTTAAATCACTCTCCAAAAAAACCCCCATCCTAAATGACCTCCTCACTGACACCAAGCCAGACATCTGTGCCATCACGGAAACCTGGCTCAAAGAAACAGACATTGTCCTCCTGAACCAGCTACCTACACAATCCTACGAATTCCTATCCATTCCAAGACCCAAGAAAAGAGGAGGTGGCATCCTCCTAGCCTTCAAGAAACACCTTAATCTCAAACTCTCCCACACCACATCACCCTCCAAGCTAGAAATTGGCCTCTTCAAAGCCCCCTCACTGCAAATCTGTCTCATTTATGCCCCTCCTGGATCCATCGAACGGGACCCCTCCCCCTTAATTGAATTCTTATCTGCCAACATAAACATTGAAATCCCTTCCATCATACTAGGAGACTTCAACCTCCATGTCGATGCCACCCCCCTTACCCCTTCTTGTGAGGCATTCCTTACTGCACTCCAAGCTCTAGGCCTTAGACAAATTGTTGCCTCCCCCACGCACCAAGCTGGTCACTCCCTTGACCTTATATTCATCAACCACTGCTTCCTACCATCCCACCCCCCCACCTGCTCCCCTGTACCTTGGTCAGACCACTTCCTCATAAAAGCCCTCCTCCCCCTTAACTTCCCTACTACCCCCACTCCCTCAAACAACACCACCTTCACCTTCAGGAAACCCTGCTCTGGAGATGAACTGGCTCTTGCCATTTCCAACACATCCACTAGCCTTGACTGCTCCAGTCCAGAGACTGCCATCAAATCCTGGCTCAGCATGACTCTTGAAATTGCTGACAAACTATGCCCCATCTCCAGACGTAACATTACCCAACCCACAAAAAATCATCAACCCTGGTACACGACTGAACTAAGATCCCTAAAGAATACCCTCAGGCAGCGTGAGAGAAACTGGCGTAAAGCCCCCCTCACCCCAACTCGCCTCAAGTTTCAAAACTACCCTTCACCAATATAGAATAACCACCCTCAAAACAAAAAGAGACTACTTTTCAGCTAAGATCCACCAATACATGTACAACCCGAAAGCCCTTTTCAATTATGTTGCCAACCTCACCAAATCCTCTCAGCCCACTATCCCTGAGAATGATGCCTCCACTAAGAGCGAAGAAATCGCCCAGTATTTCCTCACAAAAATCACCAACATCCTCCGCAGATTTCAACACCCTTCTCCATCCACCTCCCCTTCCCCCTCCCTCCAACCTTCCCCCACTTCACCCACCCTCCAAACCCTTGACCTGACTTCCGCTAAAGAAGTGGAATCTATTCTCAGAAAACTTAAACCAGCTTCCCACCCTTCAGACACCATTCCCACAAAATCCCTCCTCTCCATCCCGAACACTATATCCAAACCCATCGCAGACATCATAAACTCCTCCCTCTCTTCAGGCTCTGTCCCAGATGCTCTTAAACAAGCTATTGTCAAGCCCCTCCTAAAAAAACCAACACTAGACCCTAAAGACCCCGCTAACTTCCGCCCTATCTCTAACCTGCCCTTCCTATCCAAAATTATGGAAAAGATTGTAAACATCCAACTTACAGAATATCTAGAAAGCAACAACATTCTGCATCCAGCCCAATACGGCTTCCGTAAATACCTCAATACAGAAACCCTCCTGCTCTCCCTCACGGACCACTTACTCATAGGCATGGACCGAGGCAACTGTTACCTCCTCGCCCTACTCGACATCTCAGCTGCCTTTGATACCATCAACCATAACCTCCTCATCAACCGGCTATCCGAAATAGGCATCTCAGGCCTAGCCCTACTATGGTTTAAATCCTACTTATCTAACAGAAAGTTCTCCGTCAAGATAGGAAACGCCAACTCCACACTCTATCCCTTGTCTCAAGGTGTCCCACAAGGCTCCTCCCTCTCCTCCACCCTTTTCAACATTTATCTCACACCTCTATGTCAGCTCCTCACAGACCTCGGCCTCAAATTCTACCTCTATGCAGATGACGTTCAAATCGTCATTCCCATTCACAACTCTCTCTCAGATGCCCTTGCCTTCTGGAACACATGTCTTGCCAACATCAATGACTTCCTCACCAACATCCACCTCGCTCTAAACTCCTCCAAAACAGAGCTGCTCCTTATCTCTCCTCACCTCCCTCCCAAACCACCGATCTCCAACGATCCAGCTTTCAACGTCATAACACCCCAACCCACAGTAAGAGACCTTGGGGTTATCATAGATCAACAACTCAATCTCAAAAAACAGATCAACTCCATCCTCAAAGAAGGTTTCTTCAAGCTTCACATCCTGAAGAAACTCAGACCCCTCCTCCACTATCATGACTTCCGCACCGTCGTCCAAGCCACCCTTTCCTCAAAGCTGGACTACTGTAATGCCCTCTTCCTTGGCCTACCCTCCTCCACCACCAAGCCCTTACAAATGCTCCAGAATGCCATCGCCAGGGTCATCACCAACTCAAGGAAAGCTGATCACATTACCCCAATACTCAAAGAACTCCACTGGCTCCCCATCGCATCCCGAATTCTCTTCAAAATTCTAACCATAGTGCACAAGTCCATCCACTCGCACAATTCCAATTGGTTGGATGAACCCTTTCGTCCTATACGCACTGAACGACCCACTCGCACTGTCAACAAAGGCACCCTCTCCATTCCCCCTTTGAAAAAAGCCCACCTCTCCTCTACTAGGGACCGTGCACTATCCATTGCAGGCCCTAAACAATGGAACACCCTCCCTACCACTCTCAGGCTAGAGCCATGTTACGCCAAGTTCAGAAAAAAACTTAAAACATGGCTCTTCCGACAAGCCTACCCTGATTAAGTACACCGACTTCTGCAAGTATCTTGCCTATGCCTTGTATATTCCTGTAAATAGTCCGTTGCAGTTTTTATTTATTGCTTTAATTCCTCCACCTCCTGCTCTTTGTATACTCCTCCTTGTTCGCCCTCCCTGTTCATTGTAATTTCTACCTTTAAAGTTACATTGTAAACCGGTATGATGTATGCATACTAATACCGGTATATAAAAGTTTTTAAATAAAATAAATAAATAAATAAATAAATAAATAAATATATGAGAGTATGGGGAGTAATTCACCAACACTTGTAGTTCACTTACTCTTCTAGCTGAAGTAACTGCAATTAGAAAGGCTTTCCTTATAATGAATTTCATCTATGTTGAAGCCAACTGCTCAAAATGTGTTTTCATGAGGCATCACATTTATGTCCCACTATGGTGGTGGGGATTTTACCAGAGGTCTCAAATTATATAGATCTTTGATAAACTTAAGATACCAATGGCTTTTGTGAAAATGCTACAGCTTTGATTTGTTGATAGTAGGCTGCAATGGCACTTGCACACATACTGAATTTGTGTTTAATCCCAGACTGATAAATGAAGCAGATAGCAGAGTTGCTTACCTGTAACAGGGGTTCTCCTAGGACAGCAGGATGTTAGTCCTCACACGTGGGTGACATCATCGTTTGACTGGCAGACTGAGCATGCCCAGCCTGCTGCTATGCACGTGTCCACGCAAGGATCCCCTTCAGTCTCGTAACATAGCAAAAAATACTAGCGAGAAAAATAACATAACAAACCCAAGGTAAACCCAACATTGTGGGGAGGCGAGCGGGATTCCTGAGGACTAACATCCTGCTGTCCCAGGAGAACACCTGTTACAGGTAAGCAACTGCGCTTTCTCCTGGGAGAAGCAGGATGGTAGTCCTCAGGTGTAGGTGATTACAGAGCTCCAGACTGCCCCATTCGACCAGAGAGACCAAGGTGCCAATGGGCACAACACAACTGCGGCACTGTGGGGGAAAAACAAGGGCGATTTGGTCCCACAGAGAACACGATGAAAAACAGTTGGGTTCAGGACTGGAATAGATTGTGTAGGATAGACTGGCCAAAAGCACTGCCCTGGCGACTATCCCTGTCAAGGCAGCAGTGAGCCGCGAATGTGTGGAGGGAACTCCAGGTCACGGCTCTGCAGATTTCAGCAACAGGGACCGCACACAGATGGGCCACTGACTCCGCCATAGCCCGCACAAAGTGAGCCTTCACCCTGCCAACCAGATGGAGGCCTGCCTGATCGTAGCAGAAGGCAATGCAATCCGCTAGCCAGTTGGACAAGGTCTGCTTTCCCACTGCTGCTCCCAGCCTATTGGGGTCAAAAGACAAAGAGCTGGGTGGTCTGTCTTTAGTTCGCTGTACAGTCCAAGTAGAAAGCGGAACAAGAAGCTATCTGCAAGGTCATCACCACTGCTTCAAATGCTTGCTTAAGGATGGCCTCAATCCTCCTATCGTGCACATCCTTCAAGGCTGCTCCTCCCTTCACGGGGATAGTGGTCAGCTTGGAGATGGCACAGACAACCGCGTCCACTTTAAAAAATGCAAACACTCTCTTGCCACTGGATCCAGGCCTTCCAAAACCAGACCCCCTTTGAAATTAGCCTCCAGGGTGCTCCACTCAAGATCAATCAATTCCTGAATGGCCTCCATAACAAGGATTTAAAAAAAAAAAAAAGAAAAGAAAAGGCTTTAAGCAAAGAAAATCAAAATGGGATTTTTCTTTGGCACAGACATGGAATCTGCCCCAGGTATTCCCAGCATTTTTAATGTCTAAGAGAGTTGGTAGCTCATCTCTATAAAAAAGCCTTTACAGTTCCAGTCCGGGAGGAATTTCCCCATCCTCCAGAGAGTCAGGATCAGCCTCATCATCCGGATCCCTATCGGGAAGACCTGATGCTGATCTAGGTGTTCCTTGGCGCTTAACAGTAGTACTGGCAAGAGAGGTCATCATCTGCGACCTGTCAGGATTAGACGGGGCGGAGGACTGCAATCCTTAAAAAAATTCTACCCAAGAAAAGACCGAAGGATCCATGCCAAAACCAGAAGGCAGCTGTGCTGTGCCCACTGAACTACCTTCCCCCACTGACAAACCAGTTAAAGGAGTTCAAAGGTCAGGCAACCCTCCTGACATGTCTTTATCCAGGCCCTTATCAAGCTGAGAAGAACCAGAGGAAGATAACCCACTGGGTTCTGGATTCACCTGACTAGATACCAAAAATAACATTTTATACACCAAGATACAGGCAACTAATGTAACTAACAATATGGGTGTGATATGATCCTTCATCTTCCTGAGATAACTCTTGCTGCAGTATTCTGGAGGGTTTGGAGTGCCTTTATGGCATAAGATGGTAGACCCAAACAAACAAAGTAATCTAACATGGCCTGAATAGCTGTTCTAAAATCAGATGGAAATAAGAGCTGTCAGACCAAATAATAAACGAAGTCCTCGAAAGGACTGCAATTTGGATGTATACTGGTACTGCGAAGAGGTACCCTTTTCTAGGACAATAATGCCTGGCCTCCCTCAACTTCAGCCTAATAGGGAAAGGTTTCTGGGCCCCCTTAGATTTGTCCTCTGGCAACTTATGGGATTTTGACTCTCCATTGTGCATGACCAATTTTTCCAAATCTTCCCCAAAGAGCAACTTTCCTCGAAAAGAGAGAGATTGCCAAGCTGAGACTTGGACCATACATTCACAGCCCAATTCCATAGCCAAAGTAGTCTCCTGGCTGTCACCATAATCTCTAGCCAAGGTATGAGGAAAATCATACAGGATATCAGCTATAAAGCCTAAATCGGCTTACAGATGCTCCACCTTTTCAGAAAGGGTCTTCAGGATCTGCTGAACCCAGTGCAAGCAGGCTCTAGCCATGAAAATACTACAATCTGCAGCAAAGAGCCAACTCTGAAACCTCAAAGATCTTTTTGAGATGAAGTTCCATTTTCCAAACCTGAGCATCCCTAAGTGACACACAGCCTTCTACTGGAATAGTAGTCTTTTTGGTAACAGCAGATACTAAAGTATCTCCCCATGGTAACTTAGTGAGATTCAAGGTGTCCTTCGGCAGAGGATATAACTTTGTCATGGCCCTACCAATCTTCAAACTAGATTCAGGAGCATCCCAATCTTTAAAGACCATGGCTTTCACTGCTCTATGAAAAGGAAAAGTCCTAGGAGGGTCCCTGAGCCTCTCCAAAATAAGACAGTCTCCTACAAATGCCAATTGCTTTTCCTTTATGCCTAGTTCTGCCAAGACCTGAGAACTCAAAGGAAAATTGGTTCTGCCTGCTAATTTTTGTTCCTGTAGTACCACGGATCAGTCCAGACCGTGTGTTAAGCCTCCTGTCCAGCAGATGGAGTCAGACAAAAACTGAAAGGGTATCCTATATCAGGACAGAGCCTACCTTGCATCCCTTCAGTATAACCATTGTCAAAGCAGAAAAGTATAAAGACAACTAGTATAAGGTCAAGCAAGTAACGAGATAACTAGTAAATCAGTGAAATAATTGAACAATAGAACAATTGTATGAACTCTGTGAATAATCGCTCTTTTATAAATATCCATGGTCATCTTAAGAGATGCTTCCGGTGCAGTCAGTCAATGATAATCCAGAAAAAAGGTATCCAGAAAAAAAAGCCTAAGGACAAGAAGAAAACTTCGAGTGGCCAGACCGATAAAGAACACGGGAGGGCGTCTGGACTGATCCGTGGTACTACAGGAACGAAAATTAGCAGGTAAGAACCAATTTTCCTTTACCTGTACATACCCGGATCAGTCCAGACTATGGATTGTACCAAAGCTTCCCTAAATAGGGTGGGACCAAGGCAGTCCCGCTTGAAGAACCTGTCGTCCGAAGGACCCAAACATTGGAGCCCGAACATCCAGACGGTAATACCAAGCAAAAGTGTGCAGAGATTTCCACGCAGCTGCCCTGCATATCTCCTGAGGAGATACCGACTGACTATCCGCCCACGATGTCGCTTGAGAATGCAAAGAATGAGCCTTAAGCCCATCGGGGACCGCTCGGCCATGACAGATATACACTGAGGCAATCGCTTCTTTCAATCAAACGCACATCGTAACCTTAGAAGCCTTTTGCCCCTGTTTGGACCACTCCAGAGAACAAAGATAATCCGAAACTTGGAACCCATTGGTGACCTGAAGGTAGCGCAATAAAAACCTGTTTCACATCAAGACGCCTAAGTTCACCCCCTGCCGTACCTGCTATATCTGCAGGAGAGAAAGCCGGGAGAATGAACCCTGCCCTTTCCCTTCTCTGCTATAGCAGAGGAATTAAGCTGCCTTCAGTAAAAATTAAAGTAAGACTTTTCCTTATTGCTTCTCTTTTTTTTTTTTTTTTTTTTTTTTTAAACACAGGGGAATGGGCCTCCCTGTAAATGCTACCGGGGAATTATAACATCCCAGGGCTCAAGGCAGATTCTAAGGGGGGAGTGACTGGACCACCAGTATTGCCCCAATACACAGGTCACCGGGAAGGGAGCCTAGACTGAGAAAACTCAAGAGGCAAGCCCCTCTAGGCCCCCCAAGAACGAAAGACAGAGCTGTCCCCTGACAGACAGAGTTGAAGTAAAACAGTCTTTAAAAAAAAAAAAAAAAAGTTTAAGTGAAATACAAAGATTAAAATAGTTGCTTGAACTTGAGAACTAAGTAGAAAACAACCCCCACAGGGTAAAGATAAAGGAATAAGTAAGGGAACCACAAGGTGAGCTGCCGGCATCTGCTGGAGACAGACAAATACTGAAGGGATGCAAGGTAAGCTCTGTCCTGATATAGGATACCCTTTCAGTTTTGGTCTGTCTCCATCTGCTGGACAGGAGGCTCAACCCACGGTCTGGACTGATCCAGGTACGTACATGGAAAGGGCAATTCCTCTCTCTAAGAGAGGAACCACCTTAGGATCATCTCCCTCTGCTACAGTGACTTCTTCCATGGCCTCCTTATGTCTTCCCCAGGAAGGACCTCCAGAGGATAATTCAGTGAATCCTTTCCAGTACCCTCCCCTGAAGAATCAGATCCAAAAAAAAGATCAACCCCACATCGGATTAAATTCTCCTTTTCTTGAGGCAGAACAGAGCCGCTCCTCCCTCCTCCCCCAGACTCCTTTCAGAGAAGGCCTTTTAGCCATAGCTTTTTTTTTTTTTGCTTTGGGCATAAGAAAAGTCTGGAGAAAAAGGCTCTTCTGAATCAGAATCCTCCTCATGCAAACCTGAAACTCCTATTGTATTGCCCCGTGGAGCCCCAGATCCTGGAGGCAAGTTTGGGGATCCGCAACCCCCTCCCCCTGAACTGGCCTGAATCACAAGGGAAGAAAACATGGCCACTGTTCATGTTGCAGATTTCCCCATCACTGAGTGAGTCAATCCCCACAGAACTGCTGCTTTTTTCCTCCAGATTTTACTCTTTCAACAGCTGCCACAGAGGCTCCCAAGGACCTGCCCCACACCTGCATGCATACAGCCCTAATTTTATTTATTTTTATTTAAGTTTTTTTATATACCAACATTCAAGACAGTAGTCCCATCATGCTGGTTCACAAGAAACAGGGGTGCAATAAACTTTACAATTTGAACAATGGTGCAGAAAAGCAGTTACATGTAACAGGGAATCAATAACTAGGAGTAAGAAGGAAAATGAAGATTAAATAATTATATATATATATATATATATATATATAATAACATTACAACTTGGCCTTGTGGTCCTCACATGCCACAAACCACTTCCCATACTCAACAGGTGCAGCCATTTTTGCAATGTCACCCTTCTCTGTGCAGTCACCACATAGCTCCAAAACAGCTTGCACTACAGACGTCCCTTCCCTACCATACAACAAGACTTTCACAAATTCAGTCAGCCGTCCTGCCAATCCTTGCATTGCCTTTTTTTTTTTTTTTAAACTGCTCCCATTAAAGTGACCAGCTATTTGAGTCGTTTTTTTGTTACTGAGAATGTATGAGGGTAGGCTGTATGGATTCAGAGTTTTCACCCAGACACGGACTAGCTTGAAGGCCATAGGCCAACCTCCAACTGAACTCCTATTTACTGTCTTGTACTGTGAAATGTTTATGAACAGGTAAGTGTTTATTTAGTTATTCCAGTAGGTCTATGATGAGAAAGCAAGCAATTAGCTTATACTAAAGCCTGAGAGAGAATGAAGGCCACACAATTGCACCTGAAATTGATAAGAACTCAGAGGGAGGGAACATCACAGCTTTCACATCATCAGGAGCACACTATACCCATTGGTCCTTAAGTCCATCTGCTACACGCTAGGAAAGGAGAAAACAACAGCTAGGGAGAGGGAGAGCACACCCTGGACATAATAGCACAGGCTGATCCTTTGGAAAAATGTAAGCTTTTTCTAACACTACTACTTCTGTATGATCTGATTTTTTTCTTCATTATCTGTTATACAATATGATAAAAATCTAATAATCAATAACACCTGTCCCATACAAACATGGCACTGTATGATCTGATTTTATTTGTTATATCCTCCTATGATCTGGGTATGTACAGGGACCCTCCTATTGCTCAAATAAACTTAAAGTACCTGGAACCATGATGTACTGAATCAAAGTTTGTGGTTAACTCTGTGTAGGGAATAAGCTCCTGGGTTAAAGCCCCTAGGTATAATCCCAGTAATAGTGTGTTTATATTGGGTAAGCCCCTCAGGTAGCCCCCAGTGAGATTAGCTACCCAGTTCAGAGCCCCTGGGCAGAATGCCAGTGTGCACGATCTGAACCCAGAACACCAGCCTCCCCAAAACAATAAACCTTAAAAAGAATAAAATATTTCCCTTAATGAAGTCTTCCACGGAGGGCAGGAGGAATTAGAGAAAGGGAGAAGAGGCTAGGGCATGAGGGAACCAGCACCTCTAGCTATGAAATCCACCTCCAGAATAGGATCCAAATCACCAAGGGCCACCAATTCCCTGTCTGACCCACTCCAGTAGGGGGATGGTCCCAAAAACAGGACCTAAGATCCTTGGGAGTAATTATCTTGTCTCCAAGTCTGACTACAGGTTAAGCACCTCTACCATCTGCCAGAGACAGAATACTGAGTCACTGCAGGTTGCCCAGTAACTTGAATATATTAAACAGTATGGTAAAGCTTTACTTATCTATCTCCATCTGCTGGTAGGAGGGGGAAAAAAAAAATTCATCTGGACTGGTCTGGGACAACAATAAGGAAATTCTCTTTTCACCCAGCCTAGGCCTGGCTCTAACATTCAGCACAGTACTACCAACTACTGGAGACATAATACTGGTAGGCTGAGGTCAGCAAACCTGTCATTCTCTGTCTGCTTATAGGGGAGCATAAACCCATGTGTCTGGACTGGTGTGGCTGGCTGAACAGTCAGATTTAGGATCCATGACTGCAATGACTGGCCTTTGTGAGTTGGTATGGAATACATAAGGGGAAAACTCTCCAGAGTGTTGCAAATGAACGTTCATGGAGTCAGATCCCATCCCCAATTCCAAGAGAGCTGTAAAGAGGAAACAAACATGATGGCAGAAAAAGCCATATGGCCTGTACAGTCTGTCCGTCCATCCTTCCATCCAAAAAACTGCTAGGTCAAAAAAAAACTAGAGGCCTCTCTTCCAATGATGGAGGAGACACAAACTGAGGAGGAAAGGAGAGTAGTGCCCCCCTAGCCCCAGACATTATCAAAGTATTGGATCATGATGGGAGGGCTGCTCTTCTCCCTGCCCATGTTGTTGATGGCAACATTTCACATTAAGAAGAGATATCCTCCCCTGATGATAGAGAAGCCATCAATTCCAGTACTCACTTTTGGTAGGTGTTACTGCATGGCACACCCCCTGCCAACTCTGGCTTAGTGCATGGCTTAGTGCAATCCACAGTTCCATTGCGCTGCTGTTGGCATTCCTCGCACATCGTGTAATTCTGGTACCACTGGTAGGTTGGGGGCAGCTGTGCTGGCCGGCAGCCACAACCACTGCATATACGGCAATTCTGAGACATGAGAAACCAGGAAAGTTAACATTCTGTTATGCATCACTAGAGGACCAGCTCATCTTAAAAAAAAATAAAATCTCTCCAGAACACTGCAGCAAGCCCACCCTATCCCAGCAGTGACAGCTCATCTATTCCCAGATGCACAGGAAAAAATTCTAATGTTCAGCATTGAAGCTCCCTATGACACGGGTCCTCCATCTAAGTGCAGGAATGAACCTTCATTCAATGCCTTAAAATCTTAGCATGTCAATGCCTGTGTTCTATTTCCAGCTGTTCAGAGGAAGAGTTTTTCTCCTGCAGGAATTTAAAAGTAGATTTTTCTTGAAAATTTATAGCCAAAACAGAAATAATTTCTTTGCACTATAAGAATATACCAGGAAAGGACTCCAGGTAAGGACACCTGGCAGGTCTCATTTGCACTAATGCCCACAGACTACACACAAATAAAAGCAAAGTTTCAGAATGCTAACCCCCTGTATTCCTGCTACCTGTAACCAGTTCTCACATACCTTACACTTCCAGGAGTCTGTGGGCAAGCTCTCAATGGCAGGCTTCAAACAGAAGGTGTGATAGCCCTTATCGCAGGCATCACATACCAGCATCATGGAGTCTTCTCCAGGTCGCCTACAAGAAGAGAAAGGGATCAGCATCAGGAAAGCATCTACAACAAAAGCAAATCCATTCTGTGCCCAGAAGGCAGGGCTCAGGAGCAAGGAACCAAGGCACGCCTCCTCTATCCTCCATAGGAATATAAGAAATTCCATACTAAGTCAGACCAAGATCCATCATGCCCGGCATCCCATCTCGGACAGTGCTAAGTCCAGGTCACAACTATCCAGCAGCTCCCAAAAAGTAGACTTCTTGTTATTCCCAGCAATGCCTTTCTAAAGGCTACCTAATAAATGTTTATGAACTTTTCCCTCCAAGAACATGCCCAAACCTCTTTTAAACCCCACTATGCTGGTTGCCTTGATCACATCCTCTGGCAGACAGATTCCACAGCTTGACTGTGCGCACAGAGTGACAAAGTACTTTCTAGGATTTGTTTTAAACCTGCTGGCTGTGTTTTTCATGCTTGTTTTAGCATCTGACAGGGTAAACAACCATCCTTTATTTACCTGTTCCACCCCACTCATGATTTCATAAACTTTTATCATAGCCCCTCTTCCAAACTGAAGAGCCCTTAACCTGCATAACCTCATCATAGGGGAGCAATTCCATCTCCTTTATCATTTTTGTCACCCTTTCTAGTTCCACTGTGTATTATTTTGAGAAAGGGCAACCAGAACACCACATAATAAATATATCTTCAGAGGGAGGAGCTGTGTTAGTCTGGTGCAGCAAAAATGACAGAAATCAAGTGGAAAGCAGAGTTGCTTACCTGTTAACAGGTGTTCTCCCAGGACAGCAGTTATGTTAGTCCTCACATATGGGTGACATCATCGATGAAGCCCAAACACGGAACACTTTTGTCAAAGTTTCTAGAACTGACTGGCACACTGAGCATGCCACTAACCCTGCAGCCAGCAGGGGTCCCCCTTCAGTCTCGTTTGTAGCAAAAGTGCGAACGAAAAATAAAATAAAACATAAGCGAACCCAACTCTGCGGGGTGGCAGGTGGGTTTCGTGAGGACTAAAATCCTGCTGCCCTGTGAGAACACCTGTTACAGGTAAGCAACTCTGATTTTTCCCAGGACAAGCAGGATGGTAGTCCTCACATATGGGTGAATA
This sequence comes from Rhinatrema bivittatum, assembly GCF_901001135.1. NCBI lineage: Eukaryota > Metazoa > Chordata > Amphibia > Gymnophiona > Rhinatrematidae > Rhinatrema > Rhinatrema bivittatum. Next base: position 273,329,785 of record NC_042617.1, read on the forward strand.
GCAAGCTACAGGCTGAGTCATACCTATGAGGCCAAGCAGCACCGAACATGTGCAACAGGCACAATGACTGGGGTGCTGCTGGCAAGGATGAGGCAGCCTGAAATTCACAGCGGTTCGAGGTAGAACGAGTTGGGATCCTACACTGGAAACAAATTTTTTAGGACAGACTGGCCAAAGACTGAATCCTGTCGCCCAGCCTTGTCCAGGAAGTAGTGAGCTGCGAAGGTATGGGGTGAGCTCCATGTTGCAGCCCTGCAGATGTCAGCAATCGGTACTGAACGGTAGTGTGCGCTACTGACGTTGCCATTGCTCTGACTGGGTGCGCCTTTACTCGTCCCTGTAGTGGAAGGCCTGCTTGCTGGTAACAGAATGTGATGCAGTCTGCCAACCAGTTTGACAGTGTTTGCTTGCCCACCGCATTTCTAAGTTTGTTCTTATCAAAAGAGGCAAACAGTTGGGTGGACTTCCTGTGGGCTGTAGTGAGGTCTAAGTAAAACGCAAGTGCACGCTTACAATCCAAGGTGTGGAGAGCTCGCTCACTTGGATGAGCGTGAGGTCTTGGAAAGAAAGTGGGCAAGTCTATGGACTGATTTAAATGGAAATCAGTTACCACCTTAGCAAGGAATTTAGGGTGAGTGCGGAGAACCACCCAGTCATGGAGGAACCTTGTGTAGGATGAGTAGGTCCAAAGGGCCTGTAACTCACTCACTCTGCCAGCAGATGTGATGGATAATAGGAAAATAACTTTTTATGTAAGGTATCCGAGTTCGCAGGAGTGCAAGGGCTCAAAAGGAGTGTGCATGAGCCGTGCAAGTACCACACTGAGGTCCCATGCCATGACCGGTGGCCATAGAGGAGGCTTAAGCTGTACTAAGCCTCTCATGAAGTGACTCACCAGGGCTTGAGCTGTTAACGGGGCATCCTCTATTCCTTGATGGTAAGCAGAGATGGCACTAAGGTGCACTAGGATAGATGATGTCTGGAGACCAGATTCCAAGAGGTGCCAGAGATAATCCAACAGATTCGATGTGGGGCAAGAAAAAAGGATCCAAGCCCTTTTGTTTGCACCACAAGGTAAATCTCTTCCATTTAGAGCAATAGGATTTCCATGTGGAAGGCTTCTGTGAAGCTACTAGGACTTGAGATACTACAACCACTCAACCTTTCAAGTGACTTATCAGCCTTTCAACATACAGGCCTTCAGAGAGAGGGCTTGGAGGTTCGGTTGGTGTAACTTGCTGTGATTCTGTGTTCTGAGGTTAGGCGACGTGCCCAGGTGAATGGGGTTCTGGACAGAAAAGTCGCAAAGTATGGGAAACCAAATTTGGCATGGCCAGTACGATGCTATGAGAATCATTAAGCCCCAGTCCTGTTGTAGCTTCACGAGAGTCTTGCTTATTAGCGGAATCGGAGGATACACATAAAGCAGGCCTTTGCCCATCCCTAGAACAAAGGCAACCCTGGCTGTTGCAAGCCGGTCCCTGTGCAGGGAGCAGAAGCTTTCCACTTTGTGGTTCTGATTGGACACAAAGAGGTTGAAGGTCAGATGACCCCACCAGTGGAAGATTCTGCTCGCAACAGAGGAATCCAGAGACCATTCGTGGGGCTAGAAACGTCGGCTGAGTCAGTCCGCCAGTGCATTCTGTGTGACCGCTAGATAAGTGGCTCGCAGAAGAATGGAATGCGACAGGGCCCAGGCCCAAATCTGTGCCGCCTCCTGCCAAAGCAGATAAGAGCCCGTGCCCCCCTGTTTGTTCAGGTACCACACTGCAACCTGGTTGTCTGTTTGAATCAGGACAACTTTGTTGGAGAGGTAATCCTGAAATGCATAAAGGGCGTATCGCATTGCTCAAAACTCCAGAAAGTTGATTTGATGGGTCGCTTCGGCTTTTGTCCAAGATCCTTGAGTTTGAAGGCCTTGGACGTGGGCTCCCCAACCTAGGTTGGAGGCGTCCGTAGTTATGGTCACCTGAGGAGCTGGTTGCTGGAAAGGAAGACCAACTTGTAAGTTTCATTTATTTATTTAAAAATGTTTATATACTGCCTTTACAGAGTTTAGTCAAAACAGTGTACAATATCATTGGAAAAACACATAGAAATATAAGTATAAAATAATAAATAAAAACAATATTAAAAATTACAAAAAATATATAATAAAGTAAAAAATTGAGGAGAAAAATAAACAATAATTATAAATAGTGATTCATCATGAAAAGAAAAATTGTGCCATATGGGTAATTGTTTGATTATTTAGAGAGTGTGTCTTTAAATGCGATTTGAAAGAAATGTGTTTTTAGAGATTTTTTGAATTGTTTTGAGTTTGAAATAGATCTTAATGAATCTGGTAGAGCGTTCCAAAGAGTTGGAACTGATATAGAGAAAGCTCTTTTCCTGGTGATATCAAGGCGTACCAGTCTAGGTGATGGTATGTCTAAAAGATTTTTGTTCATTGATCTTAAGTGTCTGGATGGTTTATATATATACGAAGAAGAGAACAGAGAGTAGTAGAGTTAGAGTTATGAATAAGAGTGAATAGTTAAAAATTTGAACTGTATTCTATATTTAATCGGTAACCAATGTAAGGACTGAAGTATGGGGGTAATATGATTTTTTTAATGAAGAACCTGATAAAATACGTGCAGCTGCGTTCTAAACTAATTGAAGTGAATGAAGTATGCTATCCGAAAGACCTATGTAAAGAGAATTACAGTAGTCAAGCCCAGAGAAGAGAAGTGATTGTAGAATATTGCGAAAGTCATGGAAAAAAAGCAGAGATCGAAGTCATTTCAAAAGTTGGCTTTGTGTGTCCACCAGGCAAGGGACAGAAGCAGCTGGCTGGTTATGCGTACCAGGGACGACAGCGGCTGAGTAGCTTGTCACCACTGGGATTTCAGAGTCCATTGGGTCACTCTCATGGCAAGGCGTGCCATAGGGGTGACATGGACAGTTGATGCCATGTGGCCGAGCAACCTGAGTAGTTGGTCAGCTGAGGTTCTTATTCGACGGCAGATAAAGCTGGCAAGGTTGGACAGCGTAATCGCACGGTCGTTGGGTAAGAATGCTCTGGACAGTGTCGTGTCTAGATCTGCTCCTATAAGGGAGACAAGCTGAGATGTGTCAAATGGGATTTGGGGTAATTTATTCGAAATCCCAATGAGTTTAGAAGCCTTATGGTGAGACCAAGAGAGTCAATGGCTCCTTGTTTTGTCTGGCTTTTTAATGAGCCAGTCGAAAAATGTATACACCTCTGCTGTATAACCGCACAGTCACGACTGCCAGGCACTTCGTAAAGACTCGAGGCGCAGAGGCTAGGCCGAATGGTAGTACCTTGTATTGATAGTGAATGCGGTCCACCACAAATCACAGATATTTGCGATAAGGAGGGGAGATCGCAATATTGGCGTATGCGTCTTGAAGATCCAGAGAGCAGAGTCAATCCCCTTGTTGAAGAGAGGAAGCATGGTGCCCAGGGATATCATCCTGAACCGTTCCTTGCGAAGAAATGTATTCAAGGCACAGAGGTCCAGAATAGGGCGGAAGCCACCGGTCTTTTTTGGAATAAGGAAATATCTGGAGTAGAACCCTTTTCCCTGCTGATTCGGTAGAACCGGTTCCACGGCTCTGACCGACAGAAGGGTTGAGAGCTCTGACTCGAGTTTCATAAGTCTTTAGCTGGTCTGGTTGTGCTTAATTGCAGCAAGTGAAAGTAGCAAATGCCAACAATAAAAGCAAAGTTTACAGGTTAGTGCCGGGAGTTCTTTCTTTAAGCCACCATGCTCGCTGGTGACGTCATCACACCCCCAGTTCAGGTATTTCTGGACATTACAAATAAGCAGGGGGACACAGAGATGAATCTTCTGTTCATTGGAGCAGAACAGATTCTTCACCTCTCCACCACACACACACTGCAGGAGTGGAAAATTCAACCAGACTTCCTCAGCAAGAATATATTGGATTCCAGAAAGTAGGAACTCAGTCAGGAATACTTTCAGTTGAGAGTGGACTAAAGGGGCATCCCTCACAAGGACATTATGGTAACTTGCAAAAAAGCCAAGGCCAAGAAATTCTTCAGTCACAGGAAGAACGAAGCTCTAGTGGAATAGATGCCCTGATCCAGCTATGGCCCAGGGAAGAGACTGTTTTTCCACTTATAGGTAGGACACTAAGGAGAACAGAGGATCACCGGTCATCCTGATGGCTCCAGATTGGTCAAACATGCCATGATATGCAGTACTGAGTATAGTTGGGAAAAGACTGAGCAGGTTTTTGATTTATTTGGGCTATTTTTACGGTAGCATTTTTAGGCCTATAACCAACATGGTTAGTGCAAGAAAAAAAAAATCTTGTGTGTAGTTTTATTCGTTTTTATGTTATTTCTTATTTATGTATATTATTACGATTACCAGCCCAGATGCTGTGATAGCATGGGATAGCGCAGTTGCTTACCATTAACAGGTGTTCTAGGACAGCAGGATGTCAGTCCTCACATGTGGGTGACATCTGATGAAGCCTGGCACAGAAAACTTTTGTCAATGTTTCTAGAAGTTTTGACCAGCAGACTGAGCATCTACATAAGGATGCTCAGTCTTGTAATATAGCAAAACAATAGCGAAAAAATAAACCGAAGATGAACCCAATATCGTGGGGAGGCGGGCAGGATTCCTGAGGACTAACATCCTGCTGTCCTAGGAAAACACTTGTTACAGGTAAGCAACTTTGCTTTCTTCTAGGACAAGCAGGACGTTCAGATGCTCCAGCAGAGGTGCCAAACATGGATGGCGGAGGCTCAGGCACTGGTATGGGGGCCAGTGGCACCAGCAGCTCAATGCTCTGCAGCACCTTGAGCACCGCCGATTGCACCCTGTGATCCAACTCTTCTTGGAAGTACTGGAAACTTTGACAGAAGTGTTCCGTGATTGGGCTCCATCCTGTGATGTCATCTATATGTGAGGACTCCAACCCCAGAAGCTGTGGTGTTGGTAACACAGCTTCTGGGGTTGGAGGCTCCATAGGCGTTGCCGGAGGGTCTACAGGAATATGAGGAGTCTCGGCTCCTGGTACTAGTGCAGGTGGGGGAACGCTTCAGTGTCTCTGGTCCAGAGGAGGATGGGGGCTCCTCTCCCCAGGACATTTTGGTCAGTGTTTCCATCGATGCCGACATCTTGTCGGTGCTGGCACAGGAAGAAGTATCTCGATGTCTGTGCTTTTCTCCGGCGCAGAGGATGTTGATGCCTTTGAGCACGAAGATATCTGACTGGCGGTCACCGGTGTCTCAATGGTGTTGAGACGTCAATGGCAACTGAGTCAATGACGAAGACGGCTTTAGACTCTGTGCACTCTTGGCCAGAGTAGACTGAGGTCGAGCGCTTAGATTTGAATATGTATTCCATTTTTTCTAAGCGGGCCTGGAGGCCTTTTCAGCTAATTTGGGCACAACTCATGCACAGTTGGACATCATGGGAAGGCCCCAAGCATAAAACACAGACATCATGTGGGTCCGTAATGGACATAGTCCTCAGACACTCGGGGCACTTCCAAAAACCGGTCGCCATTTTTTGAAAAATTAAATGCAGCGCGTGGTCATCAGCACCAATGAGAGCACCGTCTGGTACCAACCACGAAGAACGAGGTAAAACCTTACCAACGCTAGCAGAGGTAGACGGGGGAGACCCCGGGAGGGGTAAAATTTTTTAAAGTTCCGTGAGGAATTCTCACAGAGCTCCTAAGACCCACGAGGCAATTACTGAGCAGAAAAAAAAAATAGACTGAAGGGGGACCCCTGCTGGATGCAGGGTTAGTGGCATCCTGGGCATGACAGAAATGTTCCGTGATAGGGCTCCATCCTGATGATGTCACCCATATGTGACTACTACCATCTTGCTTGTCCTGGGAGAAATAAAGATATTTCCCTAACAGTTGGCTTACACTTGGGCCTCTACCTATAAATAATTTAAAAAGGTCAGCTTTTCTGGATAAAAGATCCCCTAATTCCATTACCATTGGTCAGACTGTGAATCTGAAGGAAAGTGATGAAAATGAAGACCAAAGCGCAATCTAAGGAAATTAAAGAAAGTTATAGATATATACAAGACAGGAAAAAGCAACAAAATAATATACAAGTGCTTGGATATCCCAGTGAGCACTGTTGGATCAACTGTGAGGCCATGGAAGCTGCATCATGCCACCCAGACACCGCCTAGATAAGGCCATCCCTCAAAACTCAGCGACTGAGCAAAGAGGCACTTGTGAGGGAAGTCACAGAGAGGCTAAAAATCACTTTGAAGGAGCTACAAAGTTCAGAGGAGAGGTGCATCAGTCAACAATATCAACATACAATTGGCCTGCATGGGAGGGTGGCTAGAAAGAAACTATTACTGAAGAAAAGCCACATCAAAGCATGTCTGGAGTTTGCCAGAAAGCATCACAGTGACCGAACTAAAATGTGGGATAAGGTTTTTTCATCAGATGAGAAAAATGGAGCTTTCTGGCCAAAATTCAAAATGTTGTATGGCACAAACCTAACACTTTCCATTCCTCAGCAAATACCATACCAACAGTAAAACATGAGGGTGGCAGTATCATGTTGTGGGGATACCTTTCCTCAGCGGTGACTGGGCATCTTGTTAAAACTGAAGGACGGATGAATGGTGCACCATACAAAGAGATACTGCAAGACAACCTGCTTCAGTCTGCTAAAAAAACAAACTTCAAGTTTCAGAAGGACAATGATCCCAAGCACAAGGCCAAAGCAACACAGGAGGGGTTGAATAACAAAAAGGTGAATGTCCTAAAATGGCCAAGTCAAAGTCCAGTTCTCAATCCAATTGAGAATCTGTGGCACTATTTGAAAATTGCAGTCCATAAGCATCATGAAATCAACCTGAACACTTACTCCAAATGCAGAGTTGCTTTCCTGTAACAGGTGTTCTCAGAGGACAGCAGGATGTTAGTTCTCACACATGGGTGACATCAGATGGAGCCCAGATGCAGAAAACGTATGTCAGTTTCTAGAACTTTGCCTAAGTACACTGAGCATGCTCATCAATGCCCTATACCACAAGTTCACATGAGATCCCTCTCAGGTCTTGTAACGTAGAATTAAAATTAAAACAAAAAAAATAGGAGAAACCAAATTCTGCAGGGTGGCAGGTGGGGTTCATGAAGACTAACATCCTGCTGTCCACGGAGAACACCTATTTTAGGTAAGCAACTGTGCTCTCTCTGAGGTCAAGCAGGATGGTAATCCTCACACATGGATGAATCCCTAGCTACAGGCTGATCCCCAACACAAAAGGGGCCAACAGACTCCAAACCAGGTGCCAATGGGTACAACATCACTAGTGTTGTTGGTAACAGATGGGGAGACAGCCTGAACCCAAACGGGCCCTAGGCGGCAGAGTTGGGTTCTTCACCTCAAACAGGTTCCGAAGGACAGACTAGCCAAATCTACTGTCACGTCAGCCATCCCTATACAGACAGTAATGAGATATGAATATGTGGAGAGAACTCCACATCGCAGCCTTGCAGATCTCCTCCATAGGAACTGCTCCCAAGTGGGCCACCACCACCATAGCATTGACATAATTAGCCTTGACAAGACCCCCCACAATGCAGTCCTGCCTGGGCATAACAGAAGGAGATACAAACTGTTAGCCATTTGGACAGTGTTTTTGGCAACGGCAACGCCCAACTTCTTCTTGTAAAAAAAAAAAAAAAAAAAATTGGGTGGACTGTCTATGGCAGGGGTCAGGAACCTATGGCTCGGGAGCCAGATATGGCTCTTTTGATGGCTGCATCTGGCTCGCAGACAAATCTTTAATAAAAAGTAAAAATCTAACAAAATCCCCCACCCTCCTGACGCCCCAAGACCTCCAAAATTAATTTACTACAACCCCCACCCTCCTGACCCCCCCAAGACCTGCCAAAAGTCCCTGGTGGTCCAGCAGGGGTCCGGGAGCGATCTCCTGGACTTGGGCTGTCGGCTGCCAGTAGTCAAAATGGCGCCGACGGCCCTTTGCCCTTACTATGTCACAGGGGCTACCGCCGCCATTGGTCGACCTCAGTGACATAGTTTATTTATTTATTTAACATTTTTCTATACCGACCTTCAAGGTTGAATACCATATCAGGTCGGTTTACATCGAACAGGGGTAGATCAGTGTAACATAACATAACAAAGGAACAACTTTTTATAATTAGTGGAGGTAAAGCAGAAAAGTAAGAAAGTTACATAATAACAAGGACCATGAACTAGGAAGCTGAATTCAGCTGGAAAAAGAGAAACCTTAAGAAGGTATTAAATTAAAATACTAGGAGACTAGTAACTGATGAGAATATTGAAGGGGCGAAGTTCCAAATTCAATGCTGAATAGTTGTAGTTGTCTAGTGAAAGTTTGAAGGATCAGGGAAGGCTTGTAAGAAGAGCCAAGTTTTGAGTTTTTTTTTAAATGTTGGTAGGCACGGATCCATTCTGTGAGGGCAAAGGGCCGTCGGCGCCATTTTGACTACTGGCAGCCGACAGCCCAAGTCCAGGAGATCGCTCCCGGACCGCTCCCGGACCCCCGCTGGACCACCAGGGACTTTTGGCAGGTCTTGGGGGGGGTCAGGAGGGTGGGGGTTGAAACAAATTAATTTTGGAGGTCTTGGGGGGCATCAGGAGGGTGGGGGGTTGTAGTAAATTAATTTGGCAGGCCTTTGGGGGGCGTCAGGAGAGTAGGGGGTTGTAGTAAATTAATTTGGTAGGTCTTGTATGGCTCTCACGGAATTACATTTTAAAATATGTGGCGTTCATGGCTCTCTCAGCGAAAAAGGTTCCCGACCCCTGGTCTATGGGCTTGTCTGCTCCGGATAGAAGGCTAAGGCTTGTTTGCAGTCCAAACCGTATAGTTCTCGTTCACCTTGATGCGAATGGGGCCTGGGAAAAAATATTGGCAGGACAAATGATTGGTTAAGATGGAAATCAGTCACCACCTTAGGCAGGAACTTAGGATACATACGCAAGACCATCCTGTCATGATAAAACTTTGTATAAAGTGGATAAGTCACTAAGGCTGACCGCCATCAAAAATATGACCTTCCAGGTCAGATACTTCAGAGCACAGGAGCACAGCAGGTCAAGAGGAGCTTTCATCAGCTGAACCAACACCACTCTGAGGTCCCAAGACACAGCGGGAGACCTTATGGGAGGCTTTAATTGAAGCAGGCCCCACATGAAACATAACTATAGGCTGTACAGAGATGGGCACACCATCGATACCTTGGTGGTATGCACCAACTGCACTAAGATGAACTAAGAGTTGGTTTTCAAGCCAGCTTCCAATAGATGTAGATGGCAGTCAAAACAGTTGTGTGGGGCAGGAGAATGGATCTAAAGCCTTCTGCTCACACCACCCAGAAAACCTCTTTCACTACAGTCTTTAGGACTTTCTAGTGGAACGCTTTCTAGAAGCCACCAGGACCAGAGAGCCATGCTCTGAAAGATCAAGCGGCTGCAGAATTAACCTCTCAACATCCAGGCTGTGAGCGACAGGGTCTGGAGGTTGGGATGCTGCAGCCTGCCTTGGACTTGCGTGATGTGATCTGGTGAAGTCTCCAGACCCTTTGGTCTCCAGATGGTCATCTCCCATAAGAGGGGAAACCAGACCTGTCTTGGCCAATGAGGGGCTATGACTATCATAGACCCCTGTCCTTGTGAGGCTTCAAGTTAGTCTTCACTACGAAGGGAATTGGAGGATATCCATACAGAAAACACTGGCCCCAGTGACGGGCAAGGGCGTCAGAGGCTGGTTTGCCATCTGGCCTGTACAGGGAGCAGAACCAAGGCACATTCCTGTAGCAGGGAGATGCGAACAGATCTACGTCCGGGCTCCCCCAGATGCAGAATATCCGATTCGCTATCCACTGGGTCCAGGGACCACTCATGAAGCTCGACTCAGCCTCTCCGTTACCACATTCTCCGTCCTGGCCAGGTACATGGCCATGACCACTATCTCGTTGGACAGGGCCCACGACCAGCTCTGGACTGCTTCCTGACACAGGAGGTACGATCCCGCGCCTCCCTGCTAGTTGACATACCACATGGTTACCTGACTGTCGGTATGGATAAGAAAATTCCGTTAGACAGCCGATCTCTGAAATCCCATAGCGCATACCTGATCACCCGAAGGTCCTGGAAATTGATTTGACAAGATCGTTCCTGAGTGGACCAGAGACCCTGGGTACCAAGCCCATAGATATGAGCTCCCCACCCCAAGATGAATGCATCCATGGTTAACACAATTTGAGTAGGGAGACTCCAAAAGGAGATCCCCCATTTCAGATTTTAATGTACCCACCACCAGGACAATGAGACCCAGAGAGACGAGGTGACTCAGCCTCCAGGACTGCATCCAAGTGGCCTGGCGCCACTACAACATAAGGGTCCATTGGTCTCTGTGCATGTGTAAACATGCCAAGAGAGTGACATGGACGATTGCGACCATATGTCCCAACAGCCTCAACGTGTGCCAGGCTGTCACCTGCTGGCTCTGTTGAATCTCTGCCACAATGGCCGCCAAGGTAACAGCCCTCTGGCGAGGCAGAAAGGCCTTGGCCTGAGACATTTCTAGCAGGGTTCCGATAAAGTCCAATTGAGGTAACTGGCTGAGATGGGACTTTGGGTAGTTGGGAACAAACCCTAGAAACACCAACACCCGAATGGTCAAGCATATGGACCCGACTGTCCCAGCATGAGATGTGCTCTTGAATAGCCAATTGTTCAGATTCAGGAAAACTAGCACTCCCAGCCTGAGGAGGTGTGCCACCCACCACGGTCAGGCATTTTTTGAAGACCTGTTGGGCGGACGTGAGACAAAATAGCAACACCCAGTACTGGAATATCTTGAAATGAGTGTATGCGTCCTTTAGGTCGAGAGCGCATAGCCAGTCCCCTTTTTGTAAGAAGAGGATTAAAGTGCCCAGGAAAACCATCTTGAACTTTTTTCTTAGAAGCTTGTTCAAAGCCCTTAGGTCTCGGATGGGACAGTTCTCTTTGGAATCAGGACATACCTGGAGTAGAATCCCTGCTCTCTTTGCCCTGGTGGTACGGGCTCGAACGCTCTGGCTGTTAAGAGGGAGGAGAGCTCCACTAGCAGTACCTCCTGATGTGCTACCGGCCCCCAATATGGACATAGAAGGCAATTTGGTGGGACACCCAATAGATTCAATTGGTACCCTTTGTGGACGATGGACAGAACCCACTGGTCCAAGGTAATACCATGCCACTAGTTTGCAAAGAATCACAGCCTTCCCCCCACCGTAGGGTCCATTGTCCTGTGAACAGGAAACTGGCTTACACTCCCTACAGCCCAGTCAAAACACTGTCCACAGAGTTGACTGAGGAGCCAGCTGAGGCTTGGGGGCTCTGCTGCCTGGGATGGCCGCAGAAGCCCTGATGGTGTTGACTGGTATGAGGAGACAGGATAGTACTTCCTTTAGCAAAATAAAAAACTTCCTTTGCCCCTGGAAGAGGATGGGTCTGGAGTACTGGCAGAGACTTGGAGGGTCTTGCCAGGTACTTGTGACTTGGATTGGCCACTGTTGGAAACAGGATACTGGGCTTGATGGACCCTTGGTCTGACTCAGTATGGCATATCTTATGTTCTTATGGCTCATGGTGGTCCTGAAGTTAGGGTGAGGAATGCTGTGGCCCTTCTCCGAAGAGATTCTCTCCAGTACACAGCATGTCAGTGGGTCATTCCTGTACCTCTGGGTCAAAGATTCAAGGCCCTCAGCTATGCCATTCTTCAGGCACCGATTCCCATACAGATACTCTTGATGCCATCTCGAAAACATCTTAGGTCAAACAGACCTCATGTTTTCCGCAATCCAGGCCCTTATGCACCAGCAACATGAGTGTGTCTGCTGCAGTTGTGGCAGCTGCTTAGCCACTTCCTGCACCTGCTTCCATATGTCCCGTGAGTACTGGCTCAAGTAAAGCTGGTAGGCAGCAATGCAGGCAATAAACATGGTGCCTTGAAATACTTTCCTCCCAAGAGCATCCATCGCTCTAAGATCCTTCCCCGGGGGTGCTGAGGAATGAGTCCGAGCGCACTTGGCCTTCTTGAGGGTGGATTCAACCATCACTGACTGATAAGGTAGCTGACGCTTATCGAATCCAGCAGCCTTCTGGATGAGGTAAACCTCGTCTGCCTTCTTACTGCGCCTGCTGGAATGGTGGCTACTACCTGGTGATTACTACCCTTACTCACAATAAGCCTTTATACAGTTAATTAAATTACAACATTGCTCTCTGCTTCAACAAGGGAAAATGTGGAAAGGAAAATTAGTTTCTTACCTGATAATTTTCGTTCCTGTAGTACCACGGATCAGTCCAGACACCTGGGTTGTGACTCCGCACCAGCAGATGGAGACACAGCAAGACCTCTAGGGCATCCCTACATATAGTAAGGCGCCACCCACAGTCCCTCAGTCTTACGTAATGTCAAAGTCATATCATAGCCAAAACTGACCAACTATCTAACTAAACTGCCCTAACCAGGGCCGATTCAACACAAAAAAAAAACCCCCATCTGGAACAGAACTGCCAGAACCAGGGGCCAATCAATGAGAACCAATTAACAAGAAAATAAGGAATCCACCGAGCGGACTCTCCGTTACTTCAGAACAAACCATACCGACAGACGAGCACTACTTGGGTGGGCTCCTGGACTGATCCGTGGTACTACAGGAACGAAAATTATCAGGTAAGAAACTAATTTTCCTTTCCCTGTACGTACCCGGATCAGTCCAGACACCTGGGATGTACCAGAGCCAAATTACCGAGGGTGGGAACCAGAGAGTCCCGCTCGGAGTACTCTCTCCCCAAAACCCCCCGATCCTGCACCCTGCACATCCAGCCGATAATGTCTAGTAAAGGTGTGCAACGACTTCCAGGTCGCCGCCCTACAGATTTCTTGCGGCGACACGTGAGAAGATTCCGCCCATGAAGTAGCGTGTGCTTGCGTGGAGTGTGCCCGAAGGCCCACTGGAACAGGTTTCCCTTTCAACAAATACGCCGAAGCAATGGCCTCCTTGAGCCAACGCGCAATTGTGGTTCGAGAAGCCGCACCACCCCTCTTTGGTCCAGCGCACAGAACAAAGAGGTGGTCGGACACCCGAAAAGGGTTAGTAACCTCCAAGTACCGTAGAAGAATTCTGCGGAGGTCGATTTTCCGTAATTCCTTCGCCTCCGAGGTGTCCCGCTGCTCTACCGGAAAAGCGGGAAGTTCAACCGACTGATTCAAATGAACCGCCGATACCACCTTGGGTAAAAAGGAAGGAACTGTCCGTAAGGACACCCCAGAATCCGAGATCCGCAAGAACGGTTCCCTACAAGACAGAGCCTGTAACTCAGAAACTCGTCTCGCCGACGCAATCGCAACGAGAAAAACACCCTTCAGAGTAAGATCCTTTAGAGTTGCCCGCCTGATTGGCTCAAACGGCGCCGAGCACAAAGTGGAAAGAACCCAATTGAGATTCCAGGACGGACAAGGATGCCTCAACAGAGGACGCAAGTGCTTGGCACCCCGAAGAAAACGTGCTACATCCGGATGGAGTCCTAGAGACACCCCTCGTACCTTACCCCGGAGACAACCGAGCGCTGCCACCTGGACCCAAAGGGAACTGCAAGCAAGGCCTTTCGAGAGACCGGCCTGGAGAAAAGCAAGGATATCCGATTCAGACGCTGACATAGGATCCCCATCATGATCCCTACACCAGCTCTCAAACAACGCCCAGACCCGAGCGTAGGCTAAGGACGTAGACTGCTTCCTAGACCTCAGCAAGGTAGCTATCACCGCCTCCGAATATCCCTTCTTTCTCAGATGTGCCCTCTCAAACGCCATGCCGCGAGACAGAAGTGATCCGTCTCCTCCAAACAAACGGGTCCCTGGTGGAGGAGAGCCGCGGCCCCGTGAAGGCGAAGGGGAGGTTCCACCGCCAAGTGGACGAGGTCCGCGAACCAAGGCTGCCTCGCCCAGTCCGGCGCTACCAGAATCACATCCGATGGATGGTGCTCTATCCGCCTCAAAACCTTGCCTATCAGGGGCCAGGGAGGAAACACGTACAGCAACACGCCTGTGGGCCATGGAAGAACCAGCGCATCGATGCCCTCGACCCCTCGCTCCCTCCGGCGGCTGTAAAACCGTGGGGACTTTGTGTTCTGAGCGGTGGCCATCAGATCCATGTGCGGCGTCCCCCACCTTTTGCAGATGAGTTGATAGGCGACCTCCGCCAGTTCCCATTCTCCTGGATCGAGATGATGACGGCCGAAGAAGTCCGCCTGAACATTGTCGACCCCGGTGATGTGAGACGCCGCAATGTGGCTGAGATGCTGCTCCGCCCAGTCCATGAGGTGATGTGCCTCCTCCGCCACTAGCCGGCTCCTCGTCCCTCCTTGACGATTGATGTATGCCACGGTAGTTGCATTGTCCGAGAGCACTCTGACTGCCTTCCCCCGAACCAAAGGTAGGACGGCTTGCAGGGCAAGAGCTACCGCCCTGGTCTCCAATCGATTGATGGACCACCGTGTCTGAGCCTTGGTCCATTGGCCCTGCACCGAGCGACCTAGGCAAACAGCCCCCCATCCGTAAAGGCTGGCATCCGTCGTAACTACTGTCCAGCTGGGCATGACCAGAGAAACTCCGCACATTAGGTGGTCGGTATTGAGCCACCACTGCAGACTGGATCTCGCTTGGCCCGTGAGCGGGAGCGGAAGGTGGAACTCCTCCGAGACCGGCTTCCAGCGGGAGAGCAAAGCTGACTGTAATGGACGTAGATGAGCGAAAGCCCAGGGAACCAAAGCCAGCGTTGAGGCCATAGAGCAGAGTATCATCAGGTAATCGCACACCAGCGGCATTTGCAGAGACAATAAGCGTTGCACTTGACCCTGCAGCTTGCACACCCGTTCCTTGGACAAAAACACCTTGGCCTGCTTAGTGTCCAACAGCGCTCCCAGATACTCCAAGGACTACGTGGGAACCAGTCGGCTCTTGGCGAGATTGACTACCCATCTGAGGGAGCACAAGAGCTGTAGCACCCTGTCAACTGCCTGCCGGCATACAGCTTCTGACTTTGCTCGAATGAGCCAATCGTCCAAGTAAGGGTGTACGAGGAACCCCTCCCTCCGGAAGTGAGCAGCCACCACCACCATCACCTTGGTAAAGGTGCGGGGAGCGGTGGCGAGTCCGAAGGGAAGGGCTCTGAACTGGTAGTGTCTGCCCAAAATGCAGAACCTGAGGTATCTCTGATAGAACAGCTGGATGCCTATGTGGAGATACGCTTCCGTGAGGTCCAACGACGCCAGAAACTCGCCCGGTCGGACCGAGGCTACCACGGACCGAATCGTCTCCATTTTGAACCTTGGGATGCGAAGACACCTGTTGACCCCTTTTAAGTCTAAAATGGGCCTGAACGTGCCTTCCTTCTTTGGTACGACGAAGTAAATGGAGTACCGTCCTGACCGCTGTTGCCCCGGAGGTACCGGGAGTACTGCGCCTAGGTCTATGAGCCTCTGAAGAGTGTCCTTCACCGCCTGACGCTTGACTCGTCCTTTGCAGGGTGACACCAGGAACTTGTCCGCCGGAATTCGTGCAAAATCTAAAGCGTAACCTTGATCTATCATGCTGAGGACCCACTGGTTCGAGGTTATTCTGGCCCATTCCTCTGTGAAAAAAATTCAACCTGGCTCCTACGTTTGGCACCGCCTCCGGTAACAGCCGCGAGGAATGGACAGTCTGTCTTTCACTGGGATGCCTTGGACCCCGCTCCCGACGGGGGTCCACCTGGCCTCCCAAACTTCCTCCCCCGAAAGGACTGAGACCACAAGGCTGACTTGGCTGGACCGGAACGGTAAGAGGAACCTGAAGATCTCCGCGGGCGAGACCTCCTGTTCCCCCGAAAACGTGCTCGATTGGTGAAAGGCGTCCAAGTCCTCTGCCTGTCCTCAGGTAACTTAAAGGCCTTGTTCTCCCTGAGAGACTTCATCAATTCATCCAGCTCCTGTCCAAACAGCAACTTTCCTTTAAAAGGTAGGATCCATCCGCCACCCAGTTTCGGAGCCAGAGGAGGCGCCGCGCCGACACCGCTGAGACCATAGCTCTGGCGGAAGTCCTGAGCAAGTCATGCAGTGCATCGGAACTGTAAGCGATCACCACCTCCAGATGATCCGCCTGTGCAGCCTCCTCCCTCAGACAGGTCCGCATTGGCCTGGAGGAACTGGGCCCACCGGAGTCCCGCCCGCAGCGCAAAGTTACTACAAATCGCTGCGCGGACTCCCAAGGCCGAAACCTCGAAACTTTCTTGAGCTGCATCTGCAGCTTCCTGTCCTGGACATCCTTGAGAGCGGTAGTGCCTGTGACTGGAATAGTCGACCTCTTTGTAACTGCCGAGACTGCTGCGTCCACCCTATGGAGACGAAGTAGCTCCATTGCCGCTTCTGGCAATGGATACAACTTATCCATGGCCTTGCTCACTTTCAGACCCAGTTCCGGAGTATCCCATTCTCTAAACAAGATGTCCGATGCCGAAAAATGGAATGGAAAAGCCACAGCCGGTCCGGGAAAACCCAACAGAACCGGGTCCATATTGGCCCCCGGTCGGGACTCCACCTGTGGCGCCTCCACCCCGAGCTCCTGCAGGATGGCCGGAATAAGCGGAGCTAACTCCTCCTTCCGGAACAGTCGGACTACCCTTGGGTCGTCGCCCTCCACAGTTGTACCTTTGCCTGCACTTGGTGGGCCTGACCCCTCTGCCTCCGGCCCATCAGCCCCCCCCCCCCCCCCCCAGGGGCTCCTCAGCCGGGACTGCTTCCTCCGATGAGGAAGACTCAGATTCCGACTCCTGCAGTCTGCTGCGTACCGGGCGCATCTGTTTCAGAGGGTCTTTGGACTTCCCAAGCCCTTTCCCCGCTCTCCTCTTCCGAGATACCCCCATTTGCTTCTTAGACCTCTTGCACTTCAGGACCTTGCGCAACAGCAACGCGAAATCGGAGGAGAAGGAGGCCTCCGAGCCCGAGGAAACCTCCTCCTCACTAACCTCAACCGGGGAAGCAGCACCCCCCGGGGGCCGGTTGCTGCAGGGAAAGCTCCGGAGGAAGGCCGCCATTTTCCATTGCCTTCCTCGTGGCCTCCCGGACCGCATTCAAAATGGCCGCCGTTCCCGCGCTAATCGGGAACGGCTCAGCACTGCTCTCTCCTGCCTGCCCGTCATGCGGATGCAGTTTCGCGGGCCGCGAACGACCTCCCCGAGCTGTCTTGGACGGCCCCTCGCTGCCCGAGACACAATTTGAGCAGACGCCGTCCCGCGCTAACCGCGCACGTGCCGACCCACACTCGCAGCATCCCCGGCGCAACAGAGCCCGCACAATTAAAGAAAAAATCCCCCGGGTGGAGCCCGAAGCATGGAGAGTCTGCAAGGCGGAACCACCTGAAAACAAAAGCACAAACAGTTTTTTTTTGTACTTGTGATCTCCGCCTCCTGGCCGCTGTCCCTGGTCCTGAGCTGCCTGCTCTAGCGGGGGTGAGTGAACCGGGCTCCCCGGTGTCACCCCCAACGCTGTTGCCAGCAAAAGGCCGGGTCCTCGACCCTCAGCAGCGGCCTCTACCGGGGGGGATGGTCCCCTCAGAACCTTCCAACCCCCCTGGGAGGCTGTCAGGGCGAGGGAGTCTACTTCTGAAAACTGATGAGTAATTAAAAACTATTTTCTTTTTTTTTTTTTTTTTTTAAACAAACTTAAACTTAAAACCAAAACCAACAATCCTGACTAACGCTACCCAGGATCCCAGAGACTGTGGGTGAACCTGCCGCATCTGCTGGAGACCGAGAAAGACCGAGGGACTGTGGGTGGCGCCTTACTATATGTAGGGATGCCCTAGAGGTCTTGCTCTGTCTCCATCTGCTGGTGCGGAGTCACATAGAAACATAGAAACATAGAAACATAGAAATGACGGCAGAAGAAGACCAAATGGCCCATCCAGTCTGCCCAGCAAGCTTCCCTCATTTCTTCTCTCATACTTATCTGTTTCTCTTAGCTCTTGGTTCTAATTCCCTTCCACCCCCACCATTAATGTAGAGAGCGGTGATGGAGCTGCATCCAAGTGAAATATCTAGCTTGAGTAGTTAGAGGTAGTAGGGGTAGTAACCGCCGCAATAAGCAAGCTACACCCATGCTTATTTGTTTTTACCCAGATTATGTTATACAGCCCTTATTGGTTGTTTATCTTCTCCCCTGCCGTTGAAGCAGGGAGCTATGCTGGATATGCGTGAGGTATCAGTTTTTTTCTTCTCCCCTGCCGTTGAAGCAGAGAGCTATGCTGGATATGCATTGAAGGTGAAGTATCAGGCACATTTGGTTTGGGGTAGTAACCGCCGTAACAAGCCAGCTACTCCCCGCTTTGTGAGTGTGAATCCTTTTTTCTTCTCCCCTGCCGTTTAAGCAGAGAGCTCTGCTGGATGTGTGAAGTAAATGAAAATTAGTTCTTACCTGATAATTTTCGTTCCTGTAGTACCACGGATCAGTCCAGACACCTGGGTTGTGACTCCGCACCAGCAGATGGAGACAGAGCAAAACTTGACGGGCTCCCTACATATAGTAAGGTGCCACCCACAGCCCCTCAGTCGAACGAACTGTCAAAGCTAACCAGTGCCCGACTAACTAACTAAAAACAAGTTTAACCAATTCAAACACCCCCTGGCTGGAAACCGAAAACTTCAGACCAGAGGCAAGCGGCATTATGCCAAGAACTGGAACAATTGCAGTACGAATAACCAAACGAGCGGACTCTCTCTCTCTTCATCGTACCAAACAGACGGGCGGGAGCCTGGACTGATCCGTGGTACTACAGGAACGAAAATTATCAGGTAAGAACTAATTTTCATTTCCCTGTACGTACCCGGATCAGTCCAGACACCTGGGATGTACCAGAGCAAACTACCGAGGGTGGGAAGCAGAGAGTCCCGCTCGGAGGACACTCGCTCCAAACCCCGGCGCTTCAGACGCCTGGACATCAAGTCTGTAATGCCTAGTGAAAGTATGCAAGGACTTCCACGTCGCAGCTCTACAGATCTCCTGCGTGGACACCTGAGAGACCTCGGCCCAGGACGTGGCTTGCGCCCGAGTGGAATGAGCACGAAGTCCCCTAGGTGCCACCTTGCCGTGAAGGAGATATGCGGAGCTAATAGCCTCTTTGAGCCAACGCGCAATAGTGGCCCGCGACGCAGCAGACCCCCGGCGAGGACCGGACCAGAGAACGAACAGATGGTCGGAAACCCGAAAAGGATTCGTAACCTCCAGATACCGAAGCAGAATCCTGCGAACGTCGAGCTTCCTTAACTCTTTCATTCCCTTGTCCCTTTGATCCCCGACCTCAAAACCTGGAAGGTCCACTGACTGATTTAAGTGAAACGAGGACACCACCTTAGGCAAAAAGGACGGCACCGTCCGCAGGGAAACTCCGCCCTGCGAAAATCGCAAGAACGGTTCCCGACAGGACAAGGCCTGCAACTCTGAGACCCGACGAGCCGACGTGATGGCTACTAGAAACACGGTCTTCAAAGTAAGATCTTTCAGCGTCGCCCGCTTAATAGGCTCAAACGGTGCTCCCCCAAGCGCCGAGAGCACGCAATTCAAATTCCAAGACGGACAAGGATTCCGTACCGGAGGGCGTAAATGCTTCGCGCCGCGAAGAAAACGCACCACATCCGGATGACACGCCAAGGACACTCCGCGAACCTTACCGCGCAGACAACCAAGCGCAGCTATCTGGACCTTCAGGGTACTCCAGGCCAGCCCCTTCGCGAGGCCCTCTTGCAGAAAGGCGAGGACCCCCGGCACCGGGGGACGTACAGGATCCACCTCATGAGTATTACACCAGTCCTCAAAAACCGTCCACACCCTCATATAGGCTAAGGACGTAGACTGTTTTCGAGCCCTCAACAAGGTCGCAATCACAGCCTCAGAGTACCCCTTAGTCCTTAAGCGCGCCCTTTCAAAAGCCATGCCGCGAGACAAAAGTGATCCGCATCCTCCAAACAGACGGGTCCTTGTCGCAGAAGAGATGCGGCCCCGTGAAACCGAAGCGGAGGCTCCGCCGCCAGCTGAATGAGGTCCGCGAACCACGGGCGCCTTGGCCACTCCGGCGCCACCAGGATCACGTCCGCCGGATGTAATTCGATTCGGCGAAGAATCTTGCCTATCAGCGGCCACGGGGGAAACACATATATCAACACGTCCGTGGGCCAGGGAAGTACTAGAGCATCGACTCCTTCTGCGCCCCGTTCCCTCCGACGGCTGAAGAACCGTGGGGCCTTTGCGTTGTGAGCGGTGGCCATCAGGTCCAGGCGTGGCGTTCCCCACCTGGCACAGATGAGGCGATACGCCATGTCTGGTAGTTCCCACTCGCCTGGATCCAGCCGATGCCGGCTGAGGGAATCCGCCTGAACGTTGTCCACACCTGCGATGTGAGACGCCGCCAAGCCGCTGAGGTGTTGTTCCGCCCAGATCATGAGCAACCTTGCCTCTTCCGCCACTTGCTGGCTCCTCGTGCCCCCTTGACGATTGATATACGCTACCGTGGTTGCGTTGTCCGAGAGCACCCGAACCGCCTGGCCCCGTATCCACGGGAGGAACGCTTGCAGGGCCAACGACACCGCCCTTGTCTCCAAGCGGTTGATGGACCACCGTGACTGCTGGCTCGACCACTGTCCCTGGACCGAGCGGCCTCCGCAGACCGCCCCCCAGCCAAGTAGACTGGCATCCGTCGTCACTACCGTCCAGGTGGGCATGACCAGAGACACCCCGCAGGACAGATGATCCCGGGAGAGCCACCAGTGCAGACTGGCCCTGGCACAGGGCGTGAGGGGCAACGGAAGATGGAACTCCTCCGAAACCGGCTTCCAGCGGGAAAGTAACGCTGATTGTAACGGTCGCAGATGAGCGAATGCCCAAGGGACCAGAGCGAGGGTCGACGCCATGGAACCCAAGACCCTCAGGTAATCGCAAACCAGCGGGCACCGCATGGACAAAATGTGGCGCACCTGTCGCTGGAGCTTGACCACTCTTTCCTGAGTCAGCGACACCATGGCCCTCTTGGTGTCGAACAGGGCCCCCAGATACTCCAACCGCTGCGTAGGCTGCAGATGACTCTTGGACAAGTTGACCACCCAACCGAGGGACCGCAAGAGGTGTAAGACCCTGGCAATCGCCTGCCGACACTCGGCCTCCGATTTGGCTCTGATGAGCCAATCGTCTAAGTAAGGATGCACCAGCAGTCCTTCTCTCCGGAGCTGGGCAGCCACCACCACCATCACCTTGGTGAAAGTGCGTGGAGCCGTGGCGAGGCCGAAGGGAAGAGCCCTGAACTGGTAATGGCTGCCCAGGATGCAGAATCTCAGGTACCGGTGATACGCTGGCTGAATCCCGATGTGAAGGTACGCCTCCGTAAGGTCCAGAGAAGCGAGGAACTCGCCCGGACGAACCGCGGCAATTACCGAGCGGATCGTCTCCATCTTGAACCGCGGCACCCGCAGGCACCGGTTGACGCCCTTTAGATCGAGAATGGGCCGAAAAGCTCCATCCTTCTTTGGGACCACGAAGTAAATGGAGTACCTTCCCGTGCCCTGCTGATCCTGCGGCACAGGAGTAATTGCGCCCAGGTCCTCTAGACGCCGGAGGGTGGTCCGGACAGCGGCGCGCTTGACGAGAGCCTTGCAGGGTGAGACGAGGAACTTGTCCACCGGGAGTCGAACAAAATCTAACGCGTAACCGCCTCTTATCACAGCGAGGACCCACTGGTCGGAAGTAATTCTGGTCCATGCCTCGTAAAACAAGGTGAGCCGCGCGCCCACGTAAGGCACGAGGGTGGGCGGCAACGAGGAATGGACCCGTCTCGTTTCATTGGGCTGACTTGGACCCCGAGCCGGACGAGGGTCCACCAGTCCTGTTGAACTTCTTTCCTCGAAAGGACTGCGACCAGGAGGATGATCTAGCCGATCCTGACCGATAGGACTGACCTGACCCCGTCGCCCTCTGAGGCCGCTGCCGGCGGTTAGACCGGAACCTGTTTCTTGCCGAGAAGGACGACCGAGGCCTGGGTCTATCTTCCGGCAACTTAAAAGCCTTATTCTCGCTCAGGAACTGCATCAGATCGTCCAGCTGTTTTCCAAACAGGAGCTTTCCCTTAAAGGGTAGTGAACCCAGATGAGCCTTGGAGGCCCCATCCGCAGCCCAGTTGCGAAGCCAGAGGAGACGACGCGCCGAGACCGCCGATACCATAGCTCTGGCCGATGTTCTGAGCAAATCGTGCATCGCATCAGCGCTGTAGGCAATCACCGCTTCCAAGTTATCCGCCTGAGTAGCCTCCCCTGAGGAGAGGTCGGCGTTCGCTTGCAGGACTTGGGCCCACCGGAGCCCCGCTCGCAGTGCAAAAGTACTACACATGGCTGCCCGCACTCCCAGTGCGGACACTTCGAAGATCTTCTTCAACTGCACCTCCAGCTTCCTATCTTGGATATCCCGGAGGGCCGTAGCACCCGTAACGGGGATGGTGGACCTCTTCGTCACTGCTGACACCGCCGCGTCCACCCGTGGAAGGCGCAGCAGGTCCAGAGCATCCTCTGGAAGGGGATAAAGCTTGTCCATAGCCTTACTCACCTTCAGCCCCAGTTCCGGGGTATCCCATTCCCGGAACAAGATATCTGAGACCGAGAAGTGCCAAGGGAAGGCCAGCGCAGGGCCCGCCAGGCCCAGCAGCACCGGATCCATCTTGACGCCTTGCCGGGACTCCACAGGTGGAGGATCCACTCCGATCTCATCCAGGATAGCCGGGATAAGGGGAGAAAGTTCTTCCCTACGAAACAGGCGGACGACCTTGGGGTCGTCACCCTCCGCCGCCTGCGGCCCCTTGCCGGCTCCCGGCTGGGCCTGCCCCTCGTCCTCATGGCCTTCCTGGCCTTCAGGGGCTCCCGACAACGCTTCATCGTCCGAGGAGGCGGTGGACGCCGACTCCGACTCCTGTGGGTCGCCACGCGGCTGTCTCTTTTCTCGTGGCCCACCCCGGGCGTCCCGGGTCCGCACGGCTCTCTTCCGGGGCCGGGAGAACGCTTCCTTCCCCCCGGAAGCTTTCCCAGGTTTTAGACGCGATTTTTTATACTTGGCGAGTTTCTGGAGCAACAGCGAGAAATCTTCTGAAAATGAGGCCTCCGATCCGGAGGAGCCCTCCACTGCACTTGGGCTCCCCGACCCACGGGGTCCCGGAGGCTCTCCTCCCGAAATCCTGGGCTGCGGCGACAGCGAGGGAGGCTGGGCGCCATCTTGGAGTGCCCTCCTCGTGGCTTCCCTCACGCTGGACAAAATGGCTTCCGTTCCCGCGCTAAGCGGGAACGGGTCCGAGGACGCGGGCTCCGAGCCTCCGGCCCGCGACGGCGAACGGGCACCCCGCGATCGACCCCCCCCGGGCGACCGCCGACGAACCCTCGCCGCCGGAGACGCAGCTGGAACAGACACCGTCCCTGGACAGACGCGCGCGCACAGAGCCGCACGCGCGGCACACTGACCCTCTCGGCATCGCAGCGACGAACGGGCTCCCCCCCCCGCGCCCCCCTTCCGCTAGGCGATCTCAGTCGAACGGCGGAACGACGGCGAAGAGGGAGAGAGAGCCGGCGCCGCAAGGTAAAAACCAAAGAAACCGCTAAGTTTGTTTTTTTTTTTTTCTTTTTTTTTACTTAGGCGCTAGCCGAGGTCCTGAAGTCTTCAGCTCCGGCGGGGGTGAGTGAACCGGGCTCCCCGGTGTCACCCCCGACGCTGCTGCCAGCACAGGCCGGGTCCTCGACCCTCAGCAGCGGCCTCGACCTGGAGGGGATAGTCCTCTCAGGACCTTCCACCCTCCTGGGAGGCTCCACCGACGGGAGACTTCTATCTTCTTTATGTCTTCTTTTTTTTTTTTTTTTTTTCTTTTTGAAGACACACTGCCCTAACTACTTAGGATTAAATACAAAAAGACCCCTGACTGACTACCCCGAGCCAAAACAAAATCAAGGATCCCCGAGACTGTGGGTGGACCTGCCCCATCTGCTGGAGACAGAGAAAGACTGAGGGGCTGTGGGTGGCACCTTACTATATGTAGGGAGCCCGTCAAGTTTTGCTCTGTCTCCATCTGCTGGTGCGGAGTCACAACCCAGGTGTCTGGACTGATCCGGGTACGTACAGGGAACAGTTTTTCTTTTCCCCTGCTGTTGAAGCAGAGAACTATGCTGGATATGCATTGAAGTGAAGTATAAGAATGGAGTGATCAAGCTAGTTGAAAGGCATCAGGAATAGAGGAAGGTGGAGGTAGTAATTTGGATATTTGGATATTTGGTTTGGGGTAGTAACCGCCGTAACAAGCCAGCTACTCCCGTCTTTGTGAGTGCAAATTCTTTTTTCCACATTTCCTCTTGCTGTTGAAGCTTAGAGTGATGTTGGAGTCACAGTAACCATGTGTATGTTTATTGAATAAGGGTATTGTCTCCAGGCAGTAGCCATCATTCTGGCGAGTCACCCACTCTTCATTGGCGGCCTCTTGACTTTATGGATCCAGGGCATTCCAGGCATCCACCACCCTCTCCGTGAAGAAATACTTCCTGACATTGGTTCTGAATCTTCCTCCCTGGAGCTTCAAATCGTGACCCCTGGTTCTGCTGATTTTTTTCTTATGGTAAAGGTTTGTCGTTGCCTTTGGATCATTAAAACCTTTCAAGTATCTGAAAGTCTGTATCATATCACCTCTGCTCCTCCTTTCCTCCTTTCCTCTCACAACCCAGGTGTCTAGACTGATCCGGGTACGTACAGGGAAAAGAGTATTTGCATTCAGACAACATCCAACAAGGCATTGATCTGTGCAGGCTGGGTAAACAAATAAGCGTGGGGGTAACTTGCTTGTTGCAGCGGTTACTACCCTAAACCAATTAAGCCTGATACTTCACTTTTGACGCAACTCTCTGCATCAACGGCAGGGGGTGGCAGGAAATTCGAATCAGTTACCAACAAGGGCCTGAACTTGGTGGTCGGTGAAACAGATAAGTATGGGAAAATAAGTGTGGAAGCTTGCTGGGCCAACTGGATGGGCCGTTTGGTCTTTTTCTGTCGTCATTTCTATGTTACTGAAGAGAGGCACTGTGAGGGGGTGTTCCCATATCCTCAGCAGCAACTCCTTAAGAATCTCATGTATCGGGACCACCATGATCTCCTTAGGAGGCTCCACGACCTGGAGGATCTCAACCATCTTGTTGCCTGGCATCCTCCTCCATCAATAACTGAAAAGAGATAGCTTCCGCCATCACCCTCACAAACCCTGCAATGGTCAAGTCATCAGGCAGAGACTTCCTTCGCTCGTCTAGAGAAGGGTCTTGAAGGGAGGCCCTGGGAGGATCTGAAGCGAGGCCCTCTGAGCCATTTTTCATCCCCCCCTCCAGAGGTCATAAGGTTCCTCAAACTCACTGAAGGCGACAGAGGATGGGTCCCTAGGTGCTCAGCTTATGTCCTGAGGTCAGGCACCAGCAGAATTGGACAATGGGGGGCAGCAGGCCTCTGTGTCTCCCCCGGCCTATATGGAGCTTCCTCGGAAGAGGAACCGGCGATGACCACCTTATCTTTAGGGGGAGGTCTCTGTGCCCTGCTAGGCGCTGAAGCTGTCCTGGGAAGCAACACCAGCTGGACTGGTAACACACAGATGAGCACATTGAGCTTCTCCAGAAGCAATATGAGGATGGGCAGCACCAGGTGCGGTGTCATCGGTGCCACAGGACTGAAAACCTACAGTGCTAGGTCCACCGCTAGTTGGACTCACCGCTCCAGCTCCTCCTCAAATGTTGCCAATACCAAAATCAGAGGAAGGAGGGGTATCCATATCTTCTTCAAACCCTCGAGGTGTATTGGTGACTGGCATCAGGACCGGTGGAGACTGTTGTAGACCCCCGGCACTGATAAATGATTAGCCCTCCTTGCCGCAGGGTTGCTTTGGGGGCATCGCGGCACAAGCCAGTGCATCCCTCATGCATAGACGGGGACTAGCTTCCCTTGATGCTTGGCCCGGTCCTTCCCCGGTGCTGAGGCAAATGAGAAATGATAATTGGTCTCCGGCACCCCTATCTGCCAGCAACATCGATGGAACAGACTGTCCCACCAATGTCAATGGCTTAGGGTTCATCTGTGCGGCTCCTTGGTCCTTTGATGCTGATGCTACCGATGACTCAGACTTCTTTGACCCGAAGAGATGCTCCATCTTGTCGAGTCGAAGTCTACGTCCTTTTGGGGGTCATCTGGGCACATAAGTGGCAACTACGGACATCACGTGATTCCCCTAAGCAGAGGGCACACGTCTCATGCGGTTCTGTAATAGACATGGCCCTCTGGCATTGCCAAAAAATGGTTGTGGCCATGACAGACGAAACAAAAAGGGCACTAACAAATAATTATGGCAGCGGGACATCGATGACCAGCAGGCACTGATGCACCACTGCCATGGTGGATTCAACCACAAAAGGAAACTTACTTGAAACGTCGAAAACCCTGACTAGGAGAGATATTACAGGAGGGCACACAGAGGGACCCAGCAATGGAACAAAAAAAGCCAGCAAAAAACACGAGAAAAATGAAGTTTTCCACAAGGCCAAGACAGCCAACTTGAACTCGCTCACAGCTCTGTGGAAAAAAAAGACTGGAGAGGGACTCTAGTTGGATGCGTGGTGTAGGGCATGCTGTGTGCCTAGTCATAGTTCTGGAAAGTTTGACAATTTTTTTGCACCAGGGTTCCTTCTGATGATGTCACCCATGTGTGAGGACTACCATCTTGCTTGCCCTCAGAGACTTAAAGCTGTTATTGCTGCAAAAGGTGGTTCTACCAAGTAATAGTCTAAAGAGGTTGATTATGCAAGTAGCATTTTTGAGTTTTTAATGTTATTTTACAAAAAATACAGAGAAAAATTGAATTGTGACTTTCAAAATTTACTTTAAGAGCATATGATTTGCAACAAACATACTGCCTGGAACAATCTGTGTAAATATCATGTGTAATCCACACAAATCTGCTGACTTTTTAGGGGATGAAATATTTTTGCACATGTACATACATATACACACATACACTTTCAAATTTATATTTACACACACACTTGCTTCCTCTCACACATGTATAAACATATGCACCGACACACATATGCTCTCCCTCTCACACGCACCCAGGTGACTCCAGCTCTTTCTTTGGGATCCACCAGCAGCCCCATTCTTTCATACACGCACAAATCTCAGGCAGGCTCCCCATTCTCTCTCACACACACATACCCCCACACCCCCCAATCCCAGGCACGCTACCTTTCACACACACACAATCCAGGGAGGCACGGTCCACGGGTCTTTTACGTCTCCTCCACTGCTATCACCCTGTGCCTCCATCATTTCAAAGAGTAGAAGTTGCTTAAGGGCTGGAGCCCGTTCTGTGGCTCCTCCTTCATGCCGGCCCCACAATATTTAATACTCGTGCTACTAGCACTTCCTATATGCTCATCTCCTGCATCGCGAGATGAGCATACAGGAAGTGCTAGTACCATGAGTGTTGAATACCACAAGGCCAGGCACATGAGAAGTTGCGAGACAGGCCTCTTACATCTGCCACCAGTAGGACTGGGTCCACCGGCGGCCGCACGAGCCTCTCCTTGTTCCCGATGCCATTCTCCCAGGTGTGCTGCCTTGTGCAATTGTACGGTTTGCACACCTGGAGGCGCCGTACACTGGAAAAGTATTTCTGTATCTCAGTCTTCTAGCAGGAAGGCATAAACCCACACATCTAAGACTGCTATAGCAGAATAAGCAAGGACCCAATACTACCTACAACAGATAGGGTATTCTATTCTTGTGCTCAGCTTCACATGCATGTGTATGTTTTTTCTTCAAATTGTAATTTTTATTATTAAACAGCCATGATACACAGCATATTCAAGAAAAAAAAAAAAGAGAAAAACCAAATAAAGGACAGATACGACAAACTGTTCCCAACATAAAGACAGTACTGTATAAGAGTCAGCGCTTAGTATTACAATTATACACCCTCCCCCCTCTTCCCCACATACCTCAAACATAACCAGTATGAATGAAATAAGCACAAAATGCATTTGGGCAAATCATTACAAAGCAACTAATTACAATGAAATAAGCATACAAAAGAAATCAAGGGACCAATAAAATAAATCACCACCACAGAAGGAATTTACAGAAGTGACGAACCTTTCATTAACCAAGGGCTCCAGATTTTAAAATTATTTAAAATCTTTTCCATACCGTCGTTAAGTTATATACCATCACAACGGTTTACAGAAAGGCACATACAGAATTATGGGGGATTGTATATATTAATACTATCTATAAAAGTGCCATTAAAGTCTGGTAACAATTTCATAATAAAGACTAGTTGAAAGTTTTAAATATTGTCCTTTTTTACATGTCTTACCAAACTAACAAAGAACGGACGAAGGGAACTTAACCAGACGGAACAGCCCTTCATCCTCAGAATACAGTTAATCGAACCAACCACTAAAAGAAAAACTGCTCCATTAACCATATCTGCAAAAAGGACAGAGCCCGTGCAACAAGCAGCAGAAAGATTTAAAAAAAAAAAAAAAAAAAAACTCAGCAAGGCTGTCTTTCGGTAGCTGAAGAAAGGGTCGGGCCTCTGGACTGATCCTGAGAACTACAGGAACGAAAATTAGCAGGTAAGAACCAATTTTCATTTCCCTGTACGTACCAGGATCAGTCCAGAAAAGTGGAATGTACCCAAGCCACCCTATATTGGGCGGGAACCCGAAAGACCCGCAAGCAGAACACTCATCGAAGAAAGACCCCTCCGCAGCATGCACGTCCAGACGATAATGCTTAGTGAAAGTGTGCAATGAAGACCACACCGCCGCCCTGCAGATTTCCTGAGGCGACAGTAACTGACATTCCGCCCAGGAAGTAGCCTGGGCCCTGGTGGAATGAGCGCGGAGACCCAACGCAACTTGGCACCCGCGGGCTATGTATGACGAACAAATGGCCTCTTTAATCCAACGAGAGATGTTCGCCTTAGACGCTTTGTCCCCCTTCTTTTGGCCACCAAAAAGAATAAACAAATGATCGGACCTCCGAAAGTCATTAGTAACTTCCAGGTAACGAAACATGCGCTGCACGTCCAGCATATGCAGATCCTGACCTTGAGAGGATTCACGAGACCACTGAGGGAAGCCCGGCAGCTCCACCGTTTGATTGATGTGAAACGCCGAAACCACTTTCAGAATGAAGGATGGAACCGTGCGCAAGGACACCCTATCATCGTAAATGCGAAGAAAGGGGTCCCGACACGACAAAGCCTGTAACTCTGAAATCAGACGTGCTGAGCAAATGGCTACCAAAAAGACAGTCTTTAAAGTTAGATCCTTCAACAACGCTCTGCGGAGAGGTTCAAGGGGGGACCACAGAGCACCTGAAGCACTAGGTTAAAACTCCAATCAGGGCACATCGAACGGATGGGAGGCCGCGAGTGTTTAACCCCCTTGAGAAACCTAGCAATGTCTGGATGTACAGCCAGCAAGCAGCTCACAAACTTGCCAAGCAATGCACCAAAAGCTGCCACTTGAACACGAAGAGAGTTGAACGCTAACCCCTTAGCAGGACCCTGCTGCAGAAAGTCCAGGACCTGTGGAACATTCACTGTTAACGAATCGAAGGAGCACTGTTGACACCATGCATCAAACAGCTTCCACACTCGCACATAGGCCATAGAAGTGGCCAGGCATCTCGTCTGTAGGAGTGTAGAAATGACATGTTCGGAATAGCCTTTCAAGCGTAAACGTCACCTCTCAAAAGCCAAGCCGCGAGAGAGAACAGATCCTCCCGATCCGAAAATATTGGACCCTCCCAAAGTAGTCACGGTAGATACGTGAGCTGGAATGGTCGAGAGCCAAGCGAACCAGATCCGTGAACCACGGACGACGCGGCCACTCTGGAACTCGAACACCACCCTGCCTGGATGGAGCTCTATGTAACTGAGAAGCCTCCCGATGAGGGGCCAGCGAGGAAAAGCATATAGTAGAATTCCCGTGGGCCAGGGGCACACCAGAGCATCGAGCCCCACCGAGCCCTGCTCCCGTCAACGGCTGTCTTTGCCTTCGCCCGCGTTGCCATCAGATTCAACTGCAGTACACCCCACCTGGCGCAAATTAGGTTCCAGGTGTCGGGAGACAGCTCCCATTCTCCCGGATCAAGCTGCTGCCTGCTGAGAAAGTCCACCCCTGCGACATGAGACGCGGCAATCCCTTCTAGATTACGTTCCGCCCAGGCAAATAGAAGTCACGCCTCGAGTGCTACCGCCAGACTACTTGTCCCGCCTTGTCTGTTCATGTAAGCCACAGTCGTCGCATTGTCGAAGAACACTCTCACCATTCTGCCCCGAATCCAGGGCAGGAATGCCTGTAGAGCAAGCCGAACCGCTCTCATCTCGAGTCGAATGATGGACCATGAGCCCTCCAGAGACCAGAGACCTTGGGCGGACTTGTCCGCACACACCGCTCCCCAACTGGATAGCCTGGCATTGGTGGAGATTATCAGCCAATTTGGTGTTTCCAAGTCCACCCCCCATTCCAGATTGGCACGCGATAGCCACCATGACAGGCCGACTCTGGAAGCAAGGGCATCGGCAGGTGGAATTGTTCGGACACCGGACTCCTTCGAGATAACAGCCCTCGCTGTAACAGTCGTAGGTGAGCAAATGCCCATGGCACTAAATCCAAGGTGGAAGCCATGGACCCCAGTACCTGAAGATGATGCCACACTGTGGGGGGTCTGCCTGCAAACGAGAGAATGGATCTGGTCCTGTAACTTAGTCACCCAGCCCGATGCCGGAAACACCTTTCCACTCAAGGTGTCGAACCATGCTCCCAAGTAAATCAACTCCTGAGTGGGTTCCAAGTGACTCTTCTGCACATTGATGACCCACCCGAGCGACTAAGGTCACCATCACCATGCGCACAGACCTCTCGCTGTCCTCCCGGGACTTTGCGCAAATTAGGCAGTCGTTCAGGTAAGGATGAACCAAAATCCCCTCCTTGCGAAGAGAGACCGCTACAACCACCATCACTCTTGGTGAACGTCCATGGGGCCATTGCAAGACCAAACTGAAGTGCCCAGAACTGGAAGTGCTGTCCCAGGACCTTGAAACGCAAAAACCGCTGGTGATCCAGGCGGATGGGGATATGAAGGTACGCCTCTGCGAGGTCCAGGAAGGTTAGAAACTCCCCTTTCCGAACAGCCACCATTACCGTCCTCAGGGTTTCCATTCGAAAACGAGGAACACGAAGACAGTGGTTCACCTTCTGAAGATCGAGGATAGGCTGAAACGCGCCCTCCTTCTTGGGAACCACAAAGTAAACAGAGTATCTTCCCCATCCCTGCTGCATATCTGGAACAATCGCTCTCAGCTCGAGAAGCCGTTGCAGAGTTATTTGGATCGCATCGCGTTTGGTGTGAGAGGCCATGTGGGATTCCACAAAAACCTCCCGCACCGGTCGTGAGAATTCCGGAGCATAGCCATTTCTGATATCCCCCAGAACCCAGCGGTCTGAGGTAATCCCTTCCCATTCCGTGTAAAAGTTGGATAATCTGCCACAGACAGCTTCAACAACGGAATGGGGGCTCGTGGCTTCATTGAGTGGGTTTACTGGTTCCTGCACCAAGATGTCCCAAGTCTCTTCCGGCGCGATGACCTGGAGCCTGTTTGGATGCCGAAGGCGCGAAATATCTGCCGGTACGAAAACGGCGATACTCCCGAAAGCGAGATCGGGAGGGAAAAACCTTCTTAGACAGCCTCCTATCTTCCGGTAACTTATTGCGGTTAGACTCCCCCAGCAGTTTAACCAGCTGATCAAGTTTCTCTCCGAAGAGAAGCTTGCCTTTAAAAGGAGAGATTGCAAAGCTGGGACTTGGAGGACAAGTCCGCTGCCCAATTTTGAAGCCAGAGGAGCCGACGTGCAGAGGTCCACACGAGATAATACAGCCACATACTCTATGCCCACTTCTAATCTTGCTGAACGCAGAGCCTCACCGCCAGTGGCCCAGGAGTTGGCTTTAGAATCTTGAACCCAACAGGCTACTTCAAAGACGCACTTCAACTGGATCTCCAGCTTGCGGTCCTGCATGTCCTTCAAAGTGGCCGCTCCCGCGACCAGGATCATGGTCTTCTTTGTAACTGCAGATACCGCCGCGTCCACCTTCGGGATTTTCAGGAGGTCCAAAACATCTGACGACAGAGTATATAGTTTTGCCATAGCTCTGCCCCACTTTCAGGCCCGCATCTGGAGCAACCCACTCGCGAGTAACCAGCTTGCGAACCTTTTTAGGTAATGGAAAAAACGAAGTGGGGCCCCGAATCCCATCAAGGACCGGATTCACTCCCTCATTGTCTGAATCTTCTTAGGAAACCTTCAGCCCCAGGATATCCAACACCCTCTTAAACAGACTCACCACACTGGGATCGTCACCTTCATTAGGCTGGATGTTGTCACCATCCGGGTCATCTGGATCCACATGTCCCATATCCAGGACCAGATCCAGATCCGCTGGACTCACCGCTGAGGCAGATGCAGCCCCTGCCCCAGAAGCTGGATCCTGTGGTTCCCGGGCCTCCTCCCCTGAATGGGGGCACTCTGCGGACCTTAGCTGCGGTTCTATGCTCCACCCCAGCTTGGCAGGCGGCTCCAACCAGTCCCCCGGTTGCCCGTCTCTTAAATGCTGTATGCTTCCGTGCCAAAAAGACTTGGTGCATCAGCAAGATAAATTCAGAGGAAAACCCCTCTGGGTCCCCCCTCCCCCTCCTGGGGATCGCCAGCCCCAAGGTTGAGATCGGCCCCCACCGGGGCTAACATGGGGGGGGGGGGCAGCTTCTTCCCCCAATCCGTGGCGAGAGGCCTCAGTACCCTCCCTGCGGGGGGGGGGGGGGCAGTCTATTCCACCAAGCCTTCCATCCCCCAGGCAGCTGCCCAAAACGGGAAGGCCAGAAAACAGGAGGAGCTCTATTGTCTGCACACCTCCGGAAGGCTGCCGATCAAAATCGCAGGCCCAACAGGAAAGCGCAGCCCTACGTGGCCCGTGCTGAGGAGGAAGGCCTAGATGAAGAAAAATCACGCGCCGGGCAGACATGAGAAAAAAAAATTAAAATGACGCTCCAGACTCCAGCAAAATCGCAAGACGCGATGAAAACTGAGGTGCGGCAAGAAGACACTTACCTCCTCCCCCAGACGCACCCCGGAGCCCCGGGAGCTGAGGAAAGTAACAGCTAAGCTCCCCAAATGGCTGCTGAAGCACAGGCAGCCCCCCCCCCCGTGCACAAACTCCTCACCTCAGCTGAGAAGGCCAGCCAAACTGATAGTCTCTCCCTCAGGCTTTTTTTTTTTTTTTTTTTAATAAACTTTATGGAGACTCTTCCTTCTGCAGGGGTTGAGGGAGCAGCAGAAACAGCTATGAGGGTGAGTAGCCAGGAGCCCCTGGCCTTCACCCCCCCCCTGAGCTGGCATGGGCAAAACCTAGGCAGGGGTATCTAACCCCCTTGGACGCCCGGCTTCAATTGAGGGATGGCCCACGAAGGTGCCTAACACCTCAGGAAGCAACTGCAGGAAAAAGGAAAAAATTCTATCTAACCTGAAAAAATTTACACAAAAAAAACACTAAGACTGCAGGTGTATCTCTAACCGTCTGCTGGAGTCAGAGAAATACTGAGGGACTGCAGATGGCACTAGAGTATATATGGCAGTACCCAAAGTTTTGCTCTCTGACTCCATCTGCTGGTAGGGATACACAACCCACTTTTCTGGACTGATCCTGATACATACAGGGAATGCCCATTCTCTGACTTGGGTCAGTCTTGCTGTTTTAACAGAAGGGATGGTTAGGAGGGCTTCGTTAGCAGATCTCAGGTTTCTATGTGGGAAATGTACACGAAGTGCTGTGTTCAGTTATTCTGCTTTTTCATCATGAATTAATTTATAAATAGTGCATAGTGTTTTGTATTGTACTCTGTGTTCAATGGGCAGCCAGTATAATTCAGCTAGAGTTTCAGTGATGTGATCCCCTTTTTCTTTTACCAGTAAGTATTCTTGCGGCAGAGTTTTTCAGTATTTAGAGTGGTCTTAATGTGGTGTATGGTAATCCTAAGAGAAGGGCATTACAGTAGTCTGTGCTCGCAAATATTAATGCTTGAAGGACAGTTCGAAAATTTGTAGGTGTTAGTAAAGGTTTTAGTTTCCTAAGAACCATAGGTTTAGCGTATCCTTCTTTGACTTTTAGCGATACGTGTTTGAGGCTGAGTTTCGTGTCAATTATCACACTGAGGTTCCGAACTTTTTCGGCTAATTCTATTTTCTGTTTATTTTTACTTATTGAAAGTCTGATTTTTAACAGCTGTTAATTTGGATAAAAGACACTATCTGGTCTTCCCTTGACTTCATCTATAGTAGGAACCAAATCAGATTTCCATCCGAAAGCCAGGGCACATCGGGCCGAAAGCATAATTTGATGGAATAAGATCCCCCTTATGCATTTCTATGTCGAGGGGGAAATTTAACAAAACAGATTCAGAAAGGGGGTGGGGGGGGTATTGTAGAAGTCCCCAACAGCTTAAGAGCAAAAGTAAAAGACACCATTCAAAATCCTATTACTCTGGGACACTGCCACCGTTAAGTGAAAAAAAGACCCCCCTTCCTCCACACCCTTTCCAACAAAGATCCGGCTGGTCAGGAAAAGCCTTAATGTAAATGTACTGAGGTAAAGTACCACTGTAATAAGACCTTATAGCTATTTTCCTGTAAATACGCGGTTTTAGAGCTGCGTTTTGTGCCTAAATAAATTTGATGCCAGTCCTCGTCTGACAACTCTCGTTCCAGATCCCACTCCCAGGCCACCACAAATGCTGTTTTTCAAGAAGGGTCCTGATTAAGAAATCTATAAAGGTGAGAAATCATCCCTTTCATAGAATCAGTTTGATCGCACCAATGCTCAAGTTGAGTTTTTCCCTAATGATAAATCTAACCCCACCTTTTCCAAGACTAAAATGTTTGGTCTGGAGAAAACAAAAAATTTCTCCAAGCCCTAACTCGAACTTTTCTTGAAGCTCCTGAAAAGTAACAAGGCCCTGGCTCCCCCAAAAGGATTCAAAGCATCTAAGACCCTTAGATACCCAATGCCCAAAATGATATAGAGACTGTCCAGCTGGAAAACGCAAATTATAATTTGCGCATGTGCATGTTTTATTCTAAATACAGACACTTTCATATTCAGAGGTTTTTGCTCACCTGCAGGTCTGGCACACTTTACACTCAGGGCACTGCCAACCTGAGCGTTTCAGCGGTGTCACCACAATTTCCAGGCAGGTTCCATGATAGTGTAACCCACAGCTGGTGCAGAACAGGAGGTCTCGGAGGTCCCCGGGCGCATCACACAGCATGCAGCGTGCATCCTCTACCAAGAGAGCGCAATATAGTAAACACAGGAATGAACATATGCAGATATCCTATGATAGGATAAGCACAGCTCAGCACAGGAAGAAGCAATGAAGATAAATAAGTGCCAGGAACGCACACAGATACATGCAATCTGAAAAGGAAGAAAAATTAAACAAAACAAGTCTCTCAAGAGCTCTCAACTCCTAGAACCATTTTGAAGCACTTAAATAACCCTTTCTCCAACCTCTCTTCCCCCCACAACCCCCAAATACATAGCAGTACTAAGAGCAAAAGGAAATGTGCCCAGTACTGGACTTACCCATTGCAGTTGCCTCCTCCACGTGATTTGTGCACAATAAATTTAAGGTCTTCATGGACTGGAAAGAACCACTCGCAGTTGCACAGGGGAAGTGATAGAATCGCAAACATCCCTTCGAGTGGCACTGAATGGTAGCACCCATCCGCTTACAGTATTCACATTTCTATTTTAAATCAGAGAATCCAGATTTAGAATACAAACTAAAATCGCAAGTCCTTTCTGTGCCCCGATCACCTCTTTGAAATAGGGAAAAAGTGGCAAAATTCTAGACAATCTTCCCGGTGTCACCACCTTTTCCTACACCATGGGGCAGAACAAATACTAAAAGCAGGGGTGGAGATGACTGGAGGGGGATTTTGAAATTTGGTAGGGCTCTTGCACGTGGGAAATGCAATCTTCTAACCTGTGAGATCCCTGAGAAGACAGCTTTGTCCACATCGGTCAGTCCTGCTCCTTCCTTGTGATGAACACCAACTGACCATGATGCACACCAGTGATGAACCCAACAGTGACCTACAGAGAGGGAGAGACAGAAAAGGATCACCAGATCGCTTAAGTATTCTATCCATGCTGGAATTGAGCAATGTGCGACACACCGAAGGCACTACTACAAATACTCTACAACATCTCACCTGTTGATTCAAATAGTTCTTTCGGCAACACACTCTCTACAAATCCAATCCGAGACAGCTCATCCCCACATAATGTCTCTTGGGGCACGGCAGGGCAGGAATCGGCCCTGTCCAGGAAGCGCGAGGTCAGCTCCGGCCAGTCTGCTGAAGGCTTGTAGCGCTGCAGCTCCCTCTGCCCATGGAGGCTCCATTCACCGCAGTTACAGAGTGCACATCGTCTGTGCGCCGCACTGCCATGCAGCAAAACAAAAAGCAAGAAGTCAGCCCAGCCTCCCCCCTCCTCCCCAGTATTAAAGTCATCAAGACCTACATTTTTGCCTCGTCACGAGCAATCACTCGCTCCTATCCCCTTCCCCAATATTCTGTACCTGGACTGTGCTTCAGGCAGCTGCTGTGCTTGAGGTGGTACAGAGTCTCTCCCCGAAAGGATGGCACTTTCTCCTTTGCTGGGGCCATTCTCCCCAGTGGACACACTTTCATCTGCTGAGTGATAAAAGAACAGTCACTTTCCTTGTATTAAGGATCACAGAGGACAGCCCAATGGCTGGGCAGAGACAAATGTGCAGATACAGGGTTCCAAAATCCTGGCTCCTACAACACATATAGACGTGGGAGGAAAAGAACAGAATGCTCTTAAAGGATACACAGAGCAGTAATGAAAGCAGCCCTAGATGTTACTGCAAGTCTCCTGCTCTACCACAGCAGTTCACTGCATGCATTACTCAGTTATGAAGCAAGAGGCAGGGAGTCCTGGAAAGTTCTGAAGAGTTTGTACAAAACCTTGCTGATGACAGCTGGATAAGATTCCTACTGAAATATATATTTTTTTTTTTAGAAAGTTTCTTTTGAGGGTTTTTTTTTGTTTTGTTTTTCTTAAGTCTGGCAGTTTCCTCCTGCTTTCAACTCACTAAGAACTAGCATCGACAGACCCAAGAATCTTACTGGGGACAGGAGTTCCCAATCTAGCCTAGCATAGAAAACTGCTTTTCTGTACACCCTCTGACTTAATATCCTAGCGATATTAAGTCGGAGGCACCAAAGATACAAAAAAATAATAAATCTGCCCACCGGTCAGCGGGTTCGAAAATGGACAAGTAAAATTAAGCGTTGGTTGTCGGACCCGCTGACAATCGCTGCTTCTGCTAATAAACTTAGTAGGGCTGAGTGCTAAAATTAAGGCTCCTAACTTTACTAAGCCCCTAAATTTAAGAACCTATAAAGTGGGCAGCTGACAAGGCAGAGAAAGCAAATGTTGCTTACCTGTAACAGGTGTTCTCACAGGACAGCAGGTTGTTAGTCCTCACATATGGGTGACATCACAGGATGGAGCCCAATCACAGAACACTTCTGTCAAAGTTTCCAAAACTTTGACTGGCCCCTACTGGGCATGCCCAGCATGGCACTAACCCTGCAGCTAGCAGAGGTCCCCCTTCAATCTTGTTAAAAAGCTACAGGTAGTGCCGAAAATAAAATAAGAAAGTGTTATGAACCCAACACCGCAGGGCGGCGGGCAGGTTTCGTGAGGACTAACATCCTGCTGTCCTGTGAGAACACCTGTTACAGGTAAGCAACATTTGTTTTATCACAGGACAAGCAGGATGGTAGTCCTCACATATGGGTGAGTACCGAGCTGAGGATGTTTGAGCATGCACCAAATGTACGCAGGCGTGCAAGGCACTAGGCCTGGGATGAAATTTGGCAGAGGGCATCCTGAACCCCACCGGGTAGGCGGAAGGGTGTTGGTACGTCACATTGTAAATAGGTTGTACAAGACAGACTGGCCAAAGATGGAATCTTGTCTTCCGGCTTTGTCTAAGCAATAATGGGCTGTAAAAGTATGGAGAGAACTCCAGGTGGCAGCCCTGCAAATGTCAGGAAGCAGCACCGAGCGTAGATGTGCTACTGAAGTTGCCATGGCCCTCACAGAGTGTGCTTTAACACAGTTTTGAAGTGGAATGCCCGCTTGCTGAAAGCAAAAGAATATGCAGTCTGCCAACCAGGAGGAGAGAGTCTGCTTACCCATAGGCTGCCCCAATTTGATGGAATGGAAAGAGACAAACAATTGAGTGCTTTTCCTGTGGGCAGCTGTACGGTCTAGGTAGAATGCTAGAGCCCGTTTGCAGTCAAGGGTATGCAGAGCCTGCTCTCCTCGATTGGAATGGGGCCTGGGAAAAAAGGTAGGTAATATAATGGATTGATTGAAACTCCGAAACTACCTTAGGCAAGAATTTAGGGTGAGTGTGGAGTACTGCCCGGTCCTGCAGAAGTTTAGTGTAAGGCAGATAGGTAACTAGAGCCTGCAATTCACTAACTCTGCGAGTGGAAGTGATTGCCAGAAGGAAAATCACTTTCCAGGTGAGATATCGAAGGTCACAAGATTGAAGAGGCTCGAATGATGGTTTCATGAGCCGACCCAAAACCAGGTTGAGGTCCCAAGAAGGGGCCGGAGGACACAAAGGAGGCTTGAGGTGAAGCAAGCCTTTCAAAAAACGTGTTACAAGGGGTTGTACTGATATGGGAACATCCCAGACACCTCTATGGAAGGCGGTTAACATGTACTAACATGCATCCTGATGGAGGAAGTTTTTAGACCTGACTCTGACAAGTGCCAGAGATGGTCCAGAAACTTCGTGATTGGACAGGTAAAGGGGTCAAGGGACTGAGAAGAGCACCATGACGTAAACCTGGTCCATTTGTAAGAATAAGATTTTCTCGTGGAAGACTTCCGTGAAGCAATCAGGACACAGGAAACTGGTTCAGAAAGATTAAGTGGCTGAAGGATTAACCTTTCAACATCCATGCAGTCAGGGACGAGGCTTGAAGGGTGGGGTGAGTAGGCACCCATCGTTTTGAGTGATTAGAAGCGGGTCCTTTCCCAAGGGAATGTGCCTGCGAATGGAGAGATCCTGAAGTATTGGAAACCACATTTCGCGCGGCCAGTGAGGTGCTATCAGGATCATGGTTCCCTTGTCCCGACGTAACTTCATGAGAGTCTTCGAGAGAAGTG
Source organism: Rhinatrema bivittatum (assembly GCF_901001135.1). Taxonomy (NCBI): domain Eukaryota; kingdom Metazoa; phylum Chordata; class Amphibia; order Gymnophiona; family Rhinatrematidae; genus Rhinatrema; species Rhinatrema bivittatum. The sequence continues at coordinate 273,369,272 of NC_042617.1, forward strand.
GAAGTGGAGGGAATGCATATAGGAGACCAGTTGCCCATGATAGGGAGAATGCGTCTATTGGTTGAGGGTGTTGGCTGCGAGCGAGAGAGCAGAAATTGTCTACTTTGTGATTTTGAGGTGATGCAAAGAGGTCTAATTGAGGATAACCCCATTGTTGGAAGATCGAGTTTGCTACTGAGGGGTTGAGAGACCATTCGTGCGGTTGAAAGGTGAGACTCAGCTTGTCTGCCAACACATTGTCCACTCCCAGCAAGATGGTACATCGAGTGGGAGAGGGCCTCCGCCCATATCTGCGCAGCTTCCTGACACAGAAGGTAGGAGCCAGTGCCTCCCTGCTTATTGAAGTACCACATGGCCACCTGGTTGTCCGTCTGCATCAGGATGACTTGAGAGGTGATCCTGAAAGACTCTGAGAGCATATCTGATTGCTCAAAGCTCCAGGAAATTTATTTGGTGTTTGGCTTCCTCTGGAGACCAAGATCCTTCTGTCTGCAGATCGGCCACGTGGGCTCCCCAACCGAGGTTGGAAGCATCGGTGGTGAGAGTTATTTGAGGGTCTGGAGCCTGGAAGGGTAAGCCTTGAAGGAGATTGACCTGATTTCTCCACCAGGCGAGAAACTGACGGAGTGAGTCGGTTACATGGACAATGGTCGACAGGGGCTGAATGGTTTGAGTCCAATGTGACTGTAGAGTCCACTGCATGACTCATGGCCAAGCAGGCCATTGGGGTGACCTGAACTGAGGACGCCATTTGTCCCAGGAGGATGAGAAAGTGGTGTGCAATCATGGAATGCTGAGACTGCAGCTGGTGTGCAAAAGACACAAGAGTGAGAGCTCGCTGTCGAGGCAGAAAAGCCTTTGCCTGCAGGGTGTCCAAGTCTGCCCCAATGAACGATAAGGTTTGAGATGGGACTAAGTAGGATTTGTCGTAGTTGATGAGAAATCCTAGCGAAATTAGAGTGTAAGGTAAGATGAAGGGACGACAGAGCAGCTTGCTGAGTGGGAGCCATGATTAACCAATCGTCTAGATAGGGGTAGATGTGAACACCTTGAATCCTGAGGAAGGCTGCAACTATGAGGCATTTTGTGAAGACTCGTGGTGCAGACACGAGGCCGAATGGAAACACTCGGTACTGATAGGGCTTGGGGCCTACCAGAAATCTCAGGAATTTGCAATGAGATGGAGTATTGTGTGTTTGCGTCCTGGAGGTCTAGAAAGCAGAGCCAGTCTCCTCTTTGCAGAAGAGGAAGAAGAGAACCCAAGGTTACCATTTTGAACTTTTCTCGCTGGAGGTACTTGTTGAGGGCACGCAGGTCCAGAATTGGACGAACACCCCCTGATTTTTTGGGGATTAGAAAGTACTGGGAATAGAACCCTAGGCCAGAGGTCGGGAACCTTTTTTGGCTGAGAGCCATCACCACCACATATTTTAAAATGTAATTCCGTGAGAGCCATACTAACTACAACCCCCTATCCTCCTGAACCCCACCCCCCCCAGACCTCCAAAATTAATTTACTACAACCCCCACCCTCCTGACCCCCCCCCCCCCCCCAAACCTGCCAAAAGTCCCTGGTGGTCCAGCGGGGGTCCAGGAGCGGTCCGGGAGCAATCTCCTGGACTTGGGCTATCTGCTGCCAGTAGTCAAAATGGCACCGACGGCCCTTTGCCCTCACTATGTCACTGGGGTCGACCAATGGCGGCAGTAGCCCCTGTGACAAAGTAAGGGCAAAGGGCCGAAGCCATTTCGATTACTGGCAGCTGACGGCCCTTTGCCCTTACTTTGTCACAGGGGCTACTGCCGCCATTGGTCGACCCCAGTGACATAGTGAGGGCAAAGGGCCGTCGGTGTCATTTTGACTACTGGCAGCTGACAGCCCAAATCCAGGAGATCGCTCCCGGACCCCCGCTGGACCACCAGAGACCTTTGGCAGGTCTTTGGGGGGGGGGGGTTGTAGTAAATTAATTTTGGAGGTCTTGGGGGGTGTCAGGAGGGTGGGGGATTGTGTTAGATTTTTACTTTATTAAAGATTTGTCTGCGAGCCAGTTGCAGCCATCAAAAGAGCCATATCTGGATCGCGAGCCAGGTTCCCGACCCCTGCCCTAGGCCATGCTGAGAGTAGGGCACTGGTTCTATTGCCTTGGACTGGAGGAGGGAGACCTCCTGTTCCAGGATGGAGTGATCGGATGTTCTCCACATCAATAGAGGTGGGGAGTCCGGTGGAATGGAGAGAAAGTTCAGATGATAACCCTGAGCAATTATTGCCAGGACCCACTGGACTAAGGTGATAGAGTGCCACCTGTTGTTGAAATGGCACAATCGACCTCCCACTGGTATGTGGGGTAATGGAAGCTGGATGCTGTTCTCTATGCAGAAGTCAAAAACCGGAAGCAGGGCCCAGCTGAGGAGCTGCTTGCGGTTTTTGTTTTTGTGTCCGACGAGACTGGGCTTTTTGAAACGGTCTCATAGAACGGGTTCTAGTTGGTGGCGGGTAGGATTTCTTTGGGCAGAAGAATGACTTCTTAGAGTCCTTCCGGAAGGGCTGTTTTGAAGAGTACTCAGAAGGCATCAGAGAGCTGTCTTAGGGTTTCATGATGGTCCTTGAGTTCCGCCACTGTTCATTGAATCTGCTTGCCAAACAGATCATCTCCTATACAAGGCAGGTTGGATAATCTGTCTTGTACTTCAGGGCGAAGGTCGGAAGACTTGAGCCAGGCCCATCGTCTTGCCGAGATAGCAGCTGCAGATACCCTGGTAGCAATGTCAAAGATATCGTAAGATGATCTGATCGCATGCTTGCCTGCCTCAAAACCCTTATTTATTAGGGTTTGGAGTTGATCTTGAAATTGCTGGGGCAGGGAGTCAGTCAAGTCTTGTATTTGCTTAAATAAGACCCTACTATATTGGGTCATATAGAGCTGATAAGCGGCAATTCTGGAGATGAGCATTGACCCTGGAAGACACGGCAACCAATGGCCTCTAGAAATTTCTGTTCCTTGCCTGGGGAGAAAAAAGTGTGAGATTTTGATCTCCTTGCTCTTTTCTGGGCAGATTCTACAACCACAGATTGGTGATCCAATTGAGGTTTGTGAAATCCTGGAGCTGACTGAACAAGATAAGTGGTGTCAGCTTTCCTGTGGACTGGAGCAACAGAGCCAGGATGTTCCCAGTTCTTTTTGAGGAGATCCAGAAGAACCTGGTGGATAGGGATGGAGGTTATTTCCTTGGGAACATCCAGGAATTGTAGTAACTCCATCATTTGATGCCTATCGTCCTGTTCCGTCTGTATGTAATTGGAAGGGAACCAATTCAGACATCTCCTTCACAAAATTTATAAAAGGAAAGGTCCTCTGGAGGAGAACGCTTTCTACTTTCAGTAGGTGAAGGTGGTGAAGAATCATCAGTCCAGGTATCGTAGGGATCAGCACCTGCTCCTCTAGGGGCTAGAGGAGGACGGGGCGGTGGTATCCCTGAAGGTCCTGGTCGAGGCTCCGAGGGAATAACTGGAGGCACCGATGAAAGCATCAAAGGCACAGACACAGGCATCGAGGGCATCGATGGATGGCTCGGTGGGGCCAACTGTTGTATCAGCACCGATGGGTGCATCGGTGGCATCAACGGACGTGTCGGCATCGATGGCTGAGGCATCGGCAGAACTCCCGATGGAGGAATGCAGAATGGTGTTTCTCCTCCCGATGACAAAGCAAGCGGGGAGGGCACCAGAGCCATCTGTGGAAAAGTGGCTATGAGCGCTTCCATCCTCGAGAGCAGCGGTGTCAACGCTGTTGGAATTGGGTCGGTGGTCGGTTCCATAATTAGTACCGGTGTCTGTGCCAGAGGAACCTGGAATCGATGCATCGCCTTGTCGATGGCCTCCTGAACCATCCACTCCAGTTCTTCTCGGAGACCTGGAGCAAGCAGCCCCGGCTCCGGAACAGAAGAAGGAGGCAGAGGCATAGCCGGAGGGACCACTGTTAAAGGTGGCATCGCAGCTCCCAATACCCTGTCGGGTGAGGGTTGCCTCAGTGACCCAGTTGCAGAAAAGGTCGGTGCCTTTTCTGGATGGGGTTTCTTAGACGGCGGCTCGGACAATGGCAAGGTCGATGATTTTGCTCCCTCGATGGTCCGAGACTTTCGATGTCCCTACGATCCCCTCGGTCCTGAGGGAGAGTCGAGGGTGTTAAAGGCCGAGAAGACGTTGATGCTGGACGGTCACCGGCCGGAGGTCAATGCTGGCGAAAGATGACCGTGCCGGTTCTGACGACGTCGATGCAATAGACGACATCGGGGTTTGAGCACAGAAGAGAAGTTCCATCTTCTCCATTTTAGCCTTGCGACCTTTTGGTGTCATTAAGGCACATTTGGTACAGGTTAGGACATCATGCTCACATCCGAGACACATTACACAGACTTTGTAAGGGTCTGTGATGGACATGGTGCGATTACAGTCCGGGCACTGGCGAAACCCCAACGCCACAGCCATGGAAAAAATTGAGCCGTGGTACAGTCGACGGCCAGTAGGCCGCGAGGGCCAAACTCGACGGTAATCGACGGAAAGCGGGTAAAAACTTACCGGAGTACCGCGGCTTGAGAAAATTGAAGGAGGGACCCCTGTGGAGTAAAATAAATTTTAGTAATTCCGTGAAAAAACTTCCTGTCAGGAATCTCTACAGAGCTCCTTAACTGCGTGGCTACTGCTGCGCGGAAAAAAGAAGACTGAAGGGGAACTCCTGCCACCTGCAGGGTTAGTGCCATGCTGGGCATGCCCAGTAGAGACCAGTCAAAGTTCTGAAAACTTTGACAGAAGTGTTCCGTGATTGGGCTCCATCCTGTGATGTCACCCATATGTGAGGACTACCATCCTGCTTGTCCTGTGAGAAACAAGGTTAGGGGCTTAAGAACATAAGAAAATGCCATACTGGGTCAGACCAAGGGTCCATCAAAGCTCAGCATCCTGTTTCAAACAGTGACCAATCCAGGCCATAAGACCCTGGCAAGTACCCAAAAACTAAGTCTATTCCATGTTACCATTGCTAATGGCAGTGGCTATTCTCTAAGTGAACTTAATAGCAGGTAATGGACTTCTCCTCCAAGAACTTATCCAATCCTTTCTTTTAAACACAGCTATACTAACTGCTCTAACCACATCCTCTGGCAACAAATTCCAGAGTTTAATTGTGCGTTGAGTAAAAAAGAACTTTCTCCGATTAGTTTTAAATGTGCCCCATGCTAACTTCATGGAGTGCCCCCTAGTCTTTCTACTATCTGATAGAATAAATAACCGATGCACATCTACCTGTTCTAGACCTCTCATGATTTTAATCATATCCCCCCTCAGCCGTCTCTTCTCCAAGCTGAAAAGTCCTAACCTCTTTAGTCTTTCCTCATAGGGGAGCTGTTGCATTCCCCTTATCATTTTGGTTGCCCTTCCCTGTACCTTCTCCATCGCAATTATATCTTTTTTGAGATGCGGCGACCAGAATTGTACACAGTATTCAAGGTGCGGTCTCACCATGGAGCGATACAGAGGCATTATGACATTTTCCGTTTTATTCACCATTCCCTTTCTAATAATTCCCAACATTCTGTGTGCTTTTTTGACTGCCGCAGCACACTGAATCGATGATTTCAATGTGTTATCCACTATGACGCCTAGATCTCTTTCTTGGGTTGTAGCACCTAATATGGAACCCAAAATTGTGTAATTATAGCATGGGTTATTTTTCCCTATATGCATCACCTTGCACTTGTCCACATTAAAATTTCATCTGCCATTTGGATGCCCAATTTTCCAGTCTCACAAGGTCTTCCTGCAATTTATCACAATCTGCTTGTGATTTAACTACTCTGAACAATTTTGTGTCATCTGCAAATTTGATTATCTCACTCGTCGTATTTCTTTCCAGATCATTTATAAATATATTGAAAAGTAAGGGTCCCAATACAGATCCCTGAGGCACTCCACTGTCCACTCCCTTCCACTGAGAAAATTGTCCATTTAATCCTACTCTCTGTTTCCTGTCTTTTAGCCAGTTTGCAATCCACGAAAGGCCATCGCCACCTATCCCATGACTTTTTAGTTTTCCTAGAAGCCTCTCATGAGGAACTTTGTCAAACGCCTTCTGAAAATCCAAGTATACTACATCTACCAGTTCACTTTTATCCACATGTTTATTAACTCCTTCAAAAAAGTGAAGCAGATTTGTAAGGCAAGACTTGCCTTGGGTAAAGCCATGCTGACTTTGTTCCATTAAACCATGTCTTTCTATATGTTCTGTGATTTTGATGTTTAGAACACTTTCCACTATTTTTCCTGGCACTGAAGTCAGGCTAACCGGACTGTAGTTTCCCGGATCGCCCCTGGAGCCTTTTTAAATATTGGGGTTACATTTGCTATCCTCCAGTCTTCAGGTACAATGGATGATTTTAAATGATAAGTTACAAATTTTTACTAATAGGTCTGAAATTTCATTTTTTAGTTCCTTCAGAACTCTGGGGTGTATACCATCCGGTCCAGGTGATTTACTACTCTTCAGTTTGTCAATCAGGTCTACCACATCTTCTAGGTTCACCGTGATTTGATTCAGTCCATCTGAATCATTATCCATGAAAACCTTCTCCATTACGGGTAACTCCCCAACATCCTCTTCAGTAAACACCAAAGCAAAGAAATCATTTAATCTTTCTGCGATGGCCTTATCTTCTCTAAGTGCCCCTTTAACCCCTCGATCATCTAACGGTCCAACTGACTCCCTCACAGGCTTTCTGCTTCAGATATATTTAAAAAAGCTTTTACTGTGAGTTTTTGCCTCTACAGCCAACTTCTTTTCAAATTCTCTCTTAGCCTGTCTTATTCAAGGTCTTACATTTAAATTGCCAACGTTTATGCTTTATCCTATTTTCTTCTGTTGGATCCTTCTTCCAATTTTTGAATGAATATCTTTTGGCTAAAATAGCTTCTTTCACCTCCCCTTTTAACCATGCCGGTAATCGTTTTGCCTTCTTTCCACCTTTCTTTTTTTTTTTTTTTTTGTAAGTTTTTATTTTAGTTTGCATGAAAAACAAATGTTACAGCACATGGCGAGGTCCGGGTTCCATACATATACAGTGAAACAGACTACAAGCACAAAAATACCCAACTAGCTGTCACCCACACCGAGGAGCCATACCATTTCAACCATATAAAAAGAGTACAACAATAGGTGCGGTGATGAAAAAGAAGTCTGAATAACCAGTAACATGACGAGGTATGAGCGCAGACCGCCAAACTAATTTTATACATGAGCAATATCGTTTTCCAAGTTACCCCCCTCCCCCCCACCACCCCAACCCTTCCCCCGTCCCTGCAGAATTCCACAATCAAGGTGATCTACATCATGGTCTCTTTGCCAAACAGGCTGTATACGGAGCCCACACATCCTGAAATTTGTGAATACGGTCATGTTTAAGCGCAGTCAAACGACCCATCTGGTACAACCTATCCAACCTCTGGTACACCTGCAGCATAGAAGGGACCTCAGCGTTCTTCCACCTGAAGGCAATTTCACTACGCGCAGCAATATAAATTTGTAGCAAAAGCAGCGTTTGCTTGTCACTACTCATCCCATCCACCAGACTAAGGAGACAGCCTCTGGGATCCAATGGCACTACAACCCCAAACAGCTCGGAGGCATACCCCGTAATCAAAGCCCAGGTGGTCTGAACCTTGGAGCAAGTCCACCACATATGATAAAATGTACCCCTTGCACCACACCGCCTCCAGCAAGAGTCGCCGATATTAGGGTTCATTCGGTGTAATCGGGCCGGGGACATATACCATCTATATAACAACTTATAGCCATTTTCCTTGACATTAGCAGAAACGGAACTCCTCCCCATGATCATATGACATTTGTCCCATTCAGAGTCCTGAAGAGTTAGTCCCAGATCAGATTCCCAGTTAAGTTGATAGGAAACTTTAGCTTTATCCCCAGAATTAAGGAGTTGATAAAGTCGGGAGATAGGTTTACCAAGAGGCCCACGCTGCTCACAGAAGGATTCGAATAGGGATTTACCCTTAGCTATCTCCCCTGGCGCCCCCATCGAGCGAAGAAAATGGGTAATCTGCTGTAGTGCATACCAATCTCCCGGGGACCCACCATATTTATCTTGTAGTTCCGCTAGATCCAAAACTCGGGACCCCCTGCAGAATTGCCCAGTCTTAGTCAAGCCCAACTGTGTCCACCGATGTGAAAAGGCCTTATCCATACCCGGGGGAAACCCAGGGTCCCACAAAATTGAAGTAAGGTAGTAAATTCTTTTGGATCCTGCTAACCTGGACCTCCATTTGCCCCAAAGCTGTAAAACAGCCTTAGTAAACGGTGTGAGTGGGAGATAACTGACCCCCACTCCCGACTCCACGCCCTATGCGCCAATGGGACTTCACCCGAGACTGCCTGTTCTATAGCCACCCATGTCTTGGGTTCCCTGGTATCGTGCCAAGTAACAATCACCCCTAGCATAATCGCAGTATAGTACAAACTTAAATTTGGCACGTTAAGACCACCTCGCAATTTATCCCTGTACAAAATAGAACGAGAAACCCTCGGGGGTTTGTGCTTCCAAATGAAGCGGAACAGCTTTCTTTGCCAAATCCTCATAACCCCCTCCGGCACTGGGACAGGTAATGTTTGGAATACATAACAAAGCCTAGGTAGAATGTTCATTTTAAGGGCGGCCACCCTACCCAACCAGGAGAGATCCGTCCGATCCCACCTGTCCATATCCTGCTGAATCTGAGACCACAAAGGCCCATAATTAAGTCGAAAAAGCTCCTCAAGACGGGGCCCTATTTTAACCCCTAAATATTTTATAGAGTCCTTAGCACAGCGAAAGGGTAGATCTTTCCCAATGATGCCAAGTTGTGCTTCCGGCAAGGAAACATTCAATAATTCGGACTTATCTGCATTAATCTTAAAACCAGATAGTCGTCCGAACGCCCGCAGTTCCTCCAAGAGAAGACTCAGGGATGTCTCCGGACTAGAAAGAGTAAATAAAAGATCATCTGCAAAAAGCGAGATCTTGTAAGACGTGTCCCCTACTTGTACTCCGAGGATATCCTCACGCCGTCTGATTTTTTCCGCTAAAGGTTCTAACGAGAGAGCAAATAGCAGGGGGGACAATGGGCAACCCTGTCGGGTGCCCCGTTTGACTTCGAATGGGTCCGAGTAAGCCCCGTTAATTTTTATCCTAGCATGTGGATGGCTATAAAGCTTTTGTATCCAAGTAATGAAAGTGTCCCCTATGCCCATAACTTGCAAAACTTGGAATAGGAATGGCCAGTGCACCCGATCAAACGCCTTTTCGGCATCCACCGTAAGTAGCACCGCCGGGATATCTTGGGACTGAGCCCACCACATAAGTTCCACCACCCTCCTCACATTATCCGAGGCGAGTCGGCCCGGTATGAAGCCGGACTGATCCTTATCCACCAGCCAGGGAGCTACTCTGCCCAACCGAAGAGCCAACGCCCGTGCCAGGACTTTCAGATCAATGTTGATCAGAGATATCGGCCGATATGACCCACACAGGGTATGGTCTCTGCCCGGCTTAGCAATGACCGTTATGCCCGCTGTATTGGAATCTTTTGAAAATGTGCCTCCCAACCGTACATCATTAAACATAGCCACCAATGGCGGAATCAGCTCTGTGCTAAATACTTTATAGAATTTCCCCGTAAACCCGTCTAACCCAGGGGCTTTCCCCACTTTGAGATCTTTAATGATCAGCGACACCTCTCCTTCCCTCAGATCCGCGTTAAGAGTATCCCTATGTGCCTGGGAGAGCTCAGGCAGCTTGACATCCTGCAAATACTGAGCAATCTCCTCTGGCGTACACAAAGTCTCGGAATCATACAAGTTCTGATAGAATTGATTAAAACATTGCCCTATATCTTTCTCAGAGTAGACAAAGTGACCCTGTGCCCCCTTTATTTTAGTTATTTGAGACTGGGCAACTTTTTCCTTAAGCTTCCTGGCCAAGTAACGTCCTGCCTTGTTTCCCCATTCAAAATGGTGCTGTTTCAGCAGTTGCAACTGATAAGCTATCTTGTCCCCTTCCAGAGCTTGCAGAGCTTGACGAGCCGCCACTAAAGGTTGCAAAGCATCTGGATCTAAGGTGCGCTTGTGTCTCAGCTCCAATTTGGCCACTCGCTCCAGAAGGCGTATTCGTTCCCGGTCCCTTGCTTTTTTTACAGAAGCTGCCCGCGCTATACAAAGACCCCGTACATAGGCCTTCAGACTGTCCCAAACCACCCCTGGGGAGACTTCCCCATTATCATTAATGTCCAAGAATTCAATAATCCGCTGTCTGAGCTGAGACACAAACTCTTTGTCGTCCAATAAGCTATCATTTAGCCTCCAAAATTTGGTGCCCATCTGAGTATCCCTGGTTTGCAGCCGGAGCCACACCCGGGCATGATCTGACCAAGTGATGGTGCCCACCTCCGCTTCCAAGACCTTCCCCACTGTATCCTTATCAATCAGAAAGTAATCAATCCTAGAATAGGACTTATGAGGATGAGAATAAAACGTATAGTTCCTCACAGTGGGGTTGCGTAATCTCCAAATATCCATTAGCCCCCGATCTTCAATAAGGTGTTTAAGTGACTTCCGTGCTACTTTCCCCCCAGCACAACCACTATGGGTGTTATCCAGATAGGGATATCTCGTAATGTTAAAGTCACCCCCAACTATAAGACGACCTTCCATCCACTCGCTAATAACAGTCGACAGCTTAGTGAAGAACCCAGACTGTTCAGCATTTGGAGCATACACATTTAAAAAGGTGTACAATTCCTCATTAATTTTGGCTTTCACCAAAACATATCGCCCCTCCACATCACGAATCTCAGATAAAATATCCGCCACTACAGAGCTTGCAAACAAGATCCCTACCCCATTATATTTAAATTGAGGAGTAGCTGGTGCATGGAAAACTTGTGGATACCCTTTAGAGCAGTGGTTCTCAACCCTGTCCTGGGGACCCCACAGCCAGTCAGGTTTTCATGATATCCACAATGAATATGCATGAGAGAAAATTTGCATGCACTGCCTCCATAACATGCAAATTTTCTCTCATGCATATTCATTGTGGATATCATGAAAACCCGACTGGCTGTGGGGTCCCCAGGACAGGGTTGAGAACCACTGCTTTAGAGGCTAATAACAGAGCATAGCGTTTTCTAAGATGTGTTTCTTGGCAAAAGATAATATCCACCTGATGATGGGCCATATCCCGCATAAACATTTGTCTCTTATGGTGAGTGTTGAGACCCTTTACATTAATAGAAAGTAATTTTAATGGCCTCATAGCGAATTGCGGATAAACAGTGCTATGCCCCCCAGGACACTCCCGTGAAGAACATGAACCGCGCCCGGTACCCAGCTCGTAGTAGACCAACCTTTACCCTTAGGAAAAATATCTAACCCCAGCCCAATCCCACACCCATAGCCCCCCCCCCCACCCTCCCATTCCCTCCCATCTGCTCGCCACTCTGCCTCAAGTGGAACTCCTCCAGAGGAGACCTGACGTCACTGCATGACCAGAATTAGGTCCCCCCTCCTCCGCAAATATAACCACTGAGAATGTAATGCCCTTCGCATAATACAGGAAAACATGGGTGCAAAACTTCAACCTGCAGAACATTAAACAATATCACCCAAACCGTGAACTTAAGCCCCGTGAAAAGTCACTGCAGTCCGCGGGTGCTATTTATGAAAGCACTCCCGCTGAGTCACAGTCCATCAGAGGCAAAAACCTGAACATAGTCCCCGGTGGGCTCATCCTGGTTCTTCGAGTCCCGATGGACCCCCAGATCTACGACGTAGCCATTTCCCGCCATTATCCACTCGCTTCCACCTAGGCCGGTCACTCTTCCGATTACAAGTCGCTGTAGAGGCCTCACGAGGTCCCTCCGGATCTGCTGCTGGTAGGCCTGCTGCCCGCAGGATATCCTCAGCTTCCATTACTCGCTGCACGCGGGATCCCACGCCATTAATGGTAAAATGGAGACCAAATGGAAAGAGCCATCGGTACCTAATATTGTGGGAGCGGAGAATGCCAATAACATCTTTAAATTCCCTCCGTTTGCGGATAGTGGAAATAGCCAAGTCCTGAAACACCTCAATTGTACAGTTCTTCCAGTGTATAGTGCCCATGTCTCTCGCTGCTCGGGCCACTGCCTCCTTAACCAGGAAACTGTGAAAACAGGCCACTATATCCCTGGTCTGGTTATTCCGCGGACTGCCAAAGGCTCTGTGTGCCCTTTCTAGAACCACTTCCCTCGGCTTCTCTGCGGACCCCTCAGGATCCAGCAAGTGGGCACAGATGCTTTGCACCACTTGTGGGCAATCACGAAAATCCTCACCTTCCGGTACCCCTCTAAAGCGTAGGTTCACTCTCCTGTTTCTATTCTCCAAGTCTTCGACGTGAGATTGTAGTTCATCGTGGGATTCCTTAAGCTGCCCCAGCTCTTCCCGCACTGAGTCTAGCTCCGTCTGCGTTTCCTGCAGTCCGTGCTCAGTCTCGTCAGCGCGCCTCTCCAGCTCCCGGACATCCCTTTTAGTATTCTCAAGCATATCGCCGAGTTCTTGGCGAAACCGGGCCATATCCCCCCTCAGCTCTTGAAACCAGGTCCGGAATTCATACCTGGTGGGGACCTCGGAGTCCGGGAGTGTCTCAGTAGTCTCCGTCTCCGCGGCACTCTCCGGGGCCGGCGCCATCTTGTCCCCTTCCCCGAGCGCCGCGGCCGAGCTCGCTGCCGCGAAGGAGAAGCGGTTGAGGTCCGGTTTTTTCCGGGGGGTAGCCATCCTTAGCGCCTGGAGACCTTGGATCGGCGATATGCAGGTGCCCCGGACCGGAGGATACCGCGATGAAGGCGGAATAGCAGCAGAGGAGGGGGGAGCCGAGGTCTTAAGCGGCCATCTTGATGGGTGACGTCACCGGTCTCCCTTTCCACCTTTCTTAATGTGTGGAATACATTTGGACTGTGCTTTTAAACAATGACCACGCCTCTTGGACTTTTTTTTTTTTTTTTTTTTACTTTTGTAGCTGCTCCTTTCAGTTTTTTTCTAACAATTTTTCTCATTTTATCAAAGTTTCCCTTTTGAAAGTTTAGCACGAGAGCCTTGGATTTGCACACTGTTGCTCTTCCAGTCATTAAATCAAATTTGATCATATTATGATCACTATTGCCAAGCGGCCCCACCACCGTTACCTCTCTCACAAAATCCTGTGCTCCACTGAGAATTAGATCTAAAATTGCTCCCTCTCTCGTCGGTTCCTGAACCAATTGCTCCATAAAGCTATCATTTATTCCATCCAGGAACGTTCTCTCTCTAGCGTGTCCCGATGATACATTTACCCAGTCAATATTGGGGTAATTGAAGTCTCCCATTATTACTGCACTACCAATTTGGTTAGCTTCCCTAATTTCTCTTACCATTTCACTGTCCGTCTCACCATCTTGACCAGGTGGACGGTAGTATACTCCTATCACTATAGTCTTCCCCGACTTTCAGCACAGGGCACCTAACATAGGAACCTAAACATAGGAAAAAAGAGCACGCCTTCTAAATTTATGTGAATTTTCAGCTGAGAAAGGTACTAACTTAGGAACCTAATTTAGTAGATAAAATTAGGCTCTCAGCTTCTTTTGAATATTGGCTTCAAACTGGCTCAGATTATAGGAGGCTCGAGGATGTGAGAATGTTTCTCCTTTTTTGAAGCATTTACACTAGCTCACAATTGAACATTGCTGTAAATTTAAACTGCTTATGCTAATTATAAATGCAGAAATGACTTAGGACCTCAATATCTTACAGAGCAATTGCTTACTTATGTACCTCATCAGAGCTTCAAATCCTTCCAGGAAAATCTTTTCATGATTCCATCTAGTCAAGAAGCATGCTTGCAAAAAAACTAGAAGAGCACAGTTTCTATAATTGATTGCAACTCTGAAAACCTCCCAAAGATGGCAAGAGCTCCAGAAATACTACAATTTTGTAGGACAGTCAAAGCCTGTCTTTTCCGGAAAGCATTATGTTATGTTAAGTTGCAGGCATAAACTGAATATTGGGGGTGGGTCAGATGTGACAGTAGGGATAATAAATTTTACATGAAGGATGCTACATTTTGTTGTACCCTGTATAGAGGATATATATATGTAACAGAGCTGGAACATTTTATGAACTCATTAATTTTGCTAATATTTTTATATTTTGATTTCATGCATTCCGTTATAGTGTTTCAATGTGTTATATATTTTTTTTTTTATATACCAACATTCGATCTCAATCGAGATATCACACCGGTTTACATTCAGGTACTGTAGGTATTTCTCTATCCCCTGAGGTAATGGAGGGTAAAGTGACTTGCCCAAGGTCACAAGGAGTGACTTGAACCCTGGTCTCCTGGTTCATAGTCAACTGCTCTAACCACTAGGCTATTCCTCCTCCTCCCTAATGTAAACTGCTGTAAGCTATAAGTTGCTAGCAATTAAGAAATATTAAAAGTAAAGAAAAGATCATCTATTCAAGCAAATGCAACCCAGTGTAGATAGCTCCAAACTGTAAAACATAGGTCATTTGAGCCAATAAGAAGCAACCAGTATCATCTCTGCCTCTGGAACTTAGTGTCTTGTCTAATATTTTAGGAATTATAGTTCCATGAATATAACACAAGTAAGCACCCCTCTCACACTGCTCCAAGAATGCATGTTATTTCCACACTTCTGGCATAAATATAATCCAGTTTCATGTTCTGCTGCAAGGTCATCAGGTCTATCTTGGGCCTCCTTTGATGGGTTCAGACCCTTTCTGCTCAGTCTCCAAGCAATCTGTCCTTTCCCTGCAAAATGCACTGTGGAAGTGCTGATCACAGAGAGGTAGATTTTCAAAGGGATACGCGCGTACCCCCCGAAAACCTACCCCAAACCACCCCGCGCGCCCCGAGCCTTTTTTGCATAGGCGCGCGTAAGTCCCGGGGCTTGCATGGAGGGGCGTGTTCTGGGGGGGGGGTGTCGCAAGCGACGCGGCATTTCGGGGGCGGTGCCGTGGGCGTGGCCGCGGCCTCCGGACCAGCGCGCACAAAGTTGGGGGGGGGGGGTTAGGTAGGGGAAGGGAAGGGAAGGTGCGGGGGGATGGAAGTTCCCTCCAAGGCCGCTCCGATTTCAGAGTGGCCTCGGAGGGAATGTAGGCAGGCTGCGGGGCTCGGTGCGCGTAGGCTGCCGATTTTGGGCAGCCTTGCACGCGCCGAAGCCAGATTTTAATGGATACGGCGTATCTATTAAAATCCTGTGTACTCTTGCGAACAAAAGTACACGTGTGCGCAGATTTATAAAATCTGCCCCAGAGAGTTCTACTCCATTTAAACAGGTTGCTTATTTTCTGTAACATTTTCAGACCCAAGTTCACCCTCCCTCATCCCATTTACATAGACCTCAGAAATAAATTTGTTCAGTCTGACCAAGATAATCTTTCCCTGCAAAATTTTCTCAAAAATAGTTATTTAAAAAATTAGCTTCTTTTAGGATCATTCTCATAATGGCATCCCAATGTGCTCATATCTGTAGTAACATGAATGGTCTCCTAGCAGTGTTCCCTTAAAAACACCATTCTGAATTACCTATTAAACCAGTAATTCTTTAACCTAAGATCTGGTTTTGCAGCTCTCTCAACTCTGAACGAATCAATGGCCTATCTAGATATTCTGTACTGGCCCATGGCAACTGCTGTCATGAAATCCAGCAGTCAGACGCTTTCTCCCATGTCCTTGTTTCTCTGATCCATCATGACCAAAAAGCTCATTAACATTGACCTCTTGCACTGATCAGTGGGAAAATTGAGCCCCCGGATAGCACAAGACCTGTGTAGGTATCACACACTTCGCCCAGTTGCATATCTAACCATAAGCCCATAAACAGGGATCTCTGTCTCATGCTATACCCATTTCTGAAAAAAGGCACTGCTCTTTTCCAGAGATTAATCAGAAAGACAACACTTCTTTGCAAAACATTTTATAGATGATGCCAGACTAAAACGAGAGCACTATGCATTGACTGTGATTGTTTTGTTGTAAAGCATAGGAAACATGGATGGGTTTTCACTACTGGAATGGGTAAAATATACATCCTGAAAATTTAAGGAGCACGGGAAACCTCCAAGTCTGACTGCTGTCAATACGGTTGAAAGCAATTCCATCTTGATATGTTATGTTTGGACAAATCCACTCAAATTCTTGAGCTCAAGCTACTGGTTCAAGTCCCAGTTTGGTACAATGAAGTGTTTTTAGTATTGGCCTCAAACTCTAACTTGGAAATGGGGAAATAACCTCTAACATATTGGACACTATGAAGACAGGCTGTTGCCTTCTGCAGATGACTAGGAGTCTTGAAAAACCACAAGAACAAATCGAAGACAACAAATTTTATTCTGTAACCATGCTGCAGGATACTTAGTATCCACTTTTGCTGTATAGACTGATCGCAGGCCTTCGAAGGTACTGCAGAAGAAGGCCACTGCAGAAGGTACATTTGATCAGAAGCTCTAGTTGTTGGCTGAAGAAAAGCTCTATTTCTGTGTTCTGTTCTACAAAGATCCTCAAGATAAACAGAAAGCTTTTTAAATATGATTAGATGGCCTCCAATAATGTTAGCATAGCTTGCCTGATTTGCTATTCCAGTCTATCATTTTTTTTTTACTATACTTTTTTTCTCACATACATCAAGAACCTGAGATTGTTACAACATATCATGAAGACATATCTGTATCAACATGAAAGGTATCTGAACAAGCCTCATTCTGGCAAGAGACATGTACAATATGTAAACAGCATCCTTTCCACACTCAGTCTCCATCATTTAATTACATCTACAGGTTAGATAGAGCAACCTGAGAAAGATACAGGAAACAAGGACCCCCATATTGTTTCAAATGTATAAGCTTCACATTTTAAATCACTGTGAAATTTTTCCAGGTCTGCAGTATCATGTCCCTGCGCCAGTCAGTACTGTATGTTAGGACTAAATTTCCAGAAGGTAGCTATCGCAAATTAGGCTACTAAAAGAATTGCCCCACCAAGGGCCTATTTTTAACCAGGATACCCAACCCAACAGCCTAGTAACACCAAAGAAAGGCTGATAAGAATAGGTATGTTAAGGATATCTGCAATGTTTTGTGTTACCTGTAACCAAAATTGACATGTGTAATCCAACAACCCCACCATATGAGAAAGAAGGTTCCCACTTACCCACATCCACGCCAGTACATAATAGTGGCTCCCAGAAAGACTTTGGAATAAAAGATAGGTGCACGATAAGTTCTATTAATAATTTGAACATAAGTTCAGTTCATCATGTACATAAAGAAATATGATGTATTGTCCCCCAAATGGATTTCCAAGCTTTAGTATCCAAATTAATATTAGATCAGTGTCCCATGCATTAATGATATTTTGCAGTGTGAAAGCCCCAAATTTATAAGCATGCCTAGGTAATATATTTTAATTCTTTTAGCTGATACTTCAATATCCATTACATTTTCCATATCATTTAGAGCCCTAAGAGGCTTGGTTAAATCTAAATGAGGTGCTTAAGGCTGCCTTCAACTGTAGATAAGAGGTGTGAGAATCCTGTGCTAACTCAAACTCCTCCACAACAGTATGAAAAAAGTTTGAAACCCAGAGTCATCCTGCAAATGTGCATTGAAACTAGGTCATTGTCTCTCCAGTTAAACTGGGGAGCAAAGGTACAGCCAAAAATAGTGGGATTTTCGTAGCAATGCCTCTCCATCCTTCCCCAAGTATTAGAAAACCCACCCCCATACCTGTAACCTATGTGCAATAAATTGTTAAAAGAATCTAAGAGGATGAAAGGAAGTACCGCTATTAACCCCCTTCTGCTTGTTCTGTTTCCACTGCAACCCACGATACCTCAAGATGGCCCAATCCACACCTTTAAACATTGCAGACACACAGCCCAGTAATACAACTGTAAATTGGATAGGGCTAAGCCCCCACGTTTCTTAGGATGCCATAAATGACAACTTAATTCTGGCATGCTTATGCTACCATATAAAATTTGGAAAAAGCACTACAAAGATCTTCAAAGACAGCAGCTGAGATAGTAGCTGAAATAAGAATAGTTTGGGAAGCACATTCATTTTGATTAAATTTATCTGACCCATCTAGGATAGAGCCAATGGCGCCCATTCTTTCAAACTGTACTTCATTTTAGCTACTAAAGGGGCATAATTTAATGAATAGCCCTTTAAAATCTCAAACAATAATAATGTCTAAGTATTTAAAACTATCTGAAGCAGTCAAACTCAGAAAGGCATGTGGGTATATTTCAATGAAGGCCTATAGAAAACAGCTCAGACTTGTCAAAGTTAACTTTGTATCCCACTAAAGATCCGTAATTATGGAGGACCTTGTGCCAAAGAACCATGTTCTCCCTAAGTGACAACCTCAAACAAATCTTTGATGCCATTTCCATGGATCACTGCTTAAGTATGCCTCTCCTCGCAGTGAAAAGGTTAAGTCCTGAGGGGTCCCCCACTTAACTTTTGCACAGAATTCCGTGACTGGTTTTGTGGATTGCGACAAGATTTAAAAAATTATAAAAAGGAAATTCAAGAAATGTTGGGAGAATTCCACGAGGAAATACCCTCGCTTGGGCACAGAGTAGATGATATCGACTCCAGACTGGATGCACAGGCTGAGACAAACAACTGCACGAGGAATGCTCGGAGCTTCAGGAGGAAAACCTAAACATGCGGGCTAAACTAGCCAATTTGGAGAATAGGGCTAGAAGAGGAAAACTCCGCTTCAGAGGCTTTCATGAAATACAGGAAAATACAAAACTGCACTGATACTATCCGCCACTTTTGTACATTCCTGCTGGAATTCAACAAAGACCACAAGGAAGGGCCTCAACCAGCTATCAAGTTGGACAGGGCACACAGGGCCCTGAGAACAGCGGGTACTACTCAACCGTGAGACATCATAGCCTGCTTTCACAATTATATGCTGAAAGAAAAAATAGCAGGAGCAGCCAGGAAACAAATGCACTGGGCATGGGAGAACCAAGAAATAAATCGGTATAAGCAGACTTGTCCCAGGTCACTCTTTAAAACAGACAGGAATTAAAAGAGGTAACTGCGTTCCTAAGGAAAGAGAATGTAAAACATAGATGGATGCACCCTTTTGGATTAATGTTTAACCGGGATGGCGTGTCCTCCTGCATATGGTCTGTAGCAGAAGCAATAACAATACTGAAAGATTGTGGCTTTTCAGCTGTGATAACGCAATCAAAAATAGATCAAAAATTTCTACCTAAAAATCAACACCCTCGATGGCAAAGGGAGAGTGCAAGAAACAGCAGGCTGAAACGAAATTCTAACCCACAACGGAAAAATTTGGAAGGCACCTGAACTGTTTACCTCAATCACATATATCCTGTAACGTCTGTGCACCATTATAATTAAGCAAGCTTTGAAATACATGGGCAATTTTTATTTGGAGTTTTCTCCTAAGACAATGGAAAGTAAGAATTTCATATGCAATGCTACTGGGATGCGGCTGACAACAGGACCATTGCAACAAGAACTGTTAACACTGGTCTCCTGTTGAGACAAAATGGTTAAGGCAATGTTTATGGCATTATTTTCCTCCACAAGAATGGGAGCTCCAGATCTACAAGGAGGTTTTAGCAGATCGCAAATTGGTCTTGGGGGGGAAGGGAGGGTGATGCACATGTCCAACATGTTTATTATGGCATGAGAAACAGATTATGGCTACATGGTGTTTCGATAAACGGGCCTTGAAGGATGAGGGGTGTCACTTATGCACTGATGTATTTAATAACTATGGACAGGATGACTTATGTTTAGCTCAGTCCGGATATTTTTCCTTTTATTGGCAATGCTTAGACTTCTTTTTCAAGGCACTAACCCCTTTGGTCAAGGGGGAAAAGACCTAGGGAATGGCATATTTAGGGGGGTTGGAACCAGATGACCAATTATGGCTACATTTCACATAATTTCCCTTAATTGTTAAGGGTCTTAATTCCCCGTTTAAAAGACATTTGTTCTTTAAAGAACTGGGAAACTTGCGAGTGGATATCATTTTTGTTCAAGAATCCCATTTAAAAAGCAGACACGAACCACTTTTAAAATCAAGCCAATACCCCCAACAATTGTTCACGCCATGCTCTAAATCAGCTAAATACACCAAGGTATGTATATTGTTCTCACAAGCACTTGGTGTTTGAAAGTCAATTATGTATGAGAGACCCACTAGGTAGATATCGTTTACTACAGATTGATAGATGGGATGGAATATACATTAGTAAACTAACATATATGCCCCAAATAAGGATCAAGGACATTTTTTTGTGGAACTGAACTGGGTCTTACTACTTCATGGTAAAGGCAAATTAATCATTGGAAGGGACTTTAATCTGGTCAGAATACCAGCACTAGATGCTTCTCGGGGAAGTATAGCTGCTCCCCCATCTCAAGAAATAAATTAAAAGGAACTGATGGACAACCGGCAAATAATAGATGTATGGAGCATGCATTACCCCTCGTCAAAGTCATCTACCTTTTATTCTTCCTCCCACACATCTCATTCCAGAATCGATTACTTCCTGTTTAACAGCATTACGAAACATGACATTTCCCCAGTAGCGTGGACTGATCACTCAGCAGTGTCTGGGATTCCCTGAAAGCATATTTGAGGGGGCTTTTAATATCTAGAGCTACTTTTATTTAAAAAAAAAACAAAAAAAAAACCGGGATACCCAAACTGCTCAAGAGCTGAGACAAAAGATTGCAAGACTCTCCCGAGAACACCAGGCTAAGGGTTCCCAGAAAGTACTGCTCCAGCTATCCAATGCTAGGGAAGACTTTATGAGATTAGAATCTTCAAAGATGGTTCATTTATTAGATTTGGCAAAACAAGACTATTTCGAGGGGGGGGGGTGTAACAAAGCAGGAAGAAACTTAGCACGTAAACTGAAGATAGCTTACAAAAACACAATTGCTAAAATTAAAGATGAAAGGGGCAATATCCTGACAAAAATACGGAAATTTGCAAAAGATTTCTTAAGCTTCTATAATAATCTATATGCCTCAGAAGATAGTACCGTATTTTTCGCTCCATAAGACGCACCTGACCATAAGACGCACCTAGGATTCAGAGGGGGAAAATTAAAAAAAAAAAAAAATTGTGCTAAACCGGCTCTGCGTCTGGGCGTCTTATGGAGCAAATTAGGGGAGTGCATAGCTTTTTTTTTTCTCCCCATTTTGTTTTCGGGTCTGGGGAGGGCCATTTCGGTCCACTCCCCAGATCAGAAAACTTTTCTTTCTCTGGGAACCCCCAAACCCCCCCCCCCCCATCCCAACCCTTTAAATTAACAACCTCCACCCCCGACCCCCCAAGACCTGCCGAATTAATTTCCTGCAACCCCCCACGACCTGCCAAATTAATTTCCTGCAACCCCCCACCCTCCTGACCCCCCCAAGACCTGCCAAACGTCCCTGGTGGTCCAACGGGGGTCCAGGAGCGGTCCGGGAACGATCTCCTGGGCCGTGAGCCGTCGGCTGCCAGTAAACAAAATGGCGCCGACGGCCCTATGCCCTCACTATGTCACTGAGACCGACCGCTGCTATTGGTCGGTCTCAGTGACATAGTGAGGGCATAGGGCCGTCGGCTGCCAGTAAACAAAATGGCACCCATGTACTTTGCAGATCCAACTGCCAAGCCCGTATATGAGGCGCTGAGAGATTAAATCGACCTGACAGTAAACTGTAGAGATTGGAAATATGTTTATCAACACGATCCGCGTGGCGGCACATACTTTCAAAGGTAGGTATGCCCTGGGACAGATCGCCTGCCACATGGTGCTTTTGACAATAATGTCTGACTTGTAAATATTTAAACTGGTCCCCCCTAGGCAATTGGAACCGATCCCTAAGTAAATCAAATGGGAGCAGCCCCCCTGGCTCCCAGATATGGGCAAATTGGGTTACCCCCTGCGCAATCCAATGGGAAAAAACTCTAGGGTGTCCTGCCGGCCGGAAAGCAGAGTGGTGAAATAGGTATGTACTATGGAAAACAGATTGTGTGCCCACCAACGCCTTCCGCCAGTGAGACCAGGCGGTAAGGGTAGCCTCCACAGAGCCCGGCATTTGTACCACAGGGAGCCAAGAAGACCTCGGCTGCCACAACAGGGCCCCCAGAGGTAGAGACCCCAGCATCGCCTGTTCTAGTTGCACCCACGGCTTGCTATGCTGAACACAATGCCAATCGACTGCTGCTTTAAGCTGAGCAGCCCCAAAGTACCTAGCAAGATCAGGCAGGCCCATACCCCCCTGCTGGCGCGGGAGGTACAAAGTTTCCTGCGCTATCCTGGGTCTCTTCCCCTTCCAAAGATATTTATTCAGCCTCTTTTGCCACTTAGCGATAAGTATACCAGGTATTGCCAGTGGCAAAGTCTGAAACAAATACAATAGGCGAGGTAAAATGTTCATTTTTAGGACCGCTAGTCTCCCCAGCCAGGAGATATGATAGCGGTCCCATTCCTCCAACTCCCGATATATTGTAGCAAGCAACGGCGGGTAATTTAGCTGGAACAGATCAGCTCCCATTCCCAGGTGGATTCCCAAATATTTCAATTTATTCTTAGCCCATCGAAAAGGAAATTGGTGTGTGATCTGGGTCACCATCTCTGGGGCTAGGGTGACGTTAAAAAGTTCTGACTTATCCCAATTGATGGTGAAACCAGAAACTGCACTGAAAGCCTGGAGTTCCCTCGTAATTGTCTGTAGGGAGAGCAAGGGGTCAGTGATGGTAAACAATAAATCGTCCGCAAAAAGGGACAGTTTAGTTGAGATCTCCCCGGATCGAACCCCTGCTATGTTATTATGCCGGATGCGATAGGAAAAGGGTTCCAGAAAAAGGGCAAAAAGGAGGGGGGATAAGGGACAGCCTTGCCGAGTTCCCCGCTGGACATCAAAAGGGGGGGAATAACCCCCATTAATTTTTAAGCAGGCTGTCGGCCCCTCATATAATTTATGAACCCATCTTAAAAATTTGTCCCCAAAATTATACTTTTGTAGGGTGTGAAATAAAAAAGGCCAATGCACGTAGTCAAAGGCCTTTTCAGCATCCACTGCCAGCAAGGCCATGGGAGTCTTATGAGTGCTAGCCCACCACATAGCATCAACCGCCTTACGGACATTGTCGGATGCCATCCGACCTGGTATAAAACCAGCCTGTTCGGGGTGAACCAGAGCAGGCAGAAAGGTGTTTAGCCTTTGGGCCAGGATCTTCGCTAAAAGTTTTAGGTCCAGGTTTAACAGGGAAATGGGGCGGTAGGAGCCGCAAGCCGTGGGGTCACGCCCGGGCTTACCGATCAAAGTCACGCCGGCCAAATTAGCCTCCCTAGAGAGAGAATGCTGGGTTTGAAGTGAATTAAATAGTTTTACTAAGGGAGCCACCAAAACCGGGGCAAAATTTTTTGTAAAAAACTGCTGTAAAACCATCCAAACCCGGTGACTTGCCTACCTTTAGGGATTTGATCGCCCACAAAACTTCCGCTGCTGTAATATCACGAGACAAGAACTTTTGGTCCTCAGGGGATACCTGTGGGAGCGGGATAGCCTGTAAATATTCCACTATTGCTTCCTGACTAATATTGGCGTTGGAGGCGTATAAGGCAGAGTAGAATCGCAGAAAGCGCTGCCTGATAGCAGAGGTAGAGGTAATAATATCCCCCTTCTCGTCCTTCACCTTCACTATATGACATTGAAGTTGTCTAGCCTTCAGTTTGCGGGCTAAGTGTTTCCCCGCCTTATTCCCCCCTTCGTAGTAGAGTTGTTTTACCCGGGTTAACCGATAGGCTATCTGCGCCGCCTCTATGGACACCAGGTGCTTACGCAATTGGTCCATCTGGAGCAATACGCGGGCATCTCCAGTTTGAGCGTGGCTAATACCCAATTGCTGGAGCCGGTGTATAGTCTCCGACTTATCCTTCTGCTGTTGCTTCTTAAGCGAGGCTCCTTTAGCTATAAGTTTGCCCGTATCACAGCCTTGAGACAGTCCCATAGCGTAGTCGGGGCAGTCTCTGGGTTATCATTAATGAGTAAGTATTCCTGCAGATCGGAATACAATAGATCACAGAAGTCCTCGTCTGCCAACAAACTATCATTTAGCTTCCAGTAGCGTTGTCCGGGGTCCGTTGCCGATACAGTCAACTGTAAAGACACTGGACCATGGTCAGACCAGGTGGCCACTCCAATAGCAGGATGGGTGACCCGGTTAGCGCACCCCTTATCAACCAGTAAGTAATCAATTCTGGAATGCGTTTTATGGGCCCTGGAATAAAAGGTATACTGTCTCTGCTTGGGGTGCCAAACCCGCCAGGTATCAATCAGACTATATCGCTGTAAGAAACTATGGAAGCCCTGGCGCTCCCTCCTCTTGTTAGAGGTACGACTATTAGAATTATCCAGTCTAGGATTCGTAGTTAAATTAAAATCCCCTCCGATAAGAAGGTGACCCTCTACACTCTGGTCAAGAAACTGGGACAAACGGGCCAGAAAGAGATCCTGGGCATCATTTGGAGCATAAATACTCAATAGGGAGTACTTGACTCCCGCAATGTTTACATTGACTAAAACATAGCGTCCCTCTGGGTCTGGATAACAACCCAACAATTCATAGTGCAGATCCTTATGAATAAGGATACCCACCCCCAGGTATTTATGAGCCAGTGGCCTCGCCGCCCAATATTGGCCTGGATAGGCGCTGTTACGTAGTAAGCGTTCATAGCGCTTTTTCAAATGTGTTTCCTGTAAGAACGCTATCATAGTGTGGCGCTGAGTCAAATCTGAAAAAAGGGATTGGCGTTTTAAGGGGGTATTGAGACCCTTAACATTTAAGGTTTGAATATGTATGGTCGTCATGAGGAATACCGGTTAGCTAATTGAGTGTAGTCGATCCAAAGCTAAACAACAGTAATCCCCCATCCTGTCCATCGAACACACATCTGGCTGTCCCCCAGCCAGGAAATAAACAGAATGCTTACCCACCTCTAGTCCCCCTCCCCGCGCCCCCACCCCCCGAGCGGTATGGTCCTCCGCAGAGGCCCACACCCTGTAAATCTGGGAGGATACAATCATTCCAGCAACAGCCTTCCCTCTCCAACAGCTTTAAACCTTTCAATTAAACAACAGTAAACATTCCAGCACTCCCGCTAAAAGAGCAAATTAGCGGTGGTGCTGTTAGGAACCCACAGTATAACAATATAAAGCAGGACCTGCTAAAGTGAAACGGTATAACATTCTAAAAGTCCTGCAGCCGCACAGGGCTAACGAGTTCCAGCAGGGTCGATGCCTGCACATCGCAGCACAAGCAAAAAGTAGCCACTCAGTGCAAGCTCAGAGCAACCAGCATCTGGGATGCAAACCAAGCTCATCCCTGCGGGCCTTGGTCTGGGTGTCTTCGGAGCCTCTTATCCCCTCGATTAACCCTTTGCCAGCGAGGCGGGTCGTCCTTGCGCATAGGTGGCTTAGATGCCGCGGGCAGCTCCGCCAGCGCT
The DNA here is from genome assembly GCF_901001135.1 of Rhinatrema bivittatum. Classification (NCBI taxonomy): domain Eukaryota; kingdom Metazoa; phylum Chordata; class Amphibia; order Gymnophiona; family Rhinatrematidae; genus Rhinatrema; species Rhinatrema bivittatum. The sequence goes on from NC_042617.1 coordinate 273,394,914, forward strand.
CCAAAGCCCGCTGCCTGTAACACCTGCGAGGCCTCCGTCGGGGTTTTCACTCGGTGCGCAGCTCCTTTCACTGAGAAGGACAGCCCAAACGGAAATAGCCAGCGGTAGCGGATTTCTTCCCTTCTCAAGAGCTCGGTAACCGGCTTAAAATCCCGCCTCTTTTTAATGGTCACCGGGGAGAGATCTATGAAGATCATGATCTCATGGCCTTGCCATTGCCACTTGTTTTGTCGCCGGGCAATGCCTGCAATCTTCTCCTTTAATACATAGTCCTGGAAACAGGCAATGATGTCCTTAGGCAAGTTGTTAATCCTCGGGCCCAACACCCGATGCGCCCGGACAAGGTGGACCTCCACTGCCTCATGTGAGGGCTGGTCTGGTTCTCCCGCGGTTAGAAGCATGGCACAGATCTGTTTAACTACAGCCCCACAATCCGCGTAATCCACGAGTTCAGGCACGCCCCGAAAACGGAGGTTGTTCCGGCGGGACCTGTTCTCCAGGTCCTCGACCTTTTCTAGTAAACGTTCCACCTCAGATTGAATTATGGTAATGTTCTCACGGTTTACCTTCACCTCCTCGCTGTTTGCCTCCGCTCTGGTCTCCACTTCAAACAGACGCCTCCCGTTCTCGGCCAGGTCCCCTTTAATATCCTCTATGGATGCACGCAGGTCAGCAGTATTAGCTGCTAATTCGTGTTTGAGATCCGCAAAGCAGCGCTTCATGTCCGCCCGGGTAGGCAATTCGGAGGAATCCAGCGGGTCCTCAGCTATCTCCCCCGGCGATTCCGCCGCGTCCACGCTGCCGGCCGCCATGTTGTCTCCCAGCGAGTCCTCAGGCAGCGCAAGTTTGTGGTAGGAGTACTTTTTAAAATCGAGCGGTTTTTTCCGACTCGACATCAGAGTGATGCTGGGGTGCTCTGTGTGCGATTTGGTCCCGATTCGGTGCCGTGGGAGTGCTGGATGCTATTGGATTCTGTGTCGGAGCAGAGGAGCCATAGATTCAGGCTGCTGTCTGCATGGATGACGTCACTTCCTCCTCCAACTCATTATTTCTATCTTGCCTCGGTCATGTGACTCCTTCCTATCTTGCCTCGGTCATGTGACTCCTTCCCTATCTTGCCTCGGTCATGTGACTCCTTCCCTATCTTGCCTCGGTCATGTGACTCCTTCCAGATTCAGTATTTTCTAATTTAATCTTAGATGTAATTTTTCCCATATCTTCTTTTAAAACATTTACTTCCTTAATCTGTATTTTGTTTGAATTTACTACAGCTGACAAAGACTCATTCAGTTGTGAGACATTAACAACAATTGACATCAGTTTCCATAAATCTTGCAAGGTTATATTGTCAGGGGGGTTAGCAGGCCATTGCTGAGGCCTTTTCAACTCCCTAGCAATATGTCCTTTAACATATATACAGGTCAATACAGTAAAGTGCGGCCACAGTTACCCTGCTCCTAACCCGCTTTCTACTCACTTTTTGGCCGCGTTAGTCCAACCCGCGATACACTAGCCCCTTTAACCCATTCTTACCGCCTCTTTAAATCACCGGGTAACCCCTTCCGCCCACGGCATGTATATTAGATGTAAACAATTGAATTAGCTATTCCCTCCCATACAGTAACACGCACCCTGACTATCGCTTTTTTAACCTGCCGTTTTGCCGCACATTTAACCTGCTAACTTACCGCCTACCCTTACCCCTGCGTTAGAGGCAGGGGTAAAGGTAGGCGTCAAACTTTCCCCCAGCCCCCGCTCACCTGCCCTGGCTGCGTCCATGGGTGCTGGTCTCCGGGGCAGTCCCAGTCCTCTCCCCTCCTCCCGAAGCAACGAAAGCGGAAAAAAATCAAAAAAGCGAAAAGAAAAAGTAGCAATGAAGTGGCCGGTTTCCTACGCTCGGGATTGCCAGTCCTCTCTCCCCTCCTCCCGAAGCAAGGCGCGTAAAGCAGCCTTGCTTCGGGAGGAGGGGAGAGGACTGGCAGTGTAAAGCAATGAAGCGACTTACGCTTCTTGCAGCCCCCCTCTGGAGACGGACATCGGCGGAGACGGACCGTGGCTCCCCTGCCTCCCGGAGCTGCCGGCGAAGATGGATGCCTGCATGGGCGAAAGCGGCCCCAGTGTGTGCAATTGGGCCACTCAAGGCGTGGCGTCACGACGTTTGGAGTCACGGCATGTGACGTCACGCCTTGAGCGGCCCAATTGCACGCACAGGGGCCGCTTTCGCCCGTGCAGGCATCCATCTTCGCCAGCAGCTCCGGGAGGCAGGGGAGCCGCGGTCCGCCGATGTCCGTCTCCGGAGGGGGGCTGCAAGAAGAGTAAGTCGCTTCGTTGCTTTACACTGCCAGTCCTCTCTCCCCTCCTCCTGAAGCAAGGCTGCTTTACACGCCTTGCTTCGGGAGGAGGGGAGAGAGGACTGGCAATCCCGAGCGTAGGAGAACCGTCCACTTCCTGGTACCTGTCATTTCAAATGTCATTTGAAATGACAGATACCAGCGTGTCCGTGAAGAGTTAGGCCAGCGCACCCAGGATACTGTATAGCACTCTATACAGTAAAATGGGTTGTGCGGGCCTAACACTTCATGGACGCTTCTTGGATGCAGCTTGCATTTGCAAGCTATTTAAATACAGTATCGAGCGGTAGGTGAGCCGGACTGTGCGTGCGGCAACCGTGGGTGCGCCCGGCACTAACGCAGCTCTTCCTACCGCTCCTTACTGTATCGGCCTGATAGATAGCGGTTCACTTATCTTTATTCCTCCTGAGGCTACAAAGCCACTTCCATCAGGTTGGCTGTTGGCTTCTAGGTGCAAAAAATCTTCTGGTAACGATGCCTTAGGTTGTGGAGGAAGTGATGGTCCCTCACCAGGACTAAGGGAGACTGAAAACTGCTCCCCTATATTGTCCTCAGATGGTGATTCGATCCGTTTAAAAACATGATCGTCCATAGGGCCCCTCGCTGTAATCTGTGATATTGGAAAACAATTTTTCTTTTCCTCCCCATAAGAAATTGGAGACGAACAGACAATAAAAGTTCACCTAATATTCGTTCCAAAGCAACTGTACCACCAAGTGCCGGAATGTCTAGACTGCTCCGGACTAAGCCGGACCAAGCCGCTTAGTGCGCCGACGGCGTCTGTGTGCTATCTGCCATTTGATTTTTAAAGGCAGGCACTGGTGGATAATGTCACATAACCCCGCCTCCTCTCAGGTTCTCAGCTGTTCCTCCGGTACAATTTTATAAGGGGCAGTCCTTTCTCAGTGCTTGGTTCATTTGGGGGCGTCTTTCTCTGCTTCTCTCACCGCTCCCCCAGAAGATAGTATTTCACAGGAAGCGGTGGATAGATACCTTGGGCTGGTCCATTTACCTTCCCTATGAGATGAGGCACAGCACGAATTGGACAAGGAGATCTTCACAGTAGAAATCTTGAATTCCATTAAAACTAGGGAAATCGCCGGGTCCTGATGGCCTTACAGCAAAGTTCTATAAGCAATTTGCCCCGTATGTCATTGCATAGCTGCAGAAAGTATTCAATTGGAGAGAGAAAGATGGCTGCCTGAATGGACGGCAACCTCACTGCTCTGTTTCCTGTTCTCCTTTAACCACTTGTTACTAGCATTATGCCTCACAAAAGGAAGGGGAAGATTAGAATTTACCCAGCAGAATTCAATCTACCGTCAGACCAGCGTTTTATACTGGAGTTTGCTGTCCCTTCCCCGGACTTTAGGGCATCAAGCCCCGCTGGAGCAACGGGGGAGAGGAGCCCCACTGTTGCCTGGGAAAGTTTCCTTGAGCCTGCCCGATCCACAGCTACCTTCTTAGACTTCTCCTCCGGGCGTCGCCGTCAGTGCTGGGGTGCGGGATGACGTCACCAGGCAGCCTCAGTCGGCTGATATTGCCGGCGTTTGCTCGGACAAGGCCCTGAATCCCCTTCTTGCTGTGCAGATCGAGGCTCCTGAGGAGAGAGATGCAGTCGGTGGAGCAAGTCCCCTGGAGATATCGAAGGGGAATGAATAGACAAGATGTGGGAGAGCAATCTGAAGACCTCAGAAAATAAAAAAAAACCCCAGAGGTAGTCACTCTTTAATCCCTTTGGGATTTGATTGCAGGTATGTCCTCCACATATAAAGAACAGTCCTGTTGCCTAGAAGATGTTACTAAAAAAAATGGACTCAGTAGCTAGAGACCATCAACAGGTGTTACAAGAAAATTCCCAATCTATTCAATCTTTGAGAAAGGATGTTAAAAGCAAGGTTCCTCAGCTATAACTTTGCGTGAGGGTATATCTTCCTCAAGAAGATTGGAATCTATTGAGAACCATCTGAGACATCTAAATTTAAGACTGTTGAACTTTCCTAAAATTCTGGAGGAAATACCTTTAATAACGTTTAAATGATACCTACAAGAAACCTTAAAAATTTCTCTTGAACAAGTTCCCGTTGTAAAGATCATCCTGTTTTTGCCTCAGACAGGACACAGCGCAGGTTTCAGTAGTTAATAGGGTAGATATTTCAAATTTAACTGAATACTTAGAAAATTAAAATGTGGAAATCAAAGAGCGAGCTATATTGTTTGTTTCCTTTTTCTCGGAGCATGACCTTAGTTATATGATAAGATGTTACTTTAAGAATTTAAATGTTCCATATTTTGGGGATCATGTTTGGATATATCCAGATTTGGCTAGACCAACTCAGCAATGTCGTAAAGCTTTTTTTTTTTATTAATGTGACCCAAAGTAATAACTTTAGGAGCAAATTTCCAGCTATGTTATCCTTGTAAGCGTACAATAAAGCTCGCCGGCAATACTTATGTTTTCTTTAACTCAGAGCAATTACGGGAGTTCTTGAATAGTAAAGCACAAAACCCTGTATCCAATTTAAAGATTGGATCATTATTGTGTGTCTTGGGGTATCAAGCAACATTTTGTTTGTATTAAGTTTCATTGAAGCTCTGTTTTTCTTTAGTAATCTCTATCCAATGTTTCTTTTTGAAATAAGAGAATGATGTTTGTCTTTTTTTTTTGGCTAATTGTATTAGAGATTTCTTAAATATCTCTTAAATTGCATTACAAAGTGTAACTTTTACTTATATTAACAAAGATTGATTAAAAAAAAAAAAAGTCTTCAATTATTTGAGGACTGGAGGATTGCTAGCTCAGAATTCTAACTTAGCAGGGATAACAGTGCTACTGAAACCAGGTAGAGACCCCACCACCTGTGGGTCGTATCGACCTATATCCTTGTTAAATTTGGACCTTAAAATCTTGGCGAAAATATTAGTAGGGCAGGTGAACAAATATATTACAACTCTTATTCACCAAGCTCAAGCCAGCTTTATGCCTGGATGGTTAGCTGGGGACAATATCCACAAACTGGTAGACCTGATGTGGTGGGCCCATGGGAATCATGCTGAAGCTATCTTTCTCTCCATCGATGCCGAAAAGGCCTTTGATATGGTTCACTGCCCTTTTCTCTTCAGTGTACTGAAGAAAATGGGGTTTGGGCCTTCCTTTTTTTCATGGATAGCCATCTTGAATACAAACCCCAAAGCGTGCCTCAAAATCAATGGCGGCTACTCAGATTTCTTTTTGGTGGGTCGGGGAACCAGGCAAGGCTGCCCTCTTTTTAGAACCGCTGGCCACTACTATACAAAATGATAACGATGTCTTAGGTTTCACTTTTTCTCATCATTCATTCAAATTATCTGTATTTGCTGACGACATTAATGTTCACAATCACCAAACCTCATAACTCCCTTCAGGCTATAGAACAGGATATCCAAGCATTTATTGGAGTATCAGGGCTCAAGGTGAACTGGGAGAAGTCTGAAATCCTCAACCTCGCTTGTAAACCCTAGACAGTTCAAAAACTGAAGGAAAATAATCAGTTTCGTTGGGCTTCTCAAAAGATTAAATATTTAGGTCTATATCTTTCAGCCCACACTAAGGACTTGTTTAAATTGAATTATTCATCCCTTTTAGAAAAAGCATTATTGAATATGGACAAATGGTATAATCTTCCTATATCATGGCTAGGCCAGGTAGCAACGAGAAAAATGAATTTTCTCCCTAGATTACTGTACCTGTTTCACTTTTTGCCTGTACCCATTACCAGCGATATCCTAAAGCAATGGCAAAAAAAGGTGTTCAGCTTATTTTGGAAAAGGAGACCACCCAGAGTAAACAGATTTGTTCTTTATCAAAATAAGATGGAAGGGGGCTTGGGTATACCTAATCTTATGTGTTACTACATACCTGCACAGTTGAGACCCTTGATTGTATGGTACCAAGTAGATGATGCTAAACACTGGGCGATAATGGAATAATCATAACTGACTGAAATGCCTGTCTAGCCTGCAGGCTAGAAAGACATGGAGACCGTGCCCACATATGTTGCCAACTATAAGGAATACTTTGAATATTTGGGATAGATGGAAAACAAAACTAGTGGGAGAAAAAAACCTATTACCTGACCCATCTGTTCCACAATACCACCTTTCCCCCATGCATCTCGCTATACTCCTTCCCACTATGGAAATCTCAAGGAATACTCAGACTTGAGCATATTTGAGAGGAAGACAATATCATCTCTTTTGAATCTATGTGAAGGATAAATATATTAAAACACTCTGAATTCTTAGCATATTAACAGATTCGACATTTCTGTAAGGATAATCATGTAAAAGATAAGTTATACTTGGGGAAATCTTTGTTCGGCCCCGTTTAAATTCAAGGGGCTTATCGCCAAGGTATATAAGTTGTTAAATACGAGACTCACTACCATGCCAACACATATTAAAGCTTGGAACAAGGTCTTATCTAGAGAGTTTTCCCTGGATGAATGGTCTGGAATTTACGAACAACTAGGCAAGGCCTCGATATCATCTACTTTGGTCGAAAATGGATACCAGCAATTATACAGATGGTACCTAACCCCGGAACGATTAGTGAAAATAACACCTAGAACTGATGGGAAATGCTGGAGAGGCTGTAATTCCGTAGGAACGTTTGCACATATGTGGTGGACAGGGGACCTGAATGTTTGCAGAGACAGCATGTGAGAGCCTGTGTGTGTGTGAGAGAGACAGCATGTGCAAGAGAGTGTGTATGAATGATTGTATGAGAGAGAGCATGTGACAGTGAGAGCGCACGTGTGTGTGTGTGTGTGTGAGAGAGAAAGCATGTGAGAATGAGAACCTGTGTGTGAGGGAAGATAGATGGAGAGAAAAGAAATAGAAAAAAAGACAATATGAAAGGAATTGGCAAAAAATAAGAAAAGGAAGGTGGAACAAAAAAGCCTGTGCCCAACAGATTAGAAAACTAAGATCAGACAGCAAAGGTAAAAAAAAATTAAAATTACTTTTTACTGATTGGCACATGTAATCTTTGGTAATGTGCAAAAGTAGCACCTTCTCTATGCGGATCTCACAGTGTATGAGATCAGCATGGAGGAAGTGGAAACCCATGGGGGCCTGCACAGAGGCGGCAGCAGAGTGGGCTTCATTGCCAGTAGCAGCAATCAGTGCCTTTCCAATAGCCATGCGGCAGCAGTGACAATGGCAGCAGAGGAATGAGAGAGGCTCCGAGGTTGCTGTCAGAAGAAAGAAAGGGAGGTCTGCCTGGGGGTGTATGTGTGTGAATGCATGGGTGCCTGCCTGAGGGTGTTTGTAAGAATGAATTGGTGCCTGGCTTGGCGTGTGTGTTTATGTGTACATGAGAAAATCCAGGGGAGTAAGAGTATGAATGTGTATATATATGAGAGAGAGAGAGAGATCCTAATCCTCAACAATATCAGGGTGACTGGAAATCAAGAGCTCCCACCAATGAATAGCAGGGGCTTTTAAAAATTCTTATTAGTTTTAATTATTGGGTATTTGATATATGTGCTGTTTTGAAAAATATTATTGCTGTTTGGGAAATTGTAAAATATGTATATGATTTTAATTAATAGAAATTCTATTTATCAGTAGTTTTAAAATATTCTTTTATTAGTATGGTTTTACCATTATAACTGATGCTTTATGTTTCTTGATTTTATTGTTTTATGAGGAATGGTGGTTCTGTTTTTCCATTGTTAATACACAGAGTTTGGCTTCTTATTTATTTATTTATTTATTATTTTTATTATACCGAGTTTCATGATAGGAATCACATCAACCCGGTTTACAATTAACAATGTGAGTAAAGGCAGAGTGTAACAAAGTAAAACATTTCCCAATTCAACGTCACATATAGAATGAAACTTAACAGATATAATAACAATATTTAGGATGTGAGAAAGTTACAAAAAACAAGGAAAAATAACTAGGATCTGAAAGGGGGAGGAAATTGAAGGAAGAATATTAACATTTTAGCCAACTGTATCAATTAATAAATATGTATAGTATTATAAAAATATAGATGAGTAGCAAAAATGATCAAATATGATGCTGTTGTGAATTATAATAATAAGATGCTGTGACTGCATATGAAGTTAGTGGGTTTATTACAGTTCACTAACTTTGAGTTTGTGCTGATGGGTGGGGAATTTAATCCAGTTCTGGGAACGCTTTTTTAAAAAGCCACGTTTTTAGTCTCTTCCTAAAAGTTGGGGCGCATGGTTCTTGTCTTAAGTCCGGTGGGATGGAGTTCCAAAGGATTGGACCTGCTGATGAAAGAGCTCTTGAACTGTAGGATTTATGTTGGTAAGTTTTGGCATGAGGTACCTGAAGTGATTCTTTGTAATGTTCCCTGATGGGTCTGGCGGCTGTGTATTTTTTAAAAGGGATTTGTAAGTCAAGTTGAGTGTGTTGATGGATGTTCTTGTAGATAATCATGATGGTTTTGTACATAATTCTGAAGTGGATCGGTAACCAATGAAGGTCTTTGAGGATGGGGGAGATATGGTCGATTTTCCTGGAGTTTGTAAGTATTCTAGCTGCTGTGTTCTGTACCATTTGTAAAGGCTTGGTGTAAGAAGCTGGGAGGCCTAGTAGTAGAGAATTGCAATAATCTAGTTTGGAGAAGATTATTGCTTGCAGGATTGATCTAAAATCTTGCGCGTGGAAAAGTGGCTTTATTCTTTTCAGAATATGTAATTTGTGGAAGCAGTCTTTTGTAGTTCGGTTTATGAATGGTTTGAGGTTAAGACGGTTATCTAGGATGGCTCCTAGATCTCTTACATGGGTGGTTTGTAGGAGGGTAGGTGGCTTTGAGAGCGTGATGTTGTTTTCAGGTGCTATAAGGAGATATTCCGTTTTCGACGCATTAAGGACTAGGTTTAAGCTGGTAAGGAGGTGTTTGATTTCTAATAAGCAACTATCCCAATATTCCATTGTTGACGAGATTGAATCTTTTATAGGGATCACAATCTGTACGTCGTTGGGGTTTCCATTTCAGTTTTTGTCTAATTTGTGCTCCTTTATTTTGTATTCTGTATTTGGTGAGGATCTGTCTCTGCTCTGTGTGTGTGAGCATGATGAGAGATTCTGCTAGCATAGGGCTCTATAGCAATTGGGTTTGCTTTGTTTCCTCAGTAGGTGGTGTATTGGTATTCTAGGACCCAGTGTAATATTTACCCTTGCTTTTTCATAAGCAGGGTTATTGTTGTTTGAGTCCTTGGTGTTATTACTGTTATGTTACGATGGGATTGCAGTACAGATTTTGAGTGTCTTTTTTGCGGGGTGTGTTAGTTCACAATGTGCCTGGCAGTGGAAGGTGTTTGTGCTGCTGTAACTGTGAGGTGACACCAGAATTTGAAAATATCTTTTAGTATGATGAGCTGTAAGGGAAACATCCAAGCTCCATTGTTTGGGGGAATTTCAGTGGATGCACAGAGTTACAGAACTGGAGGTGCAGGATTTATATTGACATTCTGTCCCTTCCTATATATTCCAGACTTCACTCTCATAGCCATATAGAATTAGTTGAATGAGGCTATCAAATAATTGTGTGTGAAACTGGCCAGCTTTTGGACTTTTTTTTTTTATTAACACCAAATATTCAAAAGCTGTGTTCATCCCATCAAGCTCATACATTTATTTTTATTTATTTTTATGTAATTTCAACCTTTCGTTACAATGTAAACCGATATGATGTGTATTTTAATGTCGGTATAGAAAAGATGTTAAATAAATAAATAATAAATAAATAAATTATGTACCAGTGTTCGATTTTATATCACATTGGTTTACATTTATACAAAATTTGCAGGAACTCATGCGTTACCTTTGTCAAATACATTAAACATTTAAATATGGGGATTGTTAACAAGGGATATAAAAGAACATGGGGAATGGCTAACACTACGGGATGCACAAAGGGAAGTGCCGCTTTGTCGCGCCCCTTCGGCACACGACGCCTGGTGTTCTGGCGCTGTTTAACGTCCGTCACAGTCCTCAGTGACGTCAGAGGGGGCAGGTCTCCCGATCAAGGATCACACACCGCCCCTCCCCTCTCAGTTCCAGATGGATTCTTTCACCTTTCTTTCTCATCACTGTTAGTTATTTCAGGGAGCCTGGTGGTGATGGCGTGTGGCATCCCTGTGCGCAGGCACCCAGTGTTCTGGCGCCATTTAATGTCTGTCACAGTCCTCATCTCATTAAAGAGGTAAATTGAATAACACAATAACTTTGTTTTATTATTGTGACTCAAATTATAACATTAATCTTGGAATATTATATAATTTTAATATAAAAGGATTTCACAAGATAGGTTGTGTTGTGAAACATTTTATTATGTACATATTTAAGGAAACATACATAAATTGTCGAAATACATTTCCTTTGTTTAACCTTTAACCTCTGGTTTGCTAGTAGACTGAATTACTGTGTCACGAAATTATGTTTGTCTAAAATGTGTGTCACCAACATGAAAAGTTTGGAAAGCTCTGGTCTAGGGTGATGCCTAGGTTTCTTATATCATTTGCAATTGGGAGTTTTGCTTGGTTGGAGGAGATGCCAGAGAAGATTTTATCATTTGATTTGTGGCTTATTATTAGGAGTTCAGTTTTGGTGGTATTTAGCGTTAGGTTCATTTGAGTGAGTAGTTGGTTAATGGAAGTAAGATATTTGTCCCAGAGTTGGAGTGATTTGGAAATGGATTCAGTGATGGGGATGAGAATTTGGACGTCGTCTACATATATTAAGAATGTGAGTCCTAGGTCAGTTAGCAGTTTGCATATTACCTGAGCACAGATTCAAAATCTTAAGATGGGACTGCTGCCTTTGGGCTGCCGGTAAGACTGTTCTCTTCTGGCACCATGTTCACAGCCTCAACTTTATTTTCCCCATCTGAAGTACTCAAAGGTTATTCTGCAATCTAGATAAATCGACAATGTATCCTAACTGACCTCATCCGGTTATGTTCATAAGAACATAAACTGTAATGCTGGGTCAGACCAAGGGTCCATCAAGCCCAGCATCCTGTTTCCAACAGAGGCCAAACTAGGCCACAAGAACCTGGCAAGTACCCAAAAACTAAAGATCCCATGCTACTGTTGCCAGTAATAGCAGAGGCCATTCTACTTGTTCAAGACCTCTCATTATTTTAAAGACCTCTATCATATCCCCCCTCAGCCTTCTCTTCTCCAAGCTGAACAGCCCTAACCTCTTCAGCCTTCCTCATAGGAGAGCTGTTCCATTTCCTTTATCATTTTGATCGCCATTCTCTCTACCTTCTCCATCGCAACTATATATTTTTTTAGATGCAGCAACCCTTTTTAAATATTGGGTTTACATTGGCCACCCTCCAGACTTCAGGTACAATGGATAATTTTAATGATATATTACCCTTGCAGTAGTTACACGATGTTAGATCTGCATCCGAAAGCGCAGCACTCATAAGGCTACATTGACCTTTAGCAGATCTAGAATGGGCCAAAAAGAGCCTCCCTTCTTGGGAACCACAAAGTACACAGAATACCTTCCTCAACATTGCTCCTCCTGTGGCACCAGGATGACGGCTTCCAATTGCTTCAGCTGTAGAAGAGTATCCCACACCGCTGCCTGCTTGACGGACGAGACGCAATGGGACACCACAAAGGACTCTTTGAGGGGGCGTGAAAATTCTAAGGCTTAGCTGTCCCTTATTACTTCCAGAACCTACTGGGCGGAAGTGACTCTGGTCACGCCTCGTAAACAGGATAATCTTACTCCAACAGATTCCAGGGAGGAGTGGACCAGCTTGCCTTCATTGAATGGATTTTGCACCTCCAGAACCCTGTCCGGAGCTATTTCTGGCCAGCCTACGGGTCCCTTGAAAGAACTGCTGTCTTCCTGAATCCTGCGTGGATCCGGAAGAACTTCTGTGGGAGCAAAATCTTCTCATCTCACAAAAGTGAGCATGTGGTAGAAAAGTCATCTTACGGCAACTATTTCCTTTAGAATCCGCCAAATGCTTCATCAGCTTTTCCAGATCCTCCCCAAATAACTTTTCCTTTTGAAGGGGAGACTACAAAGCTGCACTTTTGACCACACATCCGCCGACCAGTTACGCAACCACAGGAATTTGAGCAGCTAATGCAGATAGCATATTCCTGGCTGAAGTCTGAACCACATCATAAAGGGCACCCGCCACATAGGCCATCCCTGCCTCCAACTGAGCTTCCTGGCCAGAATCAGCAGAGGTCCCCGCTGTCTTCTCTTGTTCCTTCTGCACCCAGAACAAACAAGCTCTCTGCATTAGGCTAGCACAGACTCAGAGCCGAGACCTCAAACAGCCTCTTTAACAAGATCTCTAGCTTCTGGTCCTGGACATCTTTTAATGTCGCCGACCCTGCCACAGGGATGATAGTCTTCTTTGTCACAGCCGACACCGCCGCATCCACCTTTTGGAAGCTTCCACAGCTCCAAAGTGTCCTCTGATAAGGGATACAAACTGGCCTTAGCCATGGCCACTTTCAGTCCTGCCTCCAGGAAATCCCATTCCTGGTCAATCAGCTTCTCCACCACCTTCGGCGAAGGGAAAGCCTTTGATCCACATAGTCTGTCCAACACTGGGTTTAGCCAAATCGTCCTGCGCAAACTTGATCCCCAGTTCTTCCAGAGCCTGAGGGATGAGAGGCTGCAACTCCTTCCGGAACAAATCCCATCAGCCTCAGGTCATCCCCTTCCACATCCATCGGGCCAGTCACAGGATCCACACCCTAGCCAATATGCAGATCCTCATTGAGAACAGTCTCCTTCAGAGGAGTTCTCATCCACTCCTGATTGTCCCAGGCCCAGCAGGTGAAGAATGTCCCCTGAACTGAGAGGCGCCTCAGCTCGAAGCTTCTTAGCCATGCTCTGGGACTTCTGGGTGGCTGACTGATTACCCGCTGCTTCCTTTTTGGCGAGGTAGGCTTCATGCAGCAACGATACAAAATCTGTGGAAAATCCATCGTGCTCCCTATCTTCTAGAGCTGCCAGGTCCTCTCCTGGTTCCACTGTCACCTCTCTACCTTCTCCAGACTCCTGTTGTACTGGAGAAAGCTTGGGGGGGGGGGGGGGGGGAGGTCCCTGTATTCGGCAGGTCTCCTGCCACATGGAGACAAAATGGCCACAGTCTTCTTCAACCCCCTGGGGCCTCCTGGGTAGGAGCTGCAAAATGGGTGTAGCGTCTGTCTGCTGAAACCTCTGCCGAGGCCCCTTCGCCTCCAGTGGCACAGCTGGTGCAGAGTAGGGCTGCTTTGAGGCACAGTCGCCTCCCCAGCAGGCACGACAGACTTTGTGGGAGGCAGCATGATGAGTAATGCAGCCCCCGTGGCTAAAAACTCCAAGTGGGAGAAAAAACAGCTTTGACGCTGCTGCAGATGCTGTCCTGGCCCCAGATGCTGAAACCGCCTGAACCGTGCATGCCTCCCTTCTCACCCTAACGGAGCTGACCACCGCTGCAGACACAAAATGCCTACCTGATACTTTTATTTTTCTCTTAAATAAACAACCACCGAGCACCCCAGAGAAACAAAGGGACGTTATACTTCCCTGTTTCAGGGTGCTCCTGGCTGGACTGGGTGACAAGGCCTCAAGGAGAGTGAGAAACCCAGGACCCCTGGGTTTCTATCCACCTTGAAATCAAGGATCAATCCTGGCCAGGGATTTCCAACCCCCTGCTCAATCAGAGGGATGGCCCACAAAGGAACCTAACACCTCTGGGAGCACTGTCTTCACTGCTTCTGTCTTCTCTCCGGCTCTATTCTACATTTTATTATTATTTTATGTGCTTATTTTTTTAGACTAACTTCAGACTGCAGGTTTGCACCTCTATCACCTGCTGGAGACAGACAAATACTGAAGGACTGCAGGTGGCATTCTCGGTTAAGTTGAAACTTTATTTTCTGCCTCCATCTGCTGGTAGGGATGTAAAACCCACTTGTCTGGACTGATCTGGGGTATAAAGAGGAACCACAGAATAAGGAGTTGGGTGCTCAAGGGTTTCCCATTGCAGGGAAACCCTTGAGCACCCTTGAGGGAAACACACCGGGGTCTTTGACTGCTTTGATTCAAATGTTTAACCTTGTGAATGTGTGGTGGCATTTCTGTCCTTTCTCCTGAGGTTATACATGTTTTTCTCTTTGGTATAATTACTATAGTCAAATCAATTTTTTTTATTTTTTTTTGTTATGAACATCTCCTGCTGAGACTTTCTGGATGTGATGAAATTCATGAGTCATTTGTCTGACCATAACCCAATCATCATTACTTTGAAGCTCTCTGGTCAAACAGGACCAGACAGGCAACAGAGACTAAATCTTTCACAGTGGGGAAAAGGGAGTTTGCGGTCCCAGTGGAGCAGGTCTTGGAGGATTTTGATTTTCACCGGAGGAATATATCCATGTTCTGAGATAGAATACACTGAATGTAGTCTTACAGGGAGCTATAATTGGCAATGCTAGTCACTTAAAAAAAGGTAAATATGATGAACAGGAGCAATTGGAAAAAGAAATACAGAACTTAGAAAAGAAATGATGGCCGATATTAGCTGGGTGGCTGGTGGACATGAGGACCGTCTGGTAACTTGCCGGCCTGGTGCAAAGGTGGCGGACCTTGCGCGTCACCTGGATAGGATTATAGATCGTGCTGGGAGGAGACTGCTGCCATGGTATATGTGGGTACCAATGATGTAGGAAAATGTGCGAGAGGTTCTGGAAGCCAAATTTAGGATTTTAGATAAAAAGCTGAAATCCAGAACTTCCAGGGTGGCATTCTCTGAAATACTCCCTGTCCACATGCAGGTCCCCAGAGGCAGGCAGAGCTCTGGAGTCTCAATGCGAGGGTGAGCGATGGTGCAGGGAAGAATACAGATTCAGTTTTGTAGGGAAATGGGGAGACTTTTCCGAAAGGATGGGCTCCACCTTAACCACAATGGAACCAGGCTGCTGGCACTAACTTTAAAAAAAGGAGATAGAGCAGCTTTTAAACTAGAACAAGGGGGAAAGCAGACAGTCACTCAGCAGTGCATGGTTTGGAAAAATGTATCCTTGAAGGATACTAATGAAACAGGAGAATTAGGGCATCCCAACAGAGAGGTTCCAATAAAAGCAAACTTCTCCTCCAAGAACTTATCCAATCCTTTTTTTAAACACAGCTACACTAACTGCACTAACCACATCCTCTGGCAACAAATTTCAGAGTTTAATTATACGATGATTGAAAAAGAACTTTCTCCAATTAGTTTTAAATGTGCCACATGCTAACTTCATGGAGTGCCCCCTAGTCTATTATCTGAAAGAGTAAATAACCGATTCACATTTACCAGTTCTAGACCTCTCATGATTTTAAACACCTCTATCATTTCCCTCCTCAGTAGTCTCTTCTCCAAGCTGAACAGCCCTAGCCTCTTTAGTCTTTCCTCATAGGGAGCTGTTCCATTCCCTTTATCAGTTTGGTCGCCATTCTCTGTACCTTCTCCATCACAACTATATCTTTTTTGAGATGCGACAACCAGAATTGTACACAGTATTCAAGGTGCGGTCTCACCATGGAGCGATATAGAGGTATTATGACATTTTCCGTTTTATTCACCATTTCTAATAATTCATAACATTGTTTGCTTTTTTTGCCTGCCGCAGCACACTAAACCGATGATGTCAATGTGTTATCTACTAGGACGCCTAGATCTCTTTCTTGGGTGGTAGCTCCTAATATGGAACCCAACATTGTGTAGCTATAGCATGGGTTATTTTTCCCTATATGCATCACCTTGCACTTATCCACATTAAATTTCATCTGCCATTCGGATGACCAATTTTCCAGTCTCACGAGGTCTTCCTGCAATTTATCACAATCTGCTTGTGATTTAACTACTCTTGTTTCATCTGCAAATTTGATTACCTCACTCGTTGTATTTCTTTCCATATCATTTATAAATATACTGAAGAGTTCGGCTCCTCAGGGATCGACGCTCTGGTTCAGCTATGGCCAGTGAGACCTCTGCTATTTGTATTATCACCCCCGTGGCCGCTTTTAGGTCAAATGTTGCAGCGTATCGAGCAGTATCCAGGAAGAGTGATCCTGGAAACACCGGAGTGGCCGCACCGCCCATAGCGTAAGGATATTGTTCAGCTGGCGTTAGACAGGACCATCAGGTTAAGTTACCTGAGGGGAGTGCTGCGTCGGGGACCCAACTTTTTGGAACAGGTGAATTGCTTATCTAGCAGTCTGGCTTTTGAGAAATGACATTTCCGCTTGAAGGGGTATTTAGAGCCGGTGACTGACTACTCTTCTTCAGACTAGAAGATCCTGTACTTCTTTGATGTATATCAGAATTTGGAGAGGGAGAGTCCTGGTGTGGGATCCACAATACTGATCTTTTGCAGGCAAACCTTGCCCAGGTCTTGGCCTTATTGCAATATGGTTTGTCAAAGGGTTTAGCCTATAATTCTCTCAGAGTCCAGGTTGCAGCTTTGGGTTGTTTCAGAGGGAGGTTGCAGGGACAACCCTTAGCATCTCATCTAAACATAGTGTGTTTTCTTAAAGGAGCGAAGCATTTGCGTCTTCCGGGCCATAGTCTTTGTCAGTCTTGGAATCATAATTTGAGTATTGTGTGGACCTCCCTTTGAACCTTTGCGAAGGGCTTCTTTGAAGGACCTTACCCTGAAGACGGTGTTCCTGGTGGCGATTTGTACAGCGAGACGAAATTCAGAGCTTCAAGCCTTATCCTACAGAGATCCTTTTTTGCGGATTTCCGATGGAGTTTCATTGAATGTGGTGCCTTCCTTTTGCCCACAGTAATGTCAGCTTTTCATCTTAGCCAGACGGTGGAATTACCGGGCTTTCTGCACGTGACATATGATTCTTCCCATGCAAGGGAGAATCGCTTTTTGGACGTGCGTCAGGTTCTCTTGCAATATTTCAAGGTGACAAATTGATTTCGGAAGTCAGACCATCATTGTGTTATTCAGTGGAGCAAAAAAGAGTTGCAAAGCAGCTAAGAGCATTATTGCACAGTGGTTAAAGGAGGTGACTGTTTTGGCCTACATTTGTAAAGGTCAGTCGATCCCTGATAAATTAAGAGTGTATTCTACTAGGGCACAGACAGCCTCCTGGGCAGAGTGTCAATTGGTTTCTCCGCAGGAGATTTGTAGAGCAGCAACTTGGTCCTCTTTGGACTCTTACTAAAACATTACAGTTTGGATGTTATGGCCCCAGAGGCCTCATTTGGTGAAAGTGTACTGCATACAGGTCTTCTGGGATCCCACCCAGTGTAGGGCTTGGGTACATCCCACTTATCTGGACTGATCTGGTGTATGAACAGGAAAGGAAAATTGGTTCTTACCTGCTAATTTTCATTCCTGGAATACCACAGATTAGTCCAGACTCCTGTCCCCTTATTATTTTGAAAGTCCTTTCCTGCTTCTGGATGCTACTGGTGATACAGAATTTAAATTAGCGCTGCAGAATTGTGAACGAGATTGTACATAGTTCTCAGTTATTTTGAGATAGGAAGTTTTTTCACTACCCTAAGTTGAGGGTTCAGTTTTGTTGGGGGTTCCAACTTATTCCTCAGCTTGCTCTAGAGGGAGAAATTCTTGGAGTCTGGGAAGTAGTCATCATGGCTTGGGTACAGGTCAATACTGAGGAACTCCAGGTGGCACTCTTGGTTAATTAACACTCTGAAAAAGATTTTATTCTCTGCCTCCATCTACTGGTAGGGATGCAAAATCCACTTATCTGGATTGATATGTGGTATTCCAGGAACGAAAATTAACAGGTAAAAACCAATTTTCCTTTTGCAGCCCAACATTACATACCTCATTTCCCCATCCAATTTGTAGTTGACCACCTGCAATAGGAAATCCTTGTGCACCAAAATTCAAACACCACCCTCCCTGCTCTGATGTATAATGAGCTGCCCCCATACCTGATCCATCCAGTCTCTTTTCGATTTCTCAGGCTCTGGATAAGAGATTGGGTTTACTGCAACAGCACTATTTGTTGGAATTCCTGGAGAAATCCTGGGCACAATCATTTCCTTTTGATTGGATTAGATATCCCCCCTAATATTTAATGATATTTTAACATGAACTACAGACTAATAGAAAAATAGATGCAGACTGATAGTATATAGCACTATCTTGCCTCCTGTAAGTGCCAGGGAACCAACTGTGAGCATGTAGATCAATATCCACATACCCATCAACTAAATTCTTAAATTCCCCCTCCCACCATCCTTCGCCCCTACCAAAACAGTATAACCACTCCACTAAATCCCACTACAAACCTGGGAAACTATACTAACCCATAAAAACAAACTGCCAGGAAGAATCAATCCCGACACACACACACCCTACCCCGCCTCACTAAAATCTAAAGAGGCGGCTCCAAACAGGACACCAGCCTGGACCCAGAGCCCCCAAAAGTAGGAATGCAACTGATATTTCCATCTCTTCCCCATCTCCCCCTCCAACCCTTGTGCACCCAGCCTCCCCAAAACCTTTCCCCCTCATTCCCCCTTCCAACCTTTCCTTTTAATGTCAACCCAAAAGTTCCCCAATAAACCCAAACACAATCGGTCCCCCCATACCTAATATGTCCAAATGTCCATGCTCTCCCATTGCTATTATATCGAACAATGAAGAAACAAGTTTGTCTAATGGCTCTCCTGCCACAAGTTAACCTGTTCCAACTGCCACTCTGCACCTTCTCGATAAACATGCAGTGATTGTCGCTATCACTACCCATGCCAGTAGCACATAGCAAATACATATAAAAGGTGACAAGAAGAAAAAAAAAACCAAACAGGTTATAGAATCCCTAACCCCCCCCCCAAAAAAACACCTTTCTTTTCCCCAACCTCCAACTCCACTTCTTACTATTCCCGACTAATACCCCTCAGGGTTTGTTACCTCAAACTAAACAGAAGCACACAGGAATACGGGTGACTACAAATCCCATACCCCCTTCCCCTCCCAGAGTAATGTAATAAAGAAACAGCCCCCTTATTTAAAAAAAAAAAAAAAAAAAAAGGAGGGGGGAGGAAACATGAGAAGGATATTTAGCATCTGATACAAACACTCCTCACAGACTTCCCAACTCTTCTATCACTCAGCAGTTAAGATCATCAGTATGTTCAGCCATGCTGCATTGAGAATCATCGGTATATTCCAGGTAGGAACTACTGGCAGCCATTCACTGTAGGCCTCTTTCTGACTCTCCTACACCAGATAGACCTCTTGGCACCATCATTCTTGCTCAATGCTTGGCAAAGTTTTTTTGTTAGAGCATCAAAATAACCCTAGCAACATCTTCATCAGTGTTTATGGCACTGGGATTCTAAACCTGTCAGGGAGTGGTTTGCTGGGTGGCATATATTCAGTGAGCACATAAACAGGAGTCAAAGAACTCCTGGGAATCATGGGCTCATATCTTAGTTTTGCCATGGACTTTGTGACCTTTGGAAAATCATTTCACCTCCCTTTACCTCAGGTTACCCAACTGTATATTTGAAGTACTGTTGACATTTTATTGCTGTAGAAGTTGTCTTATAAGCATAAAACTTGATAGCCATATTTTTGCATGCTAGATGTGGCTGCTTGTTCATATTACATAGTATTCATCTCACCTGGATAACAGGGTATGAGGAGGAGGAATAGCCTAGTGGTTAGAGCAGTGGACTATGAACCAGGAGACCTGCTGTTGCTCCTTGTGACCTTGGGCAAGTCACTTTACCCTCCATTGCCTCAGGTACACAAAAAACTTAGATTGTAAGCCCTCTGGGGATAGAAAAATACCTACAGTACCTGAATGTAAACCGATGTGATATCTCAATTGAGATCGAATGTCGGTATATAAAAATAATAAATAAATAAAATTCTCCTATTACAACTGAAGCTAACACCTTCAAATCCTAGATCTTACAAGACTTGTACCTCCTCTTTGCTAGTATAGACACTCGGGAGCAGGGAGGAATAACATGGGGAGAAAGTGGATGAGATCCACTATAAGGTGTCTCTATATGCTGATCGTGTGTTGGTATAATTGTCCCAACTGAACGGCTCTGGCTCTGCTTTAATACAGTTAAAGGGAATACGGGGAAATATCTGGTTATCAGATAAACTTTGTAAAATCCAAGCTCTTGTGTATTGGCGGGAGAACATACACACCATAGCTTGCTGCAGTTCCATTTAGCTCCTATGGTGTTCGCATATTTGGGGATTAGGGTTACCAACATCTTCAAAGATTTATTTAAGTTGAATTATGTTCCACTATTGGCAACCCCTGAAAAGGATTTAAGGAATGGGTGGACTTGAACATCTCATGATCAGGCCAGATAAATTTGATCAAAATATGTATTTTACCTAAAATTACTGTATTTATTTCAGCATCACTCAATTGGTAGCCCATTCCACTTTTCTGACTGTTAATGGGCAATTGGGCAGTTTCATTTGGCAGAATAAAGTGGAGCGCATTAAAATGGCAATGTTATGCAAGCCCAAGTGGAAGGGAAGGGTATGGGGTTACCAGATCGCCAATGTTATTACTGGGCTGCCCGCTTGGTATGTCTGCAAGAATGGTTTAACTCAGAGGTGGCAAGTAGTTGGTATTAGTTGGAGAGCACACTGTCAGAAGGAATAGACCTACCATTACGTCTGACTTTGCCTACTTTGTCAAATGCTACTAGGAGGATTATCAGAAGTAATCCCATTGTAGCCCATACAGTATCCATTTGGAGATGGGTTTGTAAATTTCAAAGACAGATTGCTCAAGTTATGCCCTTAGACAAGAATCCGTATATTTCCTATTGCACTTTTTTCCCGGCAGTGGAAAACTGGCATAGCTGTGGATTTCGTTTCATTTGGCAGATATGGAAGGAAGATGAATTGATGACTTTTAGTGATTTCATTGATAAGTTCCAAAATGCAGGGAGTACCCAGTATCTCTATTTACAGATGAGGGACACTCTGGAGAGGATGAAGGGCAAAGAGTGGACATCATGACTGCCGAGTGCTTTGGAATGTGTCTGACTAATCCCACCATAGAGGAGAAGTTTATTTCTTGAATGCACAAGTATATCACCAATATGGGCAGTATTCTGGAACTAATCACTATTGATACAGCATTAAAATGATGATTTGCATCTTATATTGGGCAATACAGATTGGGATGAGATTTGGCATGAAGCTCATAAGAACAAATTGCCATGCTGGGTCAGACCAAGGGTCCATCAAGCCCAGCATCCTGTTTCCAACAAAGGCCAATCCAGGCCATAAGAACATGGCAAGTACCCAAAAACTAAGAAGATCCCATGCTACTGATGCCAATAATAGAGGCCATTCCCTAAGTCAACTTGATTAATAGCAGTTAATGGACTTCTCCTCCAAAAACTTATCCAAACCTTTTTTGAACCCAGCTACACTAACTGCACTAACCACATCCTCTGGCAACAAATTCCAGAGCTTTATTGTGCGTTGAGTGAAAAAGAATTTTCTCCAATTAGTCTTAAATGTGCTACTTGCTAACTTCATGGAGTGCTCCCTAGTCCTCCTATTATCCGAACGTATAAATAACAGATTCACATCTACTCCTTCAAGACCTCTCATGATCTTAAAGACCTCTATCATTTCCCCCCTCAGCCATCTCTTCTCAAAGCCGAACAGCCCTAACCTCTTCAGCCTTTCATCATAGTGGAGCTGTTCCATCCCCTTTATCTTTTTTAATCACCCTTCTCTGTACCTTCTCCATCACAACTATCTTTTTTTTTTTTTTGAGATGCTACAACCAGAATTGTTGTACACAATATTCAAGGTGTGGTCTCACCATGGAGCAATACAGAGGCATTATGACATTTTCCATTTTGTTAACCATTCGCTTAATTCCGAACATTGTTTGCTTTTTTTGACTGCTGCAGCACACTGAGCTGACAATTTCAAAGTATTATCCACTATGATGCCTAGATCTTTTTCCTAGGTGGTAGCTCCTAATATGGAACCTAACATTGTTGAACTATAGCATGGGTTATTTTTCCCTATATGCAATACCTTGCACTTATCCACATTAAATTTCATCTGCCATTTGGATGCCCAATCTTTCAGTCTCGCAAGGTCCTCCTGCAATGTATCACAATCCACTTGTGATTTAACTACTCTGAATAATTTTGTTTCATCTGCAAATTTGATAACCTCGTCATATTCCTTTCCAGATCATTTTAAAATATACTGAAAAGCACCAGTCCAAGTACAGATCCCTGAGGCACTCTACTATTTACCCTTTTCAACTGAGAATTTGACCATTTAATCCTACTCTCTGATTCCTGTTTTTTAACCAATTTGTAATCCATGAAAGGACATCGCCTCCTATCCCATGACTTTTTCGTTTTCTTAGAAGCCTCTCATGAGGGCTTTGTCACACACCTTCTGAAAATCCAAATACACTACATCTACCAGTTCACCTTTATCCACATGTTTATTAACCTCTTCAAAAAACATGAAGCAGATTTGTGATGCAAGATTTCCCTTAGGTAAATCCATATTGACTGTGTTCCATTAAACCATGTCTTTCTATATACTCTGTGATTTTGATCTTTAGAATAGTTTCCACTATTTTTTCCCAGCACTGAAGTCAGGCTCACTGGTCTGAGTTTCCCAGATCACCCCTGGAGCCCTTTTTAAATATTGGGGTTACACTAGCCACCCTCCAGTCTTCAGGTACAATGGATGATTTTAATGATAGGTTACACATATGTGCTAAAAGAATGGATTTAATGATTAAATTATTACATCGCATGCATAGATATCCCATCTTTCTGACTGCCTTTTCGTGAGCCGCTTCCCCTCTGTGCTGGCATGATTGTGGGCTCAGTGGTACACACCTGCATGTTTGGTGGTCATGCCCACTAGTAGCCTCCTTTTGGAAAGATATAGTGTGGGAAATTAGGCTATTTCACAAATAACTTGACTCTCTTATACCATGTCTAGACCTTTTAGGTAATTGGAAAGAAACCATGGTAAATTTCAGCTTCAGAGAAAGCTCTAATAAAATCAATGCATTAATGTGTCTAGAGCACTCTTCCACATTATTCCTCAGTGGTATGCACAACTGATTGAAATAGCTATTATAGAAAAGATTACTTATTCACTTTGAGGAAAGTCAGATAAATATGATCAAACCTGGGGGAAATTTTGGGAATATATGCATATGTATTGGGAAGTGGTTCCTGTAACTGTTTTAGGAATAATATGCGAGCCATGTATTTTTGTGATCATGCGTTTGTTAAAGAGTTAAAAAAAAATAAAAAAAGCCACTTTGCCAAACCCTATACTAGTGCATAGAAAAGCCAAGTAATCTCAATTAAAAGCATTATGCATAATAAGGGAATGGTTAGGAGTAAACCTTGTTAAAGTCAACAGGATTCTCTAAGTGCAGCTAGGGAACCTGCTCACAGGTTGAGTTGCTCATTTGGCACCAGGTGGTTGCAGGGTCAAATCCTCAGATGCCAAGTTTGAAAACTAGGATTTAGCACTTCAGAAGCTACAGCAAATGTGGAACCCCCACATAAAGGAATTAGTATTTGACATGGCACTTTTGTTTCTGACCAGAGTGGAACCAGTGAGAAAGCCACATTCATTACTGAACTCCAGCGAGGCAAAACCATTGCAATCTGTCAGACTTACCCGATGCCTCAGAGTCTTTCTCCTCACTGGTAGGTTTCTGATCCTCCATTCCTATTCCAGACTCTACCGTCCCTCACCGAGAGGCCTAAGAGGGAAGACAGAGAGAGAAGGTTGTCATAGTCTAAGAAAGAGTGCTTGGCACGGTCATGCTACACAGGGCAGAATTTAGACTGCTGCCAATCTGCAAAGCAAATACCTATCAGTAAGGAAAAAAAAAAGCTGTATGATGGCTACATTCTCCAGGCATGCATTTTTTGGCTAACAACTTGTCTGCAGCAGGCCCACATTACAAATTTCAGTCAATGCAGCGATCTTTACTGCTAACTTGGTAGTGACAACTTAAAGGCCAGTTACAAACTCAAACACAATGCACACTTTGGATGACATTGTGGACTTATTTTTAACAGTTTAATTAAATGCTTTTCCAACAAACTGCCCAAAGAGTGGAATAATAAAAATAAATTTCTTAAACAATTATGCTCTCCTTGAAGCATACATGTTAAGCTATAGATGCTAAAGCCATAGAAATATATGCAGTAGTCAAAAATATGCATTGGTGCTCATCAAGACCTGCTTGCAAATACCCAACAGCTTCCTTCAGTAAAACAAGTTTAATAGGGGCAGTCCATCCCATCTCTAACCTCCCTACATAAGATAAGCCATATTGGGTCAGACCAAGGTTCCATCAAGCCCAGTATCCTGTTTCCAATAGTGGCCAATCAAGTCACAAGTACCTGGCAAGTACCCAAACATTAAATAAATCTCAAAAATACTATTGCTTATTAATTAACAGCAGTTTATGGATTTTTCCTCTAGGAACTTATCCAAAACTTTTTTAAACCCAGTTACACTAACTGTTATAACCACATCCTCTGGCAATGAATTCCAGAGCTTAACTATACACTGAGTGAGAGAGTTTCTTCGATTTGTTTTAAATGAGCTACTTGCTAACTTCATTGAGTTCCCCCCTAGTCCTATTATCTGAGAGAATAAATACCCAATTTACATTAATCTGTTCAAGTCCTTTCATGAATTTGTAGATCTCTATCATATCCCCCTTCAGTCGTCTCTTCTCATATAGAAACATAGAAATGACGGCAGAAGAAGATCAAATGGCCCATCCAGTCTGCCCAGCTGAAGAGCCCTAATTTCCTTAGCCTTTCCTCATAGGGGAGCCGTTCCATGCCCCTTATTTCTCCAGTACAACTATATCTTTTTTGAGATGCGGTGACCAGAATTGCACACAGTATTCAAGGTGCGGTCTCACCATGGAGCGATATTTGCCATTCCCTTCCTAATAATTCCTAACATTCTGTTTGTTTTTTGGTTTGGTTTTTTTTAATCGCCACAACACACTGAGCTGACATTTTCAATGTAATATCAACTATGACACTCAGATCTTTCTCCAGGGTGATAACTCCTAATATGGAACCTAACATCGCGTAGCTACAGTATGGGTTATTTTTCCCTATTCGCACCACCTTGTACTTGTCCAGATTAAATTTAATCTGCCATTTGGACGCCCACTCTTCCACAGGTCCTCCTGCAATTTATCACAACCCACTTGAGATTTAACTACTCTGCATAATTTTGTGTCATCCGCAAATTTCATCACCTCACTCATCGTACCCTTTTTCCAGATCATTTATAAATATATTAAAAAGTACCGGTCAAGTACAGATCCCTGATGCACTCCACTGTTTACCTTTTTCCAATGTGAAAACAGACCATTTAATCCCACTCTGTTTCCTGTTTTTTAACCAGTTTATAATCCAGAAAAGGACATCACCTCCTATCCCATGACTTTTTAGTTTTCTTAGAAGCCTCTCATGAGGGACTTTTGTCGAACATCTTCTGAAAATCCAAATACACCACACCTACCAGTTCACCTTTGTCCACGTTTATTAACTCCTTCAAAAAAAATGTATGAATTTTGAAAGGCAAGACTTTCCTTGGGTAAATCCATGCTGGCTGTGTCCCATGGAACCATGTCTATCTAAATGTTCTGTGAATTTATTCTTTGTAACAATTTCCCTAGCCAAACATGCCTTCAGTAAATCCCATACTAACCAGGCTTGCCCCCCCCCCCCCCCCCTGTCCCATTGCCCTATGGCTAGCCATAAAACAAGTCAATTACACAGCAAATTTCCCATAAAAAGTTCTTCTCCAGAAAAACAACTGTACAACCCTCAAGACATTTATTTACTTGACAGCCCCAACTCCAGGTTAGTACACTGAGCACAAGTCAGGTACATGCACAATTTTATTTCCTGTGCTCTGCTGGGCTGTCACACACATTGAAAGCACTCAGCTGCAGTTCATTGACAATCATAAATGAGCAAAATAAACACAGAAAAACACAGACAGTGAAGGAAAAGTACCACTTGGTCCAGTCTAACTATTTGTACCTGCCTACTGTACTGTCACAGCTCTCATGGGCAGATGCAATAAAGCGAGCACATGTTTACACGCAGTTGACTAGCATCCGATGCAATAAGATTAGCGCAACCAAAACATGCATAGCCAATAGCACCTATCATGTATCCATGTAGATGAGCTATTAGCTATTATCCCGATGCAGAAAGTCGCTGGGTACCCAACACACACTTTAACTCGGCAAATTTAACGCCAGCCCTGGAAGTAGCAGAAAGTCAATCTGCGAGTCAAGGACTCATGAGAAATTTAAAAATACGGTCCTCCCACTTAATATCAGTGTCACACAAATTTACTGCTTGCAGTGTTGAAAAATAAATGTATTCTGTCTTGATTTAAAAAGAAAAAAAATTTTCTTCTGGACGCACAATTTAGACTCCCATAGCAACCTCAGTAAAATAGGCCAGAAGTGGGATTAAAAAAAAAAAAAAAAAAAGACGCCCATACTGGGCCCCCAATGCATTTGAGCACTAGGGACAAACAATTCTCTCCTAATATCTTTTTTTTTTACACAGCCCCTCATTTAAATACTGCATCGGACACCCAGGGGGATGCGGCTGCGTGCATGTTAGGAAAATGCACACTCAATACAAGCGTCCATTTTCAACACACACTCAATACAAGCGCTCATTTTCAACACGCATCTTGTTGCAGTGGCCTCTCAATCTGTTTTCTTCCACCCATAACCACTAAGATCCCTTTGTGTCTATCCTATGTGTGCTTGAAACACAAAGGGCCTGAGGTACTGCACTGTTTTTCCCATGTGGTGTCTATGGGGAAAATACTCAGTATATAAGTCCCAAAGGCATTTCCCTTTTACTTCCCTGGTGTGTGCACATACCCAGACCGGAATCACACTCAAGACCACCAGCATACACATCTAACGGAAATTCTGCTATCACTGAGTAAAGCCCCACACATGTTACCACCTTATTTTAAGAAAGGAAAAAGATCCAACCACAAGCTTCATAAATTCTGGACAATGAAGGCCAAAAATGAAAAGAAGGGATGTGCCCCTCCTTCTATATACCCCTATACAGAATCTAGTCCTGAGCCCATTCAAATGCCAAAACTCTAACCAAGGTGAAGGAAGGGAAAAAGCTAAAAAGCTAAATCACTCCCACAACACTCCCACAACAAGGATCATAAGAACAAAAAAAATTCAAAATAATAAGTCTGAATCTAGAAAGGAAAAACAAAGGAAAAACAAGTTTTGGACAAATAAAAAAAAAAAACAAACTATATGCCCACCCTCCTCTCCCTGTCCCAGATTTTAAAAACTGCAACTTTCTGCTGAACTCTGAAATTCTGTAATATAGAAGTGCAGACTATTTTTATGCTGACTGTCCCAGGGAAAGCCAGTCAGGCTCATGAAAGCTTTTGCAAATGGATTTCTGAAATCTTCTATCTGCTCCTCTTCAATAGGTCAAGGAAGCCAGATTTTTCAGGGAATCTCGCAATCCCTCCACTACTGCACCAAGCCCCCTCATCTTTTTCTAGAATTGGCATTAAAAAAAAAAAAAAAAAAAAAAAAACCTTTTTCTGCCACTCAGCATGCCAGTGCATCTTAAACCATATTTT
Source organism: Rhinatrema bivittatum (assembly GCF_901001135.1). NCBI lineage: Eukaryota > Metazoa > Chordata > Amphibia > Gymnophiona > Rhinatrematidae > Rhinatrema > Rhinatrema bivittatum. The sequence goes on from NC_042617.1 coordinate 273,422,989, forward strand.
TGCTTACTTTAACAGCTTGTGACATATCGGCCTAATTTTTTAATGCAAAGGGAATAAAAGCAACATAGAAAATTAATATTAATTCTACAGTACCTGGCTTGAAGCATCACCACCACCCTGTGCCTACTGAACAGGAAAGGCCACTAAGGGGATCTAACCAATGACCACAATAGAAAACTTCACAAATTTAACAAAAAAAAAAAAAAACCACTGCTGCAATCAAAATAAGAAAGTTTGTCAGCAACAAATTTGTAGCTCTAACAAACCTCTCTTGCACTTTTCACAATGTCCATGCTAGCCAGCCACTAGAAAATGAACACCCAATGCTCCTTACCTACCATACCTAGGGCTACATGCTGATAGTACCTTCCGGATACTTGCACAAAGCTAAATTATGTGAACACCCCTTCTCACTTTATATTTCTCTTCTCCCATGCACTCCTCTCCCAAGCCCCACTCATGCATGTGGGAATTTGAACAAACGTCAATCACTGGTTTTTGTCTAATATAAAAAGGGAGAAGAGGCCTGTAAGTGGTACATCTGTCAAGCCTCCCCATCAGTGTCACTGGTTTAACTTTCACTTTTTGTGTTTCTACTTTCTAGTGTTGTGTTACACCGCACCAAAATAAATAACAACAATATAAGTCCCCAAGTTTATCTCAGTATGGCCATCGGTGCTACGGGTTATGCTTGATCTGTCAGCAAATGCTGCCGAATGAAGCGGCTCTTTCAACTGTAGCAGCCTGGCGCTACACTACCGAGGGGGAACTGGTAGATCTAGCTCAGGAAAGAGAGACTAAACCAGGCCAAGCCACAATCTAATAGCAGCAAATGATCAGCTCAAACCCTGGAAAGTGCAGAAAATTCATGGGGTAACCCAGAGAAAGAAATCCAGAATTCAAAGCTGGGGTGAGAAAAATAGGAGCTAAACAGCATTACATTTTATGGCATACAAACTTCAATGTGGTTATTAAGGTCAAAGCATATCGTAAACCTTGCAACTCAGCCTCCCCCCTCCAATCCAGAACAAGAGAATAATACACACATCAACTGCACACACAGAATAAGGGACTCCAGAAGACCATTTCTCAAGCACCAAGGGATCCAAAGACCATGCAAAAAAAAATAGCCACAAAATAATCTTTTCTTATACCCTCCCAAAGCAAACAAAAGGTAACAGGAAAATTTCTTTCACCTATTCCTCAGGACAATAAAGCAGGAAAATTGCCCCCCACCCCGCACAATAACCAGTAACGTAACAGAACAAGTACTCGGTCAACAGGCCCCGACAAAAACATGAGAGCTACGAATAGAGATCTGGATACACACCCACACCAGGGAAAAGGGGACACCATACAGGAGGTTGCATTTAGACATCTGCAAACCAACCAGCACCTGAGCCCCCCAGGACACACTCTTCAGGAGAGTCCCATGTAGATCTCACTCCTCCTCCGTGGCACACAATCTGCAGCGGGCGTCCTGCTCCCTGGGCCCGTGAAGAAAACTGCCAAACGGAGAGGAGCTGATCGGATCTCTTGCAAACAAATGCAACTTAACCCCAAACCCCAGGACAACTTGGAACCCACCAGCGCAAGCCTTCATGTTACAACCCCACAAACTAGGCCCTGGGTACAGGGGACCCGGAGAGAAGCCCTTATAAATGTCACTTCTTCCCCCTCCCACCTCGGCGGCCACGGACACACCCGGGATAATCTTCAGCCTAACCTCACCTGCCGGACTCGGAGCCCCGCGCCGGGAGAACCATTGCACGGAGACGGACGGGCGGGCAGGAGGGCAGCGGGGGCCGGGCCTAGGCCTAGGCCTGGCGCGGGGCGGGAGCCGGGGGTCGGCGGGCTCAGGCCCTGCCGCGACTCCTCGCCGCCGCCATGGCGGCCACTCCGGTGGGCGTCTGCTAAGGAGGGGAGGAGACGGAAGGACGACCGGGGGCGTGGGGGAGAGGGAAGGTTGCGAGGCCTCGGGCCTCCCGGGCGGCGGTGGCGGCTTCAGGAAACGGAGCTGGGAGCGCGCACCCGGGCGGCCATCTTCGCAGCCGGAGAGAAAGGAGTCCCAGGCCAGGCGCGGCGGCGCCGAGGGAGGAAAAGGGACAGCGGCCGGACACCGTAAGCGAGGATAGAGCGGAACAGCACCCTGGGCTCCCCGCACAACAGCCCTGGTACCCCCGAGCTAGCTGAAGCACGGTGCGCCTCTCCGGGAAGCGGCGAGGAAGGACACACGCGTGGCCTCGTCGGCGGTGAAGCGACATGCAGGAGCGATCACTCCGCCAAAACTTTAACCCTTTGGAGGCCGGAAAGCACGTGGGCAGGGAGGGACCAGAGCCGGGCCGTTCTCGGGAAGGAGAGGGCCGCTAAGCGGAGAGGGAAAGCGCTGTCCGATTTATTAACGGAGAGTGGAGGCAAGACGAGCCCAGCTGGGCTGGAGACGATCGTGATTCACGTGCCACATGCGGGTACTATGGAACCACATTTCCTTTTTATTGCTTCCTCTCTCCCGCCCTTGCCATTGTTGGTGGAAAATACTTTTTTTCCGCACCCCTGAACTGTGGAATGCCTCTCTTCCGCTCCAGAAGCTGGAATCTGCTTTTAGTCCGTTGAAAACCATGCATTTCGCCCTTGGCATTGTGTTGTACCGTAAAACTGAGGCGATGAATAAATGAATACTGAAGCATAAGAAATACGCTATGCGCCAACACCCCCTGGTTGCCTTTGTGTTCAATTCCCTTTTATCCATGAAGATTATATGGAATTTCTCCAGAACTAGCAATGCTGCATTTTCTAGTGTCCCGTACCCCCCCCCCCCCCAAAGTGGCAGTATTAAGGTAAATGAAACGCATTAAAGACGTCTGCAATTCTAAACAAATCCCTTCTATTTTGGGAGGGAGGCTAGCACTGACCATTATTATTGTAAAGAACTAATGATAGTTGGGTCATACAACTTCACCGTCCTTGCTAATAAGCAATTACTACAGGCAACCTGACCGCCTTAAAAAAAACTAGTATGGGATGACAGCAGCTGATGCTCACCGATGCCAGTGGAAATTAGCCACCCCCACCCCTGCTCACGGCTGGAACAAGCGTCCAAGACCAAAGGCAGAGTTCAAATGCCGCTTCTTCCATGTGAACTCCATTGCCTCACGTACAGATTTAAGAGTGCATGCTCTCTGCAAGAGGGAACGATCTGCTATCCCTGATTATAAACTTGCCATGAACGATTATTTGAAGAGGTAAGGAATTAAAAATATTTAAAAAAAAAATCGTGTGACTGGCCCAGCTCGTGACTTTACGCTCACTAATACTGCCATTCCGTTTTACCTTATCACAACCCTCCACTTTTCATATGCAAAATGTTATTTTATACCATTTTGACTTATTCGAATGTTTACACAGCACGCGACCACAAAACTATATGCAACATGTAGTTTTACTTCACGGGAAAGAAATTCGGCTCTCTCTAAGCCGCCATGGGTGTTCAGGAATTCAGTGTCTGCTCATAGAAAGAGAACTGCCCCCTTAAGGAGGAGCACCATATCCTTTTACACGGAAGAGAAAAAAAGTTTAAACTGTTCTTATAAAAAAAAATATCAAGGCGGGTGGGAGGATTAGTAATTGAGGAATTACATTAAGGGGAAGGAGGGGTTAAGTAAATGCTCAGCTCTTGATTCTGGTAGCAGTCGTATTTACTTACAGCTACATGTCACTTTAGTTCTTTTAAACTAAGAGTGAAGGCACTATAATTAAAGTCCGTGATATAGGGTATAAGTCAGTCTAATCCTTGAATATATCAACAGTAGGAACCCACTCCTACGTCGTTACAAGTTAGTCAAGCCAATAAAGATAAGGCTTCTTAAAGAGTGAAAAGCATTCCCAACTCTAGCCTAGGCCATGGCTTTCTCCCTATTGGGGTGTGGTGGGTCCTTTATTAAGTATGGCTGTCTAATCATTGAGAGGCTGCTTTTATACTTTTGGTGTAGTTTACAAGTGAAAGAATACAACTTTTCATGCTAAAGTCAAATCCAGCACCTTCAGGCTTAAGACTTCCCTTTACCATAGAAATAAAGAAAGTTGGGAAACAGGTAGGAAGAAAACAAGTTAAGACTTTATTTACATAAAGAAACCAAACAATGTATTTTTAAATAAATCACTAGTGTAAACAGTATTTCAGCCCTCCCATAAAGGACACTTGTAAACATTACAATAGAAAAAAATACAAAAACCAAGAAGTTATAAACTAAGTTGTTTTCACATTCATATTCCCCCTCACAGCAAATTGCCCTTTATCAAATTGTAAACAAAACAAAAATAAGGCACCAGGGTTCTCAGCCAGTCCCCACCCTTCTGGATTGGGAAGGGCACTGCATCTCAGCACAGCACCTGCAAGGTAGCTCACTCCTGTGCTATGCTATTCCTGCATAGGAGCTCTCCCACTAGGACAGTCTTGGCATGTAAAGGATCCACTTCTAGCAGCATTAATGAAGTTCCCTCCCCACTTCCATCAAAAGAAATAGCAGCACAAACAGGGAGACAGCATAAATAGAGACCCTATTAATACTATGAGCCAGACTGGGCATCTATGCCTTAAGAGTCCATAGAGGTACAGGACTGATTTCTCCTTGTCCTGTGTAGTTCAAGCTTTTAATCTGAGGTAAAAAGGCAATGAGTGGAGGGGTAGGAAAAGAAGAGTATAATAAGCATCCTAGAAATTTGGAATTAAAGGCCATCAATTAACTTTCACTTTCCAGGTACTTTCCCCACACTCACAGGCCATTGAAATGGAGACCAGCAAGAACTAGGAATATGAAAAGGTGCAGGTGGAGACAGTTTTACAAATGTAGTGACACTTTAACCAAGGGGTAGAGATAGAAACAATTTAAGCAGTTTCAAATAAAATTCACACCCCTTTTCAAAAAGGACCCAAAAATTGAATTCAAGAAACTTATGACATGACACACCCACCCTTTCCATGTCTGGCAAATACATAAAAGGAAAAATAGCTATATCTAGACAAAATCTTGAACTTCAAATGGGAATAATTAAGTAAAAAAACAAAAACCCAAAGATCATTCATCCCTAGTGTCCACTACCATTGAGAAGCCTGATGTACACAGTAGTGAGTCTAACAGAGAAAGTGTACAGATCCGCTGTTACTAGTCCTGCTCTATTTACACATGGATTCATTCCTAGCACAAGTTAATACAGTAAACCAGAATGGAATGAAATGAGGCAGCTAGCTGCTTCTGTCATGCCTTCCAGGCCCTAAATGACATTCAAGACCCCACCAGTAGCTGTCCCATGCTGTGAAGATTACATTAGGGCACATTTCCTCTCATCTCCAAAAGACTTCTCCACCCGGTCGATCTCCTCTATGATCTTTGTAAAAATATCATGACACTTCTGTAGAGATGCAGAAGAGAGGTAGTACAAGATTAGTTCAGTAAAAAAACACACACTACAAGCTTTCAAACCTTATAAAAGCTTTACATTAAGGAGAGAAGCAAGCAGAAGGCTCCAGAGTAGTTGATAGAAGACTGCACACCAGATTTTGAAATCAGTTTATCAAGGGCTATAAAACATTCCAGAGCCCTTATTAAAAAACCCATTCAGTTGGGCTTAGAGGCCAAGCCTATAGCCTCATGTTCCACTTTTGTATCTGCTTCTGAGGTGATGGCTATAACAGTTTAGCAACTTAAAATTAGGACCCAGGAGGAATCAAGAATATAGTAGGTGAAGGGCACATGCCACTAAAGTGACAATTCTGTAATAGGTGTAGAGGGCAAGCAGCTAGTTTAAAAGTTCTCTCCCCCCCCCTATTTTTTTTAATAAAATCTTTACCTCTCCATCTTTAGCCGAGGCCTCCATGAAAGCTGCGCCCCACATATCTGCCAGCTTCTTCCCATCCTCTGCCTTAACCTCACGGCTTTAAAAAAAAAAAATAAAAATGAGTTTAAAGATATCATCCTACAGCCCTCATTATGCTGGCCCCTACTCACACTTACTTTTGAGAAGGAAGGTCAGTTTTATTTCCAACCAGGACAATAGGCATCCTATAGAAAAACAAAACAAAAACACAATTACAGAAATTTTTCCAGCTTACACAAATACCAGTTCCTATTTGTCTAATCAAATTCCCATGCCAGTAGACTTTACATACTGCACACATTCTCAATCTTAAGTCTGCACAGCAAATTGTGCCCACAAGTTACCCCAGAGACAGGACAGATGATGGCATTAGGTGGCAGCAGTTAGGATACTTACAAGCCTTTGCCTCTACGATCCTGCAGCTTGCTATGGATGATCTTGGCAATCAGGAAGCTGCAAGAGAAAAGCAAAGTTCAATTAAATGTATTCAGAAAAGCAGAATGCAGTTGATGTTATAGTATGTGCAACATGAATAGTTGCAAATGTAGCTCTGTATAAAGTCACAAGAGGTAGCACTGTAGCCTATGTACAATTTTCCAGGGGTGAAAATATTTTGAAAACTTGGGCATCAACCACACTTTTTTGAGGCCAGGGCAGAGGCATCACTAGATATCTGAAAATTTCATGGCCAGCTCCTTTGAGCAAGGTGGTCTGTTAAGCATGAACAAGCTACAACAGCATAGCATGAGTTGGGAAAGCAGTGGCCTGCAATAAGAAACCCCTTACAGAAACAGCAGCTTGAACTGTGGGATCCTTTTTGGCAGAGTTCTTGGCATTTGGGTTAACACAAAAAAAAAAAGCCATGCATGCTTACATTTGGTCAAGATTTTCCTTCCTTGGCATACAAAAATGTGCCTTTGTTGGGGGAAGATTAGCCTTACTGTGGTAGTTTTGCTTATTGGTTGGTGAGCTTATTTGGCTCAACACATCCCTCCAAGTGTCATAGCCCCAGATACACTTTAAATATCTTTGCTCTCCATACTTCCATTCTCTACCCTTCTCCCTCCAGCTACTGTTCTTGCCCTGCCTCCCCTAGACTGCCATCCTTCCGCAGCAGGCAATAATTTTTAGGTGTCTGAAATTGTTCCAGTCCTGCAGTTTTCTATAAAAAAAAAAAAAAAAAAAACACACGACTTCTACAGAGTTCACAACTTTTCTATTTTAAAAGAAGTCAAGTGCTCTTACCTTTTTAATGAAGTGACAGAGTAAACCAAAACATATCCATGGATACCAAGGATGAAAGAATGAGGCAGCAGGCTGTACTCATCCTGAGAAAAGAAAAAAGGATTTTACTTAATTGTATGCCCTAGGCACTCAATATCCAGCAGACAGTTGAGTTGGAGTTTGAGTTTTATAACTAGTCTTCCAAGATGCAGGGTGGGGGGAAAAAAACACAAGTCTTCTGAAATTGTCACACAAGCTTAAGACCAGTCTGTGTACCCTACAGGTTTGGGATATGTCAAACAGGTACACAAGGGTGAAAATTTAGGGGACTCAAGACACTTAATACCATCTTGTAGAGCTACAGCTTGAAAGACTGTACCCAGTGTCCTAGCCCTGATTCCAGAGGAACTACAGACACCTGGCATTCTTGATCTGAACAGCCAAAACCTAAATAAAACTGCACAGAAAAGAGCTAGCATGTAGACACTGGACTCAGTCCACACTTAAGATATGTGCAGAGCCAGAGGAAGGAACCCATGTCCCAGACCAGTCCTTAACCACTTTGAGGCCTCACCTGCCCAGCTGTATCCACCAACTGCAACTGAAATTCTTCCTCACCCATCATCAAGCTCTTGTTTAAGGCTGGAAATGCATTAGAAGGTAATAGCATTAACAAGAAATCAAAAGTTTCTAAACCACTGAAGCTATACAACTGCTAAACTTCCTCCAGTACAGGAGTACTCTCCTCAGCCTGGTGCTGGGGTTAAGAGCAGATTAAGCTTGGAAAGCAATGCTCCTTTCTGCAGTATAGAGAAGTTCCAAATGCATTCTTTAAGAACGCTTGCAATACAAGGCTGAATATAGCTCAGATTCCTTTAAAATCTGTTCCTGGAGCTAGTTTATGCACAAAGCCCATTTATACCATGAGTTTAAAAGACAGGACAATATCCCCCCCATGCCATTTTTTTTTTTTTTACTGCTACCACAACACATAATGGAAGCAGAAGAGAATAGGCATTAGATCTATTTATTCCTCCTTGTATAATTAAATGTTTTATAAAAGCTACATTTTTGCTTATCAGCACAGTCCTATACAAAATTTCTGGCCTGTGTCTACACAATAAAATACAGACACCCCCAATCTCAGATTTGCCTAGTACATATAAGATACCTAAACCTTGATAAGTCAATTGAATAATCACAAATTGAAGTCTTACAGTTTAATCTTAATTGTGTCTTAACCTGTTTTTTTTTCAAGTTTTAAATAAGTCAACTTCTACAATGGTAGCAATTGGAAACTCACTGTTTCAATTGTCGGATCATAATCTTCAGCAAAGTGTCCTTTAACAACTGAAGAGCCAGAGATGACTTACCTGCAGGAAAGTAAAAGAAAGACAATCATTCTAATTCATTTCTGCAATTAGTTATCTAGATAGCTCATCTTCAAACCCAAAAGATGTGATTCTAGTTACCATCTTTGTTTCAAAAAAAATAATTTTAAAACCTTCACCAGAATAGACTCCGTAGCTGCAGACTAGTCATACTTACATGGCAAGCAGGTATGGTGGGTACTTTTTTTTTTTAACCAGAGTTATATATATACATATATATCTTGAGATTTAAAGCGTTCCCTAGTAATAAAAAAAGAAAAATCTTAAGATTTCACTCAACTGCTAAGTACTCTATAAAAATAAAGTTTATGAAGATTAGCCTCCAAGCTATATACACCCTTCTCTGCAATTCAATCTCTGACCACACAGAGGCGTTACAGAGAAACATCTGCACGTGCAGAACCTCGCATTCCAGACAAGCAAATGAAAGTTCAGCTAAAGCACTCGTGTATAGAACCTAACAATTTTTTCTCACTCTGGCTTTCAGGGTATCCAGCGGACCTACGCCCACCCCCCTTGCCTCTCATGGTGGTAGTAACATGGGGTTCCCCATCCTCTGCAAATCTCATCAGATACTGCAGATAACTTGAGAGGTCGTCAAAGTTTAAAAATATCCGGAAGCCAAGACCAGCGCCCAGGATAACCTTTGACCCGAGGTCATTTCCTCCATCCTCACATAAAAACCTGACCCCTCAGGAACAAGGAGCGCACAGATAAAATAAAACAGGAACAGAGCCTGAGCGACGGGAGAGGGGGGGGGGGGCAATTCCTGCAAGAGTTATTCAGCCACACCCACCCTGAACATCCCCTCCAAAATAATCCAAGCAATGGAAGGAGGAAGTTCGATAACAATATAACGCCTACAAGGAGAAGTAGATGGAGACCCAACAAGAGAAGCGAAAGGTTTCATACCTTGATGGCTTTCCAATCACAAGGTCACCTGGGAGCTCAGAATAAGATGAAACTAAGGCGCCCACACCACCACCCCCACCCCTACCCCTCTCCTCGTTTCCCGGGCTTAGGAGATGCGCGCGCAGCGTCACTCACCGACCGAGCGGTATCCCAGAATCACCACCTTGCGGAACTTGGGCATCGGCATGTCCGCGAGACTGTCACCAACCAACTGACCGAGGCAGACAGACGCGCGCGACTATCACTTAATGACCGAGCGGGGTTAGGAAACAAAACAAAAAGGAAAATGAAAATCAAAGGCGGGTAGCCGGGCACCTCGCGGCGTGGTCACGTGATGACAACAAACGGCACACTCGTGCGACCCGTAGCTTAGCTCGTGCTAGGGATTCCGGCTCGCACTCAAACGACTCAGCTGCCCGACTCGACTGGCTGGGTAGACCTCAGCTAGCCTCGTTTGTCCGTTCGTCCGATGTAATAAACATATATACGCATTAACCGCTGCTACTACAGCTTCCTCGACACACCGCCCGGCGGGCCATGAAATACCCTGCCGCGGCTGGCAGAGCTCCGCCCCCTGATTCCCCCCATTGGTTCGTTTGCATTGCGGAGGCGGGTCTTAACATAGTATTCCACGAGGTGATTGGCTCGCCTGTCGAAAGCTAGCGCCTGCGTAGTAAGAATCATCATGTTCTCCCTCCCCCCCCCTCCCAACCCATTCAATTGTTTGGAATTGCAGGCTCTGGTGGGTGGAGCATGTGCTCTATGGGTCTTTGTCCAGCAGAAAGAACATCAACCCTGAAAATAATTCAACACTTGCATTATTATGTAATGTGAGATATGCCGTGCAAGTCAGAAACTAATGCAACATATACATGCACAGAACAAACGAAATATGCAATGCAAATTCATTGCAAGATATAGCAAGCAAGTTGAGTCCGACAGTGCTAAATACGCAGCATAATGTAATGGGTTGTGTAGGCAGAAGAAACCCCCATATTTTTTAAAGTTATATTGTCATTTTGTGACCAAATTTCTATAGTTTATCTTTCTGTTGCAGTGAAGGTGGTATTTCAACTTAGCCAACTTTTGAGCCTGTCGTACTAAAAGTAGTAGGCAGTTTGAACGATAGTCTATTTGATGGCTTTTGAGCCGGCTTGAGGTTTGAACGACAGGCCTGGCCACATAAGTTGTTTCATATGCAAAATGCTTAATCTCAAAGCCAACTTACTGCTAAATTGAAGTTGATGCGCCACTAGTCTCGATCGGTAGTCAACTCCTTGCAGTTGGTAATCTTGATACCTGTTTTCTTGAGATACGCCTTTAAAAGAAATACAGAAGCCTCCCCATTCGTGCCGTGGAGAAAACTTGAAAAAGTTGTATTAAGATAGATAAACGGATAAAGGTTATAGCCTTTTGTTCTTGAGCGTTTACCTACAAAGTCTGTAACGTTAGTGCCCATATAGTATGTATGGAGTGTAGGTAGGTACTACCTATTCAATAAAATACATATTCCATAGGTGGTAGAATAAGAAATAACCATAGGTAGTGACAATATAAAGAGGGATACTGTAGTAGCTATATACAGAGTAGTAGAATGTGAAGAGTAACTGTATACAGATACATGGTAGAGGAATAGATATAGACTGTATGATATTCAGATCATAGCACAAGCAGAAGTTTCTGTTTTTGTTGGGCGACTGGATCTGTTTATGTTTGCCAGTTTGGGAGGAGTGTGTGTTGAGGGGGTAAGGAGGAAGGTCACATTCCTAAAGATTTTCCCTTGAGAATCTTAGAACTGCCAAATAACTCTGGAAGGGTCAAAGAGTAAAAAGCAAAGGGCCTTTCTGAAAGGATCCCTGTTAGAAAACTAAAGCCACCTCTAGACAGGTTGCCCCTCTTCCACTGCTCCTCCAGGCTTATTCTCGCTTAAAGTTAATCCTTATCCTTTATTTTTAATTTGTTTGTGGGGCTGGTGAACTAGAGCTTCTGCTAAAACTCTATTGGTGAATACTCATGATTTTTGCTTTCTCTATCCCTCTTTGTATCTCTCCTTTCCTCACTCTCTTTATCTTCTCCACTTTATTGGGATGGTATATTAAAAGCATTCTGCCAGCCTGTCTTGCATTGTGCAGCAACTTAATAAAAGCAGGGGTTTCATTCAATTCAACATCACAAAAGGACCAGTTAAAGCTGGAATACCTCCTACTTATTCCCAAACCAGAGGATAGGCCTTGAAGCATTTTTGGGGCTTGCTTAGCGGCTCATTTAAATAACACCTTTAAATCAGGAACCAAACAAAGGTCCGGTGGGCCTTTCAATTCCCTCTCTTACAGGCCGATACAGTAAGGAGCGGTAGGAAGAGCTGCGTTAGTGCCGGGCGCACCCGCGTTTGCCGCACGCACAGTCCGGCTCACCTACCGCTCGATACTGTATTTACATAGCTTGCAAATGCAAGCCGCGTCCAAGAAGCGTCATTGAAGCGTTAGGCCCGCACAACCCATTTTACTGTATAGGCGCTTTATACAGCGCCTATACAGTATCCTGGGTGCGCTGGTACCTGTCATTTCAAATGTCATTTCTGTTGGCATGCTCTGAGTTGCAGTTGGGAGCCTTTCCAACACCTAATTGGAGGTCAGAAGCATGAAAAAGATGCAGAGGAAGCACAGTTGCTTTACAAATATCAAAATGTAATGAAAAGTCACAAATGTATTAAGTTAGTCCAATAAAAAGGTATTAACCAAAAGGGAAAAAAAAAGTTAAATCAGTGTTCCCTATTAGCTGAATTTTATGTCATCATTGCAAATTGCACTAACAGGTGTGCATGGTGCCGCTGAGCTGTGTATAGTGCTAAAGAGCTACATGTGGTATTACTCGAAATGACTGGTGCACTTTAAAAACAAAAAGACATGTATTTCTTTCACAGATAGATGCTCCCCTGCCTACTTCTTCCAGATACAGTTTGAATTTAATGGCAGCCAATCAGGAAGCAGCTGGAGCCCAGGTGTCCAATCAGGAAGCCACTTAACACAACAGCTGCTGTCTGGATGATGTTTCTGCTCAAACAGGCTGATGCAATACCATGCGCTGACTGCCGCGCACGGCTCAACCCGCAATTGGACACGCGTTTTGGACACATCCATAACCTTCAAAGCAAAACGGGTTAGTGTGTCCAATCGCACATGTAGGTAATAGTACTTATCACATGCAAATACGTGTTGATGAGGTTATTATCTATTTTCCCCCCCATGCCAAAAAAAATGTGCGCCCAATGCACACATTTTTACTGAACAAAATTAACGCCTGCCCCAAGCAGGCGTTAATTTTGGAGGAGCCCAAAAAGCGTACAGAAAGCAGAAAAATCTGCTTTTCTGTACTTCCTCTGACTTAATATCATGGCAATATTAAGTCAGAGGAACTAAAAAAATTAGAAATATCCCCCAAAAAAAAATGTGCCAGCGATCAGGTTAGAAAAAAGGACATTCAATTAACGAGCGTCCATGTCGGACGCTCTAAAATTGAGTGTCTGTTTTCCTAACCGGCTGATAGCCAGCTCTTCGGGGCACCTGCTGCCAAGGAGGCACTAGGGATGCGCAATTTCCCCTAGCGCCTCCTTTTTACTGTGGCAGCCCATTTGATTTTGCATTGGATGCCCCAGAGAAGTGGAGTGGCACACGTTAAGGGAGCGGGCGCTCAATAATGAGCGCCCATTTAACGCGCGCCAATATTGGATCTGCCTGATAGTAACATAAGTAAATGAGGGCAGATACAGACCAAAATGGTCCATCCAGTCTGCATAAAGTAGTCAGAAATTAAGTACCAGCCAACTGAACAAAAACACCTGTAAATACCTTTTTTCCCCTTTATTTTCTGTTTCCACATCATGAGATAGTGCTGTGTACACTTTACAGCCAATAATACTTTGTAATAAGAACATAAGAAATTGCCATGCTGGGTCAGACCAAGGGTCCATCAAGCCCAGCATCCTGTTTCCAACAGAGGCCAAACCAGGCCACAAGAACCTGGCAATTACCCAAAATTATAGCCCATCGTTCCAAATAATGCTCAAGGTGGTTAGGGCTGGAGTTACACGCATTGGGGCCCAGGACAGAAACTTAAGGAGTGGGCCCAGCTGGTACCAGGTGTCCTGAAGCTTTGCCTCAATGACATCACCCAGCTTTACCACAGGGGCTCCCAGGCAATTTCCCTGCTCACCCCAAAACTGACCCTGAGCAGAGACTTACAGCTCAGCATGAAATGTAGCCTGGCTCCCACAAAATGGCCTCCTGGAAGAGATGGTGGAAACAGTGACAATTCAAGAAGGTTTGGGAAAAGCTTGGATGATTTCTGGTTATGAAGAAGTGTGAGAAAAGCCAAAAGATCGACAGGTCTATGGCACTGCAGGAGGACTGGAGTTGGGCGGATTAGATGGGCCTTGAGGCCCTTAGCCATCATTTGTTGCGTTTTGTGGTCCACAGGCTACCCCCGTGAACTGCCACACTCACCTATCCCAGCTGAGCTGGTCCTGTTACCTCTTAACATGGCAAAATGCCACCAGACAGCCACACAGCAAGACGCTGCTGACAGCATGAGCCGCGCCTCTCTCTAAGTGCGTACGCACCATCTCCAAGCATTTAAAGGGAGTGTGGCAGGAAAGTCCCTGTGGCCCCTAGAGATGACTTAATCAACACTTTCCTATATAAGGGCAGCTCCACAAAAGCAACTCGCTTTAGCAACAGGTCCCGCTACTCTTCAGTAGTGCAAGTTGCTTCCCGGCATTCCTTGTCTTCGGTCTTCATCCAGCTTATTCCAGCCTTGCCTGTCCCAGTCCTATCCTTCCCTCTCCCTCTCTGGACAGACAGCTATCCCATTTGACCTCGGCTTAGCCCTCATATACGCCTGACTGTCGCCTGCCTCTGACCCTTGCCTGGACCTCGGATACACGTAACCCTCCACCTGCCTACGCCCCTAACTACTACGCATCTCTTCTGCCATCAGAAGAGACCCCTAGCTGATAGATATGGATGATTGGAAAAATTGGTATTTCCAGGTTCTTCTGGTCATGATGTTCAGTTAATCTACTTTTCGCTGTGAGTAACGGTATTGTGACTGATTGCATTCTGACATGTATGATACTATTTGATACCAATAAAAAAGTTACAACTTAAAAAAAAGAAGAGACCCCTAGCTAAGTCCCGCCGGCCCCGGCACCCAAAGGCTCAACCTGAGGACAACACGGGGCTGGTATAAGTGAAGGTCTTGACAGATCTCTGCTTCGTCTGGGTCCACCTGCTGATAACAAGAAACTGCAGGGCTCCTCCCTGCAGGTGGCACCAATCTCGCCTGGGCTCAGGGTCCACAGACACAACAGTATTCTTTACATCTGCCATCTCTAAGTTAATGTAGCAGCACCAAGCTTGTCTCTTTCTTGGCTGTATGGCTTCCTCTTGAGGTCTTTTATCCAGTCTCCTTTCTTTTCTGTCCTAATAATTTTAGAGAGTATGTACACATTTTGGAATAATGGTTGTGTAACTTGTGTTATGTCTAAAGCCCATGTTTAGAGTTCTTCTTTTCTTAGGCCCTTCTTCAGCGGTCTATGCTGCAATCCTGCTTTACATGTATCATTGTGATGCCTGTATTATTTAATTTATCTGTTTCAGATTTTTATAGTCTGTCGTAATCAATATAATTGTTCTAGACGGATCACAAATTTAAAAATAAAGAACAATGGTGTTAAAAACCAATCAAAACAAGACACATAAAATCATTCTGAACTACATTATTTATTTCTCCTAGCTCACTTTAGTACTACTCTCGCTCCTGTATTCTGGACCATTTGTAGACTGTGGGTGAGCCTATCAGGCAGGATCATTCATTGGCCATTACAATAGTCCAGATGAGCAATCACAAACAAAGGCATGGCCACTTTGAAAGACCTGAAATCCAAATAAAGGATGCAAACTCTTTACTATCCTTAATTTTAAAAAGGCATTTCATGTCACCGTCAGCTCCTGTGATTCCAAATCAAACTTTGTATCCTGTTTTATACCCCAGTCCTTAACCACTGCTGTACACAGGGTTCTACCTTCCTCCATACATACCAGTAAAGGTGCTGTAACCTAATCTGAAGTACCTGTTCTGAAAACTATTGTTTTCTGACCTTTGCAGGCTAATTTACTCCCTAGAAGCCATTTCATAATTTCCTTCAGCCTTCTCTTTAGATTTTCTACAGTACCAGCATTCTCCCTACTAACCGGTACAGTTAATTGGATGCCATCCAAATATGTACCGTATAAGGGGTCAATCCCAAGGTTTGAATCAATTGCACTAGGCTCTGATGAAGATCAGCAGAACAGCACCCCTGATTCATAATAGGCTTATTAATGTATGCAATTAATACTCTTCCTAATAGTGATAGCTAAGTTGGAGGAGATTTCTGGAACTTTAAACTCGGGAATACAATAAAAACTAAGAAAACAAAACTGGGCCTTGCTGATTTTGTCTGTTTTAATTGCCAGGTGTATTATCTTAAAAAAATATATCTTTTTTTCTCTAGTGCTGCTGTCCTATAACTTTTGCCCAGACCTATGAGCAAGGGGCAGGAAGTGAGGAGCTGAGCGCAAGAAGCTGGCAGCAAAAATACTACAACAGTCTCATAAATGCAAAAAATGTACATTATGAACAGTTTCCAGTATTCTCTCCCTCCCCACTCCCATCCCTCCGGCAATATAAGAAGTCTATCGGTCAAGACCTAATCCGATGAGTGTTTCAAACTGAAACAGTTTATTACACAAATATTATAATAAAAAACAAAGTCAAGATTGTTGTTCACTTAGCCAAATAATATATCATTCCCAAACCTTATTAATTTTTCCAGTTTATCATGTCTCATTGCTGTAAGATGCCCCGAGAAATAAATATCATGTAACCTCTTTCTGACAATTTCTAATGATGGGCAAGAAGCTTGCTTCCCAGTAGGCCATAAAGATACTCTAGCAGCTAATACAATTTGAAGTATTAAGCGTTGAAGAAAATGTACTGGGATACTCAATAGAAGATATCTGGGAATTTCTTGAAAAGTTATTTTCTTGATTAAGCTCAACACTTCAACTCAAAAAGGGCACATGAGGGCACGTCCACCAAATATGAAACATAGATCCCACACTACCACATTCAAGCCGATACAGTAAATGTGCTCATCTGAGTGCACTTTTTAACCCAGGCTGGACATGTGTCCACAACCCCTTATACAATAAGGGGTTTAGCGCGTCCAAACTCCCCCCCCCAAAAAAAAACTAATAGCGCTCATCACATGTAAATGCATGTTGATGAGGCTATCAGCTATTCACCCGGGATACAGTAAAAACAATGTGCGCCTGATCTGCACATTTTGCGCTCAGAAATTAGCGTCTGTCCAAGAGCAGGTGTTAGTTTCTGAGCATCCCAAAATAAGTGTACAGAAAAGCAGAAAATACTGCTTTTCTGGGCGTCCTTCAACTTGATATCATGGCGATATTAAGTCGGAGGAACCAAAAGGTTAAAAAAAAACTGCGCGCCTGTTTTCCTAATCTGACCTTCTTAACCAATGTTCCAACACCAATGTTAGAGAAACAGCACCACCTTTATTCCCTGAACTCATTTCCCATTACTTAAGAAGGTCAGATTAGGAAAACGGACGCTCAATTTTACGAGCATCCATTTTCCTAACCCGTGGCTGTGCACAGGTTAGGAAAACGGATGCTCCTAAAATTGAGTGTCCGTTTTGCAAACCTGCTGACAGCCACCTCTCCTGGACTTCCGTTGCTAAGGCGGCGCTAGCACCTCCTTTTTAGCTCGACCCCTCATTTAAATACAATATCACGTGCCCAGGAGAGGTGGCTGGGCACACGTTAGGAAGGCGGGTGCCCAACACCGAGCGCCCGTTTTCCTGCGACTTTAGTGTATCGGCCTGATTGTCTCCCACACTTTGGGTTTCCATAGTATACATTTTGTGAAGTTTCTCAGGGGTCAGGTACCAGTGATATAAAACTTTGTATCTATTTTCCACAAGTAGCGAAGAAATGGAGCATCTACCTATTGATAAATAACAAAGATCCCACATTTCTTCCTCCAAAGTTTCGCCAACGTTAGAGAAACAGCACCAGCTTTATTCCCTGAACTCATCTCCCATTACATAAGGATGTAAAAGAGGAGGAGAATAGACAGAAAGGGGAAAGCTGGGTGGTGGCTGATACTTGCCATTTGCAGGTAGAACTTTTAAGAAGATTTTGTTTCTGTGGCTAGGGCATTAGCAAGCAGTCCCAGCCCCAGGATGGCCTGTGAATGAAAGGGCTTGTGAGAGCATTAGAGCCCAGCAGGAGATCAACTGCCTGTAAAAGCTGTTAAGGAGCCTCTTCAGCATCTAATTGTCTCTGACTGTGAGTATGGGGGCGGTGGTCTCACCTCAGGGATGGGAATCCTTTCCTGTGGTGCTTTAGGCAGGGCATGGTCTCATTTGTTATTTATCAGCCTTGCTTTCCATAGGGGCAGAATGTGAGAAAAGCCTTGAGAAAGAAAGGTCCAGCTGCTTGGTGTCATTGCTTGCATATCTGGAGGAGGTGGGAGAGCCCCATGGCTAACAGGAGGAGTGGGGGGGGGGGGGGGATTCATTCCTCTCCCCAGCTCCTTTGTCTTTTAGAGACCAGAGCAGAGAAATTTAAGCTCCTGCCCCCTCCTCTCTATGGACTGTGCTAGCAGTGGAATTCATCCTGGACAGAAACTATTGTATCTGCAGCTGGGCCTGTCTGGCAAACTGCAAATACAGTCATAACTGGACGTTCTAGCAGAAATTCAAATACTCGTGTAGCTGGGTCTGTCTGGCAGGCAGGTTGCGATGACAGAATGAATCAAAAGCTGGTTCTCTCTGACGGCACATAAAGACCCAAATGGTCCATCCAGTCTGCTCAGCAAGATGCCTGGGAGGTAACTGCCACTCCATGCAGGTTCAGCCCCTCACTGTGTTAAGGACAGTAACTGCCACTCGAGCCCTGGCGGAAATGCAGGCACTCCAGTAGCCGGGTCTGCCTGGTAGGCTACACACTCCTTGTGTTGAGTTGTCCAGCAGTCAGGAGAGCTGGGTGCTGAGCTGCTGTTGCTTTTCTTTCACTGGGATTCTTCTGCTTGAGGGGAAAAAAAAAAGTTACATTATTTACTCCACCAGTACTCTCTCTGGGGTTCCCTTGCCTGTTGCTCTCTCCTCCTTTTTTTTGTTCTGATTAGATGTTATTTCGTTATTTTGTTTTTACACTCTTTCGGAAGAGATGTGCACTCTTTCCCTATCCTTATTTCTTTATTTGGTCTTTATAATAATCTTTTCTTCAGCTGTTTCTGGCCGATGCTGTATTGGCGCGTGCTAAACAGGTGCTCATGACTGAGCGCCCGCTCTCCTAACGCGTGCCAATCCACCTCTCCCCGGGTGCCCAGTTTTGTATTTACATTGGCTTCCGCCGTAAAAATGAGGCACATGGGGAAACTGTGCGCCCCTAAGCGCCTCCTCTGCAGTGGGCACCCAGGAGAGGTGGCTGATAGCAGGTTAGGAAAACGCATGCTCAATTTTACCAAGGGCCTTTTTCCTAACCTGTGCACAGGTTTTGTTTTTTTTTTAATCATTCTCCTTTTTTGGTTCCTCCAACTTAATAACGCCACAATACTAAGTCGGAGGAACCACAGAAAAGCAGTATCTTATAAAATCTGGGGTCAGCGCGCGCAAGGGGGTGCACATTTGTGCAACCTGCGCACGCCGAGCCCAGTGCGCGCTGCCTGTTCCCTCCGAGGCCGCGCCGAAATCGGAGCGGCCTCGGAGGGAACTTTCCTTCCGCCTCCCCTCACCTTCCCCTCCCTTCCCCTACCTAACCCACCCCCCCGGCCCTATCTAAACCCCCCTACCTTTGTTGGCAGATTTATGCCTGTGGAAAGCAGGCGTAAATCTGCGCGCGCCAGCAGCCTGCTGGCGCGCCATCACCCAACCCGGGGGCTGGTCTGGAGGCCTCGACCACGCCCCTGGGCTGGCACCACGCCCCCCGGGCCTGCCCCCGAAATGCCGCGTCACTCGCGGCCCGCCCCCGACACGCCCCTCCATGCAAGCCCCGGGACTTAGGCGCATCCCGGGGCTTGCGCGTGCCGCCGAGCCTATGCAAAATAGGCTCGGCGCGCGCAGGGGGGGGTTTGGGGTAGGTTTTCGGGGGGTACGCGCGTATCGTACGTGCGTACCCCTTTGAAAATCTACCCCACTGGTTTCAAACCCAGAACATGTTGAACTCTTGAGACTTTAGGTTTATGCATTCATGTCAAGATTTGCGTCTGTTTATTCAATGTCACACATAAACCTTTTGAGGTATTACCCTTTAAAACCCCTCTATTCTTATTTACTGGCACCAGTTGTGATATATACTGTAATATTATTTGTCCCTTTCTGTTTATTCAATGTCACACATAAACCTTTTGAGGTATTACCCTTTAAAACCCCTCTATTCTTATTTAGCATGTGGCACATTTAAAACTAATCGGAGAAAGTTCTTTTTCACTCAATGCACAATTAAACTCTGGAATTTGTTGCCAGAGGATGTGGTTAGTGCAGTTAGTGTAGCTGTGTTTAAAAAAGGATTGGATAAGGTCTTGGAGGAGAAGTCCATTACCTGCTATAAATTAAGTTGACTTAGAAAATGGCCATTGCTATTATTAGCAACAATAACATGGAATAGACTTAGGGGTAGATTTTATAAATTTGCACCAGGCGCGAACAAAAGTACGCTAGATTTTATAAGATACGCGCGTAGCCGCGCGTATCTTATAAAATCCGGGGTCAGCGCACGCAAGGGGGTGCACATTTGTGCAACCTGCGCGCGCTGAGCCCGGCGCGCGTTGCCTGTTCCCTCCGAGGCCGCTCCGAAATCGGAGCGGCCTCGGAGGGAACTTTCCTTTGCCCTCCCCCCACCTTCCCCTCCCTTTCCCTACCTAACCCACCTCCCCCGGGCCCTATCTAAACCCCCCCCACCTTTGTTGCCAGATTTACGCCTGCTAAAAGCAGGCGTAAATCTGTGCGCGCCAGCGAGCTACTGGCGCGCCATCACCCGACCCGGGGGCCGGTCCAGAGGCCTCGACTACGCCCCCGGGCCAGCGCCACGCCCACGGGTCCCGCCCTGAACCGCCCCCGACCCCAGTCCCGCCCCGGACACGCCCCTCCCCCGCCCCTTTTACGAAGCCCCGGGACTTACGCGCGTCCTGGGGCTGTGCGCGCGCCGGCGGCCTATGCAAAATAGGCGTGCCGGCGCACGAGGGCCCTGCGCGCGTAAATCCGTCCAGATTTACACGCGCAGGGCATTTAAAATCCAGCCCTTAGTGTTTGGGTAATTGCCAGGCTCTTGTGGCCTGGATTGGCCACTGTTGGAAACAGGATGCTGGGCTTGATGGACCCTTGGTCTGACCCAGTATGGCCTGTTCTTATGTTCTTACTAGCGCCAATTGTGATATATACTGTGATATTATTTGTCCCTTTCTGTTTATTTAATGTCATACATAAACCTTTTGAGGTATTACCCTTTAAAACTCCTCTATTCTTATTTATTGGCGCCAGTTGTGATATATACTGTGATATTTTTGTCCTTTTTGGAGAGCATTGTAAGTAGCTGGTTATAGCTTGCATAACCTGTGTTCTCATCATCTTATCTTTGTAATTTTATTTTATTTTGTGCTAGGCATGTGACAAAACTGTATAGTTGTATACATATTTTGTTTATTGTACTTGTTAACTTTAAATAAAAGTGCCAATTACAAAATAAAAGTGCCCATTGGGCGTACTATTTTTTTTTTTTTTTCAATTCAGAGGAAATAGCTAATAGCCTCATCAGCATGAATTTACATGGGATGAGCGCTATTAGTTACATGCTTGGTTGGACACATTTTGGATGCGCTAAGCCTCGTTTTGCATCGGGGGTTATGGACGCACATCCAAAACACGCATCCAATCGCACGTGGAACCGGGTGCTGCAGCCAGTGCACAGTATTGGATCTACCTGTTGGTGCTGTAGTCATGCTTCACATGTATCAGTGTGGCACCTACTTGGGGATTTGATAAAGATCCAGCTATCTGTGCTGTGTCCCTGCTTTTAAACATATTAACAGGACACCTGCATAAAGCTCTCTCTGATAAGGAACATAACTCCAGGAGTCTGGTTTACCTGTTGGAGTGGCTAAGCAAAGGGATCTTCCACAATACTTAGATCTCAGTAATTATATTAATAAAGGCTTTGTAATGATGTTGTTATTAGCCAACCGCTGAATTAGGAGGGCTTGCTAGTACTGCTGTAATCACACCAGCTGTTAGGCACAATATGGCCTAATTGTCAGAAAAAGACAAATCAAAAAAATAGATAACAACTTGCAAATAGGAGCACACCCACCCACCATTTCAATAATAATAACCTAGTGGTTAAAATCCTGCTGATGCTCCTTGTGACCTTGGGCAAGTCACTTCACCTTACATTGCCTCAGGTACAAATTTACAGTCTGATTAACTAAAGTGTTCTTCCTATAGGCACAGAATGGGAATAATGCCTTAATAAATCAGACTATATGCCCTCTGGGGCCTTTGACATACCTTCTGTACCTGAATATAATCTGCTTTGAAGTGGCTGACCAGTCACAAGAGGGAGAGTATAAATAAAAATAAATAAATAAATACAATTAAATTATGCTGATGTTGGCAACAGTTTATTGTGGCACCTTGTGATTGGAAATGTGAGGGATGGGGTTGCTGGGTGTGAATTGAAAAGGGGATCTCCCATTCTAACCAGGAGGAGGGATTACAGTGGAAGAAGATGACAATGTCTTTGATAAAGAATGATTATCTTACAGGTGGTCAGCTTCTATGGCCGACAGCTGCTATATGTCCTTGGCAGTATAGACAGAAGCTAGTTGGCTTTTGTTTGGGTATTTTTTTTCTGCTGTCATCTGTGTAACTCTGAGATCAGTATTCAAAGCATTTTATCTGCATGAATCGGTTGTCAGAAAATCTCTCTTCCTCGGTGTGGCTAAAAGGTCACGCATTATTCCACAGTCGTAAGTTGTGTTTAAGCTGCATTGAGAAGAGAGGTTTCCAGGGTGGAGAGAAGGTGTTTAGGGCACACACAACTTTTTTTTTTTTTTGCACAATTCTACCCACAGAAAAAGCATGCACAAGTGATCACACATATTTTATACCTATGGCAAGCTTCAAAGATGAAGCACACGTGCTCGTTGGCTTTGAGAACTGGTCCAAAGCCCGCAAGCAAAACTTACACGCAGCCTTTGTCCCCAGAGCATACAGTTTGACAATGGCCCCCATGTCACTGTGCTAACTTTTACATTTTAGTTATTACATCTGTCATTTGCTCCAGTGCCTCTTAACCAAACATTTTAGGTCTGATCCATCAAGGACATCTGCAGACATGGGATAGGGGAGGAGCCTTAATGGTTGGTGACCTTCATACCTGACTATAGGGGTAGGAGCGGATGTAACCACTCTGAGCTAATAATGATGTGGGGTAGAAATTCAATAAATACATGCAGGCTATATGTTTGGGAAACTGCTCTATTTTCTCTCCAACCTTCCCACTTGGTTGACAAACTATTTGGGTAACCAAAGGCTCAGAATTACTTGTTCTATTGCCCAGCCATTGATGCCTCTCTCATTCAAGTGTCTGAGACACCTTCAAAATGTATCAAAACAGAGACTATGGATGGTAACTAAAGGAATGCAATACCCATCTACTCTGCCCATTTTCTGTTCCTGTTGTTAATGAAAGGAAGAAGTGCAAAAGTGGCTGTTAGGATTCGTGGGCTTCGTGGACCCTTGGCCCGAGGTGGAGTTTGGTGCTACCTGAGGGGTGGGGCCCCACAGGTCCTCACCGTCGGGAGGCGAGGTCAGCTGCAGCAGGGGACACAACTTTAGTTCAGTAGAGTGAGAACATCCTGCGTCACTGCCACGTGATCGCCGGTACCTGCACTGAGATATACTGTGAGGCGCCCCGAGGAGCGGGACGAAGAAGCACAGTTCAGAGGGTTCACAGTACTTAGGCAGGACTGAAGATATGATGTACCATAGAAGGAACCTCCAAGGCAGAGGTGCGCTAGGCAGGCCCCGAGGAGCAGAGAGTGCGGAGACAGGATCTCTGAAGGAGTGATGCAGAGACTGTCCCGAGGGGCGGGACAGCATTGCAACAGAGTATCTGGTGTGATGACGTAGGGGCTGCCCCGAGGAGCGGGGAAGCACAGAATCAAGTCTCTGATGTAGTGATGTAGGCTGCCCGAGGAGTGGGGAAGCGTAGAGTCAAAGTCTCCGGTGTAGTAAGGTAGAGACTGCCCCAAGAAGCGGGGAAGCATAGAGATGGGATCTCTGATAGGCAGTGCTGAGGCTACCCTGAGGAGCGGAAGAGCAAGTCGGCAGGACCTCTGGTGAGAAGCGCAGGAGCTACCCCGAGGAGCGGGGAAGCCTGGAGACCAGGTCTCCCGAAGGAAGTGCAAGCAGGCCCCCGAGGAGCGGGTACCCGAGCCAGAGTCCAGATCAGCAGATGGACGGTCATAACAGTACCTCCCCCCCCCCCTTCTAAGGCACCCTCCCGGGGATTTGGGTTTTAAAGGGTGTGTAGCATGAAATTGCTTGATGAGATCCTTATCCAGGATGTTGGTGGCAGGCTCCCAACTATTTTCTTCTGGGCCAAAGCCCTCCCAAGTGCTAGGATTCTGTAAATATCAAGGCCGAAGTGAGAGCTGGTACTGCCCACGGGGAGGAGCCTCATGAGACTCACTGTCAGGAGGCTAGGTCTCAACTGGGGATAGACACGGAAGCAATATAGAGTCTTTATTAAAGAGATAGAAGCACTACCCGTGGAGTGGGGGGTGCCAGAGAGGAGGTCACACAGACCCAGAGACACAGGGTCGATGGAACAGGAAGTGCCCAGAGGGAATACCTCCATAGCTTTAGTAGAGGTTCATGGAGTGGGTACACCGAAGGGGTCTCCTGTAGAGATGGTAATGGTCCACAAGGCGGGGTACACTGAAGAGGTCTTGGTAGAGATGGCAGTGGACCGCGGGGTGGGGTACACCAACAGTGTCTTCGGTAGAGATAATAATAACCCGCAGAGTAGAGTATGCTGGTGGGGCAAGATGGCAAGATGGTGGTCGGCGGCGTCCTTGCTGACCTGGGAAGCCTGGGAGCAGTAAGCAGGTCGGCAGCAGCTAGCAGAGGCTGCCAATCTACCCCATGGAGTCAGGGAAGCAAAGAAGGAGGTGAGCAGTTTTATGTTTTGGTATGGATGTGAACCCTGGGCCGAGGTGAGAGATGACTCCGCCCACAGGGAGGATCCCTATGGGCATCACCATTGGTAGGCGCAGTCTCAGAGTGTCCTGCACTAAGGGAGTCATGAGCCCAGTGAAGAACCCTCCAGCATAGCTACGTGGGACCACCATCTTCCCAGGCTGGACCGGGAAGGTGGCTGTTAGAATGACCTTAGCAGGGTCTATAATACGCCAGGGAGAGTCTGGAACATCCTCCGGGACGAAGGATCTGGAGAGGGCATCAGCTCAGCAATTCTTGTTGGCCGAACAGTAATGCAGCAGGAAATTAAACTGGGTAAAGAAGAGGGCCCAGCAGGCCTCGCGATGATTTAGACATTGAGCTCAGTGTAAATACTCAAGGTTTTTATGGTCTGTATACACCGTGATCTGATGCTGGGCTCCCTCAAGCCACAGACGCCACTCCTCAAAGGCCAGCTTGATAGCCAGTAATTCATTATCTCCAATGGCGTAGTTACACTCCGCAGGGGAGAAACGTCTGGAGAAAAAGGAGCAAGGATGCAGGATATGAGTAGTTGAGTACTGGCTGAGGCATCGACCTCAACTATGAATGGGCGTCTGGGTCCGGATGACGGAGACATGGTTCAAGCAGAAATGTGGTAATGGCTTCGGGTGACCAGTGAGAAGGATTAGCTCCCTTACGGGTCATGGCCATAAGGGGTGCAGTCAGAGTGGAGTAATGATGGATGAAAGAACAGTAATTGGCAAAGCCAAGGAATCTCTGTAAGGAGCAAAGGCCCGAAGGCTGAGGCCAATCTCTGATGCTTTTCAACTTTTGAGGATCCATTCTAAACCCTTGACTGGAGACTATGTAGCCAAGGAAGAGAATGGTCTCCTGCTCGAATGAACACTTTTCGAGTTTGGCATAGAGTTGGTTGTCTCAAAGGTGCTGGAGGATGCGAGAGACATTGTGACGGTGGCTCTGAAGGTCCTTGGAGAACACCAGAATGTCGTCGAGATACATCACAACACATTGATGTAGCATATCCCTGAAGACCTCATTCATTACATTTTGGAACACAGCTGGGGCATTGCAAAGGCCAAACAGCATCACAAGGTATTCAAAGTGGCTGTCTCAGGTATTAAAAGCTGTCTACCATCCATCTCCTTTGCGGATATGAACCAAATTGTAGGCTCCCCTGAGGTCCAATTTGGAGAAAATTTTCGCTTCCTGGAGCCAGAGATTAAAGGTAGAGGATAACAGTCTTTCAGGTTGATCTCGTTCAAACCCCGGTAATCCATGCAAAGGCGGAGTGATCCATCTTTTTTCCCTACAAAGAAAAAACCCACACCAGCGGGAGATTTGGAAGGTCAAATGAACCCCTTGGCCAGGTTCTCGCGGATGTATTCAGAGATGGCCTGAGTTTCGGTGAGCAATAATGGATAAATGCTTCCCCAAGAAGGCTCGGTGTTGGGTAGTAAGTTAATCGCGCAATCGTAAGCTCAATGCGGAGGCAGAGTGTCTGCGAGCTTTTTGGAGAATACATCTGCGTAGGATGAGTATTGTGAAGGAAGGCCAGGAAGTAAAATTGTAGTACTCAGGCAGGGTAGAGGCGAGACGGGCTCTAGGCAATTGGTATGGCAAAAGGATCCCCAGCGAGAAAGCTGTAAAGTGGCCCAATCAAACTGGGGAATATGTTTTTGTAGCCATGGTAGGCCTAGAACCACCAGATGTATGGCCTTGTCCAAAATGTGAAAGGAGATGGACTCCATGCGCAGGGAACCAGTGTGGAGAAGAATAGGAGCTGTGGTGTGAGTAACTTGACCAGGCAATGGCTTTCCATGAATGGATGAAAGAAGTAGAGGAACTGGGGAGCAGATGGTGGGAATCCAGAGGTGCTCCATCAGTTGTTTTAAGATAAAATTTCCACCAACACCAGAGTCCACAAAAGCCAGAGTGTGGAATTCTTGGTTATCCAGCTTGATGGATACAGGCAAGGTCAATGGAGGAGAAGGTGAAGTCAGGCCTAGGAGCAGTCCTCCTGCTGAACCTAGGCCTGGGAGTTTCACGGATAGACAGGGCATGTGGCTAAGGCATGGCCGGACTTGCCACAGTATAAGCAGAGACCTAATTGCTGGCGGTGACATCATTCGTTGGGCAAAAGCTTGCTTCGGCCCATTTGCATGGGTTCTTCCTCAGGTTTGTTTTGAGCTGAATCTAACCTGGGGGAGGAAGAGCATCGACGATGGGACGAGCTGGGCATAGATCCTCTGGAGGACCGAGTCTCCCATGAACATTCCTGGAGGTGTCAGTGTATTCGCCCAGCTAGGTCGATTAAAGAATCCAAGGATGCGGGCAACTCTTGAGCTGCCAGCTCATCTTTGATTCGAGAGCTTAGTCCTTCGAGAAAAATGGAACGGAGACAATGAAGGTCCCAATGGAGTTCAGACACCAGTGTCCATAATTCTATGACATAATCTGCCAAGGACCTTGTGCTCTGACGGAGATGAAGAAGTGTGGATCTGGATGCAGATTTTCTACCAGGGTCATCAAAGACGGAGCGAAATCAGGCAAGAAACCCGGGCAAATCTCATAGGACCGGGTCGGCACGTTCCCATAGAGGAGAGGCCCAGGCCAAGGCCTTACCATCCAAAAGAGAGAGGATGTAAGTGGTCTTGGTAATCATGTCTGGAAAATAAGCTGGTTGCGGGCAAAAGTGCATGTTACATTGGTTCAGAAAACCTCTGCACATCAGGGGATTCCCGGAGAATCGTGGAGGTGTCAACAGCGGAACTGTTAGTTGAGGAACCGGCATGGAGGTAGAAGCATTGGAGGACATCGTGGTTACTGAGGCATCCAAGCAGAGACTCAGATTATCAATAACTGCTGCTAGTGCTTCCAAGGTTTTTTGTTGCTCGATGATCTTTTGTGCCAGGCCAGGAATGGCCTGTATAGCTGAGACCTCTGCTGGGTCCATGGACTTGGCAATCTGTTAGGATTTGTGGGTTTCATGGACCCTTGACCCAAGATGGAGGTTGGTGCTACCTGAGGGGTGGGGCCCCACAGGTCCTCACCGTCGGGAGGCGAGGTCAGCTGCAGCAGGGGACACGACTGTAGTTCAGTAGAGTGAGAACATTTTGCGTCAATGCCACATGATCGCAGGTACATGCACTGAGATATACTGTGAGGTGCCCCGAGGAGCGGGGCGAAGAGGCACAGTTCAGAGGGTTCACAGTACTTAGGCAGGACTGAAGATATGATGTACCATAGAAGGAACCTCTAAGGCAGAGGTGCGCTAGGCAGGCCCTGAGGAGCGGGGAGCGTGGAGATAGGATCTCTGAAGAAGTGATGCAGAGACTGTCCCGAGGAACGGGAGAGCATAGCAACAGATTCTCTGCTGTGATGACGTAGGGGCTACCCTGAGGAGTGGGGAAGCGCAGAGTCAAGTCTCTGATGTAGTGACGTAGGCTGCCCCAAGGAGCGGGGAAGCGTAGAGTCAAAGTCTCCAGTGTGGTAAGGTAGAGACTGCCCCGAGTAGCGGGGAAGCTCTGCCCCGGAGTCAGAGCCTGGGCCAGCGGCGTCCCAGCCGCCATGTGGAGCAAGGAGGGCCAGGAGCAGTGCGGCAACAATGGCTGGCCAGAGCCGCGAGTTCCCCTGGAGAAGAGGGCCAGGTATGGCAGGATGTGAGTTGGGTCGGCCACAGCCGTCCGCAGCCGACAGTCATAACAGTGGCATTGTGAAACCCAGAGATGTCGAGGAGGAGTATATAAAGCCTGAGAAGGAAAAAAGCAGAATTGCTGAACAAATATTTATTCGGAGTTCACCGAGGAAGAGCCAGGCATAGGACCTCAGACAATGGACACAAATAGGATTGGAAGTGAGGTCACCCTCAAATGAATTTCAGATAAGTGTGTTTGTGAGAGACTAGCTAAACTTAAAGTAGATAAAGCAGTGTGTCAGACAGGATATATCCAAGGGTATTAAGGGAGCTTATGGTACTCTGCTGGCTGACCTGTTCAATGCTTCTTTAAAGTCAGAAGTAGATCCAGAGGACTGTAAATAGGCAGATGTGGTTCCTTTTCACAAAAGTGGAAGGAGGCTGGGAACTACAGGCCAGTTAGTCTGACCTCTATGGTGGGCAAATTAATTAAATTGCTGCTAAAACAGATAGTAGTGCAGTTTCTTGAATCCAATGGATTGCAAGATTTTAGGCAGCATTGTTTACTAGAAGTAGGTCTTGTCAGACGAATCTGATCAATTTATTTTCGTGACCAGGAAGTTGGATCAAGGGAGAGCACTAGATAGAGAGTGTTTGGATTTCAGAAGGGCCTTTGATATGGTTCCTCATATGAAATTTATAAATAAATTTAGCACTCTTGGTATGGGTCTTAAAGTGATTGATGGGGTTAGAAACTGTTCAGTGGGAGGTGACAAAGGGTAGTGGTAAAAGTTCACACAGAGGAGAGGGGCATTACTAATAGTGTGCCGCAGGGATCATTCCTTGAACTAGTTCCTTTCAACGTTTTCATAAGCAATATTGCGGAAGGATTGTTGAGAAATGTTTGGCTTTTTTGGATGGTACCAAAGTCTGTAACAGGATAGACAGTCAGGAAGATATGGAAAACATGAGGAGGGATCTAGCAAAGCTTGAGGAATGGTCTAGACTTGCAGTGATGGCAACCTCCAGTCCTCAAGTGCCACAAATCTATCTCATGCATATTCATTGTGTTTATCCTGAAACCTGGACTGTTTGTGGCACTCATGGATGTCCTGCTTGTGGCACTCATGGATGGAGTTCGCCATCACTGGTCTAGAGTCTGGCAGCTAAGGGGTAATGCTAAAAATGCAGAGTAATGCATTTGGGCTGCAAAAACCCAAGAGAGTGGTACAGTATGGGATGAAATCTAAGCATCACAGAAAAACGGGATCTGGGGACGATTGTATCTGATGATCCTGAGGTGGCCATACAGGTGGATAAAGCGATGGCAAAAGCCAGAATGGGTATATGTGCATGTTTGGTGGGTTAGGGGAAGATCATTAAACTCTAGAAAATATATAGTTTTATTTTGTAGAGGGGCTAGTAGGAAAGGTTTATGCTTTTGGGGATTGCATTAAAAAGATCTGTAACAGGAAGGATAGACACTGCAGATCGATGGAAAATACAAGGAATGATGTAAGAAAGCTTGGGGTATGGTCAACAATTTGGCAACGACTTACTTAATGCAAAAAAAGTGTAGACTCGTGTACTCGAGGTGCACAAACCCAAGCGAGCAGTACATGATGGAGAGAGGGGAGGAATTGATGCACTGATGGGCACCAAACAGGAGAGAGTCCTTGGGGGTGATCATGCCTAAGGAGCTAAAGAAAATCCAAAGGAATGCTAATATGCATAAGCAGAGGTGCAGTCAGTAGAAGTAAGGAGATGATAGTGTCTCTGTAAGCTTCATTGGTAAGATCTTGTATGGAGTACAGGGTTCATTTCTGGAGGCTACAGACAGCGTAGAGGCAGCCCAGAGAAGAGAGTTACCAAAATGGTGCAGTGTCTGCTGCAAAAAGCCCTGTGAATATGTAACCTAGAGGGGGGGGAGAGAGCTTCAAATATCTCAGAAGGTAGAAATAATAAACAAAAAGAAAATATTCATCAGTGGAGCTGTAGAACAAGTGGTCATGGGAAGGAGATTGGAAGGGGATAGAACCAAAAGTTACAAAACAAGAAATCTTTTGTCATAGAAAACAGAGAAATATGAGAGCAGAAAAGGACCGTACGGCCTATTTAGTCTGCCCATCCACACCAAGTAACTATTCAGCTTTACAATGCCTACCACTCCCTCAGAGATCTCTTGGTGCTCGTTCCATGGGTTTTTTTTTTAATTCAGATACTGTCTTTGTCTCCACCACCTCCACCGGGAGGCTGTTCCATGCATCCACCTTCCTCTGTAAATAAATATTTCCTTAGATTACTCCTATCCCCTTTCACCCTCATCCCATAAACCCTCATTTCTCTTGAAAAAGTCCTGCCTCCTGGGCATGGAAACTTGCAAGGCATTTAAATGTCTTTATCACATTTCCCCATCCTGCCTTTCCTGTAGGGTTCACATGTTTAGATTTCTAAGTTTGTCACCGTACTCTTTACAATGAAAACCACTGATCATTTTGGTAGCCAACCTCTGGATTGACTCCATCCTGTTTACATCCTTTTGAAGCTGCGGTCTCCAGAATTGTACACAGTTTTCCAAGTGAGGTCTCACCAGGGACTTCTATAGGGGCAACATCACCTCTCTTTTTTCTGCTGACCATTCCTCTCCCTGTGCACCCAAGCGTCTTTCTGAATCCTGAATGCACAAAGCTGAGGTGGTGGGGGCAGGGGCTGCTTAGTTTGTAAACAAAGGTTTAGAGCTAGCAGAGTCTGGGGAGGATGTGTGAGGTGTATCCCAGGCACTCCTTTGTTTTTGGAAGCTTTGGAGGAGGGAGGGGGATAAGCCAGTTCCAGCTGGGCGGGCTGTGGTTTGTTTTTCCTGCAGGCACCGAGGGGTGAGAATGGCAGGGAAATTCCTGCATTATCTCATGAACAGCAATGGAATAACTATTACAGGGAGAGAGGGCTGAAGCAGAAAACACCCTGGAAAAAAATATAATCCCCTTGTCCCAGCAGCTAAAAGGGTGTCCAGGTTTTGCAATGGTATATAAACTGCCCCCATGGGGCAGACAGACAAAAACCCATTAAAAAAACAGAGGCAGGAGGATCATAACTGCAGGCTGCACAAGCGAGAATCTAATTTGGTTGCATCTCTACTACTTTTTTTTTTTTTTTTTGCTTCATTTTGTTTCTTTTCTAAAAAATAGTGCATTAATGAGTACTTGATCTGACTGAACTTAATATTATTTTTTTCTCTATGGAATGCGTTCTATCACCTTTTTTGACTTTAATATGATAAAAACAAATCTTGAAAGGAAAGACTCATAGAACGTATATTCCATGCTAGGCCTGGGCCCACAGAGTCTGCGCCATGACCGTCTCTGCCAGGGCCCACTTACTGCTGTCCTCGTGCTGGCCCATGAGCTATCTATCCCTTTAAGGGAACAGGCCTTACAAGAGACAAGACCCTGCCGCTCAGCTGTGCCGCAGCATCAGAGAGTGGGCCGCTGGATGGATCTGGCGCACTGCAAAGAAGAGCCCACTTTCACATCCAAGTAGGGGCCATGCAACCATAGGGGCAGGAAGTGCACCCTGAGAATATACTTCAAGCACAGGAGCCAATTTTTCAAAAAGATTGGTGGTGCTCAATTTAAGAAACACTACCCCTCTCTGGACACAGCAAAGGAGTTTTCTGAATAATGGGGGTGCTCAGGCACTCACAGACCTTGCACCCGTGTCTCCAAGAAGGGGGCTGCACACCAACAAGAGGGGTCATGTCAAAACAAATCTGATCAATGCTTCTGACTGAATAACCAAAGAATTACATCCAGGCAAGAACTGGAGGTGGTATATTGGATTTCAGCAAAACTTTCAATACTGTTCCATACAGGAGACACCTACATAATCCGAGCAGTCTAAAGTTTAGGTCACAAAGTGTTAAATTAGATTAGAAACTGGTTGATAAGCAACACAAAGGGGGAGGAGGCTAGTACTGATGTGCATCAAACAAAAGATAGATCTGAGGTTTATCTATCTGATGACCTCAAGGTCGCAAAACAGTATAACAAGGTAGTGGCCTCAGCCAGAGTAATGCTAGAGTGCCTAGGGAGAGGTATTATTAATAGAAACATGAAGATGATCATGCCTCTGAACAAATCATCGGTAAAACCTAATCTGAAGTATTGTGTCCAGCTCTGGAGGCTACGTCTCCAGAAGGATATAGAGGAAGGAGTGGAGGCGATCCAGAGCAATCCTATAAAAAATGGTGGAGGATTTAAGGCCCTACTTTAAATCTGTATATCCTAGGGGGGGGGGGGGGGGGGGGGGGATATGATAGAGACATTCAAATACCTCACATTTATAAATACAGCAAACAGCTTTTAGTTGAAAAAAGTTGTCAGACAAGAGGTCATGAATACACAGCTCAAAGGGGAAGTAATTTCTTGACTGAGTTCCAAAAAAACATGTCCAGTACTATTAGTGATGAGAGGAAGTTCCTCTTCCAAGGAAAAGGATCAGTGAATTCCAGTGACAGAGTTAGGATTTTGCTGCCCCAGGAACTGATAGTGCTGTCATGCCCACCCCCCTTGGTAAGGTCAGATAACAAGGAATAGGTCTGAGGCACAGCCTACAGTTCACTGTGGCAGCTCAGGGGCAGATTCTGTGGCAAAAAAAAAAGTGAAAATTCTGGAGTATATCGACAAACAGTTCCATCTTTTATATCTTCATTTTGTTGTGTAAGGACAAGGAATCTCAAGTATCAGCACAGAGAGGAGATGTCAAGGATGAGGAGA
This sequence comes from Rhinatrema bivittatum, assembly GCF_901001135.1. Taxonomy (NCBI): domain Eukaryota; kingdom Metazoa; phylum Chordata; class Amphibia; order Gymnophiona; family Rhinatrematidae; genus Rhinatrema; species Rhinatrema bivittatum. The sequence goes on from NC_042617.1 coordinate 273,456,127, forward strand.
GGCGAAGGAGAGGGTGAGAGGACTAAGGATGGGGAGAGGAAGGGAGGAGGACCAGGAATGAGGTGAGGCGACTGGGGATGGGGAAGATTGAAGGGGGATGGAGATCAGGAGTCTGAGATGGGAGAAAATGAGGGAGAGGTGGGATGAAAGAATCCAAGATCAAAGGAGAGAGGATGTGAATGGCAGTGGTGGGGAGGGAAGGTGAGGAAGAGGCAGGTGTCCTTAACTTGCTCTGGTCCTGCTCTCCTTTGTATCCAGTCTCTAACCTCTCACCCAATCGGGCATAGATAAACACACACACACACCTAGCACCAATCTCTCTCACACACATAAACACTGCCCGCCTCCAGCATTGCCTTCTCTTTCTCACACAGACAGGTGCCACCCTCCTCCCCAATGATCTCCCACTCTGTCCCTCCTAACCTCCCCAAAATGCTCCCTTTGCTCTGTTTGCTCAAGGCTCACTCTCTCCTCTTCTGTTCCCTGTACTCTGCCTGGGAGGGGAGGGGTAGGGTCAGGAAGCAGAAGGCTGTGCTGTGCTGAGTGAGATTCAGCACAGCTGAAAGGCAGCAAGTCTTCAGCCACCCTGCTACCACCTAGATTTTTGCTGCCCTAGGCACAGGCCAAGTGTGCCTATTGACAAATCCAGGCCTGAGTGCTGCTCAAACAGTCATCGCCCAACGGACTGAACTGCAGTGCCAGAACTGGGAGGGCATTCAGACCTCACAGGTGGGCTGTACTCGGGCCAGCTTAACGATTAAGAGGTCAATTTTCAAGGGGTTTAGGCTCTTAACCTTGAGAGTTAGGCACCTAAATTGGCTCTTTCGAAAACTAACTAGGGATGAGTGCCTAAATTTAGGCTTCTGGTTTCACTAGGCCCCTAAATTTAATAACCTATTAAATGGGAGGTGTGGAAGTAGAGTTAGGGCAGGGAAACAAGAGCTTAGCACTGATCTTTAGCACTAAACATTTAATATAGGTAACTAAATCTAGGCAAATGAAGAGCAGGCCCATACCTGGGAACGTTTGACTTCCAGTCAACCTGAGATTACCATGGATTAGCGGGTGGGGGAGGCAACTGCACAGTGGGACTGGATGCTCACAAATTTGCTCTCATAAACGCTTATATGTTCACACTTACTTTCACTGCTCATTCTCACATGCCCCATTTACACCTTTACGTCTGCCATTCTCCCACCAACACACACACACTCACTCATTCACATCTCTCCCATACACACATGCCCACTCACTTTCACACCCATGCTCACTTGCGCTCAGCTCTCTCCTACTCACCTACATTCACTCTCAGATCTCTTCTTCCTACACAAATGCACACTCACTCACTCTCACAGACGTGCTCATTCATTCTCTCTCCCCCCCTTTCAAAACACACTAGCAACAGCAGACTCCTGGGCTCCTGGAGCAGCAGCAGCCTCTTCCTTCTCCTCCTGTGCTGCGGAAGTGGACGCTGCCTGTTTCTTACTCCTCGTTTGATGCCCGGGCAGGAAATCGCAATGTCGATTGGCCAAGGCAAACAGGATGGGGCAGGCAAGTGGCTGGATACAGGGAACAGGCTGTGCAGGAGCAGGTGGTGTCACGAGGAAGCGAAGTTAAGAGTTGAAAAGGTCCGGAGATGGTAGAAATCACTGTCGAGTTCCTCCTTTTTCAGCCACGCAAGACCAATGACGTTTCTTTCTTCTTTCCGGGTCCAGGCAGATTGGTTTTGCTGCAGCACCCGGAGATTTCCGGTATTGGCCCGGAGACCCGGTAATTCTTTTAGAATTCCGGAGTCTCCGGGCCAAATCCAGAGAGTTCCCAGGTATGAGCAGGCCTAAATCTAGGAACCTAAGGCAAGGTGAATTTTCAGCTGAAAACTTGAGCTGCTAAGTTCAGTTGAAATTTTATTTATTTCTTTTAAAATGTTACATATGAAATCAGCAGAGCTGCAACATAGTCATTTGGGGAACATATAAAGTGCTGTGCCAACTATGCTTAAAGTTCCACTGGACTATTTTGGGGCTCTGCTGATTTAATATGTAGTTTGTGTTCCCCTGAAGCAGGAAGAAATTAGATCTTCCGAAATATTGCAATGCCAGGCATTTCAACTATAAGGCAGTGGAACCTCTTTAAATAGCATCCCTAACACTTTTGGAAGCAACTTTATAGATAAGTGCTTTTTTGAGTCATGCACAAAGGGAAGATTATATTGCACATAGCTCTTTGAATGTGTGTTACACAAATTCAGAATGACTGATGATTAAAACCTGTGCACTTTAAAAGGGCATCACCTCGAGCCCTGATGATACTTATCATACAGTGCAATATGATGGTCATTCTGTCCAGTTTAAAATAAATTCTGTCACACATCTTCATTTGACCTAGTGAGATCAGTTGTTTTTGTTCATGTTATAAAATCGGCTTGTCCATGTGCTTGCACCGGGAACTGCATGCGCGCAGGTTTTAAAATGTACCCTTTAGCGTCTACACTTCTGACAGGACTTGAGCTTCCAGCTTTGTGCGAGGCATTTAGCCTATGGTGTAGGGAACAATTGGGGACAGGATGAAGCTGGAGCAGATGGACTACAGAAGAGTAGGGTGGCCAAGTGACCGGTTTTGAACCAGACATCCTGGTTTTAAAGCTTGCCCAGTCAAGTAAGAGGGAGGGGGCAACGCCCCCGGGTGCAGGGCCATAGGAGGGTGCTGATGGCCGACATGGAGGCCCATGCGGCCATGGGTGGATGGACGCACACAGCAGGAAGATCGGCAGGGCCGTGGTGGAGCTCATCTCACCACGGCCCAAAGAAAAAGGTCGCGCCAAAGCTGCAGGTGCTCCTCCTCCTTCCTGCCTGTGTGACCCCGGAAGAAAAACGTTGCTGGAGCCGCGCGGGCAGGGAGAAGGCGGAGCATTGGCCGCGTACAGAAGAGCAGCACTTATGGGCCGACGCGAATCCCATGTCTCGGCGGCCCAAGAAGACCAGGGCTTTCACTTCAATAAAAGTCAAGCGGCGAAGGACTACTGAGCTGCGATGATAACATGGGGCAACCGAGTGAGACTTGCAGGCTCAGATAGGGAAGGGGGAGGGGTTAGAGCGGTAAGCCAGAAAGTGCGGGAAACATAGAAGGAGGAGTTAGGGTAATAAGGGGGGGACAGGGGATAGGGGAATAGTTAGATTCAAAAGAGAGCCAGGGATTGGGTAAAGCCGGTGACGCAAGAGAGTGCAGGCAGCAGTTGGAGCCGGAGCAGCAGGGCTGAAGCACGAGTTGTGTTGTGCAGCGTGGCTGAAGAGAAATTTCAATATCAAGAACCATACCGGAATGAGGCGTGGCGGTGAGAGAGGTCGGAGAGGAGCCGGAAAATCGCTGGCGAAACCGAGCAGCAGCGGCATGCTGCGCATGGCGGAGTCCGCAGCGTCGCCAATAGGACAGGTCAGCTCAGAGCGTGGGAGAGTGATAGATCCAGTGGAGCGGAGAGATCACAGTTCGGGAGAGAGCGGCCCCGAAACTGAGGCAGAGGATTACGGGCCCATGGGAAGGCCGGACGTTTCACCTGGGCTGGGGGGCGAAGGAGAGATATCCAGATATCCATCCTGGCTTCCGGATCGGACAATGAGTCCCCCAGTCTGCCTGTAGAAGCACCCCCCCCCCTCCCCCCGCAGCAAGGCCCGCCCAGATTCGGATCCCAGGCCACCTGTAGCAGGACTTGGCTGGGCAGCAGCGACGAAGCCAAGGAGACACACGATGGCGGTGCTTCGGGGAGAGGAATTCAGATGCAGGATGGAACATGCCGGCTGAAGAGGAGCAGGGCGTCGTGGGCCTTCTATGGGCAGCCCGCCCTCAGGGAGACCTGCTCAGCGGGCGGTCGGCCCGGGTCACGCAGGAGAGAGAAGAGGAAGGGGCAGAGCGGTGGCAGGCGCACGCAGGCCAGGAAGGCGAGGAGAGGACCCGGAGGCAAGCAGACAAGAGATTTGCAGCGGTGAGGAAGGAGACGAGGAGTTGGGAGCGGCGGGAGGTTTAAGGGGGGCCGGGGAACAGGCGGCAAGGGGGGAGGGGGGCAGAGGGCCCATAGTGGAGGATTCTACAAGGTAGGGGTAGCGAGGGGCAGGGTGGACCAAGGGAGGCAGGGCAGGGAGAGGTCAGGGAGTGGAGGGGAAGTCAGGGACATAGGTTTTGCAGCGGGGGATTATGGCCAGGTTGGTTTTAGCCGTGGGCCGGGGTTTGGAGTAGGTGGAAGGGAGATGGCAGAGGCAGAGTATCCAGATGCTGCAGCCAGTGCGTTCGTTTCCACAGGTGCCACAGTCAGGACCCTGAAGGGGACCATTGGAGGGACGGGGGCGAGAGAGCGGTCGGCTAGCGCATCGTGCCGATGCGAGAGGCAGCAGGACGAAGGGCCTATGGGAGCGATGAGAGACATCGCGGGAAGCAGGATTTTCAGACCGGAAGCAGGTAAAGTAGGGACGGAGCATGTAGAACTGGCGCACCATCGGAAGAAGCAGCGTGGTAGGGCGTCCATGTCTAGCGATTCTTCAAGTAGCAGCACGTCCTCCTCCGACTCCAGTGTTGATAAGAGGGAGGCGAGGCGTAGTGATCTGGGTCCACAGCAGGATATGGGGCACCCAGCCCTGGCATTGCTAACAGAATTATGGGAAGGCGTCCCCAGCCATTTGTGTAGGAAGATCCAGTAAACGAAGATACGTCAATATTTTCCAGTTACTCGCAGGGAGGAGGGGGAATAAACGGAGGAAGAAGAAGAGTAGCAAGAAAGGAACGGGTAATGAGATGGGGATAGCCATAGCCAAGAATATCCTGAATTGGATGCGAGGGTTCTTATGACTAGCTAGTGTGGTAGGCCACTACCAGCCCGAATTGCATGGGGTGTTGCTCGCTTGTTGCGACAGCATACTTGGGGCATATAAGGACTATGAGGGTTGGGCATGGCTCAACTACAAAGAGGGTACAATGAGACGGTGGGTGGAGAGGGGGAGGTTAAAAAAAAATTTTTTTAACAGGGGAGGGGGACAGCAGGGATAGGGAGCATAGGAAGTACCGAGTGAGACAGTGAGATGTGTTAACATTTCCCTTTTTCAAGGCTGGGTAGAGGCCAGGCGCTAGTATGGAGCAGCGAACAGGTCGAAGAGTATGGACGAAGAGGAATGTGTTGTGTCCTGCAGCCGTGGGAGGCCATGACCGCAGGCCCCTACCTCGTCCGCGGCGGCGACCTGCCGCGGCAGGTTCAGGGGAAACCCCTGACCGGGTGCTCGGTGCCCCGGCGCGGGTCCCCGGCTTGACTGTCGGGGGGGAGAGCCATCCCTGCTTTGCCCCCGCGCCGTTCCTGCAGCCTTTCCTCCGCGGAGGAAATCAAAGATAACCACCGCCATCTTTACGCGCGAGGCCGTGCCCCCTTCACAAATTTAAAGGGACCTGATCCCTTTAACAAGCCTCACCTGTCCTGGATCAGCCTGAGCAGGGGAAGTATAAAAGGGAGCTTCCTCTGCTCATTCCCTGACTTGGCAACGTCCTCCAGCGCTGTCTAGTCTGCTTGCTTCGGTGAGTTCCTTGAACTTCGGATCCTTGTTCCTGTTGCGTCTTGGTCGTCTCAGTTCCTGACTTCGGATTGGCTTACGGTGATTCTCTGGTGTGCGACTCGGATTGGCAAGCGGTGATTCTCTGGTGTGACTTCGGACTGGCAAGTGGTGATTCCTCGGTGTGTGACCTCGGACTGGTAGTGACGACTCTCTGGCACTCGATCTTGGACCCCTCCTGGACTCCGTCTCCAAGGGCCTGCCTAAGTCCCAGCGGTCCGGGTCCCTACGGGCTCCTCCTGGGGGGACCACAGACTTCCAGGGGTGAAGACACAGCTCCTCTTCCAGCCTCTTCATCTGCCTGCAGTCTCCTCCGTCTCCAGTGCCGAGGGTCAACTGCTCTCCTCTTCTGTTCTGCCTCGCCACCCAACGAGAGAACCTACGGATCCTCCGCAAGGTATACCATCCTCTCGTAGGGTCCACAAGCCTGAGCATAACAGAATGGGCTCTAATTCGGAGTTCAGTGGTGCCAAACACGTGGGCAGCTTACGTGAAAGGGAAACAGATAGTGACGGGCTATTTACGACAAATGGGGTGGGGGGCAGGGCCTGTGTCGGAAGACATACTAATTAGATTCGTGTTGCAGGCAAAAAGGGATGGGTACACAGTGGGTTCGGTGAATGCATACTTAGCAGGCTTTACCTTTTTTCAGAAGCTAATAGGAGCCGGGGGACAGCTACGAAGCTTTAGGGTGAAAAAAGTGTTAAATGGTTGGAGTAGAAGTTTAGGAGGCATTAGGGATAAGAGGTTTCCGATCAGATATCACGATTTGGTGAATTTTTCTGTTGCATTAGAGCGAGTTTGTTGGTCAGGTTTTGAAGTTGCGTTATTTTGAGTGGCATTTTCTTGGGCATTTTTTGGGGCACTGCGTATTGGGGAGTTGATAGCGAAGTCCAGGATGGGCACAAGGGAGCACGGGTTGAGGGTGCAAAGTGTGTGCATTAGGGAGAGAGAAGTCATACTATTCCTGCACAGATCAAAAGCGGATCAGGCGGGTAGGGGAAAATACATATGGTTGTGGCCGATGCCGGAGGAAGGAGTTTGCCCCGTTCGTACGGCTCGGAATTATCATTGCAGGCGGCCAGAGGGGTATGGGCCTTTCCTAATACATGAGGACAGCTCTGGGTTGACTCAATATCAATTTTCACAAGAGCCGGGGTTATACAGTTCCCACTCCTTCCGGATTGGAGCAGCAACCACGGCAGCGGAAGCTGGAGTACCGGCCTAAGATATTAAGAGGTTGGGTAGATGGAGTTCGGACGCATACAAGGGCTACATTAGGAAGGATGCATTGTAGAGGCGGAGAGTCGCTAGGGGCTAGAATAACAATAGGGGGAGGGAGATAGGAAGGGCAATGTATGATGCTATCTTTTTTATTACAGAGAGCAAGGGGAGGAGGCAAGGGACGGGATGCGCCTGGATCGTGGGCCATTCCTTCATCCACAGAGCACAACGGCGCGCCTTGAAACACCCATACGGAGAAAACTTGAAGCTGGAGAGTTTCGGGTGGAAGCTAGCCTGGTTCAGCAAGAGGGGCATGCAGTGGGACGAGCTGCGGTCTTTCTTAAGGGACAGAATAGAGATGTGGGGAACGCCGAATATATTAGTAATCCATTTAGAAGGGAACGATATAGGTGTGAAGACATGCCGATCTCTGCTAACTTGTATTAAAAAATATTTGTCTCAATTCATGAGTAGGTGGCCAAGTATGCGTATAGGATGGTCGGACATCATAGTACGATTAAAACATAAGGATGAAACAATCTGGATCACAGGGGTTAAAAAATTGAACCGGCAAATGGGCAAGTGGATGGGGCGGGAAGGGGGGTTTTGGATCAGACACAGATGGTCCTGGGAGTGTGAGGCAGGGCTTTTCAGTGGGGACGACGTACACCTGTCGGAGATTGGCATGGACTTGTTCAGTAATGAGTTGCAAGAGGGGTTGGAAAAGGAGATCAGGAAGTGGTAGTAGCCGCAGTGTGGGGGAACGAACCGACCATAAGTCGGTCGTTTGTGGCGGAAAACCCGAGCCCAGTTTATGAGTTACATGTTTAAAGGGGGAGTTGGGGGGGGGGGAGGGAGAGGGGGTGTACCCTGCGTAGCCAGGGGGGAGGGCTGCTACGCGGGAAGACGAGAGCCTCGGGGATAAAGGTTCTCAGTGGAGCCAGCTCTCGCTGGCACGTGGGGGAACAAGCGAGGAAAGGGGGGAGGGGCTGCTCCACCATTGGGGTTTGAAGGTGGTGGAGATATGGAGGGGATGGGGGGTGAAAGAAAAGGGGGGAAGTTGGGGGTTAGTTATGTTGTAAGGGCTCGGGTTATGTATGCAAATAAACTGCGGCCAATTTAAATGCCATTCAAGTGTTGCGTGTTGTTTTGGGGGGGCGTGCCTGGACAGCAGACGGGTGCATGTGTTGCATCCCATGTTATTGTATATTGTAAAAAAGTGTAGTTCTTGCTGGCTTAAAATTAATAAAGTTAAAGTTATATATATTGAATGGTTATACTTTGATGCCACACATCCTCCTATTTTTTATATTCATTTGCATGTGTGTGTGTTGTTTATGCCACATCTTCAGTTTACAATAGGCCTAATACCACATGGGCTCCAAGTTGCATGATATGAAAAAAATGCAAACTGATGCAAAAGAGAGGGAGGGAAGAAACATCGCCCTCGGTCCTCAAGTGTCCAGTCGTAAGCTGTGGAAAAGTTGGCAACCTTACAGAAGAGATACTCTGCTCCGGAAACCAGTCCCTCCCCCACTCCCATCCCAGGCAGCAGCAGGGAGCAGGAGGGAAGGGGGCAAAGCTGGAATGGATGGGAGAGCAAAACAAAGTTACATTTTTGTACATTTCTGCTTATAATTTGTGGTCCTGCAGTCTGTATTTGGTGAGGATCTGTCTGTGTTCTGCATGTGTGACTGACATAAGGCATTCTGGTAATGAGTAGCTTCTGTGCAGGGGTCTGTAACCATCTGACTTGTTCTGTTTTACCTATCCTGTAAAAAGTGTACCACTTATGCGATGAGTGTGGTTTTTTTTGCAGATTTTGTGTTACTTCACAGAGTGCCTGGTAATGAGATAAAATGGTTCCTGTCTTCAATTAAACTGCACCATGAACCCTAAATGCTTATTTGTCTTGGCCCTCTGTCTTGACTATATTTTAAGCTCCATGGTTAAATTGCATCTAGAGTACTGTGAACAATTCTGGTCATCACGTCTCAAAAAGGATATAACTGAACTGGCAAATGTGTAGAGAAGGGCCAAAATGATAAAAGGCATGGAACTGTCACTCTGTGAGGAAAGGCTAAAGCTGTTAGGGCAGTCAGCTTGGAGAAGAGACAGCGAGGTGGGATATGATAGCGGTCTATTAACTCATTAATGGAGTAAAAAGGGTAAATGTGAATCAGTTTACTCTCAAAAAATAAAAAGACTAGGAGACATTCCATGAAGTTAGAAAACAGCACATTTAAAACAAATTGGAGAAAATATTTGTTCACTCAACACACAACCACTGGAATTCATTGCTGGAATATGTGGAAAAGGCAGTTAGGTTGCTGGGTTTAAGAAAAGTTTGGAAAAGTCCTTAGAGGAAAAGTCCATAGCAGTAGTATTGATGTTCTATGGCCTGCTCAACTATTTGTGGTGCTGCTTTTTCATAGGTAGCATCGTTGCTATTTGAGTTCTGGGAGTTAGTACTGCTTTGGTATGAAAGGGCTAGGTTCTGAGTGACTATTCTGCGGGGTCTTGTGTTACTTCACCAAGTCCCTGGCAGTGGAAGGAGTTGTATCACTGTTTTTGTCAGTGCCCACATAATTAGAATGTTTGTGTATGATAAGTAGTAAAGGGAAAACATCTGCATGCAGCCCATTCAGTTATTTCGGCCAATGCAATATGAATTTCTTTTAGTGTATACAGTTATATATTTCTTGACTATTTTTTTGCAGTCTGCCCTCAAAAATCACAGATGAGACAGATGAAGAGACCTGGTCCAGTGTGTGCATGTAGGAAGATTGGCAGGTTACCCTATAAATACAAAAAACCATCCCCAACCATCCTGTCTCTCCCATGCAGGTTACTCTATAGATGCATGCAGGTTACTCTATAGACGTCTGACCCAGACCCCAGTCATTATATATCCTACAGATATATAAACCCAGACTCCCAACCATCCTGCCCTCCCAGGGAAGTTACCCTACAGATACAGAGTCCAAGGCTCCTTAACCCTTTGGCAGTGCTACTTGCTTCAAATATACTCCATCTCCTGGGAGCTGATGTAATAAGACCCTCAGCAAAATAGGTGCTAGTTATGAGTGTGGCTTTTGGTCACCACGCGCAGTTGAAGATGCTGTTTCCACGGGATGTAAAAAACATAAATTATGCAAATTATTTGCAGGCAGAAATCCTCGCACATACGGGGAAATGCACCTACTTAAGCGCTGCAAGGGCCTATGTAATAAGCAGCTGCATCCACGCTCAAAACCTGCGCTGATAAATCCACGCATAAAAGCGAAAGTAAGTGAAAGTATGACCCTGGAAAGTATTTTTAATATTTCAAATAACTGTGCTGCAGAAAACATGGCAAATATTTTCATGGATGCTAATTCACAATGGTGTAGCAGCGAGATAAGTGCTCAGTTGGGCACCAATCTGGATGCTCGGTGCCAACATAAGCACTCAGCCAGGCGCGAATATGCATGTTCTGGCACCCAGAAAGGTGCCTAACAAATGTTGCACAGAGCTAAGTGCTTAGTTGGTTGCGAATCTATACAATTGGGCACCCAGAAAGGCGCCTAGCTAATCTTGCCACTCAGGCGCTGAGCTAGGCGCTCTTCTGGCTGTGTATCTGGCTGCTCAAGCGCTGAGTTAGGCGCTCAGCTGGTCATAAATCTGGCTGCTCGGACGTTGAGAAAAGCGCCTTCCTAGGGAGCAATCGACCTAAGCTGGCTGCTCCCTTGATGAAGGAAAAAGCGTCCTATTGATGTGGCCACTCGATCGCCGAGATAGGCCACTCAGCTAAGTTGCGCTTTCAGGGACAATTAGATGGGCATTAGGCCCCCCCCCCCCCCCTCCCCCCCCCCCCCCCCCCCCCCCCCCCCCCCTCCCCCCCCCCCCCCCCCCCCCCCCCCGAGTCGGCAGACTGACACTTTAACTCGTGCCCTGATCATGGCGGTAAAAAACCCGCATTAAAAAACCCCACACTAGCATTAGCGCAGCTCCCCTGCATTACCTATCTTTAACTAATCACCTCCTTGCATGCCGTTAACATGCATTTCACGCAGGAAAAACCAGGTCTATAAGCGGTTCGTACTCGCTTTTTTTCCATGCAGAAAACCCCTTATTAACATCTCCGAATAGGGCTTTGTGTGGGAAAACTCGTATACAAATACACGAACAGGCGCACACAAACCCGTGGCAGCTTCAGCGCACCTTATTACATCGGCCCCCAGGATTCTGAGATCCTAAAACACTCCTGGGACTCCCTGATACCCTAATGCTAGCAGATTCTGCTGTCACAGATGGAAGGCCTACAAAGAGATTGGACATTTTCTGCCTTGAGCAGATATGGGTGCCCGCTGTCTCTGAGGACGTCTGACTACCCCAGCTAGGTGCCAATGTGTTCACCAGATCCTTAAATATTTACAAACACAGGGGGGGGGGGGGGGGAGAGAGGAGAACCAATTGGTAAACGCCCCTTGGTTCAAAGATTCAATTTTAAATTACATTTATCGATATACCAATTTAAGAACCTCTTTTTGTTGATATAATTTACCATGAGAGGATCACAATAATCCGTCCGATGTAGTCTTAAATTTATTATCTGAAATCGGCGATTTGACTGACACCCGTTTTTGGTGCCAAAATTTGGGATTAAAGAATGGTTCAGCGTTCTGGTTTCAATGATCGCTATTACGGGTGGAGTCAAGGATTCAGAAGTGAAACGTAAGGTATTTACAACAACATTTTTTAAAAGCGGGGCTAGTTGCCAATGTTGGAATAGATGTATACAGTAATGTTAGTTCGAGTGTAGTTAAGGGTTCGTATGTGAAGCGCAATGATCATTTTTTTCAAGTGGTGCTAGCCGTCAATGATGAAATAAATATAGACAGCAAAAATGAAATAAAAAGCTGCCCCTTTCTATATTTACCACCCTGTGTTTACAATGGATGGTTCTAGTACAATTTTTGACTCTCTAGATTTTTTATAGATTCTCTATTTGGTAAAAGCAGCCCGATCTTGAAATCTTATGTTTAGAGTTTTTCGAGTGGCAAGATAGAATCATTATGAGAAAGTAAAACTGGGCTTAAGTAAAATAAATAACTTGAGAATAGATAAAAAATATATGGGGCATGTTCCCCGATGGAAATACATCAAATTATTATGCTTTAATAAGAACACTGGCACAGCTCCTGATTTATGGTTTTCATTCCCCAGACACATAGACACATGTAAGTTATGATAAGCTTATGGGTTGTACTGTTGGTAGTATTTTTGACTGATATATACATTTTTGTTCATTCAGCTACATCATTATTCTGAATTTTAATTTTTATCTTTTGATATTACTAATATAGCTGTTCTAGTCGCAGTACATGATTAATGCGTTGTCTGAATTGGGGACCCAACAGACGTATCGCATTCACAAGACTATGAATTGCACATGAAATAAAAAGGTTAGTTCATATATGAGAACAGGTATTACATTTAATTAACATTACATACAAAAGATATATAACGATTTCATATACATTTTTTAGCATCAATGATACAGCGTATTGCACTTGGAAAGACAAGTTTGTCATACAAGATTACAGTTTTTTCAACCTGAGTCCAAATACATCTAAGGTAAAAGTCTAAAGGTTTATAGACTATAGCGTACACAACTGGAGATAAATGTATCAAATGTTCAACCCCCCCTATTTTTTGGAATTAGTTTTTTAATAAGGTTCATTTAAATATGGGCAAATTGCTACTACAAGATTTTTATAACTCCAATTTTATTTTTTTAATGTCAACATTTAATTTGTTTTTATCTATATGATTTTATATTATAAATGTTTTTTTAAAAAATTTTATATTTAATATTTATGTTTTTGTTGATTATTTATTGTTTATGTATTTACAGTAAACAAAGCGTTTTGTGCAATTTATTTTTAGCCCCTGAGGCAGCCATTCCGTAGACGGCAAAACTCGGCCAGAGTCGAGCTATAAGAAATATATACGTCTCCACTGCAATAAAGTTTTGAAAAAGACTGTGGCATCTAATCCCTATTGTTTTCCTGACGGCTTTCTTAGATCGCCTTCCTTTTTGCTTTTGAGACCTACAAAGAGATTGGACATTTTCTGCCTTGAGCAGATATGGGTGCCCGCTGTCTCTGAGGACGTCTGACTACCCCCAGCTAGGTGCCGATGTGTTCACCAGATCCTTAAATGTTTACAAACACAGGGGGGGTGGGAGGAGAACCAATTGTTAGCATTCTGAAGGGAGGAAGAATAACCTGGACATGCAGCTGATTACCTCTGGCAGTTTCATCCTAATTAAATTTTCAATGTCTCCATTTGTGAGTGAATAGGAGGGTATCCACAGGAGAGGAGAAAAAAGTCAGACTTTTCAGAACAGGGGAGAGGGTGAAAGCAGGAAACAGGCATTTTTGGAATTCCAAGTATTCAAGGGTGGGGGTGGGGAGAGCGGCACTGTTGGGGGTGGGTGGTTGAAGGGACAGTACAGCATGGGTATTCTCTCAGGCCCATACAGTATGGTGCGCATGGCCAAGCACACTGTTTAGCGTGCGATTGGCCACGCATTTTCGACGCGTGTCTATTACCTCTTATACACGGGCCAATACAGTACAGTGCACTCCGGTGGAGCGTCCAGTGGACGCGCTATTACCCCTTATTGAATAAGGGTAAAGCTAGCGCATCGAAAACGCGCGTCCAACCCCCCCGAAACTAATAGCGCCCGCAACATGTTGATGGCCCTATTAATTATTCCTGCGCGATCCAGAAAGCAAAATGTGCAGCGAAGCCGCACATTTTACTTTCAAAAATTAACGCCTGCCCAAAGGCTGGCGTTAATTTCTGCCGGTGCCGGGGAAGTGTACAGGAAAGCAGAAAAAACTGCTTTTCTGTACACCCTCCGACTTACTATCATAGCAATATTAAGTTGGAGGACTCTCAATTTTACCGGTGTCCGTTTTCCTAACCCGTGGCTGTCAGCGGGTTTGGAAACCGATGCCAGTAAAATAGAGCGTCCTTTGTCGGGACCCGCTGACAGCCACCTCTGCCCCTAATAAAGAGGCGCTAGGGGCATATTATTGTCCCTAGCGCCTCCTTATTAGCGCACCACTTCATTTAAATACTGAATCGCGTGCCCAGGAGAGATGGCTGGGCCCGCGTTTCTTTCTGTATCAGCCTGTCTGTGGTGTCAGCTGGGAGAGGAGCGTTTCTGATTTTTATCATTGTGGATCCCACATTCTCCAGAACCTTATGAAATTAAAGTCTTGTTTTTGCTTTTTGCTGCAGGGGTTTGTAACTGTATTTATTCTGCTGTAAAGCGCCCTGGTATAGAGAGCTATACAGATGCAGCAGGAAAGCAGAGCAAAGGCACTCGGAGCTTTTTTTTCAGGACATATGAAATGAACTGCTGGATACTGAAAATGACAGACTCCCACCAAGCACAGAACTCAGGAGCTAAAAATAGCAACGACTTGCCCAAAACACAGGATTCAAGGGCTGAAGATACCCGAGACTCCAGCAAATGACTGAATGTAGGGGGTGGGATGTATTTCAGGCACTCTGGCTGAAGACAGGGACAAAATTAAGAGTGATTTGGGATTTGAAAAGAGAGCCGTTTGAATGAGGAAGTCTGATTTTGCTTGACACATTTGTCCCGAGATCCATCCGTGCTGAGCCCCTGTTGCCATCCCAGTGCAGAGGGGCTAAAATTTCAAAGCCTTTAGTTAGGAAATCAGAGGGTTAGGTGGATAGAACGGCTGATTCCACCTAAATGGATTTTCAGCCAGTTAGAAGTACTTGTGCACTTTTTCCCAGCCTAGCTACATTTAGCCCCAGTGGAAAGAGGCGTGCATCTGCTGCCAGTTTGTGTTTGGAGATCAGTTTGGTTTGTGCAGGGGGCGGAGACTTATTACAAATTTACCCTGAATTGAGCAGTGTTGCTCCCCTCTAGTGGTCAAAGCCCGAATATGCAGGTGGCAAATCCGTTCTAGCATTACCACTGCTAAAAGCAGTGTTTCCCAACCAGTGTGCCGTGGCCTTCAGACCTGATCAGGCGGGCCACGGAAGTCATTACTATCTAATGCTCACATCCAGATCAGCACCTGGGCTCTGCTCTCAGTGCATCATAACAACATGACACACCAGCAGTGACTCTTAAACAAGTAGGAACTCCTTTCTGAGAACATATGTGTTAGGATTCGTAGGTTAGTTAGCCCTTGGCCCGAGGTGAGAGATGGTACCGCCCACAGGGAGGAGCCTCACCGTCGGGAGGAGAGGTCTGAGCTACTGGTGACACAGCCCAGCGAGTAGCGGGAGAGCAGGAGACTGGGGTGTGGATGTGCTAGCCAGGATAGGTCCCCCTGGTGGTGGAGTGCTGGACAGGCCCCGAGGAGCGGGGAATGCAGGCAAGGTAGGGAGAAGTGCTTGCAAGAGTGAGCCCAGGGGGCGGAGCCACAGAGAGAGTCAGCCCAGAGGGAATGACATGGGCTTACCTGGGACATGGGGAAGCCCAGTGATCTCTGGCAGTGCAGGAGAACACCACCCCGAGGAGCGGGGAAGTGCAGTACAGTCACAGGGTAGGCAGGATACCACCCCAAGGAGCGGGGAAGTGCAGTACAGTCACAGGGTAGGCAGGATACCACCCCGAGGAGCGGGGAAGTGCAGTACAGTCACAGGGTAGGCAGGATACCACCCCGAGGAGTGGGGAGTGGAATGTAGTGACAGCGGTATGCAGGGCGCTGCCCCGAGGAGCAGGGGAGCGCAGCACAGTCCCAAGTTCACAGGCGCTACCCCGAGGAGCGGGGGAGCGTGGTTAGTCACAAGCGATGGCAATGGCCCGCGGAGCGGGGTACACCAGCGCTGGGTCTCCATGAAGCAGAGCAGTGAGGCAGTGGCCTGCAGGGCAGGGCACACCACACTGAGTCTCCACAAGGCAGAGTAGAACGGCAATGGTCCGCAGAGTGGGGTACACCGAAGTAGATTCTCACGGGAAGAGTAGTTCCTGGAGCAACCCCGAGTAGCAGGGAAGAAGGCAGTCAGTGTCCAAGGCGCAGGGCCCTCCAAGGAGCAGATAGCCAGAGACAGGAGCAGGGCCCTCGAGGAATGGGTACCCGAGAGTGTCTCACGCCGGGAGGAGCAGGAATTAGGAACCGACGTCCCTTAGCGAGAACAGCAGGATTCAGCAAGGAGGGAACTCGTTGCCAAGTCGATTAGAGCCAGGCCCCGATGGTGCTTAAGAGCCCAGGGCTAGTGATGTCATCAAGGGGAGACGCCCCTGAGGTTCCCGCCCTGGCGTCCTTAAAGGAGGGCCAGGGAGCACGCACGCCTAGGAAGGCCCAGGAGAAACATGGCAGCCAGCGGCGTCCTCGCCACCCTGAGGAGTCCTGAGACAGAGCCACAAGGGTCGGAGGCGGCTAGCCACAGCCACGAGTCTTCCCAGAGGAGAGAGGGCAGTGAGGCACGAAGTGAGTAATAGCGGTCACAGCCATCTGTGACTGATGGTCATAACAATATGTAATTATTCATGGCTCCTCTTCCCAGCTACAGCAAGAGCCCTGTAGTTTATGTTGCACCGGAGGTGGACCCTTGGGCCAAGGTAGGTTTAACGCAACCCATAGGTAAGGACTTACGGGTCCCCACCGTCGGCAGGCGGAGTGGGCTGATAGACAGAGGCTGCTGGAGCTTCACCTATACCAGCCCTCATTCCCAGCGGGTTGAGCCTTTGGGTGCCGGGACCGGCAGGACTTAGGTGGGCCTCTGTGTGTAGTTGAGGTATAAGTTGGGTCAGCCCAGAGACAGCAGGTGAGAGATAGTACAGTCTTATTCTGGAAACTCGAGCGCCAATGGAACAGAGGCAGACAGGGGGCGCTCGAGCAAGGGCAGGCCGAAGCCTGAGTAAACCACGTCCAGGGAGTAAGCTGGAGAGGCGTCGATGAACAGGCTTGAGTCAGGGCTGGCGGCAATCCGAAAGCAGTGGCAAGCAAGGCTGAAGTCTGATCACGGAGATAGTCTAGCGTAGTCGAGCTAAGCGGAGGTCTAGGTCTGGAGATAGGCAATAGTGTAGTCAGGCAAAGCAGTGGTCTGGGTCTGGAAGTAGGCAATAGCATAGTCAGGCAAAGCAGAGGTCTCGGCTTGGAGAGAGTCAATGGTGTAGTCAGGCGAAGCAGGGTCAAGTCTGTGTAATCAATCCAAGGAATGAAGCAAGGAGGGAACAAGGAGACAGGAACCAGGAACAACGAGGAACGCAGAGACAAGACAAATCTCTAGGAGGCAACGAGTACTCAACCAGCAAGGAGACCTGTTGCAAGGGCAACACTAGGGAGCGGAGCCTGCACTTAAATACTGCAGCTGAGTTGACGTCATCATCCGGGGCCGCGGCTAGGTTCCCGCCGCGGTCCCTACTTAAACATCAATGGTGCCCATGTGAGCGCCTAGGGAGGGGCGCGGCGCGAGTAGCAGCATCTCTCTGCAGGCCACACGGAGAGGCTTGACGAGATGTGTTGGCTGGGCCAGGAACGCCAGGAACAGCGGCAGGGCCAGAGGCACCGGGGGAGGCCTGAGCTGACGGCCCTCCACCGCCAACGAGGAGGAACAGGAGCTGGAGTCAACGTAGAAAGGTGAGGGGGCCATGCCACGGGTCTGCTGCGGACGGCACGCTTAACAGTTTAGTAATTAATGGGCAGCATGCAAGCATGGATAGTTGGGCCCTGCTTTGTTTGACACAGTGCACATAGGACCTCCTCATCTTCCCCCTCCTGAGCCTCCTCTTTTGAGTGTTTTCAGCCTCTGTCTTACTTCCAGGCTGAGTGAGATGGGGATAGTGTGCCCTGAGTACTGGATGTGGCTCACTCTCAGGCCAATTCTGTAAAAATATAAATAAATTAAAAAATGTTTAAAAGTGCGCTTGGCTGTGCGCGCTGTTTAACGGTTTTGGCCGTGTGTTTTCGATGGACGTCTATAACCCCTTATACTGTAAGGAATTTATCACCTCAAAAACACGCAGCCAAACCCCCTGAAAACTAATAGCGCTCATCACATGCAAATGCATGTTGATGAGGCTATTAGTCAGTCACTCTTGATTCAAAAAGTAAAATGTGCGGCCAATCCACACATTTTATGTTCATAAATTAACGCCTGCCCAATAGCAGGCGTTAATTTATGAGCAACTCGGAAAATATCCGTCTTAATATCTTAGCGAAATTAAGTCGGAGGAACCAAAAATGTAAAAAAAATAAATAAATGTGATGGCCGGTCCGGTTAGGAGTTTGGACACTCAATTTTACTGGTGTCCATTTTCCTAACCGATTGTTGTCAGCGGGTTCTAAAAACTGACACTTGTAAAATTGAGCATCAGTTTCCTGAACCTGCTGACACTAGCACCTCTCCTGGGCCATGGAGGTGTTAGGGGTGCGTGATCGCCCCTAGCACCTCCTTTTAGCGTGACCCCTCATTTAAATATAGGATTGCGTGCCCAGGAGAGCACCCATTCTCCTGGGATCTTTACAGAATCGGCCTGTCTGAGTGCGGAGAGCAGTAGCAGTGGAGGAGCTCTGGCAGCTTTATGCAGCAGCCAAGCTAATTGAGCTGGCGCTGCCTGCACCACACCGACTTGTCTCTGCTCCTGCACGTGTCTATAGATGTTGCTGGCATATTGCAATAAGCTCATGCATGTCTCCATCCCCTCCTCCCCTTTATTTTAAAGTTTAGGAGAGAGACTGGTGAGGCTTTTAGCTCTTCCCTAACTTTTCTTCTGGCCATATGAGTCCTCTCCATGTCCTTGCCACTTGCTCCATGGAGGCTGGTGTGCCACACAACATTTTTGTTAATATAGGGTTGCCTTGGACTTGAAAAGGTTGGAAACACTGTGCTAAAGGATTGTCTTCCTGCAGAATTGATCTCTCTTTATCATAAGAACATAAGAACATGCCATACTGGATCAGACCAAGGGTCCATCAAGCCCAGTATCCTGTTTCCAACAGTGGCCAATCCAGGATACAAGTAGCTGGCAATCATTAAATAGATCCCATGCTACTAATGTCAGCAACAAGCAGTGGCTATTCCCTATTGATTAATAGCAGTTTATGGACTTCTCCTCCAGGAACTTATGCAAACCATTTTTATACCCAGCTAAGTCTTAACCACATCCTCTGGCAATGAATTCCAGAGCTTAATTGTGAGTTGAGTGAAAAAGGATTTTCTCCAATTTGTTTTAAATGTGCTAAATGTTAAAAGGCATTGAAATGTCTTATAGTGCTCTACACCAGTACAAAAAGCATGCACTACGCAGATGAAGAGGACTAACTCTTTTGGGGCCTTATTCACAAAAGGCCCCATTCAGAGCAGAATGAAACCTTTAAAGTTTTTATTACATGCTGATCTGTTTAGAACTGTACTATAGACTCTAATTTTAGGGCAGCTTGATTACTGCTGCAGTCTGTGTGTAGGTCTTCCTGAAAAATGTATACTTGTATTACAATTAATACAATTCTATGTAAACCGCTATTTGTAGCGATAGTTACTGTTCTTTGTGAACCGGGGTGATATGTATATTATACAGGAACCTCCGGTATATAAATTATTTAAATAAATAAATAAATAAATAAATAAAATTATTTCAGCATGATGCTGTCCCTCTTCTAAAGGGTTTGAAATTTTGAGACCAGGTAACCCCTCTTTAGGTGAGCTGCATTGGCTTCCCTTTAACTGGAGGTGTAAATTTAGATTGCTGATGATTCTGCACAAACTACTGAATTCTGAGGATTACTGATCAGTTAAAAAAATAGTCGAATAGCATGTCCCATTGTGGATGGCTGGAACAAGACTTATACAGGGACCTAGTGTAAGAGATTATAAATTGATTACAGACTCTTTTAAGGGCTTTTTCTTTAGTTTCCACTGTGTTGTGGAATTCTTTATCAGCATTGAAGGATGAGAAAGATTTGAAGGCCTTCAGGAAGCAACTTAAGGTAATTTTTTTTTTTTTTTTTTAAAGAGAGATAGGGATGTTGAATGTTTAATGTTATTTTAGAAAGCTGTTTGTTTTTTAATGTGTCTTGTTTTTTAATGTTGTAAATTTGTATTATTTATATTTGTTTTATGATTATAATTTGATTTTACAAATGTCTATACTGAAGATGTGGCATGTACGATTTTTTTTTAATAAAAAAAATAAGTAAAATAATAAAAGGACTTTTCCCCATTCTTCGCTTATGGAAAAAAGAAATCCTGATGGAATCAGACCCACAGTCCCTTCCCAAGGAAAGTGAAGCACAGTCTTGCCCCCGTTTTCACATTTCTCAGCTTGCGGCAGTTCTGTATTCAGGCCACTAAGGGGAAGCAGACTCCAGGCCCTGGAGCTGCAGAGGTCAGCTCTGGCTGGCAGCGTGAGGCCGGGGGATCCTCTCGGCAGGAGCTGATGCCGGAGCCGGGAGTGGAAAGAGCGCCTGTGGTATTTCACGTGCTCCGCAGACGTGTTAATCTGCTACCTAAGATGTTCTTAACAGCAATACTAAGGAGCCATGGCCTGCCCGGGGGATGGGGGAGAGGGGCACAAGGCCCCTTGGGATGGAAAAATGGCGGAAATGCAAGCATGGGGCGGCAGCGGAGGAAAAGCCAGGAAGAGTGGGGAAGAGGCCTGTCGATCTGCCCCTGGCCCTGACAGAGAGGCGAGGAAAGCTCCAGGTCTATAAGCTCGGCCGTATCACATGAGCAGCAGCTAAAACGTGTTTAGTTCCTTGTTTACTGGGTCAGCTGCTCCTTCCTTCTCTATTACTATTGCTGAGACTGTCAATTATTAACGCGATGGCAGCCACGGTTAACTGAGAAGGGGGGGGCGACTTCCACTGCATTGCTTTTGCCACTTTCTCGGAGAATATTTTGCGGGCTGGATCCGGAGACCCTTTTTGTACGTCTTTGTGCTCTTTGGCCCTGTGTGGATGGGATCTGGTGGCTCGAGCACTGCCACACCTTCCCCCATCATGGCTAATGCTCATACTGGCTCCTGGACTACAGCTAAGATTCCTGCCTTCTCTTAGGCCTACAGCCATCTCTCCCTCTGCCGTTAAGAGCCAATAAATACGTCTACACTCTCCAGCATGGCAACCACCACTCCTCCACCATAGCAAGGACCTCCTACACTACTGGCAGCCCTGCTCTATCCCAGCTAATACCCTTAACTCCCTCCTACACCGCAGGCAGGGCTCCTCCACCAGGGATAGTTGGTTAGTTACAACACATAAGATGATGTAAAATAAAAACAGTAGCAGAAATATTTATAAATTGAATGCATAATATAAAATAACATAAAAAAGTCACGTTTTCAGGATATCCACAATGAATATGCATTTGCATACAGTGAAGGCAGTGCATGCAAATATATCTCATGCATATTCAGCATGGATATTCCAAAAACCCAACTGTCAGGTGGCACTTGAGGACCAGAGTTGCTTATTCCTGCCCTATACCCTCTTCCAGGCAACCTACACCACAGCCAGCTTTTCTTCACCTGCCTGTTCCATAGCAAGGGCTTCTGAACTCTCCTATACCACATCCTATGTTCTTGCGCCACAGCTTGAGCTTCATCCACCCTCCCCCTTCATAGCAAGAGGTCCTCCATCCATATCTACCATAGACAGCACTCCTCCACCTTCATCCATACAGTCAGCGCTTAATAATTTGTTCATGGCCATTTAAGTTTATGGCTGCAATAGGGAGAGGACTGATTCGAGGGGGGGGGGGGGGGTGCCACTCCTTGAAATCAAAGAGCAACAAGGGAATTCCCAGGTTTTGGGCACTTTCTGAATTTGGCACCCTTGGCATGTGCCAAAATCCAGGGCTGACACTTTTTGCAACACCAGCTTCCCTCTTGTATGGATAGGAGCCGAAAAAGGTAATGCACAAGTGTACTCCTTGGGGAGGAGGACAAGGTTCACTCTGATGGACTCTGCCCCTCATTCGGGTCCCCATTCCCTTATCACGCTGGGATTAGAGGCTGTAAATCTGCAGTTAGTTTCCTTGCTGGCTAATCACCTTTACTAGTCTTCAGATAAGTGCATTCCTTTTGGGTTTAAATGTGCTTTGCTTTTTTTCTGGGGGGGGGGGGGGGGGGGAGGATTTTATTTCATGGAGCTCTGCTGTTAGGTTTCATATGTTCCTGCATAAAGCCAGAGGCTCAGCGACAGAGCATAAAGAAGCAAGAGATTGGGAGGTGCAGGAGCAGGGTGTGCTGGATGGGAATCGCCCGGTTGCTTAGCTCAGTAAAGTCCAAATATAAACTCACCCCACCACTCAAACCTAAAGACCTCCGACCAGAATCCGCACTACCTGTCTCTGCCCCAGGCATCTCTTGCTATCCATCCTGCCTGCGGCCCAGGCGCTTTTTCCAGAACAGGGTTGATGTGCTCTGTGGAGGCCATGAGAGTTTGCCCATTTCCTTCTATCGCTGCTTCTCCGATCCAGCTACGCACCTGTAGAAGTTTAACACGAGGCATGGGCATCAAATCCTGAGAATAGGCTCTGCACAGTCCATTTAGAAGCAGAGCAAAGTGCAACAAGCATTAGCCATGGCGGCATTCCCTGCTTTTTTTTTTTTTTCCCTGTCCCACTCCTTTTCTTCTGTCCTTTTCTCTCTCTCGCCCCCTCCACTTGACCTTCATCATGTAAATGTGAAATAGAGGAATGTAAAATGAGATTAAAAGTGCAAAACAATGGATGAAAGCCAGCAGTGCATGGAAGGGAAGGACTCCAAGGCAGAGAGGCAGAACTCGGAGAAGCATTTCTGGGAGGAAAGGGAGACGGAATCCCAACTGGCAACGTTCCTCAGCCCCACAAGAAGAAGCGGCTTCTATAACATGGAGCTTGCAGGAGGGGTTGCTACAGCCAATAAGAGACAGGGAATATGGGGGCAATAAAGATGAAGACAAGTCCCTTTCTGTGTGGAGCAGTAGGAGCTGCTCTAGGGTGATCAGAAAGAGAAGAGAACAGGTTTGAAGGGCATGATAGGGGTGAAGGAAGGGAAAAAAACCCCTCCCTGTACGGAACAAATAGAAAGCTGTGACAGGGAGGGAATCAGCCCCCTTCCAACCTAGGGTACTGGAGAGGGGAAGACTAAGAGGAGAGGGATATGCCCCTCCAAGGCAGGCCCGCATTTAGACATAGACAATGTAGGCAACGGCCTAGGGCACCACACATTTTGAAAGCGCCAAATATCCAGGCCAACGAGAAGCCTACTTCTGCTTATTTTAGAGCCATAAGCCAGCACAGCTTCAAAAGGGGCCAAAATCTTAGATCTACCCCTGCTCCAAGATGTGACATTTGCAAAAGACCAAACGGGCCGATGCAGTAAAGTGTGCTCAGGCAGAGTGCACTGTTAGCCCCCGGTTGGACGCGCGTTTTCGACACGCTATTTTTACCCCTTATACAGTAAGGGGTAATAGCGCGTGGAAAACGCACGGCTAACCCCCCGTCCGAAACTAATAGCGCTTGCAACATGCAAATGCATGTTGATGGGCCTATTAGTCATTCCTGCATGATACAGAAAGTAAAATGTGCAGCCAAGCCGCACATTTTACTCTAAAAAATTAACGCCTGCCAAAGGCAGGAGTTAAATTCGGCTGGCACCAGGAAAGTGTACAGAAAAGCAGAAAAAAACTGCTTCTGTACACCCTCTGAGTTAATATCATAGTGATATTAAGTCGGAGGCCCCAAAAGTAAAAAAAAAAAAAAATTAAAATCTACCTGCGGCCGGCAGGTTGGAAGACGGACGCTCAATTTTGCCGGCGTCTGTTTTCCGAACCCATGGCTGTCAGCGGGTTCGAGAACCGACGCCGGTAAAATTGAGCGTCGGCTGTCAAACCCGCTGACAGCCGCCGCTCCTTTTACCGCGGACCCTCATTAGCATATTTTTTCTTACTGAATCGCACGTCCAGGAGAGTGGCCTGGGCGCTCGCCGGCTCTCCCGCGGGTTTTTTCTGTATCGCCCCAAAAGTGAGAAGGAGAGAGGCAGCCCCTGCTCTGTTTGGAATGGGAGAGAGCTCTGAAGTGAGAGAGCGGGAGCCCCTCCCTCTCGGGATACGGGCAGACATGAAGCCTTCCCTTTCCCCCAAACCATCACCGTGCCAGATCAGCCCCCATAATTCTGCTTTCTCCTAATTGTCCCCTTTATGCCACTGTCTGTGGAAGAGCCCATTAAAGAATAAATGTCTCAAACCCCGCAGTTTGCATTTCCTCTCTTTACACTCCTCAGCCTCCCCCGTTAGGAAAGTCAAATGTAGTCTACGAAAAGGGGAGCCTGCCTTTAGTGTACGAGGGTGTCTGGTAACCAAGTGTTGGGCATTGCTCTGTGGAAGTCCCTGCCTACTTGCTGCGGTCTGGGAGCCTTGGCTTTTGTCAAAAGGAGCATCAAGTTCTGACCTTTCCTAGGACAAACTAGAGGGCTCCTTGCCCTCATGAGTTTAATATCCCTGCGTGGAGGATATGGGCCTCCAGGAGTTCTGGAGTGAACGTTGCCAATGAGATACCAGAAAAAAAAATTTGCAAGAATTCAGTTTATTAAACAAAACTAGCACATAAAATATTAATTGTTAAAATACCACATTTATACAGAGAAATCCACCAAATAATCCAGTGAAAGCCCAGGTCACTTAAATTATATTACAATTTATCAGTAGAAAAATAAACTCTAAGTGATTCAGGGCCAGAATGAGTTAATAGTTCTCTTATTATACAGTTTTACATTAAAATGTGTCTAAAATATATATATATATATATATATATATATATTTTCATGTTCTCATTGGCTGAATTGAACACACAACATTGGGACCCCTTCCAAAAGGAGAAAACGTTCAGGGTAAGAATTTCGAACCCTGTGCTTTAATACACGCAGCACATACACATAACGAGCCAGTGAGCACACCACTGGTCCATGCACAGTTCTCTCCCTTGGCCAGAGGGGCTCGCCCACACAGCCGTGGACAATCTGGAGTCAAAGAACCATGACATACAAAGGGCTGCTCAGCTCCAAGCCCTTCCACTTCTCCCTCAGAGTTATGCTTTCTGCAGGAGTCTTGCAAGCTCAAGATCACACTTATGGGTGCTTGCTGTACCTTGCATAAGATCACTGAAGTCAGATCTGTGAGGGTTGCAGCTGGCCAGGGGGGTTTCAGGATGGCCAAAATACATATATCAAACCCCCCCTTCAGCCACTGTGTGCAGAAACAAAGACCAGTTTGCAGCTTTCCAGGACTGGTCCAGTGTCTACTCTGTCTCTTTTCCTCCCTACTTCAGAATAACTTATGTCAAACACATTTATGCCATTGCACAATTCTGAGTCAGGTCCCAAAATGTCCCACAACTCGCTGTCGTGGTCTCTTCCCTGCATGAATATTTGCTCCTTTGGGCATCGTGTGCCTTGTTTTGGTTGCCAATGTTTTCCTTCCTCTGTCCCTGTATTTAACCTAGATCTCTCATCTGCCCCACCTATGCACTCTAGAATACCAGAGAGAGAGAGAGAGAAAGGGAGACTTGAAGCCAGAGCACAGGACTGGGGCACGCAATAAGGCAGCACAAAACTAAGAGGCGAGTGGCCTGGAAGTCAGGCTGGCCAATGCTTGCTGATCACTATCATTTCAGGAAGGGAAAAGATCCTGGCAATAGTGCAGCTGGAGGCAGGGAGGAGATGGGACAGACATTTCCCAGCAGAGGAGACACAGACTGAGGTCAGGGAGAGAGGGACATTAAGTTTTGAGATGTGGCAGGATAAGTTGGCAGTGCTGGCAACCAACTCTACTGGACCTCTGTCAGCAGGAGAAGCAAGCCAAATACATTAAAACAGTAATAGGGTCCGAAAGAACAACTTAACACACACCTAGGGAGGTCCTGGAATTTCAAGCAATGCCTCTTGTACTAACCCCCCAACCACTCTCCTTCAGCACCTTCTCTCACCTGCATGGATCTCCCACTTCCCATCCTGTGATCTTCCATCTTGCCTCTCCCCAGGATCTTCCAGCTTGTCCCCCATCCCTCCTGATCTTCCAGCTTGTCCAAATATAAAATCTGTCTAAGATTCATTAAGGGTAAAGCACATCCCTGCCCAGCAGCTCCTCTGCCAGTCTGTAGAGAAGCCTCGAGTACCAGTGGACCCCTGTATGAGGGGGGCAGTTGTTCCCTGCACCAAACCCCCAAGGTGGAAGCAAGGCAGTTATGGCATGCAACAGCCTCAGAGGAGCAAAAGCCCAGTGTGCCCACTGGTGATTTTCCATGACTGCATAGCAGGATACCAGCACGCTGTTAACCAGCAGTGTGCCATGTGAGGTCAACGGGGCAAAGACCCCCAACCCTTCCTCCCTCCATACCCCTCTAACTTGCATAGGATGCACAGTGCCGCCTCCTTCATGGTGCACCAGCACCAAATCCCCCGCCTGCACCCGGCTGGCAAACACGGGGGTGAAGTCCTCAGAACGATTGGTCACACCGCTGGCCACAAAGACCAGGTGCGAAGGAGTCAGGAGCAACTTCCGCGAGGGCCCCTCCGTTTCTATGGCAACAAAGGACATCCTGCGGTGAAGGTCCCGGTCCAAGAAGAGCAGCACCTCTGTTGGAACTAGGCGGCCTGTTCCATCGCCAGTGAGGACCCAGTCCCCAGGGCGGAGATCGGCCACACCCTTCCTCTCTCCGTTACGCAGGGTTACCATTGCAGTACCGGGGAAACAGCCCCCCCGCCGGATTGCCAAGGAGTTGTCTGAAAGTAGAGAACAGAGCAGCTGTGAGGAAACCCCCCAACCAGGGAGATCCTGCCCTAGAGGGGGATTGGTGGAATGAAGCAGAGACCCCGAGAGGCATTCAGAACCCTCCCCCTGATCCGTCACCTCGCAGAAGGCATTCCCTGGCCGGGTCTGCTGCGGAGGCAGCGTGTTCATAGCCGGGGGGGGGGGGGGGGGGGGGAGTCTCAAAACCATCAGCATCAGTAGGGCCAGATTTAAGGCCCGTCCCTGCAGGGCTCCTAGGGCCAAGGCCTATCACTGCCCAATGACTGTGCTAAGTGTCTTGGGAGGAGGGACACAAAAGCCCGGGTAGCTGGCTGAGAACGAAGGCTCGGGTTTGCCGTAGCTCAGTTCTAAAAAAAACCCCATAACAAAACCCTTTGCCTTCCCCTCCCCCCTCCCCCTCCTCCTTTACCTGCTTTTACAGACACGTGGATATGAGCTTTGGACTCGTAGTACACCCAGTCAAATCCAGCCTCCGCCGCCAGCCGGGCCAGCATACCGTATTTACTCCTGTCCCGGTCCGAGGTGGTGATGTCCAGGGCCCGGCCCTCGTAGTGCAGGGAGTCGTGCGAATGATGGCCATCCTCGTCCCAGCCCTCCGTGACCCGCAGCTTTACCCCCGGCCACATGTTCATCACAGAGATAGAGAGAGCATTCACCCGGTCTTTGCAGCGCTGCACAGGGGGGGGGGAAAAAAAAATGGAGATGCTAGGAGAAAGTGAATCAAAAGCAGAGGTCCAAACCCAGCACAGACTTACAGGTACAACTTTTTTTTTTTTTTTTAAATAAAAGGGACAGGCACTGTGGTTCAACATCAGCACTGTGCACTGCCACTGCAGAAAACCAGAGAATGATCGACTTGCCCTAGATTGTCACTTATATCATTTTCATCAGCAGCATAGGGAAACTTGAAAAAAAAAAGTTTAAAACTCAAAGTCATATATGGATTAATATCACACAGGCATTTTCAAATGAATGTCAAATTTACATGCCTAGGAAAACAGTCCAAGATTCTGGTTAAAAAAAATATATATATAAATAAATATATATATATAATTTAGGTATTTAATGGGAAACCAATGGCGAGGGTAATGCAGATTTGGTAGGGTTAACAATATGGGAGGCTAATTAGCTGCGTTGGAAGTCTAAGAGAGAATGGAGGATCTGTCCTAAAGCAGTGAGGAGACTGCTGTGTTAATCTAGTCTGGGGGAAAGAAAAGGGCATGAACCAGGGGAGCACTAGGAAAGAGCGGAACACGTTTTAAGATGATGTGGGCTAGTACAGAAGACAGATGCCTCAGCGAGGACAGCCAGACTTTTTTTGTGTGTGTGAGCAGCAGACATGAAGAAGGGAATGCAGATGGAAGGTGGTCTTGCTGGGGGCTTAACATTAGGAAGTGAGAAATCCAACCGGTCTTGTACTGTGCGCATTCTATAAACCAAGCTTAGGCTGATTTTTCTGCTTCCCGGCATCCCACCCCCTGCCCCCTTATCAACAATGACGCAATACAAGGCCCATAACGCTCTTTTATTGAATGGATAAAAACGGCCACAGCCAAACAAGCATGAACTTAATCATCAACATACAGAAATACTTTATGCAAACTTAACATTAACCTTTTATAAGGCTGGCCTACACCTCCCATCGGCAAAGACTGCGTGGGGTTACCCCCCCCTGGCTTGCTGCTGCTGTCCTAGTGAGGCAGCAGCCCTCCAACCTTCTGCTCTGTGAAGGTGGTTCCCACTGGCATCCTGCTCCGTGAATGCCGCCGTGGCATGTGCTGCCGCCTCACACACCCCCCCCCCCCCCCGGCCGTCCTTGCAGGCCACGCTTATTTATTTGTGCCAGGATGCCATTTGACCACCCCCAGACCAGCCACCATCTTGGTCTGTGCCATGCATGGCGCAGATCCATCCCCCTCTGCCAATTAATAGGCTAATAGTGCCCCGCTTCATGCACCCTCATAAGCGTCCTGCTATGTGTAATCTTTGATGCCTGGACCCTCCTCCAAACACCAAAGCAGCCCCCTATGCGCCGGTGAGGGCCCTGCCATAGTAGGGACCAGTAACCCCTTACTTGGTCACTACCCCCTTGCTCTCTCAATCTCTGTGGGCTAATGTGCTACCAACTCCCTCTCCACTATTGTTTCTGAGCCCTTGCTATCCCTCCCTTTCTCATGGGCTCCTGGCTTGGTTTCAAATCAGCCAATGAGCCCTATTGGCCACATGTTCCCCACCCTTCCCCCCCCTCAGAGCTGGCTGCAGCACACCTACCCAATTATGAGGCCCCTGCCTCAAGCGGCTGGGCCTCCTTATCTCTACCTTCAAATAAACTTCTGCCCAGCCCTATGCTGATCTGTAACTTTTTTTTTTTTTGTTGTTGTTGAAACTCTTTATTTATAACATTTTTGAGCATACGTAGAGATTAGCAAAACTTAAAAAAAAACCAAAACAAAAACGTAGTCAACTTAAAGGCAATAGGCTAGGCAGACACTTCAGGGGAGCAGCAAAGAACCTCTGCAGTCACAGCAAAAACTACAGATCCTGCCAGCCACACCAGCTCACAGGCCGATGCCACAAGCTGGGCCCTTAAGAAACTGAGCACTGGTTTTCACTGCACAATATTAATGACTGGATTAAAAAAATGCATCAGGAGTTAGGAAAAGAGCATTAACTGTAAAGTGCCGAACACACATTTTACTCGGGGGGGGAGGGGAACCAGGAAGAAAGACTGTGCAGAGAATTAAAAAAATAAAAAAGAACAAATATAGCTGGATAAATGCAATAAAGTGCTCTCAGCGGAGCACACTGTTTAATCCGCAGTTGGACGTGGGTTGTGTAGGTGCGTCCACAGCCCCTTATATATAAGGGGAATAGCACCTCCACAACGCACTGGGAAACTAATAGCGCTCATCACATGCAAATGCATGTCGATGAGGCCATTAGTTATTCACTCCGCCTGCAGTAAAAAAAATGTGTGCGTCCAATACCCTTAAAAGGTTGTACAGAAAAGCAGAAAATACTGCTTTTCTGTACATCCTCCGACTTAATATCAAGGCAATATTAAATCAGAGGAACGAAAGATTTAAAAAAAAAAAAAAAAAAGTGCCAGCAGTTAACCAGCTTCCATTTCCCAAACCCGTGGCTGGGCGCAGATTAGGAAAAACAGACACCGATAAATTCAGCATCTGTTTTCTTAACAGGCGGACAGCTGACTTCTCCCAGGTGCCCGCTGTGAAGGAGGCACTAGGGGCACGCAATCAACCCTAGCACCTCCTTGACAGCACGACCCCTAATTTTAATATTGCATGGCACCCCCAGGAGAGGTGCCTTGGTGCTCATTACTCAGCGCCTGCTTTCGCTGCAATTTTTTTTTGCATCGGCCCCTAAGTGGCAGCAGAGCAGGAAAGATTTTTTTATACAGATCTTATGTCCCCGCACAGCAGTGCTGAAAACTTAACTCCATTTCTGACCCAGGAGTTTTCAGCACTATGAAATGTGGTTTAGGCCAATGCACCTCGCTGCATTGGGGAGTACTGCTTAATGCCCTCATTTGCATGGGATTTCCATGCCAGAGCGCTAAGAAGTGCTCCCATTTTAGAACGCACAGTAAAACTCCTTGCAACAGCGGCAGTAAGGTTTATGCTCACCAAACAAACATTTAAATGTGCGTGAAGCTGTGGCTGAATGCACATCTCTGCATTGGCCTGTCAGAACTATCAAGGCTTTTTTAATCACTATCGGGCCGATTCAGTAGAGTCCGCCACTCTCCTGTGCGCGCGATTCAGTATTTAAATTAGGTCCGGCAGTAGAAACGGGCAAAAGGAGGCGCTA
This sequence comes from Rhinatrema bivittatum, assembly GCF_901001135.1. Lineage (NCBI taxonomy): Eukaryota > Metazoa > Chordata > Amphibia > Gymnophiona > Rhinatrematidae > Rhinatrema > Rhinatrema bivittatum. Next base: position 273,486,539 of record NC_042617.1, read on the forward strand.
GGGACACTAGTGCGTCCCTAGCGCCTCCTTTTGCCCTGGAGCGGTGGCTGTCAGCGGGTTTGACAGCAGACGCTCAATTTTGCCGGTGTCGGTTCTCGAGCCCGCTGACAGCCACGGGCTCGGAAACCGGATGCCAGCAAAATTGAGCGTCCGGTTTTCGACCCGACAGCCGCCGGCCGACTTCACAATTTTTTTTTTTACCTTTCGGGACCTCCGTCTTAATATCGCGCCTACCTTTGGGTAGGTGCTAATTTCTAAAAGCAAAATGTGCGGCTTGGCTGCACATTTTACTTTCTGTATCGCGCGGGCATACCTAATAGGGCCATCAACATGCATTTGCATGTTGAGGGCGCTATTAGGTTCGACAGGTTGGAACCGCGTTTTCCCGCCCCTTACTGAATAAGGGGTAAGGGAAAACGCGCGTCCAATGGCGGGTTAACAGTGTGCTCCGTCGGAGCGCATTGTACTACTGTATCAGCCCGTTTGTCTTCACTTCTTTCTTGCATACAAATAAACAGCCACATCAAATACTGTTTTTCACCATGGCTTTATTTTTGTATTTTAGGTATTTTTTTAATGGTTCGATTTACTTTGTGACTATATTTCTAAAAACCTTTTATATTGTTCCCAAGGTTCAGACTGTGGTGCAGAGAGCAGGAACTGAGATGAGGATGGAGCAGAGTAGACAATTACTCTGCACCCTAATTCAGCTCCTCCCCTCTTGCACAGCTGCAGGGACAGAAGGCGAGAGAAACGAGGCTGGAATGGAAGGTAGAGCAAAGAAGAGTTCAATTTTTTGTCTGCAGATTTCTACTTTTACTTTGTGATCCCTTAATCTGTATTTGGTGAGGATCTGTTTTTGACCAAGGTGATGTATTCTGGTAAGGTGTAGTTTCTATAGCTGGCTGGCTTGTTCTGATAGGAGATGTGCTACATATGTGATGTGTGTCTTACTTCAGAGTGCTTGGTAATGAGATAAAATGATTCCTGTCTTCAGTTAATAGTCTCATTGCGGAGGCGACATGATTCGAATTATTTTTTGTATGGAGAGCAGTAAGAGGAAATATCTGCATTCAGCCCAGGTAGCCAGTCCTTTCAGAGATAACCTTCAGCCACTGCAATATTAATTTCTTTCAATTTATAAATGTATGTATGTCTTGATTTTTTTCTTTCTTTTTTTTTTTTTTTACAGTCCATCCTCACGAACAACAGATGATACATGCAGACATGGACATGATTTCTAGAACATTATATCACACACACACACATGAAAAAGTTTAATATAAAAAAAATAATAATTAAATGTCCAATTATGTATTTTTACAGGATTATCCTAGGAGAGATGATTGGGGTCATCATGATTGTTAAATTTAATTATCAAACTCTTTGGGGAAGGGGGGAAGTGCACAAGGCCCTGAATGACCTAGGGTTTCTAATATCCTTGCACTGACCCTGCTCTTATCCCATAACTCTTCTTTTCACGCTGCACTTGTGTCCCTGGAGGACACTCTGCCAAAGCACTGTATAAAAACTGAAATAACAGATTTGCCCAAAGAGCAGAAAGTTCCTTATAAGTATTGTGATGGGTATTCTATTCCCCTGCTGAATACACAGCAGGCAGGCTGTAAGGAAAACCTGGGGAAAAGATCCAGTATGGAAAAGAAATCAGAATAGGAGGTGGACTTCAACTCCCAGAAGGCACAGCGATCTGGAAGGCTAGGAACTTCCCAAGCTTTGCCCTATCAAGAGAGCGAGAAAGCTCAGGTGTGGATAGAGAAGGGTGAGAGCTCTACTGGAACCAGTTGAAGGGACAGAGGAGATGAAGGTGCTGAGCAGCCCCAAGGAGGAGCCAATGGACTTGGGAGATGAGAGGTGGAGACGCCCTCCAGAAGAAGAACACTGCTGTGGGATGGATGTGGTTGCAGCCCTAGTGATAGGGGAAGCACAAACCCCAGCTGCAGACTAGGGTAGGAGGTGGCAGTAGGGCCTGGCTCCCTAAGATCCAGGCCCATAGAGTGCAGCCAAGCTTAGGTTGGGCAGGAAGCAACTGTGAGCAGCATGCAGTGCGCAGGAGGATTAAGGCAAGGGTTGCTTTCTTATCGTATGAGTTTGAGACTGATGTGGGTCGATAAAGTAAAGCTACAGAGACTTTAAACCACTGGGATAAAATGGGGACTATGTGTGCTTAAGCCCAGCTTCCCCAACTGGGGTGAGAGGATTTGAACTCTTAGCTGTGACACCCTGGAAAGAATGGGGTAAAATCTAGGCAATAGAGACTGGTCTGAGGAGCCTCTGAGGGTGATACCAGGGAAGATGCAAGGAGGAGTCGGGCAGAAGGACCATGGAAAAGTACCCCACAGAGGCTTAACCAATGGATGTTTCTTATGTAACCAGAGAATTCCAGCCAGACTACAACTGGGCAAGTGGCCAGTGGCATGAACCTGTGACACTAGATAGATGAGACTGCCCAATTTTCATTCTCACTTCCCGCTCCTCAGCGCACATTATAAAATGGTTTAAGTGACAATCTAATGAACTTCAGTCATTCAGTGGATTTTTGAGGGGTTCTGCATTAAAGAAAAGCGACGCTATTCTAGGATCTATTCAAAAGGATTAGGTCTACCGCATTTTTAGTAATTCTTTCACTCCAACTCCATGTTGGCGAGGCCACTGTGAGTGTGTCCCCACCCTTCAAGGATGTGGAGAAGTTGGAAGAAGTGGAGAGAACAGCAACACAAGTGGTGTGAGGCCTGATTAATAAGACTTATGAGGGTAGGTTGAAGGAGCAGACTATTTAACCTGGAAGAGCGAAACAGTCACCTCATCATTTTTAAATAAAGCAAGGTGAGGGGTGGGTTAGAATGAAGGCAGGGATCGGGGTTGTTCTCCCTCTCCACTGAGGAAAACAGCTGGGGGTGGGCATTTCAGTGGAATTTAGATTGCATGTTAGGAAGAACGTTTGAGTCTAGTCAAGTGCTGGATTATGTTACAAAGGAGGGAAGACAGTGAAGGTTTAAAAGCAGGGGTTAGACAACCCTCTGCCTGAGAGGACACTAGGACAGGGACAATCCTGGTCTAAAAAGGTAGCAGGGTGCATTAGAGAGGATGTGGTTTTCGAACATTTATTTTATATATTACACCCCACTTCCCTTTCTCCTACCCTCCTTCCAAATTTTTCTTCCCTATAAAATACTTCTTACCCTCACCCCCCCCCCCAAATAAAGATTGTACAATTAGTTTTCACATTGCAGCAAATTAAAGTTACATGAAACCAGCTCCCTTGCAGCCCCCAGCAGTCTCCTCCAGCCCATCTTGCACCAGACTGGAAGTTCCAGCCCTTTTTCCTGGGGTTCTGTCTTATGCATCTGAAAGAAGGCTCAGCGCTAGCAGGAGCCGGAAGAGGACTGACAGGGAATTATCACGAGCAGCTACGGTTGGTAGTCACACAGCTTTCTCTCGTGGACACGGGCTAAGGGCAGGATCAGAAATGCATGTACGGGCAGGGCATGGAGAAAGAGGGGAAACAAAGGCCCTCAAATTTATAACAAGTCACAGGAAACCAAGGTCTCTCACTCAAGCTCTCTGTGGCTGCAGTTTGCAGCAGGTTAGGCCAGACTTGTCTGTTCAAGCACAGGCTGAGTTATAGAAGTGGTACAGTAGCCCGCAGTGCTCCCCCCCCCCAAACAAACAGACATATTCAGCCAGGCATGCCAGCTTTTGCCAACAGTGCCGCTTACAAATGCTCAGGAGTTCAGCTACCAATAGCAAGAGTTGGGTAGACTAAGACTCGAGGAAGACCCAGCATGTCCTTCAATGCAAGACCAGAACTAGAGAGCAACCCTTTATCTTTGTGAACCGTTTTGATAAAATTGTATTTGTAAAAACGGTATAGAAATACTTTTAAATAAATAAATAACAGTCCATATCCTGGGCTCTGGCCATTCCAGTGTCAGATTATGGCCAAAACTACTAAACAGCCTTCATATCAATTCAAGAAGCTGTGAGGTGGTGGATGAGGCACATTTGAAAACAAACAAACAAAAAAACCCCAGACAAACTGAATACCCTTCAAACGGGCCGATACAGTACGGTGCGGTAGAAAGAGGTGCATTAGTACCCGGCCCACCCGCATTTGCTGCGCGAACAGTTCAGATCACCTACCGCTTGATACTGTATTTAAATGGCAAGCAAATGCAAGACGCGTCTAACGCGCGTCCATGAAGCGCAATCCATTTTACTGTATAGGCGCTATACAGCGCCTATACAGTATCCTGGGTACGGAGGTACCTATCATTTCATGTGTCATTTCAAATGACAGGTACCAGGAAGTGGATCCCAACTTTAATCAAAAGAAAACCTAAGGCGAGCAAGGCACAGGGTGAAAAGCGACTCGACATGCTATTAAAATATTGTAAATAAAGTGTAACAAAAGTTAACTTACTTTTTCTTACAGTCCTCTCTGCCCTCCTCTGGAGGCACGCACCACGGCTCCCCTGCCTCCCGGGGGCAGCCAGCGGCGAAAGCGGCTTCCAGCAGCCCCCGCCGGCAAAGATGGATGAATACATGCCCGTAGTGCACGGGCGCTCGTCAGCAAAGGCACATGAACGGGCGTGCGTGACGTTACGGCGTACGTTCATACGCTTTCGCTGGCTTGAGCACCCAAGTCAGCAAAAGCGTATGAACGTACGCCGTAACGTCACGCACGCCCGTGCATTACGGGCGGGCATTCATCCATCTTCGCCGGCGGGGGCCACTGGCTGCCCCCGGGAGGCAGGGGAGCCGCGGTGTGCGCCTCCGGAGGAGGGCAGAGAGGACTGTAAGAAAAAGTAAGTTAATTTTTGTTACACTTTATTTACAATATTTTAATAGCATGTCGAGTCGCTTTTTGCCCTGCGCCTTGCTTCGCGAGGAGGGGAGAGAGGACTGGGGCTGCCCCGGAGACCGGCGGCCAGGGCATGTGAGCGGGGGCTGGGGGAAAGTTTGCCGCCTACCCTTACCCCTGCCTCTAACACAGGGGTAAGGGTAGGCGGTAATTTAGCAGGTTAAAGACGCGGCTAAACTGCAGGTTAAAAGGGCGCTAGTCGGGGCGCACGTTACTGAATGGGAGGGAATAGCTAATCCGATCATTTACATCTCATATACATGCCGCGGGCGGAAAGGGTTACCCGTTGATTTAAAGAAGCGGTAAGGATGGGTTAAAAGGGATAGTGAATCACGGGTTGGACTTACGAGGCCAAATTGTGAGTAAACAGCGGGTTAGAAACGGAGTAACTGCGGCCGCACTTTACTGTATCAGCCCGAAAATTGGCAATAAATCCTCTCCAGAAATATGAAGGATGAGTGAGCTGCCCGATGCAATGGTGATGCCATCATGATGTCATTAGGTGATGACAACTGTGGTAAGGCCTAGGCCACTACAGAATAGCTCACAGAGAGGGAAGGTGAGCACAGGGGGACGGTGGAGAGGGCCAGCATGAGCAGGTAAGCACAATGCAGGAAACATTTTATAACCGACCTCCCTTACAGGCTACAATGCTAGATCACTGCTATTCCAGTTCTGGTACATTTTAATAACTGTTACCTGCTTAGCTGGTAAGCAATTAACTTGATTTTCCTGCATTTTTTTCAAATTGTTCTAAAGCTTGGGTTACTTGAAGGATTCTAAATAGGAAAGGGGGCAGGGCTGACCTTAGGAGGACGCAAGACCCAGTGTGAATTAACCGCATCCAGGCCCCGGAATGCTGACAGGGTCAGCATGGTAGTGAAGGGCACCTGCTCCTATATTTTGTCCCCACACCAAGCAAAGGCCCGGGAAGGGGGGGGGGGACAATATTTCCTCTGAAGTGCAAGGCTATATGCCCCCCACACAACTTTATTGCCCCTGATCCGCAGTTACTGTTCCTCCAAGCAGGCCTTGGCTGCCTTTTAGCTCTACTTCTTGGGTGCCTGGGGCCAGCCAGCCACGACAGTACGAGTCCTCCACGCTGCCACCTATAATCCTGCTGGGCAGGGGAGCAGAGCAGAAGCTTGCTGTTCTTCCTGGCTGCCTTCTACTTCTTGTAGCCACTCAGCTGTGTCCTCTTGCCTGCAGTCCACCTCGATGGGGGGGTGGGGAAAATAGGGGGAAGGAGCAATGCCTCCTGGTATGATGCATGGGTGAAGGCAAGGTTTAAAGTGTGGAGGGGTGGGAAAAGAGAAGAGCTGGAGAGAATGGAAGTGTGGGAGAAAGGAAAGTGGAGCAGAGAAGGTAAGAGCTGCAAGGTGTGTGAAAAAAGCCATGGCGGAATAAGATATAAGACACATCAGTGAAGGGGAGAGAATGAGGGAACAAAGAAAGAGAAAAAAAAAAAAAGAGTGCTTGGGTCACTGAAGGCAGCACTGGCATGGAAAGAGCACATAACAGGGGAAACCCCTACTAAGTTATGTTCAGTTGTCATGCATAACCCCCCCATCCCCATAAAAAAAATTAAAGGGAGGGATAATGGGGGGGGGGGGGGGGAGGGAAGAGCCTCTCCCTCTCAAAACCGTGCACATTTGTACACCCACAAAAAGAAAACAATTTAAAAGGGAACAGTGGAGGGAGGAACCTGAAAGAGCTCCCATTTTCACAATGAGGCTCCCGCTCCATTCCTTACAGCGCCTCCTGCTGGGAGAGGCGGGCTCGATTGTATTGCTTTCAAAGTGCTACCAGCTGATAATGCTGCAACCCTATCCCCACCCTCCCCAAGAAAATATAGAAAGCCATAAAAGCCCACGAATACAGAGGTGACAGAGCAGCAGCGAAAAGCCTGCCTGCTTGTCGGAAAAGTTGAGTTAAACATTAAACGTGTGTTCACTGCACGCACGCTGCTTTCTTTTACTCAAGAGAGACAGACACCCAAGACCTCCTGATTGCATGCAGAGCTGTTTCAGGTTTTAGATCCCGTTATCTGCCCCCCCCCCCCACAACTCCCTCCACGCACAGTGGTTTGTTTTTTTTTTTCTTTAACTGTAGCAAAAAATCTCTTTGCTTTGTGATTGTCGATGGAAATATTTCTCTTGGGTTCTGGCCGGGTGCCTCGCATTCTCTCCTCTCCCTTCCTGGGCCTGCCCCATTAACCCTGCCATGCCCTGCTGCCACCCCATGAATGGTGCCCATACAGCACCTCACTGCCACCTCATTCCTCTTAGGCACAGCCCCACAGGGGCAAGCAGGGAGCAGCCAAAACACAAGAGGCACTGGTTTGATGAAAAGCCTCACACAAGAGAGAAAGGGAGGGAGGAAGGAAGAGGACAAGAAGAAGGGGGTGGGGGGAGAGCAAGAGAGAGAAAAAAAAACACACAACAAAACAAAAGATTTTCTAGAAGGCGAGACATTAAAACATGAAGTGATTTTATTGATTCTCCTCCATCTCTTCCTCCTCAGTACAATCCCCAGAATTACTTAACTCAGCGAGAATTTGAAATCCGAGTTCAGCAGCAAAATACCAGCAAGAGTCTTCAGCTTCCCCACAAAGAGCCCTTTCAGCGGGGCAATTCTCACCCAGCGGTGTCAGGAAGCGAAGGCCAACAGGCAAAGGGCACTGCAGGGTGGGAACAGGAACCTGCTAGAGGGACCTCCCCACCTGCCAGCTCCATGGGGGTGGGAAGAGGTTTTCCAGATCAGAGCATCTACAGAAGCAAGCAGTCACCAGGGCGGGATGGAAGGACGGCAGCATGATGCCACCCCCCAAGCCATCATTCTGGGCACTAAACCTTGACCATTTGGGGGGGGAGGGTTTTGGCAAACATTTCTTTCTACCTAGCCTATTGGTTTGAGAAAGGCCGCATACAAACATAATAGGACATGAACATGTTCAACACTTTCTAGGTGGCCTCAAGATCTCACCTTGTGCAGGGGTTTGTCCTTCAGCTATGGAAAAACTAAAATTGCTCAGAAGGGGGGGTGGGGAGGAAAAGAGGCAGACTGCAGAAATCAAGGGCCATAGGTCTAGTAAAGTACCTCCTCCATTTTTGCCAGGTCAACTCTTGACCTGCCACCAGGGGTATGGAAGCAATGTAGAGCCTTCTAGGCAGTTCATTTCTTTTCTGCGCTGGCAGGAAGCTGCTTAGTTATGCCAACGATACCTTTGTTAATGCCCGTGGCAAGATCTCCAAAGTACATCTTCCCCCATCTCCTCTGGTGTCATCTCTGCTGTGAGGACGTTGCTGTGGCACTTCAGACGTTTTCTTGCAATGGTCACAGTACAGAGGGCATCTACTGTTCTCCATTTGCTGCTTCCTCTTTGGCTGGCTGGCAGTGCGATTCCAACCGTGTGATTCCAGCAGAGATTAGTTGAGGTAAGGTAGTCAGCACCAGGACAGTTTTTGTCACCTGCGTAGCATGTTCTCAGCAATAGAGAAACATACGACGAACAGAGGGGGTACTTATTGCTGGGTTTGTTTGGCATTTAGCTTGCAAGCTTCTTAAAGTTTCAAGCACTGAACTGGCAGAGGCAACGGGCTTTGAACCAATGGCCCTGGCAGTTGAAGCTGGAACCCTCTAACAGAGCTGTGCAGATGGCCAGCTCTTCAGGCCTCCTGGAATATTTATCCTTTCTACTGGAGGGAGCTAGCCATGCCTCTGCAGGCTCCTCATTAAAGCAGCACTGGTGTGCTCCACATTGAGGCCAGTATAAAGCGACACCACAACCACCCCATCGCTGCTGGTACAAACACACACCTTGGCATTAACCACAGGGAAAGGGTTTGTCTGAACTTTGAACCTGCTGTTGCCTAATTCTCAACAATTCATGATCCAGGCTCCTTACCAGTCCCCCTGCTCTTGTCCTACCGCTGGGCTCTACAACACTGCTTAGACCAGCCCAAGGCAGATGTTAGGATAAAATGAAGCCCAAAAGCAGGACCTCTTGACAATTTGAAAAACCCCCCATGAAAGAAAGTCCATTAACAGAAGCCCACGTGTCTGCTTTTAGTCTTGTTAACTAATTTTCTTTTCTACTATTGTCTTGCTTTATGAAATAGCCAAGTCTCTGGTCCTGTATGTTTATTAGATGGTAAGCTCTATTGAGGAGACTGCCTTTTTGTATGTTTGTACAGCACTGTTGTGTCATGTAGTGCTACAGCAGTGTTAAGTAGTAGTACAGACAACCTCCTGCAATTCAGCAAAGGATACTCTGAGCCACTAGCTCTAGCCAAGGTGGGCAGCTGGCCCCTACCCCACCTTTCTAGAAACATGTGGGGCACCCCCCATGGCAAGAGCCCGAGGAATGAATAGTGTAGGTTCTTGTCTGGTATGGAATTGTGCGAGAACAGGTTTGGTGTGGACTGGAGCAATGAAGCAGTTGCCAGACTAAAAGGCTCCAAGTTTTGATTGGCCAGTAGGGTGGAGTAGGTGAACAAACAGCTGCTGGTATGGAAAGTTACTCCAGGTTCACAAAGCTTCTGTGAAGCCATCCTGGTCCATTCCCTATGGAGAAGCAAGGATTTTATAGTCCTTGCCCTGACAGACTGTAGATTCACTCAGCATTATGGACTTCACTTTTGGCCTCACAGCAGCAAGCCCCAGTCTGCAAGCAGGAAACACATGCCACCATGGAAGCACTGCATGAGTATCCTCCGACTAAACAGATTAATGGGACAGACAATGGCTGTAACAAAGGAAAGTTCCCTCTCGCAAAGCTGTTACCGTTAAAAAAATCTGTGCAGAAGGGTGAGCTGGTTGATATGATAGATCTGGAGTCCTCAAAAGGATGTTAGAGTCCCTCATGAGCAGCTCCATCAGGAAATTAAGTCACAGGGCAAATGGCAATGGTAAGTGGCTAAAGGATAGGAGACGGGAGGCAGACTAAATGGTCATTTCTCTCAACAGCATCTGTACTAACACCACTGCTTGTTCTATTTATAAATAATCTGGAAGAGAGATTAATGAGCAAGGTGATCAGATTTACAGATGAGCCAATTGCTTAATGTTATCAGCTCACTAACCCATTGTGAGGAATTGTAAAGAGACCTTTGTCATATACATGACAAATTAAGTTTAATAGGACAAACCTAAAGTGATTAGTATAGGGAAGCATAATCCAGACTATAGGCACATGCTGCTGCATTCTATAGTGGATGGCACCAGCCACAAAAAGGATCTTGGAATTACTGTGGACAACACTGAAATCCTCAGGCTGGTGCCTGGCAATGGTAAAAAAAAAAAAAAAAAAAACAAAACCAAACAAGGTTAAATATTAAGAAAGGAATGAAAGACCAGGATCTTTATACTCCTGTATCACTGCACCTTGTATGTAGTTCAGAGGAGGTCAGCCACAATGCTAAAAAGGGGTATATATAGGACCTCTGTGCCTTGAGGCTCTTTAGCCTGTACAAGAGACATGATATAAAGAAGGTAGGACAGCTTAACAGAACACAGTTATTTACCCTTTCCAATACTACATTTCATTTATATTCCACCTTTCAGCAGGACACTGCCTGATGCTAAATAGGTAGTACATTTACAACAGCAGTGGCAAAAGGTTTTTTTTTAGTTGGCACAAAAAGTATAGAAGTAATTGCTAAAGAATATGGTAAAAGCAATTGCCATAGCTGAATTACAAAACAAAAAAAAAAGTGTTGAAAAGTTCATGGAGGAAAAAAATCCATAAACCATTATCAGGCATGCAGACTTGAGAAAGGCACTATCCCTACTCATGAGCAAGACAGACATGATCTGGACTGGGCAGGCTGCTAGGCATAATTGACTTTATCTGATCCAGTATTGCAGTTGACATTTGTTCATAGAGCCTGACGATACCATAGCTTAGCAAATATGGTGGCCTGGATGGACTTTGGGAAGTGTGTTTCAGATTACCTTAACACATGTTCAAAGGAGGTCTTGAACTGTAAGTACAACTGTTTGGCATAGGTATTAGAACATGCCTACAAGTAACTTAAATTCAAACAGTAATATATAATTATTTTCTTCATATGTTTTTACATCATTTATGTTTGAGTGGTACACTGTATAACATTTAGATTTTTCAGAAGGCATGTGACAAAATCCATCATGAGAGGCTTCTAAGAAAAATTTAATGGGATAGGAGATAGCCTTTTGTGGCTTGCAAACTGGTTGAAAGAGAAAACAGTAGGAATGGTCAACTCTCAGTAGCGAGCCTCAGGAATCTGTAGATTGATTAGTGCATTTTAATTTATTTATACTTTATCTGGAAAGGGATAAAAGTGAGATGATCAACTTTACAGATGACAAAAGTCAGTGTAGTTAAAAATCACAAGCAGAATGTGATAAAATGCAGGAGGCTCTTGCAAGACTAGAACATTGGGCATCCATATGGCAAATGAAATGTAGACAAGTGCAAGGTGATACATAGAGGGCAAAAGTCACACATGCTGTAGTTATACCATGTTTATTCATAATATAGAATCTACTACCTCAGGAAGATCTGGGCCTCAGTTGATATTACATTGTGTGTTTGCTGTGGCAGCCAAAAATGCAATGTTAGGAATTATTAGTAAGGGAATGATGTAAAATAGAGGATGTCCTAATGCCTCTATTGCACCCTAGTTAGACCACACCTTGAATACTGTATACAATTCTGGGTGCCACATCTAAAAAAAAAAGATAGAGTTGCATTAGAGAAAGGCAACCAAAATGATAAAGACATGGAATGGCTCCCCTATGAGGAAAGGCCAAAGGTTAGGGCTATTAAGTTTGAAGAGATGGCTGAGGGGTGATATGCTAGAGGTCTAACATGTCTTAAGAGAACTTTAATAAATGTGAATCTTATGTATGCTTTCAGCTAAATACAAGGACTAGGGGCACCCCATGAAGTAAAGATAGCACATTTAAAACAAATCAAAGAAAGTTCTCACTTCACACCATTAAGCTCTGGAAGTTGTTGCCAGAGGATGTGGTTAAGGCAGCTAGTATAGCTGGGTTTTAAAAAGGTTTGGATAAGTTCCTAGAGAAGGAGTCCATAAGCTTATGGAGAGGGAATAGCCACTGCTTTTTTTGCCAGCATTAGGAGCATGGTATACATTTAATGTTTGGGTACTTACCAGCTAGCTGTGACTTGGATTGGCCACTAGGCTTGATGGACCCTTAGTCTGACCCAGGGTAACAATCTTGCTTATGTTATAAGCAAGCTAAAAAAAAAAAAGTGGTGTGTTTCGATGTTAGTCATTCATATAGATATTGAATAAGCAGTACCCATATGTTTCCATAGGCACTAGTGGCTATGTTTCCTCCTATGTTCAACAGAACAAGCAGTAAATGTCTAATTTAGTTCATCTAGACTAGCTGCTAATCTATCATTTCCAAGGCTCAATTGAAGCATGACACCCATAAGGAGAACACTGGTATAGGAGGGTTTTACTCCAGAAAGCGAGAGGCAGCAAGGTTGTGGGCACCTTCAGCTTAATTTTGGCCCTGCTTATGTCAGAACTTCCAGAGCAGCATGACCTTGTTGACAAACATGATGCTAGGGACTTGGTCTTTTACAAAGTCATCTTCAGCATATCAGGTGAAATACTCAGTAGCTAGACTATATGCAACTTGCCCAGCCAAAAGGTGGTGGCTTCAGCACTTAATTGGTTTTCCCAAAATAAGCAAGCGTTGACACTGGATGAATTACTCAGTAGTAGAAGTGACAAGGCCAGGCCCTTTACCAAATGTTCCTAAAAACAAATGGGTTTTTACCCAGGTCAAAGCATCTGTCTCTCCCCATCTTGACATTAAAGTGCTGTACACACTGGGAGTTGGACTATTTCAGAAGCCAACACCTTGTTGGAATTATTGATGAATATGCAAAACAATACAAAATGGAGGGATAGCACTTATAAGAGGAAATGAGACTAGGATATTTTAGAGCCTTTAGAACAAGCAGAAAGTCAAGTATTATCAGCCAGAGGCTACCTGAGGTACAGGAAAAGGCCAGGAGCCATAGCCAAGCAGATAGGTTTCCTATTTGGTGCTGTCCTACCTTTCTGTGACAGATTTTGTCTGTCCACTGTCACTGACCTCCAGTAGCTGAGCCCCAGCAGTGTGCACGTGTGGGGCTGTACAGTACATGGCAGATTTCCTTTCAGGGGCCTCTGTTACTGTATTAGAGCAAGCAGGAGGCTCCAGCACCATGGCAATTGCGGATTGAAACCATAATTCCTGAGGCATGCTTAAACTTAATGTTTATTAAAAAGTCATTAAGGTCTACAATACTAACACTGTACAGGAAACATGAACAAAATGCTCCTACCCCGTCAGCATACTTGCATTCTTCAGGGAAGATGGCTGAAAATTTTTAAAGTTTATAGCCTGCTTTATTTATAGTTCTAATAAAAATTAGTATCCATAAATAAATGAACAAAGCTGCAAGACAATATACCATAAAAAACTGGAGTAAGAACAAGGATGTTAAGCACACCAATTTCAGCAAAAATAGTGACATCTCAGCTGGATGGAACAGATTTCCCAAAACCAACATTTTAATTCATTCATCAAGAACTTCAACAAGCAGGTATGCCTTGACTTCAAAAAAAACCAGAGGACAGATTTGGATTTCAGTTTGTCAAGTAGGGAGATGCACATAGAAGGCCCAACCATGCCAAATAACCTTTCCCTTGTAGCATGAAGGAAGAGGGTTCATTGTAAGAAACCAAACTTGGCCACAGAAGTTGACTTCACAGCCGAGATCAGGCACAAGTTCATCAGCGGCCCTTGTTTCCTGCAGCAGAAGTTTCAAGATTCTGGGGCACTTGTCACTGATTTTACTTCTACTTGCCTATTAAGATGTAATCTTTATAAGAGTGCTTTCTGACATTTGCATCCAGCTAATGTGGATTTTATGGATTGGGGCTGGGGAGAAAGGAGGGGCAGAGAGAAGACCGGGATAAAGGCACAGGGAGAATCAGGAACAATGACAAAAGATCCAGAGAAAGGAGGGAAGTGTCCCTCTGCTAGCTTCAGCCCTGCTCTCCAACCTCATCCTGTACTCTACTTTCCTCTCCACCCATCCTACATATTTGTACACTTACCAATCCTTCTTTATCATCTCATATCCCAGCCTTTCCCTATAACCCCTCATATCCTCCTGCCAGCCTCGGCCCTGTTTCATGAGCTTCTCCCTCTTGACCCACTCAGCCTCTCTCCTTTCATACATGCCCTTCAATTGCACCATTCCCTTTTTCTTCCAGTCTCTGCGGTTTCAGTCTCCCCCCCCCCACATCCTACAAGTAGAGTAGTAGCATGCTGGCTGCATCCTCTTCTGCTGGCCAGACTGCTGTTTTTAAAGTAGTGATTGGGCCCAGCTAGCAGAGAACAATGCAGCCCAACATGCTGCTCTCCTCTACATGGGGAACATATTGGGAGGGCTGCTACAATAGTATTTAGCATCCTAGACACACCTTCAGTCATGCATCATCCTCCAGTTGCCTACTGACACTCTCGTACAGCACTTCCTTCTACTGGTGGTAATGGCTGCAGCCAGTACTCCTTCCCTCTGTGGTATTGGCTCTGGCACAGCACTGAGCATCATGCTGGCAGATGTTGCTGTCCCAAAAGTTTTGGCAATCTAGAACAGTGCTTCAACCCAGTCCTTGGCATATCTAGTCAGGTTTTCAGGATATCCACAATGCATATGCATGAGATTTGCATACAATGGGAACTGTGCATGCAAATCTACTGGATGCATATTCACAATAGCCTGAAAACCTGACTGGCTTGGTGTGCCCCAAGGACGAGGTTCAGAAGCCCTGCTCTAGGCAACCACCTAAATTTGCTTAATGGAAGCACTGGCCCTGCATGTTGAGGAAGTGGGGAATCACAGGGGAACTGGCAGTGGCAGCAGGTGAAAGCACTGCAATTGGGTAAAAGCATTCTGCTTTTTCCCACCCAAGCAGACCTGGCTTGGTCCCATGGCAATTCCACAGGATCCAGCAAATCCATTGGGAAGGGGCAGATGTGACATTACAGAAGACCAGAGGCCCTGGATAGAATGCACTGTTCAGACATGGAGATATTTGGTACTTATGAAGATTTCATAAATGTGCAAGCCCAACTTTTTATGACTACTGGATGATTACTTGCTAAATATTTAGCATGGACTTACAGGAACAATCAGACTGCCTGCATTAGTGCAAGCTCCATGCATACTTTTATTCACAAGTTTTGCATCAATAACCAAAGCAGTGGCTTGGTAGTTTTGCTTTCACTGTTGCTCCTGCAAAAAAAAAAAAAAAATCCAGAGATTGTCACCTGCTTTTTGTTTTGCAGGTACTCCCCCCCCCCCCCCCAAGCAAGAGATAGTTAGCTGCTACTTAGCTGGACAACATACCAGATGGTCAATAAGTCCATACTTATCTATCTGGTGGCTACTACCTGCTGTCAGATAGATAAATCAGGATTTATCCAGCTAAGTAGCAGCAGAAGCCTGTCAGGGATGCCTCCTCCCGGAGTTAAAATGTGCATTTGGCCTGTATCAAATGTACATTTTAAAGATTACACTTGACTCCTGATGAATTAGCTTACTGCATCAAAAGTTAAATAATCTTGGTGTTAAGTGTGCACTGAAAACCAGTATACATCTTATTAGCATGCAGATTACTGCACTGGCCTGTTAGCTATGCTGGTCAGACCAGATGTTCATTGCACCTAACCCAGATCACAATGGCAGATGCATTTCCTCATTGCTTACTCCCAGGGATAAGCTATTGCTCTCCCCTCCAGTCTCATGTGTACTTTTACATAGACTGGGAACTTTCAAAAAGCCCACATTTGGGGGTAAATTGCTGTTTTATCTATGGGAATGGCTTTCAAAGTGACCCTCAATGGGTCTTCTCATATCAGAAGTGAGAGACACTCAGCAGTAGTGTAATGTCCTCACCTTCACAATGCTTTCAGGAATGTTATGCATTGTACTTTGTCTTCTAATTGTAAACCATTTATATTTGAGTTAAATTTGTTACAGTTGCTTTCCTTAAATTATATGGATTTACAATGTTAATCCAATTAGCTATCATTAATTGTGTCAAATTCTGCAACCAATTACCAAGTAATTCCATATCAAAGTTTTTTTTTTACTATCCCAAATTAGAGTTTTTTTTAATGTTCTTGGCAAGAGTTACAAGAGTCAGTTTCCTGTGTCACTACCTTAGCAACATAGTACAATAAATTCAGGGTCAGTGATTGCTGGGAGGGAGAAGATTGGATGATTTTAGTGGCCTTAGTTACACAGGTCTTCCAGATACCTGCTCTCAAATCCAATCAGAGCAGGGAAAGAGTTGAAATCCGAGTTGACAGTAAGCACCTACCATCTTTGCCTGAAGAAACACTAAGGCTGAAACAGCTGGGGGGAGGGGGAGGTCCAGGCAGGCCAGTGCTTCCAATAGGCAAACTAGGCAGTGGCCTAGAGCACCAAAATCCCAGCAGTGCAAGGCCCAGAGGGGTGCTGTGCCAGAACCAATACATCCAGAGGAGAGAGAACTGTGCTACAGCCACTGCCACCTGTAGGAGGAAGTGTTGTGCTGGATCAGCCACCAATAGGTAAGTTAGGGCTGAGAAATCTATGACTTAAGGTTGCTCAGGATGGAATAAGGCACATGAAAGTACTTCAGTACTGCTCTAGCAAGAGGTGATGCCTTCATACTGAAATGAGAGGGGATGCTGTAAGGCATCGTTATTCTTATTCATGTAGGATACCCAGTTCCTGCTGGCTCGCAGACATTGCTCGGGTCACTGTGTAACCAGCTCTAGCACGAACTGGTTCCTACAACACTGCCTTCAGCCGGGTATATGAAATGCATCCTTACGAGTGTTCGTGCGAACACAAGGTTGCCCGCAATATGATGGGGGCTTGTGGGTGTTCAGCCCAGGCGACCTGACCCCTAAGGGGGGGGGGGTGTCACCCTCATCCCTGCACGTGATTTAAAAGTCGCGATTGTCAGATGTGACGCCAGACTTAGGTCTTACAGCAAAACGTTTTGGGCGACAACTTCGGTCTTCGCTTTTCTTTATGAGAGTTTAAGCCTCAGCCGTGGGAAGCTGATGAGTGAGTTTAGACAGAGCAGAACATCCCAGACAAAGTGTGACCGTATCCCACCGTCCCCCCACCCCTTCCCTCGCCGGGGGCCCTACGGCGGTACCTCGGTCATTAGCCGGTCCGCTCCGCTGTTCTCCTCGTCCTTGAAGAGGATGTCCGGGTTGTAGTTGGGCACCAGCTCCCTGAAGCGCTCCGAGCTGCGGGTGATCTTGGCTTCCGCCTTCCCGCTGGCCCCCAGGGTCTTCTCGGGCACGTTGGGCACGAACTGCTTGTAGCGGAGCGGCTCCAGCTTGCGCAGGTACGGCCGCCGGCCCACGGGGCCCCTGCCGGGACCGCAGCCCATGCCGGGGGCCGCCAGCAGCAGGAGCAGGCTCGCGGAGAACAGGCTGAGCCGCGACGGCGCCGGGACCATCTCCGATCAGCGGGGGTGGTGCTGCTGGGAGGGGGGGGGGGGGCGCGCACGCCCTCGCCCCGGATCCGCTCAGCAGCCCCGCCGGCAGAGCGCGGACATCCTGCAACCAACGAATAAGTTAAAAAAAAAAAAAAAAAAAGAGACCGAAGCACCTGCTGCCAGGACCGGAAAGCAAGTGTGGGAGAGGAACACTTTTCCAGCTGTGCCGGGACAGCTCTGCCGAACCCCTGTCCCAGCGCGCCGCTCGTGCAGTGCCTCCTCCTCCTCCTCCCCCCCTCGGGCTCAGCAGCTCGCGCCGCTACCCCCGCCGGCAGAGCCGCCCGCCCGACACAGCCATCATCGCAGCGTCCGCCTAGCCCTCCGCACTCTGAAACCTTCACGGCCATAGCCAGAGCTTTTATTCACAGGGCACGCCTCCTCCCCGTCCCGCCCTCCGGCCCCGCCCCCGCCCCGCCCCCGGCCCCGCCTCCGTGTGGGCGCGTGCAACTCCAAAAAAAAAAAAAAAAAAAGGGCACGGGTGGGGGGCGGGAGCAAGGAGCGGGAAAAGAAAACCCTGCAAAAGCCCAAAGGGATCCTCTGTCCCCTGGGGCATCCGGGCTTTTCATTCCAAAGGCAAAAAAAAAAAAA
Source organism: Rhinatrema bivittatum (assembly GCF_901001135.1). NCBI lineage: Eukaryota > Metazoa > Chordata > Amphibia > Gymnophiona > Rhinatrematidae > Rhinatrema > Rhinatrema bivittatum. The sequence goes on from NC_042617.1 coordinate 273,504,593, forward strand.
AAAGGGGGCATTTGCCCCCGCGGCCGTCCAATAGTCTGCTTATGTGGGAGACTGGATTCAGGGGTTGGAAGAACGCGTCAGGGTTTCTCCATGCGGGCAGCATGAGGACGGTGCCACGGTTTGTGAGGAGTTTATTAATTTGATGGACCTCAGCCGACAGAACGCGGTTTGGGAAGAAATCAGATCATCAAAGTGTTTTTTCCGTATGTGCGGATTCGGCACTTGACGTAAGTCATAGTGACCAGAGTTTTCTATATTCCTAAAACTAGTGGCGAATCGCTGCAGGGGTCTTTGACATTTGTGCCTATACAATCACACATGAGTAAATCAGTGGCTGACATAAATATTACGACCCTGGTTGTTCACAAGATACCAACAGTAAGTAAGTAGTGAGGCTCTAATTTATATTTCATCCAAGGCTGTGCCTTAATAGTCATGGTAGCATCTTCCTCCTTTGAATTTCCAGGTCATTCGGAACTGGAAGTCCAAAGGATGAATGCAGTTTAATTTATTTAAAAAAAGGCAAAATTATGCATTTGATGTGTAGAAATGCAAGGGACAAATACCATTTTGGAGGGCATAGACTAGTAGTCACCAAACAGACGCTCAATAGGAGCGGCCGTTTTATCCCGCCGCCTCAGAACTTCATAAACTGGCTGATCCAACCTCATTTGAAAGAGGACACCTTACATACTTACATGAGGGAATGGCCAGCAGAAAAATTAAAGTGAACCATTTCATGACTTAAGGAAAAATAGTAAAATGGATGAATTCTTGACGGTTTTTCGCTGCAACATGCCGAATCTGTAAAATAAGAAAGGTTTTATTGAAGTGGAAACCACAGAAAGCAATATTGTTTGGGGTTTTAATTGAGCCCTGCACTCGTGGGTTGACAACACCAGCCCTGGGTCTGGCGTTAAATTTGCCGTGTTACAAAGGGTGCATTAGCCAAGTGGTTATTTTCTGCATTGGGGGTAATAGCCTTATCTACAAGGCATTTACATGTGATGAACGCTATTAGCTACACGCGTTTTGGACCCGCTAATCCCCTTATTGCATCGGGTGTCAATCTCACGTGTCCAAAATATTGGTCCAATTGCTCATTAAGATGTGCGCTAGGCTGAGCACACTGTATTGCACCTGCCCATTTTTGGAGACCTCATCTATTTATTTTATTTATTTATTTTCCAATTTTTATATACTGTACACTTAGCAAAAGCTGACTGGAATGGTGCGCAACCAACAACACATTACATAATACACAAGTACAATAGAATGGTAATTAAAATAAGGCTGCACACTTTAGACCCAGTTCAGAGCTAAAAGACAAATAGGACCATAGGAACATAAGATATGCCATACTGGATCAGACCAAGGGTCCATCAAGCCCAGTAAACTGTCTCCAACAGTGGCTAATCCAAATCACAAGTACCTGGGAAGTACCCAAACATTAAATAGATCCCATGCTATTAATACCAGCAACAAGCAGTGGCTATTTCCTATTCATTAATAACAGTTTATGGACATCTCCAGGAACTTATCCAAATCGTTTTTTAAACCCAGCTATACTAGCTCCCTTAACTATATCCTCCTGCAACAAATTCCAGAACTGAATTGCGCATTGAGTGAAAGAATTTCTCCGATTAGTTTTAAATGTGCTATTTGCTAACCTCATGGAGTGCCCCCTAGTTCTTCTATTATCCAAAAGAATGAATAACTTATTCACATTTACCTTTTCAAGTCCTTTCATGATTTTGTTGACCTCTATCATATCCCCCCCTCAGCTGTCTCTTCTCCAAGCTGAACAGCCCTAACATCTTTAGCCTTTCCTCATGGGGGATCCATTCCATGCCCTTTATTATTTTGGTCGCCCTTCTGTGTACTTTCTCCAATGCAACTATATCTTTTTTGAGATACGGCAACTAGAATTGCACAGAGTACTCAAGGTGTGGTCTAACCATTGAGCGATAAAGTGGCATTATGACATCATTTTATTTGCCATTCTCTTCCTAATAATTCCTAACATTCTGTTTTCTTTTTTGACCACCACAGCATACTGAGCCGACAATAGCAATGGCTATTTCCTAAGCCTAAATCTCTTTCCTGGGTGGTAACTCCTAAAATGGAACCTAACATCGTTTAGCTACAGCATGGGTTATTTCTCCCTGTATGCATCACAAGATCCTCCTGCAATTTATCACAATCCGCTTGTGATAGACCAACCCTCTACCACTTAATTATAGCACCCCCCTCATCAAAAGAGGCCCATTAAAAAGATGCAATCATAAAAAGACTGAAGGAGCTAAAGAGGCACTTCCTAGAACGAAGAAGGGAAAGGGAAGAGATGATCCCAACATTCAAATATCTAGCAGGCTGCAATAAAGTATCAGAAGGAAGCATTTTCCATAGAATAAAAAGTTTGAGAACAAGGGGTTCATCATATGATGCTGAAGGGTGGGAAGCTCAAAAGGAATGTGTTATGGTTGAGCGGTGTTTGGGTGGATCCTTGGGTACTGTGGCAGATGACCACACCCATGGGGAGGAGCCCTGTGAGGCTAGACTCAGAATGCACAAACACAGTTAGTTCTTTATTATACAGCTTGAAGAGAACCACCAGAGGTGGCAGTAGTGAGGCAGTCTGGTAGTTGCAGTCTCAGGGATCTCGGCAGAGGGAGCCCTTCTCACCCCGTTGGTATCAGAAGGTTCCGAAGCAGGTTTCCCAGCAAGGAAGTACTGTGGATGAGATAGACTGAGAGTTAGAGTACTCACTAGCAGGCCAATACAGTAAAAATCGTGGGAGAGCGGGCGAGCGCTCGCTCTCCCGGCGCGCACACAGGCCACTCTCCTGTGCGCGCGATTCAGTAAATAAAATTATTCAAATTAGGGCCCGCAGTAAAAAGAGGCACTAGGGACACTAGCGCGTCCCTAGCACCTCTTTTTTGACAGGAGCGGCGGCTGTCAGCGAGTTTGACAGCCGACGCTCAGTTTTGCCGGCGTCGGTTCTCAAACTCACTGACAGTCACGGGTTCGGAAACCGGACGCCGGCAAAACTGAGCGTCCAGTTTTCAACCCGCGAACCGCGGGCCAATTTAACTTTTTTTTTTTAAAATTTTTAATTATTTTTAACTTTTGGGACCTCCGACTTAATATCGCCATGATATTAAGTCGACTTAATATCGCCATGATATTAAGTCGGAGGGTGTACAGAAAAGCAGTTTTTACTGCTTTTCTGTACACTTTCCCGGTACCGAGAGAAATTAACGCCTACCTTTGGATAGGCGCTAATTTCCGAAAGTAAAATGTGCGGCTTGGCTGCACATTTTACTTAGTGAATCACGCAGGAATAACTAATTGGGCCGTCAACATGCATTTGCATGTTGCAGGCGCTATTAGTTTCGGGGGGGTTGGACGCACGTCCAAAAGCGGGTTAACAGTGCGCTCCACCGGAGCGCACTGTACTGTATCAGCCTGTAGGTGTTTGCTGTAGGTATACGATTCCACCAGGTTGTAGAAGGAAGTGCAGGCACCGAGGCAGGGAGAGCAGGTCCTCGAGGAGCGAGTACCTGTTCCCTGTAAGGCGCCCGAAATAAAACAGAGGGCCCCCAAGGAGTGGGTACCGAGGTTAGCAGTTACCCCGAAGGACAGAGAGAGAGCTTCCAGCGGCACCACAAAAGCGGCAGAGTAGCATAGACAGGAACGGATTTGAGTCCTTGCTAACTCAATGAGCTAGCAAATTAGAATAGGTTATACACCTGGATGATGTGACGTCAGAAAGGGGGAACGCCCCCGAGGTTCGCGCCAAGGTTGGATACCTGTAGGAGGAGCATGGCGGGAGGCTGCATCATAGCCGTTCCGGGGACGCCGGAGAGGTCGGCTTGTAGACGCGGCGGTAGCCATCTTTCCTAGGTAAGCGGGAGGAGCCGTTAATACGGTGAGGCAAACGGGGCAAAGCCCTCTAGCACCGACAGACGCAACAGTATCCCCCTTCAAAGAGCATCCACGCTGTTTCCTACCAGGTCTTGGTTTCTGAGGATGCAATCTATGGAAGTTTTGTAGCATCTCTTTATCCAGTGTATTAGCCAATGGAGTCCAAGAGTTTTCTTCAGGTCCATAGCCTTCCCAAGATTGGAGATATTCCCATACTCTGCCTCTTTTTCTCACATCCAGAATAGCGTCTACTTTGTATTTGATGTCTTTTTCAGCATCTATTGGTATAGCTTCTGGTGTCTTGGAGAACTCAATAAGGATCAATGGCTTCAATAGTGAGAAGTGGAATGCATTGTGGATCTTCAATGTAGATGGTAGCTTCAAACTATAGGTGAGATTGCCTAGTCGTCGGAGAATAGGAAATGGTCCAACGAAGTGAGGAGTGAAGCATGCTGAAGGTAGTTTAAGTCTCAAGTGCTTAGTGGATAGGCAGAGTTTGTCACCAGGCTGGAACTCTGGAGCTTTGCAGTGGTGAGCATCGTATCCCTTTTTAGCTTGAAGTCCTGCTTTAAGAAGCATCTCCTTTGTCTGAGGCCAAAGTTGTTGAATGTCTTTGGCAGTAGATTGAGCTGCCAGGGACGAAACTGATAATGGAAGTGGCAGTGGTGGCAGTGGTAGTCGTCCGTAAACCACTACGAATGGTGTTGATCCAGTGGATGTTGCTGGATGAGAATTGATGACGAATTCGGCCCAGGGCAACAGTTCACTCCAATCATTCTGGCAAGTGTTCACATAGGCCTGAATGAACTGCTTGAGTGTCCTGTTTATTCTCTCTGTTTTCTGGTTAGGTGGAGAATGTGTCTTCCTTCATGGTGGGCCACCAATAAAAGTTTTGTAGCTTAGACAGAGTTCTGCGTTGGCCAGGGTGTCCTGCCAGTTTACAGTCATGAGCCCATGCTAACAACTTCTTTCTGAGGTTCTTGGGTATGATAGTTTTTCCTGTAGGTACTGAGTGCGTAGCTGCCAAAATAACCCTTTCTGGGTTAATGATGTGTTGCGGTTTCTCTGGAATGCCCTCTGAGAGGACTGAGCGAGACAAGGCATCTGCTCTGATATTCTTATCTCCAGGGCGGTATTTTAGCACAAAGTTGAATCTGTTGGAAAACAGAGACCATCTCGCTTGTCTATAATTTAGGTGCTGTGCGTGGCGGAGGTACTCCAGATTCTTATGGTCTGTAAAGATAGTGACTTGATGTTGCGCTCCTTCGAGCCAAGGGCGCCATTCTTCGAATGCCATCTTTATAGCCAGGAGCTCTTTATCTCCTATTACATAATTTTTCTCTGCTGGAGAGAAGCAATGGGAAAAGAATGAGTATGGTTGTGGAACCTTCGAATCACCGACCTGGCTTAGTACGGCCCCTATGCCAATGTCTGAGGCATCAACCTCAACAATGAAGGGCTTGGTGGGATCCGGGTGTCGGAGACACGGCTTGCTCGAAAAGGCATCTTTTAATTTCTGGAATGCTGCTATTGCCTCCGGAGACCAATTAGCAACATTGGCGCCTTTCTTCGTCTTAGCTGTAAGCAGAACTGTAAGTGAGGAGTAGTTCTTGATGAAAGTCCTGTACTAGTTGGTGAAATCTAAGAAACGTCTGAGAGCCTTTAGACCGGTAGGTTGTGCCCATTTCTTGATGCTCTCCATGTTCTGTGAAAGCCTTGGTTGGAAACGATATAGCCCAAGAAAGGCACTGATTCCTTGTGGAATTCACATTTGGATAGCTTGGCGTAGAGATGGTTTTCATGGAGTCTTTGCAGTACTCATAGAAACATAGAAATGATGGCAGAAGAAGACCAAATGGTCCATCCAGTCTGCCCAGCAAGCTTTCACTTTTTTTTTTCCTCCCCTCATACTTATCTGTTACTCTTGCCCCTTGTAAGTGACTTTTTTGTTCTATTTCCCTTCCATCCCCGCCTTCGATCTTTTTTCCCTTCCACCCCCGCCATTGATCTATTTCCCTTCCACCCCACCATCAATGTAGTTAGCAGTGCTGGAGCTGCATCTAAGTGAAGTATCTAGTTAATTGGTTAGGGGTATCAGTGCTGGAGCTGCATCTAAGTGAAGTATCTAGCTAATTGGTTAGGAGTAGTAACCGCCATCATAGCAAGCTACTCCCACGCTTGTTTATCCAGCCTGTGCAACTCAGTCCTTGTTGGTTGTTGTCCGAATATAAATCATCTTTTCAACATTCCCCCTGCCGTTGAAGTAGAGATCTTTTCATCATTCCCCTGCCATTGAAACAGAGAACTATGCTGGATATCATTGAAAGTGAGTATCAGGCTTATTTGGTTTGGGGTAGTAACCGCCGTATCAAGCAAGCTACTCCCTTGCTTTTTTGTGGATGCAAATCCCTTTTCACATTTCCTCTTGCCGTTGAAGCATAGAGCAATGTTGGAGTCGCATTAACCATGTGTATGTTTATTGAATTAGGATATTAATCTCCAGTAGCCATCATTCCCACAAGCCCCCCCCCCCCCCCCCGCCCATGCCTCTTCACTTCATTCACATCCTCTAGACTTTATGGATCCACAGTGTTTATCCCACGCCTCTTTGAAATCCTTCACAGTTTGGTCTTCACCACTTCCTCCGGAAGGGCGTTCCAGGCATCCACCACCCTCTCCGTGAAGAAATACTTTCTGACATTGGTTCTGAGTCTTCCTCCCTGGAGTTTTAAATTGTGACCCCTGGTTCTGCTGATTTTTTTGCAACGGAAAAGGTTTGTCGTCATCTTTGGATCATTAAAACCTTTCAAGTATCTGAAAGTCTGCATCATATCATCTCTGCTCCTCCTTTCCTCCAGGGTGTACATATTTAGATTCTTCAATCTCCCCTCATAAGTCATTTGATGAAGACCATCCACCTTTTTGGTCGCCTTTCTCTGTACTGCCTCCATCCTGTCTCTGTCCCTACGGAGATACGGTCTCCAGAACTGAACACAGTACTCCAGGTGAGGCCTCACCAAGGACCTGTACAAGGGGATAATCACATGCCTTTTCTTACTCGATATTCCTCTCTATGCAGCCCAGCATTCTTCTGGCTTTAGCTATCGCGTCTTTTGACATCCTCCAGATGAGTGGTCATGTCTTGAGAGAATATCAAGATGTCGTCTAGATATATAACGACACACTTATAGAGGAGATCCCGGAAAATGTCGTTCATTAAATTTTGAAAGACAGCCGGGGCGTTGCACAGGCTGAATGGCATCACTAAATATTCAAAGTGACCGTCCTGGGTGTTGAAGGCTATTTTCCACTCATCGCCAGCTCGAATGCGAAGTAAGTTGTAGGCTACTTTCAGATCAAGCTTGGAGAAGATCTTGGCTCCCTGTAGTCTGTCGAATAGCTCTGAGATCAGAGGCAGGGGGTAACGATCTTTCACTGTTATCTCGTTGAGACCCCTGTAATCTATACATGGACGCAGTGTTCCGTCCGTCTTCCCCACAAAGAAGAAACCTGCCCCAGCAGGAGACTTGGAGGGTCTTATGAAGCCCTTTTGGAGATTTTCCTGAATATATTCAGACATGCCTTTATTCTCTGCCATGGAGAGAGGGTACACCTGTCCCTTGGGTGATTCAGTGTTAGGCTTCATATTAATAGCGCAGTCATAGGGTCTGTGAGGTGGTAGTACATCTGCAGCTTCTTTTGAAAAGACATCTTGGAAAGATGCATATTGAGGCGGCAACCCCGGCATTACTGGGGGGGTTGACATGCAGGGTATAGGAGCGACCTCCATCAGGCATTTACCATGGCAGTCTGGACCCCAACGTGAAAGTTCCAGTGTAGCCCAATTGAATTGAGGCATATGCTGCTGCAGCCACGGTAATCCCAGTACTATAGGGTGCATGGCCTTCTCTAAAACAAAGAAGGAGATAGTTTCAGAATGGAGAGCACCGGTCCGTAGACATACTGGTTCGGTGAGTTGGGTTACTTCACCCAGTAAGGGCTCTCCATGAATGGATGACAGAAGTAGTGGAGATTTCATAGTGTTAGTAGGGATCTGTAGGTGCTCCACTAATCGTTGTAGAATGAAATTGCCTCCTGCCCCTGAGCCCACTAGGGCAAGAGTCTGGTACTCTAAAGGTCCGCAGATCAAGGATACAGGAAGAGAGAGTGGAGGAAAAGGAGCAGTAAGACCTAAGAAGAGCTCTCCCGCAGAACTTAGGTCTGCCAGTTTCCTGGACATATAGGACATGTTTGAACAGCATGGCCAGCTTGTCCACAGGCCATGCTGACTCAGAACGCATAAACACTCAGGCCGATACAGCGTTGGAGCGCACTGTTAGCCTCCTCTTGGACGCGCATTTTCCCTTACCCCTTATTCAGTAAGGGGAGGAAAACGCAAATGCATGTTGATGGCCCTATTAGGTATACGCGCGGGATACAGAAAGTAAAATGTGCAGCCAAGCCGCACATTTTACTTTCAGAAATTAGCGCCGACCCAAAGGTCGGTGCTAATTTCTGCCGGCGCGTGCCGGCGCGTGCACTGCTGGTGCACGCGCCGGGAGAGCGGGCATTTGCCCGCTCTCCCGCGGACTTTACTGTATTGGCCTGTTTGTTAGTTCTTTATTATACAGCTTGAAGAATACAACCAGAGGTGGCAGTAGTGAGGCATCTGGTAGTTGCCTCACTACTGAGGCAACTCCCTCTGCTGAGGTCCCTGCAGTCTCAGGGACCTCAGCAGAGGGAGCCCTTCTCACCATGTTAGTATCGGAAGGTTCCGAAGCAGGTTTCCCAGCAAGGAAGTACTGTGGATGAGATAGACTGAGAATTAGAGTACTCACTAGGTGTTTGTTGTAGGTATGCAATTCCGCCAGGTTGTAGAAGGAAGTGCAGGCACCGAGGCAGGGAGAGCAGGCCCTCGAGGAGCGAGTACCTGTTCCCTTTAAGGCACTCGAAATAAAGCAGAGGGTCCCTGAGGAGCAGGTACCCAGGTTAGCAGTTACCCCGAAGGGTAGAGAGAGAGCTTCCAGCGGCAGCACAGAAGCGGCAGAGTAGCATAGACAGGAACGGATTCGAGTCCTTGCTAACTCAATGAGCTAGCAAATTAGAATAGGTTAAATACCCGGATGGCGTGATGTCAGCAAGGGGGAACGCCCCCGAGGTTCGCGCCAAGGTTGGAATAAAGACGTGGGTGGCGCGCGCACATGCACCCTAGTAGGTACCTGGGAGGAGCAATGGCGGGAGGCTGCACCATAGCTGTTCCGGGGACGCTGGAGAGGTTGGCTTGTAGACGCGATGGTAGCCATCTTTCCTAGGTAAGCCGGAGGAGCCATGAATATGGTGAGGCAAACGGGGAGAAGCCGTCTAGCACTGACAGATGCAACAGAATGTGAGAAAAAAATGTTTTAATTGAAAGGGTGATAGGAGCCAAACTAGTGACAGAATTCAGACCTGCATGGGGCAGAGACAAAGGGGAAAGGAGAGAGAAGACCACAGATGGGGTAGAATCTATGACATGGGGCAGAGACAAAGGGGAAAGGAGAGAGAAGACCACAGATGGGGTAGAATCTATGACAGCACAGTAGGCAGGGACAAATTGGTACATTGAGTGGTCCTTATGTGATGGAACAGCTCCCCTATGAGGAAAGGTTAAAGAGGTTAGGGCTGTTCAGCCTGGAGAAGAGATGGCTGAGAGTGGATATGATAGAGGTCTTTAAAATCATGAGAGGGCTTGAATGAGTAGATGTGAATTGGTTATTTTCTCTTTCAGGTAATAGAAGGCCTGGGGGCACTCCATGAAGTTAGGAAGTAGTACATTTAAAACTAATCGGAGAAAATTATTTTTCACTCAATACACAATTAAGCTCTGGAATTTCTTGCCAGAGGATGTGGTTAGTGTAATTAGTATAGCTGGGTTTAAAAAAGGTTTGGATAAGTTCTTGGAGGAGAAATCCATTAACTGCTATTAATCAAGTTGACTTAGGGAATAGCCACTGCTATTACTGGCATCAGTACTTGCCAGGTATTTGTAGCCTGGATTGGCCATTGATGGAAACAGGATGCTGGGCTTGATGGACCCTTGGTCTGATGCAGTATGGCATGTTCTTATGTTCTTATGATATCCTCCTTGTGTTTTTAATAATCCATCAATAAGTGGGGCTAGCCATAATTAATGTTGGCTAGGCTACCTATTAAAATCAGTAACTGTCATTTACCCATCATAGTTATCAATAATCCATCCATGATCAATCAATAGCCATCAGTCATCATCATCAGGTGTTCTTTCTGTGCTCAGCTCTTCTCTGTTTATAGCTACATAGAAAATTGGGCAAACTAAATGGGCTTTAACATAAAGCCCATTTAGTTTGCCCAGTTCAATTTATGTTGCAGTACCATAGACCCCATTTGACTTCTATCTTCTCCTTCACACTTTCATAACTAAGTATCCTCTGTGCTTATTCCATGCCTTGATGAATTCTGTTATTTTCTTTTTTTTTTTTAATCTCACTGGGAGACTGTTCCATACATCCACCACATATTTCTATGAAGAAATGTGTTCTAAATTGACTCCTGAGTCTTTTCCTTTTGAGTCTCATACTTCTTGTTCTAAAACTTCCTTTCTTATGAAAAGGTTTATTTTTTGTGCATTGTATGTATATCTTTGAGACAGTGGTGATTTTCTGAATAAAAGATGCTGGGTTGGGTGTCAATGACAGTTTTTACCTTCCATTCCAGCTGCAGTGAGGAAAAGGAAGCAGCTTACCACCATTCAAAAGAGTTCCAGGTCAGCGATGTGGCATGACTCAGCAGAACACAAACACTGCTTCAGGACTTTGAAGTTCTCTGTCGTACCCCTTCTGTCTCTCCTCTTCTCTAGGTTATACACGTCTTGTAAGACGTCGTGGAGGCCCTTTTCAGAACTGCTTTCTCTCTGTCTATCTCCTTGAGGAGGTAAGGCCTCCCTCCTCTGTGATCCAGCTATGTAGATGTTGCGGAGATGGACCCTTGGACCGAGGTGGAGTTGACGCTACCCGTGGGGAAACCCTCACGTGTCCCCACCGTCGAGAGGCGGAGCAGACCAGGAAGCGGAGGCTGACTGGAGCTTCACCAATACCAGCCCTCGTTCCCCGCAGGTTGAGCCCTTGGGTACCAGGGCCAGTTGGTCTTAGGCAGGCCTCTGCATGGTTGATCCTGAGGAAGATATTCAGGACAGGGAGCCAGGAAGCAGCAGAGACACAGGGTCCGAAGGAGCTGAGTTCAAGACGGGGCCTGGATCCAGAAGCCCAGACAGGCTGAGGCAGGCTAGAGAACAAGAACAATTAAGTCCGGGCTTGTAAGTAGGTAGAAGCCTAAAAGAGGCCAAGTCCAAGTAATCAACTGGAGGCAAAGTCAGGTTCAGGCTGGAGTCAGGGCAGGCGGCTGGAGATGAAGTCGAGTACAGGCTGAAGTCAGGGCAGGCGGCTGGAGACAAGGTCACGGTACGAGCACAGGTCAGAGCCGGGAATCTGTCCAAAGCGTAGTCAGGAGAAGAAAGGGTCAAAGCCAGGAATCCATCCAGGGTAATCAGAAACAGATGACAGGTACTGGAACTCAGGAACTGGAAACAGGAACACAGGACTGGAACAAACAAGCACAGGAACAGGAACAGGAATGAAGGGGTAGCAACTAAGCACACGACAAATGTGGAGACTTGTTGCCAAGGCCAAGACCAAGTGGTGGGGCCTGCCTTAAATAGCAGGACCCAGTAATGTCATCATCCGGGGCCGTGGGAAGGTTTCACGCCGTGGCCCCTTTAAAGTCGGGAAAGGCGCACGCACGCCTAAGGCAAATGATTGGGATTATGTGGTGGCGTCCCGACTGGGTCCAGAGAAGGCCGTAGAGCAGCTGGAGGAACCTGGGGAAGTGGTAGGAGTGCGGGTGTGAAGGCGGCTCCTTATCGCTGCTAAAGAGCAAGGGCCAGGTCTGGGACCCGGGTACCAGGGGTGAGTAGGGCCGGTCGTGGGCCTGCCGTGGCCGGTACACACAGTAGATACTTATGTCCTTTAACTTACTCTGGTTTAATTCCTTAGCAAGGTATTCTTTTTGCTAATTATCATGGTTTTAATTTTCTTGCTGTTTAAACACATTCTATGCACCGTACAGGTTACACATAATCTATTGGTCAACTCTTGTAGATCATCTTCCTTAGATGCTAGTAGTATTGTAAACCAGTAATAACTAGTAATAATCATCGGTAAGCTGTAATAGCCAGTGATGGTCATAAACTTAGCCCCATTTTTATGCAGCAGTTCAGGGGTAGACTGCATGGCAAGATTTAGACAATTCTGCTGCAAAGTTTCTGAAATTATGAGACATGTTTACATAAATTTGCAGCATTTTTCATATTGAATAATGAATATTTATTTTGCTTAATAAAAATAATTAGATTTCCAGTTTTGCTTGTGAGTCTATATAATTTATTTTGTTATTTTGGGGGTTTTATGGGTATGGGGATCTCAGGTAATGGCATGGGAATGGAGAGGAAGAGGAGATCTCAGGAACAGGGGAAGAGGGAGAGGAGGTTTTCAGGATGGGATGTAGGAGAGGATCGGGTTAGAGAAAGGAAAAGAGATTTGGAGTTGGGGGGATTAGCAGGGGGAGGGAAGAGTGTAAAGGAGAGAGATTTTGAGATAAGGGGGAAGTTCTGAGACAGATAAGCACAGAGGAAGGGAAAAAGAGGGAGATTCGGGGATGCAAGGAGAATGACAATGTTTTGCTTCCATCAGGGATCTGGATAGGGAGAGCAAGGTGTCCCTCTCCTGACCCCATCCCTGGTCCTCTTTCTCGCTTTTCCTCACCCCCAAGTATAATCCCTATGCTGATCCAAGGCAGAAGGAGGAAGAGGACAGTGATGGTAGCTTGGGCCACATCCTTCTCCTCTGCATGGTACAGTTCAGAGTGCCAGCCGAGTCTCAATCACCAGAGGAGGATAAAGTGCAAGACACCTCCTCCTCTTTCTCAGTTGGTCAACATAGGGACTGAAGAAGGATCGGCCAGAGAAGAGCAGCAAGGAGAGACGTAAACAAGCGTGAGTGTTTGGCCAGCCATTGCCTCGCTCTGACATGTCTGACATGATTTGTCAGGGATTGGTCAAGTCTGCAGCAGATTTTGTGGGCACAGCATTGCAAGAGACAGGGGGCCCTGTTCGTAGGTAAGAAAATAATAACCAGTGATAACCATCTGTGCAATATTGGTTATCAACTGATCAAGAATATCAAATAATATAGCAATGATAATCAATACCAATCCACAGCAAATGACTACTGTACTCATTAATTACCAGAAAGCATCAATAACAAATAATCACTGGATATTAATCTGATTGCCCAGAAATATCAAAAAGCAATAACTACCCAGAACGATCAATAAATCAGAAACTAGTCATAATTATCAATTATTTTTGACTATGGAAAAACAGCTTTAGATATCAATAGTTTAGCTATTGTCCTAAGTTATGGAGAAGTAGCCTAGTGGTTAGAGCAGCAGGCTGTGACCCAGGGAAGCCAGCCTTTAAATCCCACCGCTGCTCCTTGTGACTTATGCAAGTTACTTCACCCTCTGTTGCCTCAAGTACAAGTTTAGATTGTGAGCCCTCTAGGGATAGGGAAATACCTACTATATAGGAATGTAATCCACTTTGAAGTGCCAAAAAGCAGAAATAAATGAATACAGACATTAGTTTGCCGTTGCATTTTACAGACTTGTGGATTTTCTTAAAGTAAAATGGAAGGTACTTACCTGGAATTACAATGGGAGAATAATGTACCGGTAGGAATAGCGCTTTGCATTCTAATGCACCAGTGTCAGGGTATACACTCCCAGCCTCTGAGCAGAGTGAGATCCATAGTCCAGTGGACCAGTGCCAGGATTCACACTCCCAACACTTGAGTAGAATTGCCAACTGGATGGTATTTGATTGACCAGGCTAGTTTTGATGAAGCAAAACTGGTAGCTGGCAAGACCTTAAAACTGGCAATGTAATTGCTGGTATTTTGCTGATCACCACCCTCCACATCAGCAAAACTTCCTCCCCTCCCTTTCCACAAGCCATCCTCTTCTCCTTTCTTTTCCCTATGGACCTCTTCCTATGGAGCAGAGGTTAATCCTAGGACCAATTGTGGGGACCAACAACAACAAGTTGTTAAGGTGCATGGGCATGTGCGCCACTCTCGGGTTACACGGTGGCCCCCTCCTGGCTTCCACATGGGAAGCAGGGCCTGGAAGCAGAGCGTATACTGGCTAGGTTCCCATGGTCAGGTTTAGGATCATCCTCTGGTATGGAGTGTGGATGATTTTCTTTTTATCCTTGTTAGTTTTAATTATTGGATGTTATGTATCTGCTGTTATGAAATATTTTATTAGTGTTTGGTAATATTTTAAACATTTTTAAACGTGGTTTTAATTGGCTGAATTTATCAGCAGATTTGACATTCTTTTTATAAGTATGTTCAATGTTTTATATTTCTTGAATGTGTTTGCATTGCTTACATACGGGCCGATTCAGTAAAGTCCGCGGGAGAGTGGGTGAATGCCCGCTCTCCTGGCGTGCGCAAAGGCCACTCGCCTGTGCGAGCGATTCAGTATTTAAATTAGGTCCGGCGGTAGAAATGGGCAAAAGGAGGCGCTAGGGACACTAGCGCGTCCCTAGCGCCTCCTTTTGGCCCGGAGCAGCGGCTGTCAGCGGCTTTGACAGCCGATGCTCAATTTTGCTGGCGTCAGTTCTCGAGCCCGCTGACAGCCACGGGCTCAGAAATCGGACGCCGGCAAAATTGAGCGTCCGGTTTTCGACCCGACAGCAGCCGGCCGACTTCAAATTTTTTTTTTTTTTTACTTTTTTTACCCTTCGGGACCTCCTACTTAATATCACCATGATATTAAGTCGGAGGGTGCACAGAAAAGCAGTTTTTACTGCTTTTCTGTGCACTTTCCCGGTGCCCGAAGAAATTAGCGCCTACCTTTGGGTGTATTGGTGTTTAGGGCCTGATGTAATATTTGCAGTATGGCGTTTTCATAGGTTGAGTGCTGGCAATTATGATATGGAAGTCTTACTATATTGGAATTTTAGTTCAGATTATTCCTGGCTTTCTGTGGGCCAAGCCCACACCCAGTGAATTTTACCATAGGCCTAATACCATATGGGATCCAGTAAACCTCCTTGATTACTATGAGAAAGGTAGTTTATTAAGTCTATTAAACTATTAAGACTGAAAGTGTGTTTTTTGCAGTGTATGCCTATATAATATACATGTTGTTGTAAGTGATATGTTTACTTCACACAATTGTACTTTGAATGTCTATTTTCCATATGCAATCTGCCTTTTTAGGTTGGGGAAGCTAAATTTTAAAATGGAAAAGAATGCATAAGTTTTAATTATGTGGGGAGGGAAGGAAAAGGGGAATAAAAGGCTGTTATTTTTGTCTAGGGCATTTAATACCGTTGTGTCAGCCCTAAGAGAGTGTGTCACACACACAGACTCCCACCATTCACCAACCTCTCATACCCCCAGGGGGCAGATCCTGGAGAAGAGTGGCAGACAGGCGATAGGGAATGGAGGATTTCTATTTCTAGACCCAGGGGGTGAGGCACCCCACCTCATTAAACATTTCTCTGGCACCCCCTAGTGCAGACACCAAAGACTGAGAACAAAAAAATAACAGGCCCAAAAACTGAGTGGTTAGAGCAGAGGGCTGCAAACAAGGGAAGCCAGAGATCAAATCCTATTGCCATTCCTTGTGACCTTGGGCAAGTCACGTCACCCCCCCCTCCCCCATTGCCTTCCCCCTGCCCTAGCCCTCAGTGATTTCACCTGCACTGTACCATGGGAGGGGGGCATTTCATCCCTCGCCTCAGACAGCAAATCTGCCTTGAGCCACCCTAGATCATAGGGATTAGCTAATAGCCTCAACTACATGGAATTTACATGTGATGAGCGCTATCAGCTACTCGGTGATTTGGACATGCATTTTGGATGCACTAATCCCCATACTGCATCGTGGATTATGGAAGCATGTCCAAAACACATCCAATCACATGTTAAACCGTGCACTAGACGCTGAGCTCGGTATTACATCGATCCCCATTGGCTCCCTCCCACACACACACTCCTCTACACACAGGCTCTATCTCACTTACTCTCACGCTCACCGGGCCTGTCACATCTTTGCCACGAGCAGGAAGGACTCTGTTCACGGCACTCCAGGCCTTCACAGCTTTGCCATGAATGGGAGGGGCTCCACTTGCGGCACTCTGACCTGTTCACATCTTCATGCAAGCAGGAGGGTCTCCACTCACAGCCCGCTGTGCCTCTCTCCAAATTCTGCACAAAAAATTAAAATTCTGTGAAGGAGGGGAATGCGGAAGCGGCCGGGGGAGGGAGGTGTATTAGTTGCTCTGGGGGGGGGGGAGTGGGGGGGAGCTACAGGAGGAGAGAGTGGGTGTCAGTTGCTGCAGTGGAGGGGGAGGGAGTGTATTTTTTAGAAATGACTGATAGGAGGGAGGGGTAGTACTGTGCACTGAACATTTTCCTTTTAAAAATTGCTCCTCCTTGGCATCTCTGTGAGGAAGATGTGCGCAGAGGAAGAGCGCTCTGGGGGACAGTGCAGTGAAGGTAGGCTGTGGAGGAGCGAGAGAGATGAGGTCGGAGAGGGGTCTGGCTGGCCAGTGGCCAGCTAGTTGTTTTGGGATTTTTTTATTTATTTATTTTTACAGTTGGCAACCCTATCTCTGAATGCAGTGGGGTCCACACACCCAGCCTCTGAGCACAGCAGGATTCATTCCACATGCAGCCCTGAGTTTCCAAAACTGAGATTTTCTCCAGCAGTGATAAGTCCTTATCTGAAGAAACCCGGCCAGAGACCTCTCTAAGCACACAAAAAGTGACAGAACGACAAAGAGACTCTGGGGTCAGATTCTGAGGCTTACAAAGAAAGTAAAGATGGCAAAAGGCCTTACAAACAAGAGAAGGAGGGCTAGGAAGATAAGAAACCTTCCCTTTAACCAGAGTGGCTACAGCCACTGGGCAGGCAGACAATCTGCCACCACATGAACTGGGAAAGTTTTGAGCTGTACGAGGTGCTCACCCATTGCTAGCGAGGCCTTGAAAGCCTCTCCAGGGAGCCGGCAGAGCCCCCAGACACTGCCCCATCAGCAATCGCTGGGTTAAAATCATTGTCACACACACTGCAGACTCCTTGGCAGTGAATGACTCTCAGCATCTCTCCTGCTTCCGGCATCTATTTTGGACATCTTAAATTAGACGTTCCACGATGTCTCCATACTGACCTTGCTCAGATCCCCTGCCAAGCTTGCTCGGTACCATGCGGCAGCAGCTAGAGGCATTGAAAGACCAGGTCTCACTCCTACCCGGACATTGACTCATTAGGGCAAAAAGAATACGGAGAAGAAGCGGGGGGGATGGAGACAATGAGCGTGCAGTCCCTCCAGGAAGGAGGACTGTTAAGAATTCATTGCTTTTCTTCCTGGTCTGATCAAGTGCCCCATTAGAGAGTTTTATTCCTTGATTCCTCTGTACTTTGCATATATAAAGAAGGCACCAGATAAGTGAGGGACGCGGGGAAAAGAACCTGCTCTGGTTCTGAAGTCATCATTACTGCCATCCGAGGAGCTTCCTCTGCCATGGACCCTGGCTCTGAGAGCTGCAGCATGTCATTCCATCTGAGCTGGGATCAGCACTGCTACCTCTTCCTCTGTTTTTCCTGACTGAAGAAGTTAAAACGTAGACTGGTGGGGGGAGGGGGGGGGGGGCGTTAAGGCTGCACCGGGGCAGATCTCATGGAATCCCAGAAAGATGTTACAGATCTTTCACAAATAGCTTCAAGTACCTGAATGTATTCTACTATGAACTGTGTCATGAAAGGCAGAATACAAATAAAAACATTATTATTATTATTATTATTCACAGTCACTTCTCCTTTTCTGAAGGTTGGCCAAAAGAGGCAAAATGTACGTGGGAGAGGTGGGGAGGAGGTGCTGGGGACAGGGACAGGCGGCGTGGGGCACCAGCGGAGGAGGGGGTGTAAACTCCAGGATGGGAGGGAACGTTTCTGAGCAGGACGGCTTCCTCTGTAATCAGAAGGAAAGAAACGCTGACATTCTTTGGCCGGGAAATGTCAAATGAAGGAAACAGTTCCTTCAGGAGAAAACTGAAGAAAGATGTAAGGGAACTGTGCTGGAAGCATTCATGTCACAGCAAGCAATTTGTTTAAATCTTCAGATAAATGAGAATAAAGGCATGGGGATGTATGTGGGTAGATAAGTTTGTGTGCTTTTGAGCAGATTTTTAGTTATACTGTATGGCCTTTTAGCTAAGATTAAGTGTAGAATAGTCTCTTCTTGGCTTTTAGGATGAGCGAAATAAAAATCATTGCCAAAGCAGAAGTATTAAACCTCTTGTTAAAGTAAAGAAAAGGTATGTTGTATAGGTCTGTAGGTATTTAGATGTTCTGGGAAGGCGCGGTATATAGTATGTGAGATAGATAGATAGCCTTCAGTTTACAGGTTGCAAACCCACTGGTTGAGAGGGGTCAGCATATTCTCCCATACTTCGTTGCCATGACTCCCACTGCTCGGTGGACCATCACTCCAAGGTATAGTTAGTGATGTCCCCTCTCTGCGACACTCCTCTTGTTTAGCATGTGTTATTTATGAATAAACATTTGATATTTTGCCTTAACCAAGCTGGTCTCAAGGCAGGTTACAATCAATTTATAGTAGAATTCTTCTACATTGGCATTTACGTTTATACTAAGTATAAAAGGAAAGGTTAAAACATAAGAACTTAAGAAATTGCCATGCTGGGCCAGACCAAGGGTCCATCAAGCCCAGCATCCTGTTTCCAACAGAGGCAAAACCAGGCCATAAGAACCTGGCAAGTACCCAAACACCAAGAAGATCCCATGCTACTGATACTAGTAATAGCAGTGGCTGTTCCCTAAGGGGCAGATTTTTAATCTTACGCCCGCGGGGTACATTTGTGCGCGCTACCCGGCGCGCACAAATGTACACCCGATTTTAGAACATGCGTGCGCTGTCACGCACATGTTTTAAAATCCAGGGTCAGCGCATGCAAGCGCCGAGCCCTAGGGGAGGCCCGATGGCTTTCCCCGTTCCCTCCGAGGCTGCTCCGAAATCAAAATCAGAACAGCCTCGGAAGGAACTTTCCTTTTGCTCCCCCCCACCTTCCCCTCCCTTCCCCTATCTAACCCACCCCCCTGCCCTATCTAAATCCCCCCCTACCTTGATTGCAGGAGTTAGGCAGGTGTAACTTGTGCGCACCGGCAGCCGGCCGGCGCGCCAACCCCAGGCACAGCCACTGTGCCGGAGGACTCCGGACCGCTCCCCCACCCCCGGACGTCCCTTTTTCAAAGCCCCGGGACATACTCGCATCCCGGGGCTTGCGCACGCCGCCAAGCCTATGCAAAATAGGCTCGGCGCGTGCAGGGGTAGGTTTTATTACCCACGCAACCCTTTGAAAATCTACCCCTAAGTCAACTTCATTAATAGCAATTAATGGACTTCTCCTCCAAGAACTTATCCAAACCTTTTTTGAACCCAGCTACACTAACTGCACTAACCACATCCTCTGGCAACAAATTCCAGAGCTTTATTGTGCGTTGAGTGAAAAAGAATTTTCTATGATTAGGCTTAAATGTGCTACTTGCTAACTTCATGGAATGCTCTCTAGTCCTTCTATTTCGCAAAAGTGTAAATAACCGATTCACATCTACTCCTTCAAGACCTTTCATGATCTTAAAGACCTCTATCATATCTCCCCTCAGCCGTCTCTTCTCCAAGCTGAACAGCCCTAACCTCTTCAGCCTTTCCTCATAGGGGAGCTGTTCCATCCCCTTTATCATTTTGGTTGCCCTTCTCTGTACCTTCTCCATCGCAACTATATCTTTCTTGAGATGCGGCGACCAGAATTGTACACAGAATTCAAGGTGCAGTCTCACCATGGAGCGATATAGAGGCATTATGACATTTTCCATTCTATTAACCATTCCCTTCTTAATAATTCCTAACATTCTATTTGCTTTTTTGACTGCTGCAGCACACTGAGCCGACGATTTTAAAGTATTATCCACTATGATGCCTAGATCTTTTTCCTGGGTGGTAGCTCCTAATATGGAACCTAACATCGTTTTACTACAGCAAAGGTTATTTTTTCCTATATGCAACACCTTGTACTTGTCCACATTAAATTTCATCTGCCATTTGGATGCCCAATCTTCCAGTCTTGCAAGGTCCTCCTGTAATGTATCACAGTCTCTTGTGATTTAACTACTCTGAATAATTTTGTATCAACTGAAAATTTGATAACCTCACTCATCGTATTCCTTTCCAGATCATTTATATATATATATTGAAAAGCATCGGTCCAAGTAAGATCCCTGAGGCACTCCACTGTTTACCCTTTTCCACTGAGAAAATTGAGCATTTAATCCTACTCTCTGTTTCCTGTTTTTTAACCAGTTTGTAATCCACGAAAGGACGTCGCCTCCTATCCCAAGACTTTTTAGTTTTCTTCGAAGCCTCTCATGAGGGACTTTGTCAAACGCTTTCTGAAAATCCAAATACACCACATCTACCGGTTCACCTTTATCCACGTGTTTATTAACCCTTCAGGTAGGGTCGATGAAAGCGCTAGGCAAACCAAGGCGACCACCTAGAGCACCACAGGTTTGGGGCAGCACTTGCTGTTTCCTCTTCAAATGTGGAAGCAGCAGCTTGGATTGTGGTGGCAGGAACACTGTGAATGGGCCTCCTTCATGGCCGTGGACTGGAAGAGAACGTGGACCCAAGCAGGCAGGAAGAAAGAGGCCCAATCTGTGGCTGGATGCAGGGGCTCTGTGGGGCCAGAAGAAAGGACCAGTGAGGAAAAGAGGAGCTGGAGCAGTGGTGGCTGGGCGCTTCCAGCTGAAGAGAAGAATCATGGTAGTGTTGGCAGGGCCTGCACAGAAAAAACAGAGACAGCAGAGCAGCGACGGCAGAGCCTGTGCGGCTGAAGAGAGGATCTGGAGCAGTGGCAGCAAGGTCCACGCAGCTGAAGAAAAAAAAAAAGAGTGTCCCACAAATGAGAGAGAGAAAAGAGGCCTCCTGATGCTGCAGCGATCCAAGGAGGTGACGACTGCTACTTGCACTATCTGGGGAGAGAGAGCATGCGTGTATTTATTTATTTAGTTAGTTTTATATATTGTCACTCGGAGTCCATCATAACAGTTCACAGCAAATCAGAATACAATACATAATAAGGCCTAAAAACATATTGTATGTATGTGTGTGATAGAGAAAGCGCATGTATATGTGTCTGTGGGGGAGAGACAGAGGGCATATGAATATGCAGGGGAGGGGGACAGAGAGCATGTTTCTGTGTGAAAGCATGTGTGTGTGGGGGGATAGAGAGCATGTTTCTGTGTGAAAGCATGTGTGGGTGGGGGGATAGAGAGCATGTTTCTGTGTGAAAGCATGTGTGTGTGGGGGGATAGAGAGCATGTTTCTGTGTGAAAGCATGTGTGCGTGGGGGAATAGAGAGCATTTTTGTGTGGGCCATGTCGGATACAGAGCACGTGTGCGTATGTGCGAAAGCAGGTGTGTTGGGGGAGTAGGGGTCAGAGTATGTGTGTGGGGGGATCAATGGGGGGGGGGGGGGGGGGGGGGACAGAGATAGAGCATGTGGGGAAGAGAGAGAGAGAAGAAAGTTTGTGTGCCCTTACACTGCCTTCCCCACTAATACAAAACCATCTCAGGGTGACTGACTTAATTGTAATTACTGGATGATATTTGATGTACCTGCTGTCTGGAAATATTTTATTGGTATTAGGGAAATTTTTAAAAAATGTGTATATCAGTTTAATTATTGTATGCTATTCTATTCTATTTGTCAGCTGTTTTGAAATATTTATTTATTTTATTTTTTCTCCCCAACATTTTTTATTGTGGAGTCACCGTCAGAATACAATAAACAAACTTTACATGGTTCAACAAGCACAGTCTCCTTATTTTTATGTCACATTTGCTAAACAAAGTCCCCCCCCCCTCAAAGTCCCTGCCACGCATTGTGTATATAAAATGTTCACAGATAGCTCTGTTGTACATCTTCTCTCCAGTCCAATAGGGAAGAAACAAGGAAAATGAGGGGAAGAGTGGCAGGTTTTAATCAGATCATAGTGGGGCTATCCTGCGAGCATAGTCCGGCAAGTGGTCGTAGAAAGTAGACCATATCTCCTGGAACAGCCACCGTTTCTTAGGGGAGAAGTGATGGTACGAGGAACCACACTTAAACTGATAAAGCTCCATGAGCATTAGATTTCCACATCTTCCCAGTCGGTGGGGTCGTCTCAATCCAGCAGCTCAGAATACATTTTTTAGCTATCAGACACACTTTAGAGAAAACCCCCCAAATTATCCTGATTCAAACTACTCTCCCCAACATCATTATTCAAAAATGTAATATGAACAGGACCAGAGAATTTCCATCCCAAAGAAAGTCGATACCTGTGTTCTTATGTCTTCCCAAAAGGATCAAATGACCTTGCATTCCCATAGGCAGTGAATAAGGGTTGCCGATGGGGTGCCACATTTAAGACACGAAGCAGAAGTGGTGATATGCATTTGGTAGGCTCTAGCTAGAGACATTCTTATTCTGTGAAATATTCCTTGTTGGAGTTCCCTCAGGCCCACATTATTCGTCAGTTTTTAAGCATAGAGATAATAATCTCTTCTTGACAATCCCAGGACCATTTAGTTGTCAGACCTGAGTATATAGGGTACAGAGTTACCGATATATAAAATTTGTATAAATTAGATAATGTGCCAAGACATGTCTCTAAACGTGTGAGCAATCCCTTACAAAGGGAGTTATCAATCCCTCCATCAATCAATCCCCTTAAATAGGTTCTGACAGGTGTCCCTCAAGTAGCCATACAATAGAAACTGTTGGGGATGAAAGCCCAAGGTTTCTTGGCATTGTGGAAAGGTGCACAACTTCCCAGTATGTAGATCAAGTAAATCTTTCAGTTTCCAATTAGATGTCACCTTAAACCCTTGGCGTTTAGGTAGAATTGCTAAAGATTCTTGCGAGGGACCCCGCAAGGGAAAATGTGGAGAAAGTTGTATGGGTAAATGCAACAAGTTGTGAGTCACCTTCCACGTTTGCCATATAACTGCAATCAATGTGTATTGCCTATGGGGTAGATTTCGCGCTGGGTTGCAAGAACAAATCTACGCCCTCGCGCATGTTATAAAATCTGGCCCTATGTTTTTTTCTGTAGGTCTTGGGGGAGAACATGTAGAATCAGACTTGGGTCAGAGGATCACAAATACTAGCCACTAGGTTCTGAAGTATTATTGCACTAGTCCCCCAAAAAGATTTGTTGCCCAAGAATAAAGTCGGAAGTCTGGTAATCCATAACCCCTTTGAGATTTAGGTGCACACAGTGTTGTGTCCCGCGGCTGCAGACGGCCGCAGCCACGCACCCTACATCGCCCGCGGCGGCAGGCCGCCATTGGTGGCATCAAGGAAGCCGAGAGAGTCAGGGCCATCTCGCCCTCGAGCCAGCGTGGGCCTCCGTGGTGGCTGTCGGCAGGGGAAGCACCCTGCTCTCCCCTCGCAGCGTCGGGATGCCTTCCTCCGCGGCCCGGATCCAAGATGGCTGCCATAGGCGTGAAGCCGTGCCCCCTCAATGGATTTAAAGGGACCTGATCCCTTTAACTACTTCCAGCTGTCTTCAATGAGCCAGAGCAGAGGAAGTATAAAAGGAGGCTTCCTCTGCTCATTCCTTGACTTGGCAACTTCTGTGGTTGGTCAGGTCTATTTGCTTTGGTGAGTTCTTTTGTCTTAAATCCTTGTTCCTGTCTTGCTTTGGTGTTCCTGGTGTGTGATTTCGGATCGGCCAGCGGTGATTCCTGGTGTTTGACTTCGGATTGGCAAGCGGTGATTCTCTGGTGTGTGACTTCGGACTGGCAAGTGGTGATCCCTCGGTGTGTGACCTCGGACTGGTAAGCAACGACCCTCTGGCACTTGAGCTGGGACTTCTTCTTGACCATTGTCTCCAAGGGCCCACCTAAGTCCCAGCAGCCCGTGTCCCTACGGGCTCCTCACGGGGGGGATCGTGGGCCTCCAGGGGTGAAGCTCCAGTCAGCCCTTGCACCGAACGCTCGACTTCTTGACCTCTCAAAGGTCCACCTAAGTCCCAGCGGTCCGGGTTCCTAGGGGCTCCTCCTGGGGGGACAACGGACTTCCAGTGGCGAAGACTCTTCCTTTCCTTGACATCACAACTCTTCGTCTGCCTCCACAGTCGCCTCTGTCTCCAGTGCTGAGGGTCAGCTGGTCACGTCTTCTGTTCCTGCCTCGCCACCTGATGGGAGAACCTATGGATCTTCCTCCTAAGGTACACCATCCTCCTGTCGGCCCAAGGGTTCACAAGCCTGAGCATAACACAAAGTGTAGCATAAGAAAGTCTTGCCTTCTTACCCTTCCATAAAAATTTCCTAATTACTTTTTGTAATGGCAAACGGTCGTCTGCCCGAAAAAAATAGGGCATCATGAGGAAAATATATATGTTTCGGGGCAATGACCATTTTCACAACCGCTATCCGACCTTGTAAAGACAACGGAAGTGTTTGCCAAGCCATTCATTTCTGCTTTATTTTCACTATGAGAGGGGGTATGTTCAAAGAATACCATTGGCTAGGCTGTTCATGTATCCAGATCCCTAGATATTTAATTGAATCCATCGCCCACTTTACAGGAAAATCTGGCCAATCAGGTTTTAGGTTACCCCTTAAATCCAATGCCTCAGTTTTATCCAAATTCAACTTAAAGCCAGAAATCTGTTGGTATTGTTGAAAAATTTGTATTGCTGCTGTTATGGCCGCAGGCCGCGGCGGTCCATGACCGGGGTCGGGCATTCACCCGGGCCGTTGGGCCGCTCCAGAAATGCCTGCAGGAGCATGTAGCGGCCTCCGACGCTCTCCTCATAGCTGTTGCCGCCGCTGAATCCTGGCCGCGTTGTTGGCCTGCCTTCCTGCCGACTCCTCCCCCGCCGGCCCTCCTAGGGACGCGCGCGTGGCTGCTGTCTGGATTTAAAGGGGCCATGACAGGAAATGGTCATGGCTCCTCCCGGGGACTCCTTCCTGGTTTCCTGTAATTTAAGGCAAGGTCTGCTCCTCAGACCTTGCCTTGGTATCTTGGCTCTTGGTCTGGTGTTGTTCCTGAGCTCCGAGTTCCAGTTCCTGTTCTTCGCTGCCTGTTCTCCTCGGTCCTGTCTCCGACCTCCCGGTCCCAGCTCCTGCTTCTCCTCTCGTTGGACGGATTCTTCTGGCTTCGACCGCTGGACCAGCTTCTGACCATTCTTCTGGCTTCAACCCCTGGACCGGCTTCCGACCATTCTTCTGGCTTCGACCCTTAGACTGGCTTCTGACCATCCTTCTGGCCTCGACCCCTGGACTGACTTACGACCTGCTGGAGGCGCCAGCTGTCTGGATTCCATGACTTGCAGGAGGCGCCTGTGTCCAGACCTTTCTCCTGTCCTCAGGGGTTCACCTAAGTCCAAGCGGTCCGGGTCCCTACAGGCTCCACCCGGGGGGATCGCGGGCTTCCAGTGGTGAAGCAGCCAGACCTTTCTCCTGTCCTCAGGGGTTCACCTAAGTCCAAGCGGCCCAGGTCCCTACGGGCTCCACCCCGGGGGATCAAGGGCCTCGCCTTCCAGCAGTAGGGACCTAAGAGGGGTTTCTCTCTCAGTTAGCGCCAACTCTACCTCAGACAAAGGGTCCACTTTCAGATCCGTAACAGCTGCTGGGAGTGAATGGCGGGCGTTGGTGAATAATAGGAGAATATTTTCAGTGAATAAAAGAGTTTTATAGTGCTGCGTTCCCACTGAAATACAGGTTCCCCCAAAGTTTATATATCAGGGGTTCCACAGTGAGTATAAACAATAAGGGAGAGAGAGGACAGCCTTGTCTGGTTCCTCTAGCCAGCTGAAATTCCTCAGATAGAATACCATTGACCATGATTCTCGCCATCGGATTGGAATATAAAAGAGTTATATATTCATTCATTTTCCCATCAAATCCCATCATTGTTAAAACTATTTTAAGGAAGAGCCATGCCACCCTATCAAACGCTTTTTCCTCGTCGCATGTAACCAACAGTAGTTGAGGGAGTGCCTCTATATAGCAGGCTTCCAGGGCTGTTAAGACCTTGTGGATATTAATCGTAGATCTTTGTTAGGGTTATTGGTGTTTGGGTGGATCCTTGGACACTGTGGCAGCTGACCATGCCCACGGAGGGCAGTCCCTTGAGGGACCACAGTGTCAGGAGGTTGGGACCATCGCTACCCGACGTCTCCACTACGCCCACCTTACCGCTTTGGCGACTCCCTCTTTGCCTGTTGGAAGTTTGGCTGCCGCAGCATCCTCTTGCCATCCTCCTCCAGCGTCCTTGGATCGGCTAGATGCTGCACACCGCCATGTTTCCTCGGAGCGTAAGGGCAGTGGCGCAAACCTCAGGGGCATCCCCCTGAGGTGACATCATCCACACCGGATATTTAAGGTCTCTGAAATCGCTAACTAATCGAGTTAGCAAGGAGTTTGATTCAAGGGAAATGTTTCCGTATGCTCCATATGCCTCCTCGGACTTACCAGGGGTACCCGCTCCTTGGGGGCCTCATTTCTCTTTGCTTTTCAGATCGCAGTCTGGAACTGGTACTCGCTCCTCGAGGGCCCACATTCCCGGACTTGCTACTGAATACCACTTCTGCCAGGAAGTCATCGCTGCCTACAACACCAGTGAGTTACCATCTCTCTCTCAGAGCGTTCCCTGGAACCAGGTACTCGCTCCTCGAGAGCCTACTTCTTTCCAGCTCCTGGGCTGCTTCTAAGAGACTATTGTGTGAGTGTTACCATCAAGGTTCTGTTCCTGAACTCTGCATACCCTGCCTACTCAATATATTCAGTTTCTCTACAGCTCAGTTATCCAGGATCGCTGTTCCAGTATCTGAGGGACTATAGCCCAGCCGGGCTTTCCAGCTCACTACTGCCACCTCTGGTGGTTCAATATACTGTTTAATAAAAGAACTAGTGTGTGTCTGTCTCCATACTCTGAGCCTAACCGGTGGTCCCTCTCGGGATCTTCCTCCGGGGGCATGGTCATCTGCTACCGGCCCAAGGATCCACCCACAACTACCTCAAATACCAGCACAGGATAAACTCCAGACAGACAAACACAGATTTGAATCTTTTATTAAATAGTATATGGAACCACCAGAGGTGGCAGTAGTGAGTAGTGGTAGTGTCTCACCGAACGCTGGAAACGGATCCTCTGTAAGCAGTGCTGTAGTGGAAAGAGACTGAGAGTTATGAGCACACAGTAGAATTAGCATTCAGAGTCCCGAGAAGAATAGGAGAGCTCCGAGACAGGGAGAGCAGGCCCTCAAGGAGCAAGTACCTGATCCCTTAGAGCAGAGAGACTCGGTAGTGTTGTACTCACTAACAGTAGCAGAGATTCCACTAGACGAGAGGTCTGGCACTGGAGCAGAGGGCAGGCCCTCGAGGAGCGAGTATCGGATTCCGGCAAAGCGGTACTGTAGAGAGAGATGTTTCTGTACTCACAGATGGTGACTGTAGTTAGTTCTTCCAAGTAGAAGGTAGAAGTTGCAGGCAGCGATACAGGGAACATGGGCCCTCGAGGAGCGAGTACCGGTTTCCTGATAGCACCTGAAAGAAGCAGAGAGGCCCCTGAGGAGCGGGTACCCCGTTAGTGACCCCGAAGGGTTGTAAGAGTTTCAGTAGAGCTGGAGTGGCAGAGTAGCTTAGGAACAGAGAGCGAATCCCATCCGTACGAATCCTGAAGTTGCTAACTCAATGAGCTAGCAAAAGTAGTAGGCAGATATACCCTGGAGTCGTGATGTCAGAACAGGGGGATGCCCCTGAGGTGGGGGTGGTGTGCGCATGCGCACCCTAGAGGTACCTTGAAGGAGAATGGCGGGAGGCAGCACCAAAGCTGGTTTGGGGACACTGGAGAGGTCAGCAAGCAGACGCCGTGGTGGCCATCAGTCCAAGGTGAGTGGGAGGAGCTGCAAGTAGAGAGAAGTAGGCGGGGCGAAGCCATCGAAGACTGACTGACGCAACAATCTTCAACCATATAGAAACCCAACTTGGTCTGCAGATATCAGGTAAGGCATGATTGGTTTCAATCTATTAGCAAGGATTTTGGCATACATTTTAATATCTAAATTCAACACAAGAAATCGGTCTATATGAAGAGGGCTGCATGGAGTCTCGCCCTGGTTTTGGCAAAACCACAATAGTGGCTTGTTCACATGGTAGGTGGCATTGACCCCTCCCCAGAGATCTGCTCAAATAGCAGAGACATAAGAGGAGCAATCTCCAACCCTAGTGACTTATAAAAAAGGGCTGTTATTGTCAGCAAGGGACTGAATCATACTTATAATCTCCTCCTCTCTGATCCCCTGATTGAGAGTTTCCTTCATCTCTTGGGTAAGTATTGGGAGTGGGAAACCAGCCAAGAACTCATCCATCGCTCTATCATCCACTAACTCCTCTGAATACAATTGGTGATAGTAATCTACAAAAATGCAGGCAATGTCCTTAGAATCAGTTTTAATTTGTCCCTGAGGGGTCTTCAAATTGGAAATAAATTTAGAAGGCTCCTAAGCCTTCAAGAGGGTAGCGAGGAGTCTACCCGCTCTATTTCTAAAGTGGGAAAAATTGAATTGACGATGTCATAGGAATCGGGATGCTCTATTATGGCGTTTAGGCGCCATTTTTGAAAGAGGAGAACGCTGAAAGAGTCTGGATACGCTGAATTAAATGGTTGAGAACGAACAATAGCCCCTGAAGCAGGCGCTGGGAGCGCGCTGAAACATTGTCAATGTCGGGCGATTTATTCGGGTGAAGTAGTACAAAGATAAGTACAAACACAGTACAGCTCCAGGAGCTAAGTATAATTATATAAAATATTATATTTTAAGGGTAGAAGGGTAAGATAAGGTGTATGGTTTTTAACAAAAAGAACACTGGTGAATGAAGGGAGGCTTTTTTGCACTTATAAATAAAATAAAATGAAAATCCACCGTCAGAGAGTCGGTAAATGAGGTGATTACAACCGGTGTTGGAATCAAGAGAGGGGTTGTAGCCCTGTATAGGGCAAGAGCTCATGAGATTGGAAACACCATACAAGATTCTGATACCACTCTCTGCTGGTTGTTTTCTTTTAGAATTGTGTGGAAATGGTAAAAAATTATGCTATATTCTGCTATTTTGCAGTTTACCTCAAGTGTCTATTAAAATTTATTAAAGGGTATTTAATGCCATTTAAGCTCTTTTGTATTGAGATTTGCAGCAGCTTCGCCCGTTTGATTTATTTTACACTTTAATAAGACCATTGTCATTCTAGGGCAACTATCTCTGCATCTAGTTTCTTTTTTTTATAACTCACATAGCTAATGATATCTCCTCTCAGCACAGGTTTTGCTGTTTCCCATAAAAGAGTAGGGTGGTCCATATGTTGCGCATTAAAGACCATAAAATCTTGCTATTTTTTACTCAGGAATGGGGGGAATTCTGGATCAGTCGCCAAATACCCAGGTAATCTCCACTGGATGTGATCTGGTATTTCCCCATAACTAAGCTTTCCTAGCACCGGGCAGTGATCTGAAACCATTAAGTTTTGTATGGAGGCACTACGAAATTTAGAAAAAATGGATTCCAAAATCAGTAAGTAGTCAATCTGTGAACATGTGGAGTGAGCTCTTGCCATGTGGGTAAATTCTTTTTCCCCAGGATGGAGGGTGTGCCAAAGGTCCAGAAGTTTCAGATGGTGGCATAAAAAATGAGGGCCTTTATTAAGACTTATTTGTATCCTCCCTTGGGGGGTTGTCTGTCTAAGATGGGGTCCATCACAAAGCTTAAGTCCCCCCCCATAATGATTGGGTAGTCACCCAATTGTATGACAAGGGATACGAGATGCACAAAAAAAGCGTGATCATAGGAGTTAGGGGCATACACAGAAGCTAGGATCACCATGCCCTGGGTGTCAACAACCAATTTTTGCATTTGGAAAGCTGCATTTTTATGGATTAATATCGCAACACCATGGCCTTTTGAGGTCCCCTCTGCATGAAATATCTGGGAAATCCATTTTTTCTTTAATTTGAGGGCCTCCTGCTCCAAGAGGTGTGTTTCTTGTAAAAAGATCACCTTAGCATGTAATTTATTCAAGCGAGCCAATACCTTCTCCCTCTTCACTGGAGTGCCCAGCGAAGTTCCATGTTACTACATCAAGAGCCATGTGAAAGACACGTAGTCTCTATACTATAATATGTATTCAGAGCTCGATGTACATTTGTAACATACCAAAAAACATACTGTGGCCTATGAGAAAAACTGAAATTGACTAGATCTAGGACATAGACTAAGCTATTGCTATTAGTATATGTTTAAAAAAAACCTTTTAGCATATATGAGGGTTTCCCTCTCCCCCCACCCCCAGACCCCATGTGCACAGTGTTACCCAGGTAATAAAGCTATGCAACTATAAACAATGTACTTGGGGTCTACCCCACTCCCCCCCAAAACGAAAAGGTCCCTGATTTTGGGACATGGATCACTACGGTGGTCGATATGCTCACTCACCACCTTGCCTCCATGGTAAGATATAACAGAGTACTCCTCATATAAACAAAGATATATATTGTGAAAAAGAGAAAAATAACACATTTTAACCAGACTGTCTAATTAGAGTAAAGTCCACCTTAGAGCCTGCAGAAAAGGCTTCCAAGGGTGAAAAAAAACCAAAACAGAGTGATATCCTTTCTGTTGTTCTAAGGATTCTCTTGTAATCATTGGAGGTAAAATACTCTTCTCAACTGGGGTCTCCCTGGACATTTTGCCCCAGAGTCGCCACAAAATCTTTTGCTGTACTAGCCATCTTGAAGAGGTGTGTGGTGCCCTGGTTGGTGATTCGCAGTTTGGCCGGGTACATTAAAGCGAATTGAATCCCCCTTGCCACTAGTTCTGTGCACACCACTGCAAATTCCTTGCGTTGAAGTGAGACTTGGGTAGAAAAGTCTTGAAATATTAACATTTTCTTGTTTTCAAATAGGATTTCACGATGCTTCCGGTAGTATTGTAAGACGAATATTTTATGTGCGTAGTTAACAAACCGGGCTATCCCCACTTGTGGCCTTGGATTTGGAACTCCATCGGATTTGTGACCCACGCGGTATGCCCTTTCAAGCAGGCCCACATTAGGCCCTGCAAGAGACGGTATATTGGCTACCAACCAGGTTTCAATGTTGGGATTAGTGCTTGTTCGGCGATGGACTCTGAAAATCCCGCAAACCAGAGGTTGTTGCATCTGTTCCGATTCTTTATATCATCGATTTTATCGACATGGAGCTCCGCAGCCTTTTCCAGAGCAGCCATCCTTCTTTCTAATGACCCAACATCATCCTCTATCAGGGCCACCTGTTCTTCTGCGGGTTCTATTCTGTTATCGAGCTCCCCGAGGGCCAACCACACCTCCGCTATCTGTTCAGATATCTAGTGCAACCTCATGTCTAGGGCACTCGCCACAGCTTGAGAAATTTTCTCTTCCAAAGATTCCTCCGACGAGGGTGGGATAGTATTGAGTGCTGTAGCCATTTTGGAATCCGTCCTTTGTGCCTTGTCTCTGTCTTTATGCACGATTCTGGGGACCATATAGTTCGCGCTGAGACCCCAAACAGAGTAGACAATGTCTTTTTGCTATTGAAGATTATTTCTGATATGGGTGAAGCTGGGGAGAGTCTAAAAGAAGGTGTGCGAGGTGGGTGGTGACCAGAGCTCGAACAGCATGCTGCTATCGGGCCCACCACATCACGTGATCCGTGTTTATTTTTTAATGGTATGGTGTTACTGTTATGATTAATGTTTTATGAGCATGTTGTTTCTGTTTTCCATTGTTGCACTGCATACAGAGTCTGGCTTGTTGCAATTTCCAGTTTGTTTTTTGACTGCATGCTTCTATTTATACTTTCTGATCTCCTTATTCTGTATTTGGTGAGGGTCTGTCTATGTTTTGAATGTGTGACCAAGGTGAGGGGTTCTGCTCCCGTGTAATTTATCTGTAGGGATCAATAGCTGCCTGACTTGTTCTGTTTTTCTAATAGGAAGTGTATTGGTGTTTAGGGCCTGGTGTAAAATTTGCAGTTTCCTTTTTTTTAATTTTATATTTACTGAATTTCCAAATAAAAATACAAGAATACTCTTGATGAGAAAAGTACCAACTTAAATAATAATCAGTCATAATACATAAATTAAGAGGAAATAAATGTACAAAAATCCACAATAAGCAGGAATGGAATAGACATAAGACCAGGAAATCTACATCAAAGAAGAGAAAAAGAAAATAAAAAGGATACCCTCACATAGGCAGCTATTTTAAAATAACAGAAGGTTAAGTTTCAGACATAGGAGGTTCAGCTGGAATAGCCCCTAGGTTTCCACACTCCAAAGACTGTTTCCTTTTCATAGGTGGGTTGTTACTGTTTGAGTGATGGCAGTTGGTGCTGTTTCGGTACAGGAAATTTAATATATTTAGGGTCCTTTTGTTTTCAGTTTAAATCAATTTTCACCCTAAATCCCTGGATTTTTCCAAAAGTGATAATCAGTTTAAACTTATTTTCACCCTAATTTTAGGCTGATTAAAGAGCAGTTCCAGAGCTGCAGATGCAGTGTCTCATGGCCTCTGGCAACTGCTGGAAGCCGGTGTAGGCCAAAGCACCTGCAGCGTTTCAAGTCCCGTTCCCCGCACCCGTGAAAGCACTTGCTCTCCAGTGCCCCTGATATGGTGTTTCAAGTCCCACCTCCCCCTTCCTCCAGGCAGCCAAATTCCCTGCAGTGCTGCTGGATGCGGGAGACTCGGCTAGCTGCTGCCAAAAGAGGAAGGAGAAGTCACGAGGCACCAGGAGTAAGACCAAGCACTCTTACAAAAACGGGGAAGAGGGAGATTCTCGGGAGTGAGGGGAGAGAAAAGGATTTGCTAGGCAGGGGATGGAGGTAGAGATAGGGATGTGGGTGAGTGAGAGAATCTGCTTAACATTGTTTTACGGTCCTGGCTTCTGTCCATCAAAATAAGCTCTGATATTTACCCAGAAAAATAACGAGTCACATTTTTCCCCTGATTTTCTCCTGTTTTATTCTTGTCATAATAAACCCTGATGCATTCCCAGTAAAATAAAATAAAAAAAAAAAGTAAATGAAAATGAAAATCCCTAACTGTATTGTAACTGTAATTCAGTTTATTCATGGCTTTCTGAGGGCCAAGCCCATATCCAGCGTGTGTTATAATAAACCAAATCCCATAGGGGTTCCAAGTGTCTGTTGTGCAGGGTTTTCTGGTTATCACCATAGCAGTGCAGGTAAATATTATATACATGTACGTGATATTTTTATATCAATGTCCTTTGCCATGTAGAATCTGTCATTATAAATGCATAATTTTTAATTGTGTGTGGAGAAGTCTAGGGGGGTGAGATGCTAGGCTAAATGTCAGTAAGAAAATGATCCAAGTGGTCCATCCAGTCTGCCTAGCAAGCCTTTTGTTTGTTTGTTTGTTTTTATATTCTTAAGTTTATTGCTGTGCTGTGGAGGTTACCCTAGTCAAAACGAGATACCCGCTTCTTTGACTCCATCATTTATTAACTAGGAATCCTCTGTGCTTATCCCATGCCCCTACAATGAATACAAGTAACCAACCAATAACTACACTGTGCTAAATTCCCAGAATAAGTGTTGGGTTGGGTGAATGGCCCCCAGCTGCCTGGAACGCCCTTCCTGAGGAAGTGGTGAAGACTAAAACTGTGAAGGATTTCAAAGGGGTATGGGAGAAACACTATGGATCCATAAAGGCCAGAAGATGGGAATAAATAACAAAAAAAAGCTTGGGGGTAAACTGCACGGAGTGGCAGTTACTACCTTAGGAAGCTTGCTGGGCAGACTAGATGGACTATTTTGGTCTTTTTCTGCCGTCATTACTATGTTACCATGTAATGGACATAAGTAATGCCCTCCTCTTTCCATTGCATTGTAATCTCAGCCAAGGTAGGAAAGAGGCGCCCACGTCATCAAGGACGCCACCGCTAGAGGGGAGATTTGCTAGTGGCCTCAGCACAAAGCTAAGGAACTCCCTGGCAGTGAAGACTGTAGTTTTCCCTCTTCTCCTTCAAGCTGGTCATGTCCATAAGAAAGGAACAACAGATTTAAATCAGTTCTGAAGATGGGAGAGTGTGAGAGCAGAGGGAAATGGTCTCTGTTGCTGGATGGACGCAGTTGTCGCAGTCTTTGAGGTGAGTTTAGGGGAAAGTTAAGGAAAAGCTCTGGTTGAATAGTCGAGCCTTAAATGGTTTTTGGGGTTGTTTTTTTTTTCTGAAATTAAGATAAGAAGGCTCAAGAGGGAGAGCTACAGACATCTTATTCCAAAGTTTTGAGGCAAGGCAGCAGAATGAGGGGGGGAATCTGATGCAAGTTAATCTGGCAAATGATGGGGGCGGGGGAAGGAGGGAGGTAGA
This sequence comes from Rhinatrema bivittatum, assembly GCF_901001135.1. Taxonomy (NCBI): domain Eukaryota; kingdom Metazoa; phylum Chordata; class Amphibia; order Gymnophiona; family Rhinatrematidae; genus Rhinatrema; species Rhinatrema bivittatum. The sequence goes on from NC_042617.1 coordinate 273,539,147, forward strand.
AGAAAGGAAGGCAAATTGCAAGGAAAAAAGTTCCCTTGAAGAGGTGGAAGATAACAGAAGATGGGCTAGCTAATCCAGGGCTGAGTTGTTTACACATCTGAAGACAAAGCAAAGAGTTTTGAATTGAATGCGGTATTTGACAGGGAGCCAAAGATGGGGATTCTGCAGTCCGGGTCAGTTGCTTTGCTCTCTACCAGCATTCTGTACGTTGTAAGAGGTGGAGGAAGTGTTTGAGATTACATTGTGAGATGCCATGGATAAGGGAGTTGCAAGTGCTTGGTTATTAGTGCATGGATCACAGTGGCAAGGTTGCGAAGTTGGTGGTACAGACTCTGGTGCAAGTTAATCTGTGGCTTAAGCAAATATCTCCACTCTCCCTATCGGGAATGCCCCTGAAATCGAAGGATTCAGTGAGACATTTGGGAGTTCCACCTCGACTACAACCTCCTTTATGCACTTACCCTGATTCACCAATTTTGCAACGGCTTCAAGAAGGACACCTTGCCACCGAGATCCATGCACTAAAACCCAGCTGCTTGGACTACTGTCATGCCCTTATCCATGGCATCTCACAAAATAATCTCAAACACCTCCAACTCTTACAAAATACAGCTGCCAGTATTCTGGTAGTGACCAAAATAATGACCACATAACCCCAGTCTTAAAGCAATTGCAGTGGCTCCCTGTCAAATACCGAATCCAATTCAAAACTCTTTGTCTTCAGATGTGTGAATAGCTCAGCCCCAGATTACATCACTCACCTTCTGCTCTCTTACATCTCCTCAAGAGAATTTCATTCCTCACAATTGTCCTGTGAGGGAGTGCGTAGGCAACTCCCTCAATCTAGTTTAACGGATGGACGGGGCTCAGGTGACCAGCCCAGACCTCCTTAAACTGGGGCGCCCCAAGGGATTATGGGAGGAGGGAGGAACCCAGCCCTGGAGCACAAAACCTAAGGGCATAGACAGCTTAGTGGACTCCCTGGGAGGGGAGCAGGAGTTCCCATATGCCCAGACCTGTTACCTGTAAGAACATAAGAACATAAGACATTGCCATACTGGGTCAGACCAAGGGTCCATCAAGCCCAGCATCCTGTTTCCAACAGTGGCCAATCCAGGCCATAAGAACCTGGCAAATACCCAAAAACTAAGTCTATTCCATGTTACCATTGCTAATGGCAGTGACTATTCTCTAAGGGGCGGATTTTCAGAGCCCTGCTCGCGTAAATCCGCCCAAAACCGGGCGGATTTACGCGAGCAGGGCCCTGCGCGCCGGGAAGCCTATTTTACATAGGCCTTCCGGCGCGCGCAGAGCCCCGGGACTCGCGTAAGTCCCGGGGTTCTCCGAGGGGGGCGTGTCGGGGGCGTGTCGGGGGGCGGGCCCGGTCGTTGCGGCGTTTCGGGGGCGTGTCGGCAGCATTTTGGGGGCGGGTACGGGGGCGTGGCTACGGGGCGGGGCGGTCCGGGGGTGTGGCCGCGCCCTCCGTACCCGCCCCCAGGTCGCGGCCCGGCGCGCAGGAGGCCCGCTGGCGCGCGGGGATTTACGCCTCCCTCCCCCCGACAAAGGTAAGGGGGGGGGGTTAGACAGGGCCGGGCGGGTGGGTTAGGTAGGGGAAGGGAGGGGAAGGTGAGGGGAGGGCAAAGGAAAGTTCCCTCCGAGGCCGCTCCGATTTCGGAGCGGCCTTGGAGGGAACGGGGGTAGGCTGCGCGGCTCGGCGCGCGCCGGCTATACAAAATCCATAGCCTTGCGCGCGCCGATCCAGGATTTTAGCAGATACGCGCGGCTCCGCGCGTATCTACTAAAATCCAGCGTACCTTTATTTGCGCCTGGAGTGCAAACAAAAGTAGGCTATTCGCGCGCCTTTTAAAATCCGCCCCTTAGGGAACTTAATAGCAGGTAATGGACTTCTTCTCCAAGAACTTATCCAATCCTTTTTTAAACACAGCTATACTAACTGCACTAACCACAAATTCCAGAGTTTAATTGTGTGTTGAGTAAAAAAGAACTTTCTCCGGTTAGTTTTAAATGTGCCCCATGCTAACTTCATGGAGTGCCCCCTAGTCTTTCTATTATCCGAAAGAGTAAACAACCGATTCACAACTACCCATTCTAGACCTCTCATGATTTTAAACACCTCTATCATATCCCCCCTCAGTCGTCTCTTCTCCAAGCTGAAAAGTCCTAACCTCTTTAGTCTTTCCTCATAGGGGAGTTGTTCCATTCCCCTTATCATTTTGGTAGCCCTTCTCTGTACCTTAATGTAAGGTGGGTGAACTTACATAATACATATTTGGACTTGAGTGTGAGTCTTGAAATGAAGGCTGGACACCACTACGTTTTGAACATCACTTCTTACTGTAAATAAAAGTCACTGTTGCACAGCCAGAAGCTTCCTGGTGTCTTCTTCTCGCTGTGAACCGGCCACTGACCGCTCGGCCATACCACGTCTTGCCTTTCTTTCTCCCCCTCCCCCACACTTCTGCAAGACTAACTTGTACCAAACTCCCTGCATTCTGCTGCTTCACCTCAAAACTTTGGAATAAGATGCCAGTAGCATTGTCTTGAGACTTCTTACCTTAACTTCAGAAAAAAAACAAAACAAAACCTAAAACTTGGCTATTCAATCAGGCCTTTCCTTAACTTTCCCTAAACTCACTTCAAAGACTGTGACAACTTACTATCGGGCCGATACAATAAAAATCGCGGGAGAGCGGGCGAGCGCCTGCTCTCCCGGCGTGCGCACAGGACACTCTCCTGTGCACATGATACAGTAAATTAATTTATTTAAATTAGGGTCCGCAGTAAAAAGAGGCGCTAGGAACACTAGCGCGTCCCTAGCGCCTCTTTTTGGACAGGAGCGGCGACTGTCAGCGGGTTTGACAGTCAACGCTCAATTTTGCAGGCTTCGGTTCTCGAGCCAGCTGACAGCCACGGGTTCGGAAACCGGACGCCAGCAAAATTGAGCATCCAGTTTTCAAACTGCGAGCCGCGGGCCCATTTTAAATTTTTTTTTTTTTGTTACTATTTTTAACTTTTGGGGCCTCTGACTTAATATCGCCATGATATTAAGTCGGAGGGTGCACAGAAAAGCAGTTTTTACTGCTTTTCTGTGCACTTCCCCGGCGCCAGCAGAAATTAACGCCTACCTTTGGGTAGGTGCTACTTTCTTAAAGTAAAATGTGTGGCTTGGCTGCACATTTTACTTACTGTATTGCGTGGGAATGACTAATAGGGCCATCAACATGCATTTGCAGGTTGCGGGTGCTATTAATCTTGGGGGGGTTGACGTGCGTCCAAATGCCGGTTAACAGTGCGCTCTGTCGGAGCGCACTGTACTGTATCGGCCTGTATGTATGTCCTGACTTTGTATTTAATGTACACCACAGTGAAAGGCAATCAATCAAGATCAGATGAATAAATCACTCCAGTTCCTTCAGCTCAAACATAGGTGCTAATTAGCTGCATAGTCTCCTTTGTTCTCCTGCAGTAACACAAAGCTACCTTCCCCATATATTTCTAGGCCACCTTGTAGTTACATAAAATTGTGACAAATAAAAACCTCTAGAGACCCTATCGCATATATTAAGGAACATTTCTGGCCATAATTTACTATGTTCAGTTTTACCCTTCCTTCCCCCATCACTTAGGGTCATCTATACCTATTCCAGGCTCAAAGGATCACTGCTGGTGGGAAAGTGAGAGTAAAGCTGGAGATCAAAAGGGGCGTGCTTTACTGAAATGGTGGCTGGTAGCTACTGAGGAAAGCAAATGATGCACCTTCAGAAATACTCAAGGAGCTTCAGGCAGCAATTCAGAGAGGCTTCTGGCAGCTGCACACCTCCTGCCCACCAGTACAAACAGTCAAGACTGAATGTGCTTCTTCCATGGAGTACCAGTCGCAGGCCTTTTCTGTAGACTGCTTTAGCTACTTTCAATAAAGGATCAGATAAGTCCTTGCTTCCTGCCTCCATGGGTGGATGCTACAAGGCAGCAGGACGATGGCGTGTCCTGAATGGAGAGAAGCAGGAAGGACTCTGTCAGCAGGCCTTCTGATTTTAGGATTGTTTTAGGAAAGGACTGTCATCTTGCCTGCTGCCTGCCTCCTCTGCTGCCGCACAGCTCAGCACGTTAGCAGCGTTAGGACTGCATGGCAGCCTTAGTATCAGGAAACAGACTTGGCTTGGCTCTGCGGTAGACACAATGGCACAGGTAGACACTGGCTCGACTGGCCCCTTTCTCTAACGTCAATATATACAGAATAATCACTCGGCGGCAGTGAAAAGGGAGTACATTTGATTTTTCCAGACTGAGGAGTGGTCAGCAACGCAGGGGTCAGGTTCCGGAGATCAGATGAGGTCACAGGCAGGCCAAGGTCAGAAGGCAGGCAGGCAGGTCGAGGAGCAGACTGGAGTCAGAAGGCAGGCAGCAGGCAGGCAGGTCAAGGTCAGAACCAGAGAGACAGTCCGAGGGTACTACCTGGGTAGACGAACAGACGAACAGGAACAGGAGGACGCTGGAGAACTAGGATGCAAGAACAAGGCAGGAACAAGACTGGAACAGAAGGATCCTGAAACGAGACTTGGAACAAGACTGGAACAAGGTTCAGATGCAGCGACAATCTAGCAAGGCTCTAACCCGATTGCCAAGGCAAGGAAGTACAAGCATGGACTTTCTTATATCAGGGAATCAATCAGGGTGCGCCGCGGAGCTAGGACCCGCCCCTTGCCCTATAAGAGGCTGGGCGGTCTGCATGCGTGCACGTAGGGACATTGCCACCACCGAGGACACCGAGCTCCGGCGTGAGGCCCAATGCTTAGTGGAAGGCCTGGTGACCGCCGCCGCGGGACACTGAAGCCTGGAAGAGCTCACAGCTGCCGCTAGGGAAGCCGACCCAGGGCCTGCCATGGAACCAGGCACGGATGGGGTGCGTAACAGGGACTTTTTCAAACGCCTTCTGAAAATCCAAATACACTACATCTACCGGTGCACCTTTATCCACATGTTTATTAACCCCTTCAAAAAAATGAAGCAGATTTGTTAGGTAAGACTTCCCTTGGGTAAATCAATGTTGACTGTGTCCCATTAAATCATGTCTTTCTATATGCTCTACGATTTTGATCTTTAGAATAGTTTCCACTATTTTTCCCGGCACTGAAGTCAGGCTCACTGCTCTATAGTTTCCCGGATCGCCCCTGGAGCCATTTTTAAATATTGGGGTTACATTGGCCACCCTCCAGTCTTCAGGTATAATGGATGATTTTAATGATAGGTTATACATTTTAACTAATAGATCAGAAATTTCATTTTTTAGTTCATTCAGTACCCTAGGATGCATACCATCCAGCCCAGGTGATTTGCTACTCTTTAGTTTGTCAATCTGGCCTACTATATCTTCCAGATTCACAGTGATTTGGTTCAGTTCATCATCACCCTTGAAAACCATCTCCAGAACTGGTATCTCCCCAACATCCTCATTAGTAAACACGAAAGCAAAGAATTAATTTAGTCTTTCTGCAATAGCCTTATCTTCCCTAAGAGCCCCTTTAGCCCCTCGGTCATCCAATGGTCCAACCGACTCTCTCACAGTTCTCTTGCTTCGGATATATTATTTATTTATTTATTTAACACTTTTTTATACCGACCTTCATAGTAATAACCATATCGGATCGGTTTACATCGAACAAGGGTATAAACTAAAGCGACAACTAAAATAATTAAACAATTGAGGTGAAAAAGGCAAAGTTACATTCAACAAGGAGTAAGAACTTGGAAGCTTAAACAGCTGGAAAGATGTTAAGGCAGGTAGTAATTATAAAATAATACAATAGAGAATACAGGTTAAAGCATAATGTGCTTTAACCTGGAAGTGCCAGAGTCCATCATTCAGGAGGAGAGAAGACCATCGTCCAGGTAAAGAATAGGGCAACTAGTGATTGTCTGGGGGATCAGAGAAGGCTTGGTGAAAGAGCTACGTCTTGAGTTTTTTTCTGAATGTTAAAAGGCAGGGTTCCAATCTGAGGTCTGAGGGGATGTTATTCCAGATAGATGGGCCTGCTATCGAAAACGCTCGGTCTTTGGTCGAGGAGAGGCGTGTGTGAGTTTTTGCCTCTACAGCCAACTTCATTTCAAATTCTCTCTTTGCCTGTCTTATCAGTGTTTTACACTTAACTTGACAATGCTTATGCTTTTTCTTATTTTCTTCGGATGGATCTTTCTTCCAATTTTTGAAGGATTTTTTTGGCTAAAATAGCCTCATTTACCTCACCTTTTAACCATGCCAATAATTATTTTGCCTTCCTTCCACCTCTCTTAATGTGTGGAATACATCTGGACTGCGAGTCTAGGATTGTATTTTTAAACAATGTCCATGCCTGTTGAACACTTTTAACCTTTGCAGCTGCACCTTTCAGTTTTTTTCTAACTATTTTCCTCATTTTATCAAAGTTTCCCTTTTGAAAATTTACTGTTAGAGCTGTAGATTTACTTATTGTCCTCCTTCCAGTTATTAGTTTAAATTTGATCATGTTATGATCACTATTGCCAAGTGGCCCCACCACCGTTACCGCTCTCACCAGATCCTGCACTCCACTGAGAATTAGATCTAAAATATCCCTCCCCAGCCCCCTCCCCCTCCCTCCACCCCCTCTGAGGATAGATAAATAAATAAATATATAACACATATATATATATTCATATGGATGTAAGCACGAGAGAACAGTAATATTTTTAAATTTTTAAATTTAAAAAAAAACAAAAAACCAACCACATCTTTTGATACTACTAGATCTCTCTGCAGCCTTTGACACTGTCAACCATTCATCTCTATTAAAATGTCTGGCAGATATAGGCATTAAAGGAACAGTCTTCAGCTGGTTCAAATCCTTCCTAGCAAATAGACAATTCAAAGTAAAGATTAACAACAAAGAATCACAACCGATCCCTTCCAACCTGGGGGTCCCTCAGGGTTCCTCCCTTTCCCCTACCCTCTTCAACATTTACCTCTTACCTCTATGTCATCTACTTACTAAACTAAACCTAACTCACTATCTCTACGCGGATGACATCCAGATACTCATCCCAATCTCAGAATCCTTACAAAAAACCTTGGCTCACTGGAACAATTGTTTGCAACAGATCAATCATCTTCTCTCCAGCCTTTGCCTCATTCTTAACAACAACAAAACTGAGATCCTAATCATCAATCAAGACATCAACATCAAACTTCTAAACCCAGCTGACCTACTCAACTCATCCACTCCCATATTAAATCACTCACCACATGTTCGAGATCTAGGTATCATGCTAGACAATCAGCTCAATTTTAAAAAATTCATAAGCACAACCACCAAAGACTGTTTTTATAAGTTACAAGTCTTAAAAAAATTGAAGCCTCTTCTTTATTTCAACGATTTTCGGATGGTCCTACAAGCCATTATTCTATCAAAAGTCGACTATTGCAATTCGCTTCTCTTTGGCCTTCCATATTCATCCATCAAACCCCTCCAAATGCTACAGAACTCTGCAGCCAGAATCCTTACCAATACGAATAAAAGAGATCACATCACCCCCATTCTCAAGCTCCTCCACTGGCTGCCTATAAAGCAAAGGATCCTATATAAAGTACTCACCGTAATTCATAAATCCATTCACAATATCTCTCCTCTTCAATTATGTAACCAACTACGCCCTCACTCCTCCTCTAGACCCATCAGAGGAGCATATAAAGGCACACTCTATGTACCTTCAACAAAATCCTCGCATCATAAACGTGCCATATCTACAGCAGGCCCCATTCAATGGAATGCGCTCCCACCAGACATTCGGCTTGAGTTCTGCCACTCTTCATTCAAAAAAAAACTTAAAACCTGGCTCTTTAGCCAAGCTTTTCCAGGACCATGATCATCATTTTTTCCCCTCCAACCAGCAAGAACATATCTTCTTCACAAACCCCCATTTTCCATACCACTACCTACTTCGGTATCTAATCTCTTGCTGCAGGACACTTGAGACTTTCTCACTTATACGTTATAATTTTTATGCTCAATAAGACCTGTCAACTTAATTGTTTAAGTCTTTTTATTTTTTTTCTCCTTTATCTTTTGGTCATCAATGTTACAACGTTATTGTTAAATTTTGAACTTATGTACACTGTTCCAAGTTTCATAACCTTGTTCTATGTAATGCCTTTTGGCAATTTTCATGTTCTGTTTCAATGTAAACCGATGTGATCTTTATTTCATATAGGAACACCGGTATATAACAATCTAAAAATAAATAAATAAATAAATAATAAAGGAGACGAATCATAAGAATCGTATTGAAAGAAGTTGTCTTTGTGTAAAAGAATTCCGCTCCTGGTTACACTCCTGTAGGAGCGTATCAAATGAGAATTGTTTCTAATCCAACATGTCCAAATGTCAAGATAAGGCAGCTTCACTAACTCATGGAATGTGGTCCTGCCTGCCGATCCAAGAATTCTAGACTAAGATCTGGACATATATGGCAAACATTCTAGATGGATTGCCACCCCTGGTGGCTGAATTGGCAGTCCTTGGTGTGGGTTCTGTCGACCTGGAGGGGGGAAAACGCAATAACCTATTAATCAGTAAGGATCGGGCCTGGCAAGAAAATACATTCTAGCAAAGTGGATACAACAAGAGTCTCCAACTCTAGACTGTTGGCTAACTGAGATGTGTACCATATTGCAACTGGATTATCGTACTTTGCTTTTGGCTGAACTTCACAAGAAAGGGGCATTTGCCAAGATATGGTCCCCATTCCTCCAACATCTCTCGAAGGACTGGCAGGACAAAGGCCTGGTCCAGGGGCATCAGGCCTCCGTAACTGGGCTTTCTACAAATTTGTTTTCCCCCCTTCGGGTCAACAGAACCCACACCAAGGACTGCCAGTTCAGCCACCAGGAGTGGCAATCCATCTAGAATGTTTGACATATATGTCCAGATCTTAGTCTAGAATTCTTGGATCGGCAGGCAGGACCACATTCCATGAGTTAGTGAAGCTGCCTTATCTTGACATTTGGGACATGTTGGATTAGAAACAATTCTCATTTGATACGCTCATACAGGTGATATAGTGACTCTGTGGAGTATACGCAGGTATTGTTCATGTCCCTGCAGTGCTGGCATAGCTTTATGGTGGGAGTGGATTGCCTCTAGTAGCTCTTCTTCCGTCACCTTAGTCTCCAGGTCTCTGCTCCATAGTTCGGACAGGATCCGCATCCCATTATATGTCACTGTCTCCTGTAGCAATTTGTATAGAGACACTAGGGATTGTTTCCTTGCTTTGAGAAGACCCAGCATCCTCCAAAATGGCCCGGAAGGTATGAGTGACTCACTTAGCCCAAAAGCTTTAGCCACAAAGCTCGCAATCTGGAGATAGTATAGAAAATCGTGGGGACTCCAGCCAAATAATTCTTGGCATTGAGAAAATGCATACAGTTTGGAAGTGTTCAGGTCCATTAAATCTGCAAATGTGGCGACTCCCCGTTGCTCCAGTTTGTGATAGAAAGATCCAACTTGACCTGGAATAAATTTGGAGTTACCACATACAGGCAATAATAACAAGGACTTCTCATTTAGATTCAGCCTTTTACACATAGTACGCCACCCATACTGACCGTACTCTACCAGTATGTTATTTTGCAACAGGGTAGAAAGGTCTCGAGGTGCTGCATGGATTATGAATCTTAAGTCAGTAGGCTGGGCTAACTTATTGTCGAGATGTACATCTGAAAAACAAGTACTTCCACATATCTAGTCTCCTACTGAATGTAGTGCACAGGCCAAATTATATAGAGTAATATTAGGGAAACCCCACCCTCCAAGCACAACTGGAACCATCAGTTTCTTGAAGGCAATCCTCACTTTTCGATTGTGCCACAGGAAGGCAGTATAAATTCTCTGTATCTTGCGGATATCCAAATTGGATAGGACTAATGGCATTAATTGTAGAACATAAAGTAATTTTGGGAGGATTGCCATCTTAAACAATGCTATCCTTCCCATCAAGGATAGCGGGAGCTCCATCCAACTCTCCGTTAATTTTCCAAATTTTTCTATAACAGGAGGAATGTTTAGGGTATACCAATGAGTGGGATTACCTGATACATATATACCCAAATATTTGAGAGATTTATCAATCCAGCGGAGAGGAAGATCGGGCCAGGTAGCCTGTAGTTGACCCATAATGTCCAATACCTCGGATTTATCTAAGTTCAGTTTAAGACCTGTGAATAAGCCAAACACTGTAAAGGTCTGCAAACGTTTTGGGAGAAAAATGGGCACCCGTGGGACAAAGAGCAGGATGTCATCAGCAAACAGAAAGGTATTAGGAAGCACTATCCCTTTATGAATGGTAATGTTTTTCAGGATGTATTGTATGGCATGAACTAAGGGTTCCAGTGACAGTATGAACAATAAAGGTGACATTGGACACCCCTGCCGTGTGCCCCTCGTTAATGGGAAGGGTTGCGATAAGCATCCATTTGCCATTATCCAGACCCCTGGGTTGGAATAAAGGACCTGGACTGCCTGGTAATAAAAGCCCTCAAATCCCATTTTGTCCAAAGTATATCTAAGAAAAGACCAAGACACCCCGTCAAAAGCCTTTTCTGCGTCAAATCCCACGAGGACTGGGTCGGCAAATTTGTGCTGTTGACATAGGTGAAGAATTTAAGCCAATCTATGTATATTTATGCTAGATATATGCCCCTTTACAAAACCTGCCTGTCCCGCTGAGACCAAAGAAGATAAGATGTCCCCCAATCTATTTGCTAACACTTTAGCAAAAATTTTGATATCTACATAGTGGGGTAGATTTTAAAAAAGTGCGCCTTCACGTACTTTTGTTGGCGCATCAGGCGCAAACAAAAGTACGCTGGATTTTAGTAGATACGCGCGTAGCCGCGCGTATCCGCTAAAATCCTGGATCGGCGCGCGCAAGGCTGCCGATTTCGTGTAGCCGGCGCGCGCCGAGCCGCGCAGCCTACCTCCATTCCCTCCGAGGCCGCTCCGATATCGGAGCGGCCTCGGAGGGAATTCTCTTTCGCCCTCCCCTCACCTTCCCCTCCCTTCCTCTACCTAACCCACCCCCTCGGCCCTGTCTAAACCCCCCCCTACCTTTGTCAGGGGATTTACGCCTCCCGGAGGGAGAAGTAAATCCCCGCACGCCAGCGGGCTGCTAGCGCGCCGAGGCACGACCCGGGGGCGGTTCCGGAGGGCGCGGCCACGCCCCCGGACCGCCCCGGGCCGAAACCAGGAAAAGGTAAGGTGCCTCCCGTAGCCCTGCTACAGGAGGGTTCATAACAAGATCAGGGTCTGCCACACAATTAAAGTCGCCACCCATCATTATAGGTGCTTGTTTGAGCGACAATATTTTGGCTACAATATCAGAGAAAGATTTATGATCATATTGATTAGGACTAATATTGATTGATGCTAATATTGTTAATTTACGAAAGAGCAGACCTTCCACTATGCTATAGCGTCCCTTTGGGTCAACTAAGGTTTTTTGATGCTGGAAAGAGATAGTTTTATGGAGCATTATGGCCACTCCTCTACTTTGAGATGACCCATGTGCCACAAAGATCTGATTAAATCCTTTCTTTTTAAGTTTTAAATGGGCAATTGCCTTCATATGTGTCTCCTGAAGGAAGATAATTGTACCTTTTAGTCTATTGATATTTGAAAGAACCTTTTCCCGTTTGACTGGAGTGCCCAGACCTGCTACGTTCCATGACAGATATTTCACAATCATTCATTTATACAGTGCAATGTGGGATAATAACAGTGTAGCCCATAACATTGATGGTTTAGCTGGCTGGTAAGTTCAACTAGATAATACAGAGTGCTTGGCTCTTGACCCACAATATGAAACCACCACTGGGAGGTGTCCCTGGGCCGCTGCTCCCTGCCTCTGACATACCTCGTACTCCTGTGATTTCGTTCCTCATGCTTAACAAAATCACATTTGTCGTGTTCCTCGCTCCCAACACCCCTTCCCCCCCATTCCACCATATGTCAAAGGGAGCCATTCCTTTCTCCGGAGATCACTTTTGGAGCGCATGGGTGCCCCTCCTCCTACTAATATCTTTGCCCAACAGTAGTTAAGAGGTTAGCCGGTAAGATATATGGTTCAACCCAACCAATTGTCATAACAGCAACAGGTCAATGTGAAAACAAATGTTAACCAACTTATAACTTTTGCCTGTTTAATAGACAGAGAAGTAACTATGAGAGTAAACAGTTCACTACCCAGTGCAGATTAACTTTAACTGTGTGCCGTCAGCGCGTCACAGCTTTTGGACTCCTTTTCAAGCTCAACTCCAGAATCTATTTGAATCTAGATGTCGCATGTTATTTTATTTTTTTTGCATCCAGTCCTTGTTCCGTCAGAATATGTGCTCTGGGAGAGTGTGGATGAATTTTTCCGCCTCTTTAGGACTATCAAAAAACTGCCACCCAGTCAGTCCAGATTTTGAGCTTTGCTGGGTAGAGGATGGCAAATTTGATTTTGCGGTCCACCAAATTGGTGCAAACTGGTGCGAACACCCATCTCAGCTGTGCCATGGTATTGGAAAAGTCTTGAAATATTAAGAACTGCTTCCCTCCGTGTAGCAGATCCTTTTTTTTATGATATGCTTGTAGCAGCTGCACTTTATATGCATAATTTAAAATTTTAGCCACTACGACATGGGGGGGGGGACGACGACTTCCTTTCCATTTGCTTAGCCCCTGTGCGATGTGCTCTCTCCACTCTGGATCTGGCCCACTAGTTTGGGGAGGCCCAGCTCAGTCAGCAGCCAAGTTTCAAACAAATTGATCAGGTTACTGTCTACTACCTGCTCATCTAGGCCCACAAACCACAATTTTGTCCGGCGCAACCTATTTTCCAGGTCATCAATTTTGGTGTCTTGGGCCGTTATTATTTTTTCCAGTTTCTCTATTTTTGTTTGGAGCGCGAGGGAGTCATCCTCCACCACATGGATGCGGCCCTCCATCACGTCCATGCGCACATTATAGTCTGCTAGTGAATTACGCACTTTGCCGATTTTGGGAGGAGATTTCATCAAATTTGGGACTGAGGGCAGCCACCACCGCTGCAGTTATAGACACTGTGGAGGAATTGGTACTTGAGTTTTCGGGGCTATCGGGCAGAGCAGCGGCCATCTTGGTGTCTGGTTTCGCCTGCTTGTCTTATTCCTTTCGTGGCGGGCGATTAGACATCCCATCTCGGACTAGCTTTCTCTCACAAATTTTACCGTCCAGGTAATCAGCAATGCTTTTCCCCAGCCACTCAGGAGAATTTTTGCCAAGAATTTGCCGTGGAGCAGATAGTGCTAGAGGAGGGGCACCCGGAGCGCGAGGTGAATGCATCCTCACCACATCACGTGGTCTCCGAATATTTTTAATCACATGCTTAGAGGTAACATTTACCCATTTTACTGAGCCCAGCATTAAAATTTCCCCACAAAAAGGCAGTCTTTGATGTATGATTTTTTTCTGTAAAAGACAACACCGCATCCCAAAATGAAAACAATGCAGGCTATTAAAAAAAACATGTATCAATGTGCTTCTATGGATTTTACATTTATCACACATGTCAGAATTTACAACTCTCATTTTGTAAGCTCTCACCTTGTCAATTTGCGCCCTATGCAGCACTTTGAATTGTAATTCTTGTGGTTTGGCATCAATTGGGGTTTTATGTGCTATTTCAAAATATTTAACTATTTCATTGTCCTCCAGCACATTCCCCATCTCAGCTGACCATGTATGGGCAAGAGGAGACAACATGGATGATATTGTGCCAAAATAATTTATTATGTTGCATAGTCACTTTTTAAAAAAAAAATCATTATAATTGAATTTTGTGGAACTGGCTTAGTCATTTGAGACTGAATTTTATGTATATAGTGTCTGGTAGGCAGATACATGCAGAACTGAGGGTTGGGTACATTGTAACCTTGTTGCAATTGTTCCAATAACATAATGATGCCTTGAGATATACAATAAAAGTCACCCAATTTAACTATGTCCAGCCTTTTCCATGTTTTGAATAATAAATTCTCCTGTTCCGGAGTGAATTCAGGATTTCTAATAAATTCCACTAACTCAGTGGCATGTGGGTTGTCACATCCCCATTTGCACATAAATCTCCATACTAAGATCACTGGTCTGATCAAAACATTCCTTTTAATCTGGATAGTTAAGGTCTGATCAGATGCAGGTAATACATTAACGGCCCCCAATGGGTGCATGATATCATTAATCAAATTAGGCACTTCATATCTGAAAAGTTGCTTTCATCATTCCCAATGAAATAGTAACTGACATGCAACATTGTAAAAACGGAAATGGGGGAGGCGTACGCCCCCGTATGTTTTGGATCGCTTAAGCTTAATTTTGCCACTTTACCCCTCCATATAAACTGCGCGAGAGACTATTGTAGATTAGCCATATCTTTAGATTTCAAACAAATGGGAAGTATTTGCAATTTATATAGTAGTTTTGGTAGTAGAGAAATTTTAAATAGGGCGCACCTTCTGAGTACTGAAATGGGGAACTCTTTCCACAGATGGAGTTGTTCGTCAATGGATTCTAGCATTCGAGTGATATTTAATTCACATAATTTATTAAGATTTCTAGGTATCTACACCCCAAAATATTTCCAGTGCCCTTTAGACCAATCCAAAGGAAAATCCCGAACCCAATTACGCCTGGTGGCATCCAATATAGGCAATGCTTCCAACTTAGAAAAATTTATTTTTAACCCTGCAAAAAGGCCAAACTACTTCATTAAAGATAAGGTCTTATCAGGGGAGACCGAGGGTTCTCTGAGGGATAAATCCATGTCACCCGCAAACAAACATATTTTATATTCACCTTTGCCTAGAATGAAACCCTGAATAGCATTATCTATTTGTAATTTTTGAACAAGAGGTTCTGTGTTAAGTATATACAGCAAAGGGGATAGGGGGTATGCTTGACAAGTACCCCTGTTAAGAAACAACGGCTCGGACACCACATCATTAATCAGTTTCGCATCAGGTAAGTTGTATAATAATTTGATCCTCTGAATAAAACTGTCAGGAATTCCATATTTTAGTAGAGTCCAAAGCATGTACCCCCATTGAACATTGTCAAATGCCTTTTCTGCATCTAAACTGATAATAAGACCATGGGGACTGCATATTTCCCCCAAACCTACCGCTTCTATCAGTTTGAGGACATTGACAACCTCGTGTCTCCCTTGAACAAAGCCTGTCTGATCGATAGCTACAAGGGTTGGCACTACCACATTGAGACGTTTGGCTAGTAAAGAAGCTAGTATTTTTAAGTCTACATTAATTAATTATATTGGCCTTTACGAGCCAGGAACAGTTAAATCTTTACCTAGTTTAGGGAATACAATTATCTGAGCCGTGTTCATATCCGAAGGAAATTTCCCTGCCTGCAAACACCCATTATACATGTTTAATAAAGAATCAGCAATTTCATTTTGCAGTATTCTATAAAATTTATCCCCAAATCATCCAACCATGGTGCTTTTGCTAATTGTTGAATAACAGTATGTATTTCAGGCACAGAAATAGGTTTCTGCAATAGTTGTTCAAGTAGTGGGGATAGTTTGGGTAAAGCTAAGTCATTAGGGACTCATTATCAGGCTTCTTGGAGTACAAGTTTCGATAATAATCTAACATAATTTCTGTGATTCCACTTGTGGTTGCTTGTTGGGTGCCATTCCCATCAGAGAGAGATGTTATAAAATGTTTGGGTTTGATTTTTTTTTTTACCATGTGTACTAGAAGTTTGCTGGCCTTGTTACCTTGCCTGAACAGGAGACTCCTATAATGCATCACATGTTGCATCTCCCTTATTGCTTATGCCGGCCGCGGCAGGCCCTCTTACCCCCGTTTGCCTGCTCCAGGGCCTGGTTCTGCCTCTCTTGCGGCTGTGGGTCGCCGCCACCTCCGACTCCGGGCCACTCCCCATGCTCCCAGCTCTGCAGCTGATGTCTCAGCTCCACGGCGGGCCTTCCCGCATAGTCCGTGGGGAGACGCTGCCGTCTCATGCCGTGCCCCTAGGCATGTGCGCACTTATCAGTTCTCCTTTTCAAGGGGCCACGGCGGGAATCCATCCCACGGCAGCGGATGATGATGTCACTGGGTCTCGGTAGTTAAGGCCAGGCCCAGCCAGTGCTTCCTTGCCTTGGCTACAGGTCTCCACGCTAGTCGTGTGCTTAGTTGCTTGTTCCTGTGATTCCTCCATGTTCCTGGTTCCCGATTTGTCTGTGTTCCTGTTCCTGCTCCTGGTACCTGTTCCTGCTCCTGTGTTCCGTGTCTATCCTTCTTGTTGCCACTGACTGACTCCTGGCTCTGACCTCTGCTTCGTCTGACTACGATCCTGCCCGTCTCCTGGTTTGACCTTTGCTTTGCCTGACCATTCTCTAGCTGACTTCTGGTTTCGACCCTCGCTTGTCCTGCCACTCTTCCTTGCCTGTCGCCTGCCCTGATTTCAGCCTGCTTTACGACGCTCCTCTTGAATTCACTCTGGACTTCGCCTCTCAGGCTTCTGCCTGTTCTTACTTGGGCGCCCTCTGTCTGCCTCCTGTTCTCATTGGCACCCAGGTCTCCAGGACTCCGCCTCATCCAGATCAGACCACCTACTCCTACCGTTGCTGGACCCTGGCTGACCTCCTCGTTGTCCCTGAGAAGACCTCGGATGGAGGTATACCTAAGTCCAGCCAGCCCCGGTACCCAAGGGCTCAACCTGCGGGGAACGAGGGCTGGTATTGGCGAAGCTCCAGCCGGCCTCCGTCAGTCAGCCAGCTCTGCCTGCCGATGGTGGGGACCTGTAGGGCTTGCCCTGCGGGTAGCGTCAACCCCACCTCAGCCCAAGGGTTCACCTCCTGCGCAACATCCCTTTGTGTCAGGAAATTCAGAGATTTCCTAATGCTGTTCATATGCTGCATAAGCTCTGGCTGCATTATAGTAATGTGCTGTATTTTGAGGAGTTTTAACTGATTACTTAGTTGCAAAATCTCCTTATCTTTCATCTTGCTTTTGTGAGCAACATAGGTGATAAGCTGTCCCCAAAGTATTGCTTCCCTGCAATCCAAAAGGTTTCACTAGTCACTTCCTCTGATGCATTCAATTCAACATATTTCTTTCATTTTTGTCTCAGATAATCTTTAAAATTGATCATTATAATATAAGGCAGGTTGTAATAGCCATGAAAAGATGAGGTCTTCCCAGAGCCAATAACCAGTTCTAATGATATAGGAGCATGATCTGAAATCATGTATCAATGAGAGCACATCAAACTTTGGGAAAAAGGGTAGATGAAATTAAGAAATAATCAATTCTGGAGAATAAAACATGTAATCCCTCTCCAGTGGATGCAATATGTGCCAAATGTTCAATAACTGAAGCTCTTTTATCAAGAAATTCGCTCTTTGTGCATGTTGATTTAGTATTGAGCTCTAACGAAACAGGTAGGTTCAATTATTTATCCCAATTAATTTGTTTTTCATAATGTTTTTACTTTTGATTGCTTGTTTTATATTGCTGTTATTTAGTTGCATCTCCTAATTTTATGAACTCATTATATTTTATTTATTTTATATTGTAAACCTTTGTGATTGATTACAGAACAGCGGTATATAAATACAATAAATAAATAAATACATGTCCACCAATCACTAATTTATAATCAGAAAACTGACCAAGGGCTATAACCAAGGCCTGGAATAATCATTCCTCGCAGAATTATGAATCCAGCGAAAACGGGGGGGGGGGGGCAGGTCTGCGAAAGCCGGCAGCCTTCACACCACAATGGTGCGATTTCTTCGGCCGTGGTGTGCTGGCTGCCGGCTTTCGCAGACCTGCCCCCCCCGTTTTCGCTGGATTCATAATTCTGCGAGGAATGATTATTCCAGGCCTTGGTTATAGCCCTTGGTCAGTTTTCTGATTATAAATTAGTGATTGGTGGACATGTATTTATTTATTTATTGAAACACCGCCAACTCCACCCTGAATCGAATTTGCATGTTATCGCACGTGAAAAGGGCCTTTTCGCGTGCGATAAGCCTTTAGAAAATAACCCCGCAAGTTAGAAAAAAAAAGCTTGTGTAAATACATGTGGGGTATACACATTACACAAGATCAGTTTAGGGTTGCCTATTGTTCCTATTAAGATTAAATAGCATTCCTCCTTATCAGCAATTTTGCGCTACACTGAAAAGGGAAGTTCTTGTGGATTAGAATGGCAACTCCCCTCTGTCTGCTAGAAAAATTAGCAAAGTGGCACTGACCCACCCACTTTTGGTGGATAAGTGTTCTTTATTGCACAGATGAATTTCCTGGAGAAAGACTATATTGGATTTGGCTCAAATATTTTTTATACCCAGCTACACTACTGCCTTAACCTTATCCTCTGGCAATGAATTCCAGAGCTTAATTGTGCATTAAGAGAAAAATCATTTTCCCCAATTTGTTTTAAATGTGCTACTTGCTAACTTTATGGAGTGCCCCCTAGTACTTGTATTATCCGAAAGAGTAAATAACCGAGTCACATTTACACATTCAAGTCTTTCATATCCCTCCTCAGCCATCTCTTCTCCAAGCTGAAGAGCCCAACCTCTTTAGCCTTTCCTCATAGGGGAGCCGTTCCATGCCCTTTATCATTTTAGTTGCCCTTCTCTGTACTTTCTCCATTGCAACTATATCTTTTTTGAGATGCAGTGACAGAATTGCACACAATATTCAAGGTGTGCTCTCACCATGTAGAAATACAGAGGCATTATGACATCCTCTGCTTCATTTTTCATCCCCTTGCTAATAATTCCTAAAATTCTGTTTGCTTTTTTGACCGCCACAGCACACTGAGCCGACGATTTCAATATAATATCAACTATGAAGCTCAGATCTTTTTCCTGGGAGGTAACTCCTAACATGGAACCTAACATAGTGTAACTACAGCATGGGTTATTTTTCCCTATATGTATCACCTTGCACTTATCCACATTATATTCCATCAGCCATATGGGTGCTCAATCTTCCAGTTTTGCAAGGTCCTCCTGCATTTTATCACAATCCGCTTGTGATTTAACTACTCTGAATAATTTTGTGTCATCTGCAAATTTGATCACCTCACTTGCCGTACCTCTTTAAGATCATTTCTAAATATATTAAAAAGCACCAGTCAAGTACAGATTCCTGAGGCACTCCACTGTTTACCTTTTCCACTGTGAAAACAGACCATTTAATCCTACTCTGTTTCCTGTCTTTTAACCAGTTTGCAATCCACAAAAGGACATCACTTCCTATCCCATGACTTTTTAGTTTTCTTATAAGCCTCTTATGAGGGACTTTGTCAAATGCCTTTTGAAAATCCAAATACACCATATCTACCGGTTTACCTTTATCCAAGTTTATTTACCCCTTCAAAAAAAATGTAGGTTTGTGAGGCGACTTCCCTTGGGTAAATTCATGCTGTCTTCTTGTGTCCCATTAAACCATTTCTAGCTATATGTTCTATGATTTTATTCTTTATATTAGTTTCCATGATTTTTCCCAGCGCTGAAGTCAGGCTCACTGGTCTATAGTTTCCCAGATCACCTCTGGATCCCTTTTTAAATATTGGGGTTACATCGGCCACTTTCCAGTCTTCAGATACAACAGAAGATTTTAATGATAGGATACAAATTATTTGTAGTAGATCTGAAATTTAATTTTTTAGTTCTTTCAGAACCCTGGGATATATACTATCTGGTCCACGTGATTTTCTACTCTTCAGTTTGTAAATCTGACCTACTACATCTTCCAGGTTCACCATATTTTGGTTCAGTTCATCTGAATCGTCACCCTTGAAAACCGTCTCCAGAACCGGTATCTTCCCAACATCCTCATTAGTAAACACAGAAGCAAAGAATTAATTTAGTCTTTCCACGATGGCCTTATCTTCCTAAGTGCCCCATTAACCCTTCGATCACCTAATGGTCCCATCAACTCTCTTGCAGGCTTCCTGCTTTGGATATATTTTAAAAAGTTTTTATTATAAGTTTTTGCCTCTGTGGCCAACTTCTTCAAATTCTTCCTTAGGCTGTCTTATCAATGTTTTACAGTTACAGTAACTTGCCAATGCTTTTTCCTATTTTCTTCAGATGGATCTTTCTTCCAATTTTTGAAGGAAGATCATTTGGCTAAAATAGCCTCTTTCACCTCGCCTTTTAACCATGCTGGCAATTGTTTTGCCTTCCTTCCACCTTTCTTAATGCATGGAATACATCTGGACTGTGCATCTAAGATGGTACTTTTTTTTAACAATGTCCACACCTGTTGTGCACTCTTCCTCTTTATAGCTGCACCTAAGAACATAAGATATGCCATACCTGGGTCAGACCAAGGGTCCATCAAGCCAGCAGCGTTCAGTCCAAGTCACAAGTACCTGGCAAATACTCAAACATTAAATAGATCCCATGCTACTAATGCCAGCATTTATTTTTCTAATTTTATCAGTTTCCCTTTTTGGAAGTTTAGTGCTAGATCCATGGATTTACTTATTGGTCCTCTTCCAGTCATTAATTCAAATTTGATCATGTTATGATCAGTATTGCCAAGTGACACTACCACTATTAGCTCTCTCATCAAATCCTGCAGCTCCACTAGGAATTAGATCTAAAATAACTCCCTCTCTCATCGGTTCCTGAACCAATTGCTCCATCAAGCTGTCATTTATTCCATCCAGGAACTTTAACATATTCTGATGTTATGTTTACCTAGTCAATATTCGGGTAATTGTAATCTCCCATTATTACCGCACTACCAATTTGGTTAGCTTCCCTAATTTCTCTTAGCATTTCGCTATCTGTCTCACCATCGTGGCCAGGTGGATGGTAGTATACTCCTATCACTATACACTTCCCCAACACACAAGGGATTTCTACCAATAAAGATTCAATTGTACATTTAAGCTCAAATTTTCAAAACGCCATGCGCAAAAACTGAGAGATATGCTCATGGTCGGGCTGTGCACGTGCCAAGCACATTTTAGAAACAGCCCAGCCACGTGCGTATCTCCCAGTATGCGCAGAAGTGCCGAGCCATCAAAAAGGGGCGGGCCAGGGGCAGGGTTTGGGCAGGCCAGGGGCGGGGGCCAACTGGGATAACGCCATTTTGTGCTTCCTGGTGACTCGCGAGCTGGCAACCGGCCAGCACACCCAACTCCTAGGATGAAGTAAGTTGAAGGAAAAAAAATTAGGCTAGATAGAATGGAGTTAGGGTTCAGGGAGGAGAAGGGAAAATGTAGGAAGGGTAGTTAGGGGGATAGGAAAGTTCCCTCCCAGACCGCACCTTAATTGGAGCAGACTGGGAGGGAATTGGGAAAGGCCTACTCACATCACTGAACGTTTTTTCTTTAAATCCCCCCTTGCGCGCGCCAGACACCACCCACCTGCACATGTGCACACGGATATTAAAATCCAGCACACATGTGCAAGCGGGAATCGTATATTATAACATGCGCATGTCACCACACGCATGTTATAAAATTGCCGCTTCCATGTGTGCATGCCAAGAACCGTGTGCACATGGACGCATGCGTGCTTGTTTGAAAATCTACCTCTTAGTCTATTGCAGGATCTTTATCCTGTTGGACTCTATGTCAACCCGGACAGTAAGTGCTACACCCCCACCAAGTTGCTCCTCCCTATCATTGCAATATAATTTGTACCCTGGTATAGCACTGTCCCATTGATTATCCTCCTCCCATCATGTCTCTGATATGTCAATTAAGTCTATATCATCATTTATTGCTTATATACTCTTAACTCTCTCATCTTACTTGTTAGACTTCTGGCATTAGCATAAAAACATTTAAAAGTGTGTTTTTTTGTTTGTATTAATATTCTACTTTTCAGATGACAGGGTTATTTTGGAATCTTTTAGCTCAGGTGATTCTTTCTTATAGGCACATAGACTACTTTTGCTTTTATTGGAACCTTTCTGTTGGGTTGCTCTAACTCTAATGCTTTATTAGTATCCTTCAAACATACCTCCCTTCAAACCATGTGCTGAAGAGTGGCAGTCTGCTTTCTCCTTTGTTCTAACTTAAAAGCTGCTCTATCTCCTTTTTAAAGGTTAGCACCAGCAGTCTGGTTCCATCCTGGTAAAGTTGGAGCCCATCCCTTCGGAAAAGACTCCTCGTTCCCTAAAAGGTTTCCCAGTTCCTTACAAAACTGAATACCTCACCATCATCTCATCCATGCATTGAGACTAAGGAGCTCAGTCTGCCTCTGGGGTCCTGCAAGTGGAACAGGGAGCATTTCATAAAATTGCTATGAAAGGGGAGGTGCTATTGCTAGGAGATTTCAATCTGCTGGATGTTGACTGGGATGGCTCAGCTGTGGTGTCTTCTGCTGCGGAGATGGACCCTCGGCCCAAAGTGGAGTTGATGCTACCCGTGGGGAAACCCCCATGGGTCCCCACCATCGGGAGGTGGAGCAGACCGGGAAGCGGAGGCCGACTGGCGTTTCACCAATACCAGCCCTCGTTCCCCGCAGATTGAGCCCTTGGGTACCAGGGCCGGCTGGTCTTAGGCGGGCCTCCGCGTGGTTGATCCCAAGGAAAATGTTCAGGACAGGGAGCCAGGAAGCAGCAGAGACACAGGGTCCGAAGGAGCTTAGTTCAAGACGGGGCCTGGATCCAGAAGCCCAGATAGACTGAGGCAGGCTAGAGAACAAGAACAAGTTAAGTCCGGGCTTGTAAGTAGGTAGAAGCCTAAAAGAGGCCAAGTGCAAGTAATCAGCTAAAGGCAGAGTCAGGTTCAGGCTGGAGTCAGGGCAGGCGGCTGGAGACGAAGTCAGGTGCAGGCTGAAGTCAGGGCAGGTGGCTGGAGATGAGGTCAAGGTACGAGCACAGGTCAGAGCCGGGAATCTGTCCAAAGCGAGGTCAAGGGAGACCAAGGATCAAAGCCAGAAATCCATCCAAAAATGTAGTCAGGAGAAGCAAGGGTCAAAGCCAGGAATCCATCTAGGGTAATCAGGAACAGATAACAGGTACTGGAACTCAGGAACTGGAAACAGGAATGCAGGACTGGAACGAACAAGCACAGGAGCAGGAACAGGAATGAAGGAGTAGCAACTAAGCACATGGAGACCTGTTGCCAAGGACAAGACCAAGTGGTGGGGCCTGCCTTAAATAGCAGGGCCCAGTGATGTCATCATCTGGGGCTGCGGGTAGGCTTCCTGCCGCGGCCCTTTTAAAGTTGGGAAAGGGGCACTCACGCCTAAGGCAAATGATTGGGATTACATGGTGGCGGCATCTCGCCTATGCGCATGTGGGGAGACCTGACTGGGACCAGAGGAGGCTGCAGAGCAGCCGGAAGAACCTGGGGAAGTGGTAGGAGTGCAGGCGCCTAGGCAGCTCCCCAACACTGTTAAAGAGCAAGGGCCAGGTCCGGGACCCGGGCGCCGGGAGGGAGTAGGGCCAGTCGCAGACCTGCCTCGGTCAGGACATGCAACATCTTCTAGAAGTAGGGCGATCCTAAAGATTCTCTCCAAGGAGAATAGTTTTGTCAATGAAGCCCAAACGAGATGGGGTGATGCTTACCAATGGGGACAGTATGTCTGATGTTGGAGTGGATGATCATCTGGATTCCAGTGATCACTGCATAGTGTGGTTCAGTATTAGAACACAGGTGAATGTCCTAGACTTCAAGAAAACCAACTTTGTTAAAATGAGGGAGTACCTCATGGATTCATAAGCTGGATGGGATAATCTAGGGGAAGTAGACGAGCAGTGAATAAAGGAATGAGGAAAAAGAGGATGCTATCGATTTCTAAACAAAAGGTAAGGGAGAAAAGGGTAGCATTCTTAAGTACAAGAGAACACAGAGGGGCCGATGCAATATTTGTGCGGTGAAAGTGGGTGCTGAACAGTTAGCACCTGCTTTCTTAATGCATCCCCAGGCACCACTCCTGAGGGCACCATGCAATATTTAAATTAGCGCCTCCTTGAAACGGGAGCCCGCGAGTGGTCAGCCGTTCGCCGGTTAGGAAAACAGACGCCAAATTTATCGGCGTCTGTTTTTCTAATCAGCGCACAGCCAAGGGTTCAGGAAACGGACGCTTGTTAACTGAGCTTTCATTTCCTGAACCTGACCACCGGCGCTTTTTTATTTTAAACTTTTATTTTTTGTATTTTAAAGATTTTTTTTCCTCCTACTTAATATCACAACGATATTAAATAGGAGTATGTACAGAAAAGCAGTTTTTTTCTGCTTTTCTGTACAACTTTTGGGAGTGCTCAGCAATTAACTCCTGCTCCGGGCAGGCACTAATTTCTGAGTGCAAAAATGTGTGTCTAAGACACACATTGTGAGTGAATAGCTAATAGCCTCATTCACATGCATTTTCATGTGATGCGCGCTATTAGTTTAACTCCGCATTGGATGCGTGTTGTGGAGGCGCTAAACCCCTTATTGCATAAGGGGGATTAGTTAGTGCCTATACAACCCACGTCCAACTGCGGGTTAAACAGTGTGCTCAGGGGAGCACACAGTATTGCATCAGCCCCAGAAAGATGAAGACAGGCAACAATATCTGGAAAAGCTAAGAGAAGATGGAAATGTAGTCAGGAATGCAAAAGTTCAAATGGAAAAAAAAATAGCAAATATGGTAAAATGGAGGGACAAGATTGGGTTTTTTTATATATATGTTAGTGATAGAAAAAGTGCAAAACTGGTATTGTGAGACATAGAGAGTAATATGTAGACGCTGATGAAGAAAAAATAAAATTGCTTAGCAAGTATTTCTGTTCAGTATTTACTGTGGAAGGGCTAATAGCAGGACCGCATAAAGCGAACACTAATAAGCCTGGAAGCGAGGTAAACCTCAATTTTCAGAAAAGGGTTCATGAGGGGCTAACTTAACTTCAAAGTAGATAAGGCGATGAGGCAGGATGGGGATTATCTGAGGGTATTGAGGCAATTTACAGAAGTCCTGGCAGCTTCGCTGATTGACCTTTTTGATGCATCTTTAGAGTCAGGATTAGTTTTAGAGGACTGGAGACAGGCAGATGTGGTTCCTATTCATAAAAATGGAATCAAGGCGGAGGCTGGGAACTACAAACTAGTTAGTCTGACCTCTGGGGTGAGCAAATTAATGGAATCACTGCTAAATCAGAGGATTTATTTATTTATTTTATTTAAAAACTTTTATATACCGGTATTAGTATGCATACATCATACCGGTTTACAATGTAACTTTAAAGGTAGAAGTTACAATGAACAGGGAGGGCGAACAAGGAGGAGTATACAAAGAGCAGGAGGTGGAGGAATTAAAGCAATAAATAAACAGTTTCTGGATTAGAAGATCCAAGGCAGCATAGTTTTACAGAGGTAGATCTTGTCAGACAAATCTGATCAATTTATTTGATTTGATGACTAGAGAGTTGGATCAAAGGAGACACTAGATGTAGTTTAGTTGGAATTCAGTAAGACTTCTGGCATGGTTCTGCATAGTGTTGGAAATCTGCTAGGGAATTAGCAATCTGTTGGAAATCGGATTGCAGGAGATAGCAATCTGTTGTTGTTTGGGAGAGTTGTGGGTGGATCCTTGGGTCGGTGGCAGATGACCACGCCCCCCGGGGGAAGATCCCGAGAGGGACCACCGGTCAGGCTCAGAGTTTGGAGACAGACACACACTAGTTCTTTTATTAGACAGTATACTGAACCACCAGAGGTGGCAGTAGTGAGCTGGAATGCCCAGCAGGGCTGTAGTCCCTCAGATACTGGAACAGCGATCCCTGGAGGCTGAGCAGGAGAGAAACTGAAATATAGTGAGTAGGCAGGGTAAGCAGAGCTCATGTACCGAACCAGATGGTAACACTCACACAATGTCTCATAGAAGCCCAGGAGCTGGAATGTATAGGCCCTCGAGGAGCGAGTACCTGTTCCAGGGAAAGCTCTGAGAGAGCGATGGTAACTCAGAGAGAATTCAGCAACAAGTCTGGGATCATAGGCCCCTGAGGAGCGAGTACCGGTTCCAGACTGACCTGAAAAACAAGAAGAGAGTGAGGCCCCTGAGGAGCAGGTACCCCTGGTAAGTCCGAGGAGGCAGAATAGCTCAGATAGAACGAATCCTTATCCTTGCTAACTCGATGTGTTAGCAAATACGGAGACCTTAAACATCCGTCGCAGGTGACGTCATCTTCGGGGGACGCCCCCGAGGTTCGCGCCATCGCCGGTACTTCTGTCGGGGCCGCGCATGCGCCCCTAGGCCTCCAGGAAACATGGCGGTTTGCAGCATGGAGCCGATCCGGGGACGCCGGAGGACCTCGGCAGGAGGACGCCGCGGCAGCCAATCTTCCCGCGGACGAAGAGAGAGGCACCAGTGAGGTGAGGAGGGTGGAGAGAGGGCGTCGGGCACCGACGGACACAACACATAGGCGACATAAATAAATTGAACAGCTTTGATGTGGGATCTAGAGTGACTGACTGGGTTAGAAATTGGCTGAGTGGGAGGCAGTAAAGACTAGTGGTGAATGGAATTTACTCTGAAGAGGGGGGAATTATTAGTGATGTACCTCAAGGAATTGTCCATGGACCAGTTCTTTTCAACATTTTTATGAGAGACAGAGGAAGGATTGTAGGGAAAGGTTTGTCTTTTTGTGGATGATACCAAAATCTGCAACAGCCAGGAAGGGGAGAAATACATGAGTAGGAATCTAGCAAAGCTCAAAGAATAGTCTAGGGTCTGGCAACTATGATTTAAAGCTAAAGAAAAATGTAGATTAATGCATTTAGGCTGCAAAACCCAAGGGAGAAGTACAGTACTGGAGGAAAAATTCTTTAAAGTACAAAAGAAGAAACTGCAAAAAACAGAAAGATGCTTGGCTGCATAGGGAGAGGAATGGCCAGCAGAAAAAGGGAGGTGATATTGCCCCTGTATAGGTCCCTGGTGAGACCTCATTTGGAATACTGTGTACAATCCTGGACACCACAGCTTCAAAAGGATGAAACAGGATGGAGTCGGTCCAGAGGGTGACTACTATAAAGGTCAGTGGTCTTCATTCTAAAGCATATGGGGATAGCCTTTAAAAACTAAACATGCATACCCTAGAGGAAAGGCAAGATAGGGAGACATGATAGAGACATTTAAATATGTCAAAGATTTCCATAAACAGGAGGCGAGTCTCTTTCAAAAGAAAGGGAGTTCTAGAAGAAGGGGGTCATGGGATGAAAGTGGTAGAAACAAAAACGATATCCGAATTCAATAAAGCATAGGTTAAATATAGGGGATCTCTGAGACAGTGATGGGAATTGTAAAGCTAAATTAGTTGGGTGGATGGGCAGAACAAATAGGCCATACGGTCTTTTTCTGCCGTGATGTTTCTACTTTTCTACGGTTGTCACAGAGGTGTGTTTCAAGGAATCCCATGACGGACATGGCCCTACCAGGTGTAATCTGTTTAGGAAAGATATGATAGAAAGGGAAGCAGAGGAATACATTCAGTGTAAAAAAAAAATAAAATTATTTTAAAGCAATTTAAATAGAATATGGGGAAGGGTGGAGGGGCTATGGGTCAGTTTGGAAAGGAGAGATGGCACTTCTATCCACATCGACATGATTTTCAGCACAGTCAGAAGAGTTGAACAGCGTCAAAGATGCAGATAAGATTGCAGTGAAAGGGCAAGTGATGCTTGTAGGAGAATTGAATCTGCAGATACAGAAGAAGAGAGATCCTGGGTTCTTTCCAGAGGCTTTCTTCAGGCAAATGGTAATGGAACCCACACGGGTGGGGGCAATATTGGACCTGGTACTTACAAATGGGGAAAAATGGTTCTGGTGTCTAAATATCTGCCGTCATTTACTCCGTTACTAAAAATGAGCACCTGAGCTCTAATAATCATCGTGCATGTAGTTTTTATATAAGAGCAAAGGCTGATCTAGGACACACAAAGGTCAGGATCCTGGATTTCAAGGTCACTAGCTTTGTTAAGCTGGACAGTACCTTAGGGAAGAACAGGGCAGCTAAAACGCGCCTCTGGGATGGTGGAGGCTAAAACACAAACAGACTTTAGGAGAAAGCGGGTTAAGCACGGGGGAACCTTAGTTGCAAAAAGTGAAGATTCAATGAGTCGAGGCTGCCAGAGTGAATGGCAAAGTGGGCAATATGACGTATTAGAAATCCTAATAGGATCATAAGCAGCCGGGGTCTGTCTGTCTGAGACTGCAGGGGAGACTGGATGTTCAGGCAACAGCAACACTAATAATGGTAGCTCTTTAGTTTTTAGGCTGTGATGACTGTGATAAAATTAACTAGCAGTTGGTCTGGCTGGCAAACTACAAGCTCAGTGATAACCAGAAGTCTTGTAAGAGAAGTGCAGGCATTTTTTCTTCATTGGTACCGAGAAAGAGATTGGAGAAAGACTACTGATAATTGTCAGGAATACATACCATATGGGGGGGATATCTCACTCCAGGTGTAGAGGAAAAGGTTTTGATTGGAACAAGAAGAATCAAAAATGGAAAAGGTAATGGGACCAGATGAGATACATTTTAGGATATTAAGGGAACTCAGAAAGATTTTTGTGGTTACACTGATGTTTCAGTCCAATCAATCTTTGGAGATTGATTGGAGTGTTCCAGAGCAGTGTTTCCCAACTGGTGCACCATCAGACCTGATCAGTTGTGCCATGGAAAAGTCACCACTGCCTGATGCTCAGATCCAGACCGATACCTGGAGTCTGCTCACAGCAACAAGAAACACCAGCAGTGGCTCTTAAAACATACAAGGAGCTCCTTGCTGGCAACACGTGTAATCATGCCTGCCTCTTTTTCCTAACCATAGCATGAGCCCCTGAGTGCTATAATTAATGGGCAGCATGCAGGGCATGGATAGCTTAGCCCACACTTTGTGCAGCAGCACACACTGCACCTCCTCATCTTCCTCTTTTGAGTTCTTCCAGCCCCTGTCTTATCCCCCAGCTTCAGCAAGACAGGGAGAGAGTGCGCCCAGGGCTGGGTGTGACTCACTCAGAGTATCAGAAGCAGCAGCAGTGGAGGAGCTCTGGCAGCAGCCAAGGAAACTAAGGGGTGGATTTTAAAAGAAGCGCGCGTGCGTCCATGCGCACAAAGGTTCCTGGTCTGCGCACATGGACGCGCCGATTTTTTAACCTGTTTGTGCCGGCACTTCCCTACCCCCTTACCTAATCTCTCTCCCTCTCTCCCTCTCCTCCCCGCCCCCTAAACCCGTCCCAGCAACTTACAGGGTTTTTTTTTTTGTTTTATTACTTACTGCTCCCTTGGAGCAGAAGTAGTTTGGGCAGACCAGCCGCCTGCTGGCGTGCGCTGTCCCAGCCGGCCTCCATCCCACCACACCCCCGGCCCACCCCTTTTTTCAGGGTCCGGCAATTGTGCGCGTATCAGCACCTACTCACGTGGCTGGGCCCTTTTGAAAACGCGCGCAGCGCACGAGGCCCGACCACACCCGTAAGTGCCAATATTTGTGCACGTGGCTGTTTTAAAATCCGTCTGTAAGTCAGCCGGCTGCTCCCACCACCCCAATTTCTTCCTTCTCCTCCACTTGCACATAGAGGGAGCTTGTCCGTTATGATCAGTTCATCTGTCTTTGCCCCCCCCCCCCCCTCTGTCCCTTTGTTTTAAAATTTGGAAGAGAGAATGGTGCGGGGTTTTCCACTGTTTTCCTAGCTTTTCTTTTGACCATATGAGTCCTCTGCATGTTCACACTGCCTGCTCTGCAGAGACTGATGTGCCACACAACATTTTTGTTAATGTAGGTATGCCTTGGGCATGAAAAAGGTGAAAAACACTGTTCCATAGTAGTAGAGAGAAGGTTAGATGCGGTCCCTAATAGTGGTAATAGGGAGAAGGCTGGTAACTAAAGACCAGTCAGTATGACGGAGGTGGAAAGGGTAGTGAAATATCAAGAATCCAACAGGTTGCAGGATCCAAGGCAGCCTGGTTCTACCAGAGGGGTATAAAATCCAACACATCTGCTCAATTTCTTTGATTGGATGACAAGATTATTTGATGAGGGGTGTGTTCTTGAAAGGGTAGGAAGAAAGGGCAGAGGAGTAGTATTTCATGTGAAAAAAAATGATATTAAGGCAACTGAAATTAAGTGGCTAATACTTGAATACCTCCTATATCTGAATGTATCTCGCCTTGAGCTACAATGGAAAGGGGTGAGCCAAATACACTAAAGTAAATAAAAATTTCAGCAAAGCTTGTGAAACTTTCCTACATAGGAAGTTCATAAATAAATTGAACAGCCTGGGGATGGGCTTTCATGTGGTTGACTGAATTTAATACCGACAGAGTGATAGACAACAGAGGGTAGGCATCACTGAATTGTACTCTAAGGAAAGAGAGGTTACCAGTTATTAGTAGAGCACCTCACAATCTGTCTAAGGACTGGCTCTCTTCAATATTTTTATGAGCGATATTGCAGAGGGAATAGTAAACAAGGTTTGACTTTTTACAGATGACACCAAGATCTACAACAAAATGGACACCCCTAGGATTTGGGGGTGGGGCCATTAGTCATGGAAAAGGACCATAATGTACCCTCCCTTGCAGTGAGCTACTCTTCCCTGAGCAAGTGCAAAACTAGTCAGAATAGAATTACACTCCTGGAAACTGGGTATTTTGGAAGGTGCCCCTTAAAGAGTCAGCAAGGTCAGGCACTAATGCATGCTGTGAAGGTGACAACAAAACTCCAAGGGGCCGACGCAGTACAGTGCTCATAAAAAATGTGCATCCAAACTGGGAACCCTTTTTTTTTTTTTAAACATGTGCACATTTCACCTCTCTTGGGTGCCTGATGCGATAGATAAATGAGCTGCCGTGCTAAAAAGGATGCACTAGGGAAAATTGTGCATCCCTAGCATGTACTTGGCAGCGGGCACCCAGGAAACATAGCTGTGTGGGTTAGGAAAATGGACACTCAACACGAGTGTCCGTTTTATGCTGCTATCAGCACAATATACACGACAATATACACAGCCTGCAGTGTGTATATTGTGCGTGTATACTGTGCACCCAGAAGTATTTTTTTTTCTCCTTTTCATTTTGTTATGCCTCAGCTTTCTGTGGTTCCTTCGACTTAGTATCGTCACAATACTAAGTAGGAGGCCCCACAGAAAACAGTACATTTTTTTTTTGGACGAACAGCAGGGCTTAACACCTGCTCCGGGGCCGGTGTTAAATTTGCCACATTAACAAGGGTGCATGGGGTGAGCAGTAATTAATTGTATTGTGGGGCAATAGCTAATAGCCTCATCTACATGGAATTTCCATGTGATGAGCGCTATTAGCTACTCGCGAATTTGGATGCGCTGATCCCCTTATTGCACCGGAGGTTATGGACACGTGTCCAAGCGCTTGTTAAGCTGTGTGCTAGCCTGGAGGAAGTTTATTACATCGGTACCCAAGTGATATACCTTGACAGAGTAATCAGTGCCTTTCATGACAGGGTAGTAGTGTTGCGGTCCCGACCGCTTCCCTTCTGTTAGGGGCTCAGGCCCGCCTACCTCCGCTTCAGTGATCACTGCATTCCGCCCGCTCCGGACCCTGGAGGCTTCTCTCACTCCACGTAGTGGCCGCCATTACGGGCCTGCTTCCCTTCGGACTCACGCGCGCGCGAGGACGTCCGTCTTGAGTGCCCAGCTCCCGGAAGCCCGGCCCCGCCTGCGCTGCTGACATCATGCCCAAGTCCCGATATAACCGGCGTTCAAACTCTCTCTCATCGCCTTGCAACGAGGTTCACAACTCCTTAGTTGTTCTCAGTTGCGCTCCTGTTGATCTCCACGTTGCCTGCTTCTGACTCCGGTTTGCTTCTGACTCCGCTTCACCTCGCTGCCTGCCTTCGACTCTGGTTTGCTTCTGACTCCACTCCTGCTCGCTGCCTGCCTTTGACTCCGGTTTGCTTCCGACTCCGCTTCAGCCTGCAGCCAGCCTCTGACTCCGGTCTGCTTCCGACTCCGCTTCAGCCTGCAGCCAGCCTCTGACTCCGGTCTGCTTCCGACTCCGCTTCAGCCTGCAGCCAGCCTCTGACTCCGGCCTGCTTCCAACTCCGCTTCAGCCTACAGCCTGCTTCAGACTCCGGTTTGCTTCTGACCCCGCTTCACCCACTGCCTGCCTCTGTCTCCGGTTGCTACAGACTCCGCAGCCGCCCGCTGCCAGCCTCTGACTCCGGCCTGCTTCCGACTCCGCTTCAGCCTAGAGCCTGCTTCAGACTCCGGTTTGCTTCTGACCCTGATTCACCCACTGCCTGCCTCTGTCTCCGGTTGCTACAGACTCCGCAGCCGCCCGCTTCCCTGCCTTCAGCCAGCCCTCGGCCCTGTGCATCCGGTTCCCTGCCTTCCGGGTACCTTGGACTTCCTATCCTTTCTGCTTGCTCTGGTCCCGGCCTACGCCCATCTCAGCCTCTGGACTTTCTGTTGTCAGCTCCTAGTCCCGAGGACCCAGGACCCTATGGGCTCCTCCCGGGGGGTCCCTGGTTCCTGGGTGAACCCTTCCAGCTTGTGGCTCCGCCCCCCGGCCTACCCTGTCTCCCTAGGTAGGCCGGCCCAAGGGTCCACTATCTCTCCAGCAGCATCAAACTGCAACAAGTAGTGTTTCCATGAGGATTTTAAGGCACAGTAGGTACAGGCTTTGAAAGATGTACCGAGGGAATGAAAAGAGATTTTCATCATGGTTCCCTGGGCCATGGAAACTAGAAGCCTAATGGCGGTATGATTGATACTGGAGATGTGAGGCCAATCAAACAAGTGACAAGGCAGATAGCAATACAGTTGCGGTGGGAATTTGAGCAGCAGCAGCTGCACGACCTCACAGAGGATCAGTATGTCAACTAAGCCTTTGGACAATACCTCTGGTAATGATATAGAAGAAAGATGGTGGAATGAATGGAGACAAAAATAACAGACTAAAACACCAAAAAAAACCCCTTAAAACAAACACAGAGGATCTCTAATGGGAAAGAGGATGATGGAGTATTTGGGTAACCTGCATGGAGTAGCAGTTCAGCCCAAAGCAGCAGCAGTATGGCTATATCGGGCCTCCATGAAAGCGTAGAAGTAACCTGCACAGAACCATGGTCACAACGCTAACTGGCAGCGGTACAACAGTATTGGGCTCCCAAGAAGGCATGGACCAACTATGGTTAAAGCCCAAACTTCAGCAGGAACGGGGAGGCTGGATGTTTTTTACCCCTGCCTCATTAACCTTGGTGGCTGTGGAGATGTTTTCAAAACTTGGTAATAACACGTGGAAAGGAAGGAGCCTGGGTGTCGGCTTTATTGTTCTTGGAAGAATCAAAGTTGAAGATGGGAAGGCTTGAAATGACCTCCCAGCAGAGGCGGTGACTGTCACTGTATTGTATTTTGGGCATGCTTGGGATAAATATGGAGAGCAGCAATAGGAAAAGAGTAAAAAAAAAAAGACATGGGGGAGGGTAGAGGGGGGAATTGGTGCTGGATTACATATGTGAATGTATATGCACAGTGATAATTTTCTTAAAAAAAAAGTAGGTAGGGGCCAGCTGCAGCCTCTATCTTCCACTCTAGCTTCAATGAAAAAAAAAAAGGAAGCAAGTTCATAAAGGTTCCAGGTCAGTGACCTGGCAGAAAATCACCACTGTATATGTACATCTACCCAAGCTGGATGGGCCACTTAGGTCTTTATCTGCCATCATTTTTTATGTTACTAGGAGTGCACTTCTGCATGGACTGTTGACCCCAAATAATCTGATGATGAAGAGTGCCTACTCCCTTCACCAGGCTGATGACACTTTGAATTTGTTAGCTAATGGTTGCTGGTTTTCACTCCTTACCTTAGGTAGCAGGTACCAGGAAATGGAGACAGATCCGGTTGAGTAGATGCATCCAACCTGCAGTTTGTGGTCAGCGCGGCAAAGGCTACCCACTGTCCGCCCCTCTGTCCAAGAAGCACGATGGAAAGAGAACGGGGTAGACCTACAGGCACTGCCTCCATCAAATGCAAATCCATCGCACGCATATTCATTTTGGAGATCCCGAAAACCAGGCCTGTTTGTGGTGCTTGAGGACCAAAGTTCAGCAATAGGCAACTTAGAAATGCATTAAATAAATAAAAATAAAATAAATTGCTTCCGTCACCAAGCAGGACTGTTCAAGGTTAACATAATGCTATTCAGCTTTGGCAATGCCTCATGACTGTTGTACTAGCTGATCTGCGGTCCTGGGTCTTGTATTCAAGAGGCTTTAATAGCACCATCCTCCTCTACCGCCAAGAACACAAACATACAGCCACAGCAGCCATCTGCCGATTACTGAGGCGATTGGGTTTCCTCAGGCAAAATGATCACATTTTTTTTTACAGAATAACCTTGATGCAGAAACATAAATATGTCAGATAAACCAATGCAATACCAAGAGCCTGCTCAAGCTTTACCCTCAGTTCCTCACAAGCAGGATAAGCCATTGTGCTTATGCCCCTGCTTTCTTGAATGAAGGACTGGTTTTTTTTGTGCCAGAGATATTAGAGGATGAAGCTATTAAAGCATGCAGAGGTAGAAGACACAGGGCTACAGATCTCCCCTGGAAGCTAAGGGCAGGATAAATGAGCTGCTATTCCAGGGGTAGGCAGCTCTCATCCTGGAGTGCCACAAACAGATCTGCTTTTCAGGACATACAAAGTGAATATGCATGAGATAGATTTGCATACAATGGAGGCAGTGCATGTTCATTGTGGATGTCCTGAAACCAGACCTGTTTGTGGGCTCCAGCACCAGTGCTGCCTAGCTCTGTGCTGTGCTATACCCACTAACAGGCCGATACAGTAAAAATCGCAGGAGAGCGGGCGAGCGCCTGCTCTCCCAGCGCGAGCACAGGCCACTCTCCTGTGCGTGCGAGTCAGAAAAAAAATTTATTCAAATTAGGGCCCGCGGTAAAAAGAGGCTCTAGGGACACTAGCGCGTCCCTAACACCTCTTTTTGGACAGGAGCAGCGGCTGTCAGCGGGTTTGACAGCCGACGCTGGTTCTCAAACCCGTTGACAGCCACGGATTTGGAAACCGGACGCCGGCAAAATTGAGCATCTGGTTTTCAACCCGCGAGCCGTGGGCCAATTTAAATTTTTTTTTTATTTTTGATTATTTTTAACTTTTGGGACTTCCGACTTAATATCGCCATGATATTAAATTGGAGGATATACAGAAAAGCAGTTTTTACTGCTTTTCTGTGCACTTTCCTGATGCCGCCAGAAATTAGCGCTAATTTCTGAAAGTAAAATGGGCGGCTTGGCTGCAAATTTTACTTTCTGTATCGCGCGGGAATGACTAATAGGGCCATCAACATGCATTTGCATGTTGCGGGCGCTATTAGTTTCGGGGGGGGGGGGGGGGGGGGGTTGGACACGCGTTTTTGACGCGCTATTACCCCTAAAGGGTAAAGCTAGTGCATCGAAAATGCGCGTCCAAACGCATGTTAACAGTGCGCGCTGCCGGAGCACACTGTACTGTATCGGCCTGTAAGTGAGATGCAAGGAGACTTTGATTTTAATGTATTTATATCTACTAATAATTACTTAACTTTCTATTTTTACTTTATACTATTGTAACTCTGAGAACTGTTGTGATGGCTCCCCCGAACGACGGTATACAAAATCAATCAATCCATAAATAAATCAGAAATTGAAAGAAACTTCGTGCTGGAGCCTGTCACGTATATACAAGCAGTAGGGACAGCTTCAAAGCCACAAGAAGGACCGTCTGGTGCCTCCCAGAACAGCCACCTAGAGCCACAGCCCTGCTCCTGCCACAGCTTCCTGCTTTGTGGTAAAGGGGTGGGGGGAAAAAAAAGCACTCTGTAAAGGCCAAAACACTCTTTTAGGCAGGGACAATGCAATTAAAGAGACGGCTCTGGAGGAGGAAACCCAAAGCAGCCTTTCAGTCTCCGTCTTTTCATCATTTCCTTCAGTCCTGATTTAGACCTTGCACTGCTGCTGCGCAGTTGAATGATGGGGGGGGGGGGGGGGGGGGGGGGCACTGCCTCAGACGCAGCCGTCAGCGTGAGCTGATCGGGAAAACACAAGCGTCTCCTTGCCTCCAAGGCCTCTGCCGCTCCGACTTCGCGACTTTGTGAACCGTGCACCGTTTCCTTTCTGGGGCCGGCCGTGCACGTTGGCAGAGGCGATGGGGGGTGGGGGGGTCCATTTCTTGCAGTTTGGGAAGGCCTTGACTAAAAAGAAAAAAAAAATGATGCAGGGAGAGAGTCAAAAGTCTGCTCTCATCCACCAAAGGCTGGCAGTGGGGGGAGCTCTATCCCAGCCTTCAAAGCAGGCAGTTACCTGCAGCGCGAAATATGAAAAAAACACAAGAGGGGGCCTGTCTAGTTTTTCCACCAGAGTTAGCTAGCAATGCAGTAAGTGAGATGCTATCGGGGGGGGGGCATGAGCACCAGGAGGATCAGATTGCTGTTGGTGCGGGGGTTAACCAGAACCGTGGGGCCAGGTTTGACATACAGAATTATCAGATAGGAACATCCTCCTGCTGCAGTTTGATAAGTTAAAAACAAATATTTTCTAAACTAATTTTTAGAAAATGCAGTCTTCTACTGCACCATCCAATTCAAAAACTTGTTTGACCCTCCCTCCAGTTGCTAACCCCCTCAAAAAAATGTAATAGTTTAATACTGCAATGACCAAAAATATGAACTGCTCTCCTACTTTTGCTCATTTATTTTCTATCATAAGATTTAGCAATTTTTTCTGATCCGAATCCTTTTTTTTTGGGTTTTTCTTTAAGAACATAAGTAGTACCATACTGGGTCAAATTAAAGGTCCAGCAAGCCCAGCCTCCTGTCTCTGACAGTGGCCAGTCACAAAAAGTAGATCCAATTTCTTACTGCTCACTCCCAGAGAGGAATGTCCCTGAGTCACTTGGTTAGTAACGATTTATGAACGTTTCAAAACCCATTTTAAACCTGTTATGCTAATTGCCTTGACCACATCCTCCAGCCTGATTATGCTCTGAGTGAAAAAATACTCTCTCCAAACTGTTTTACATCTGCTGCCTGCTAGTTTCTAGGAGTGGCTCCCAGTGCTAGTATTATTTAAAAGGATCAATAACTATTCTCCATTTACCTGGTCCAGCCTACTCATGATTTTATAAATCTCAGTCATACCCCCCTCAATTCTCTCTTCTCCAAGCTGAAGTGCCCTTTCTTCAGCCAGCGTCATGCCACCCTCTTTACCACTTTTGTTGCCCTTTTATAATTCCACTCTCTTTTTTTGAGATGGGGTGATCAGACTTCCACACTGTACATAAGATGTAGCTGCACCAATGATCTGCACAAAAGCACTGCAGTGCTCTCCATTGTACTCTCTATTCCTTCCTGAACAATTCCTAGCATTCTATTTATCTTGACCACTGCCATACAATGAACAACTAAGTATTTCAATGTACTAGCCCTGACAACTCCAATTCGCTTTTCGTGGGTGGTTACACCTAATGTTGAATCCATCGTTGTGTATCTAAAATTAGGAATTTTTTTTTCCCTATGTACATCACTTACATTTCTTTCCAGCATCTATTCTGATCTCAGCCCCTTGTGACAATAACTCAGGTCCATGCTCCTCATCGGGTAGCAACACCGACCCGTACATTGCCTTCTTCAGCACAGCTGCTATGGAAATAGCCCATGACGCCTTTGTCGCTTTCTAGGGCAAGGGAAGCAGTGGGCACATTTTCAAAATGCACAGGCTGCCATGTAAGATCAGCACCAAGGAGAGGACAACTCCATCAAGCAGGAAGCACTGCCCACCCCCCAATTTTGAAAATGCTTAGTGTTGGAACAGAGTGATTTTCAGAAACATTGCTTTGGCACTGGAAGTGGTGGTGGTGGTGGGGCCTGGACTGTCAGCTGCAAGGCCAATGTTGGACAACCCTGCTCTAGGATGCCAGACATGCACAATGTTTCCAGCAGGAGACCCAAAGAGGAAGGTAGAAGCTGTTCAGGGGATGATTGGATAGGAATAAGGCTGCATATAACGCTTCTATCTTAACATACCTAGAAAGGACAGGCTGCCTGGGCTCCATAGTCCTCTTATTATATCATCATATTAGTCTTGTGCTTGTAAAAAAAATAAAAAAAAAATATTTATATTTTTCTTTTATTTAAACTTTATTCCAATTCTTTACCTTTTCTTTTCACTTGTTAATAATTTTAATTAGAAATGTTCTTTGTATTAGACTATGGAAATTTATTTCCTGCTATTCTGTTTAATGTAAACCGGTATGATTTACATCGGATGTAAGAATGTCAGTATATAAAAATAAATAAATAGGAGCATGCTTGGCATGGCCAAGCTGCCTTGGGTTATTACTTTCTACAGGAAGTAGCATGTGTAAGAGGTAGATGGCAAGGGATCATGCAAGTCTAAAAGAGCAGACTTAGTAGGTGCAGGGTGGAGGGGAACCAGTGTTACTATATCACACTGCACAGGATCTTAAATTGTCAAAGGATTTTCCTGTAAATGTTTGCTCTGGGCCTGGCATGGATGGATTTATGCAGTTGGCAGCCGTAGGCACTAAAAGCATTGCCCACATGATGCTGTTGCACTTATCCATCACCTCCACCATATGCACAGTGCTTGCGTCCCATGGCTCCAGCAGCAATCTGCAAAGCACAGTGACTGGTGGGACTAAGCCTGCATTCACTGGTCCTGGGCCCTACACAGAAGCCCAGAGGAGGTGTGCTTAGGAGTATAGGCTTAGTTCCATCACTCACTGTGCTTTGAGAATCACCACTGGATCTGAGGCCTAGGGGGAAGGAGGCAGTGGCAGCCATAGGAGGGGCATCGCTCCAAAGTCAGGAGCAGGACAGGAAGGTAGCTGCCCCTCCCCAACTTTTGTCACCCTAGGCAGCAGCAAAGTAAACTTCCTCCTCTCCCTTCCCCATGGTGGAATAGGAGATTAGTACTACATCAGGTAAGGTAAGAATACTACAGACTCCAGGTAAGGGTCAGAAGTGAATACAAAGGCATGTAAGATCCACGTTCTACAATAAGAGTGCAGACCAGGAGTGGGTCTAGCACCCTCTTGTTAGGGAAGACCAAACCCTTCAATCTCTTCTATGTGGACCAAAAGGAAAGCAGAGTTGCTTACCTGTAACAGGTGTTCTCCTAGGACAGCAGGATGTTAGTCCTCACACATAAGTGTCATCAGATGGAGCCCGACCCAGAAAACTTATGGCAAAACTTTTGGATTTTTGACTATGGATACTGAGCATATCCTATTCCCCGCATTCACATGGTGTTCCTCTTTAGTCTTGTAACATACAATTATGAAAAATTTATAACAAAAAATAGGAGAAACCCAATGGGGCAGGGTGGTGGGCATGAGGTTCATGAGGTCTAAGATCCTGCTGTCCTAGGAGAACACCTGTTACAGGTAAGCAACTCTGCTTTCTCATAGGACAAGCAGGTAGTCCTCACCCATGGGGGAAGCCCTAGCTACAGGCTGCTCCCCAACATAGAAGGGGACCAACAAGCACCAACCAGGTGCCAATGGGCACAATCACCAAAGTGCTGTTTGTAACAAAGGGGGAAGACAGCCTGAACCCAAACAATGGGCCCTAGGTAGGGAGAATTGGGTTCAATACCTCAAAGAGATTCTGAGGACAGACTGGCCAAACCTACTGTCACGTGGGCCATCCCTACCCAGACAGTTGTGAGATCGAAATGTATGGAGAGAACTCCATGTCACAGCCTTGCAGATCTCCTCTATGGGAACTGCTTGCAAGTGGGTCACTGACATTGGCATGGCTGACAGAATGAGCCCTGAGCTGACCCCCAAGATGCAGTCCCACTTAGGCATAACAGAAGGAGATGCAGTCTGCTAGTGAACTGGATAGTGTCTGTTTGGCAATGGCAACTCCCAATCTATTCCTGTCATTGGGCTCTGCGCATGTGTAAGCATGCCAAAGGAGTAACATGGACAGTTGCGGCCATGTAACCCAACAGTCTCAATATGTGCTGAGCTGACACCTGCTGGCTCTGTTGAATCACCACCACTCTGGACACCAAGGTGACTGCCCTGGAACATGGCAGGCAGGCTTTTACCTGAGTCATGGCTAACAGGGCTCCTATGAAAGCTAATCGAGGTGATGGGCTGAGATGGGACTTTGGCTAGTTGATGACAAACCCTAGTGACTCCAACACCCGGATGGTCAAGTGCATGGACCGTTCTGCGCCTGCCTGAGAGGTGCTCTTGAGCAGCCAGTTGTCCAAGGGAAAACATGCACTTCCAGCCTGTGGAGGTGCACCCCCACCACAGCCAGGCATTTTGTAAAGAGATGTGGGGCCGATGCTAGCCTGAACGGCAACAATCTGTACTGGAAGTGCTGTTTTCCCATCACAAATCTGAGATACTTCTTGTGACTTGGGAAGATCTCGATGTGAGTGTACATGTCCTTTAAATTGTGGGAGCATAACCAGCTATATTGTTGAGGGAGGGGAATCAGGGTCCCCATGGAAACCATCTTGAAATTTTCTTTTTTGAGAAACTTGTTCAAGGCCATTAGGTCTAGGATGGGACAGAGTCCCCCTGTCCTCTTTGGAATCGGGAAGTACCGGGAGTAGAATCCCTGCATTCTTTGCCTTGGTGGGACAGGTTCGACTGCTTTGGCCATTAAGAGGGCAGACAGCTCCCTTAACAGGACCTCCTGATGCACTACTGGTCCCCAAAATGGGCATGGAGGAGAATTTAGCAGGATACCTAATAAGTTCAATTGGTACCCTTGATGGACAGTTAACAGAAGGCACGGGTCCAAGGTTATACTGGGTCACTGATTCATGAAGAACCATCCAGTGTCTCTGGTATGGGCCAGTTGGCTCATGCTCCCTACGATCCAGTCAAAACCCCGACCCACGGTTTGGCTGGGGCACCAGTTGTGCGTGGAAGCTCTCTGCTGCCTGGGGCGGCCACAAGCACTCACCCTCTGCAAATGGGAGTGAGGGGCTGGAGGATAGTACTTCTTCTGGTGGTGGAAATACCTCCTTGGCCCCTGCCTCGCAGACCTCCTTGCTGAGGAGGGCAGAAGAGATGCTGGAGAGTCTCATGGTGATCCCATAACTGGGCCACTGCGTCCCTCACCTTATCTCCAAAGAGATTCTCTCCTGTGCATGGCAGGTCGGCAAATCTTTTCTGTACCTCTGCTCGGAGCTCCAAGGCCCGTAGCCATGCCATTCTGCGGGTATCTATTCCCACTGCAGAGACTCCCGCTGCTGTCTAAAAAAAACATCTTGCTTGACCAAACCTCATGTTTTCCATGCTCCAGGCCTTGACGCAGCTGCGATTAGAAGGTGCCATGCAGCTGCCTCAAGCACATGCTTCCAGAGGTTGCGTGAGTATTGGCTCATGTAGAGCTGGTAGGAGGCAATGTGGGCAACAAGCATGGTCCCTGGAACACTAATCGCTCTATGATTTCCCCAGGGGCGCCGAGGCATAGGTCTGAGAGCACTTGGTCCTCTTGAGAGCAGATTCAACCACCACTGACTGGTATGCCAGCTGAAAGGTTTCAAATCTGGTAGCCTATTGGATGAGGTAAACCCCATCCACCTTCCTGTTAATGGGAGGTAGTGTGAGGGGGTGGTCCCAGATTCTTGGCAGCAACTCTTTAAAGATCTCGTGGACCAAGACCGCCACAATCTCTTTAGGACCCTTCATGAACTGGAGGATTTCCAGCATTTTGTGCCTGGCGTCATCCTCCGTCATGAACTGAAAAGGGTTGCGAAGGTCAGGTCCTCCAGTAAAGACCTCCTTTGTTCCTCTGGAGGAGACATTTCTGAGGGGAGACCCTCCGAATCCTCAAAGGATTCCACAGAGTCATCCTTGCAGGGGTCATAAGGGGCCTCATCCTCACTGTAATTCACAGGGGATGGGACCCTAGGTGCTTGGCCTCCATCCACTGGCATGGCACCGGCACAGCTGGACATGGGGGCTTCAGAACTCTGTACCCCTGCCAGCCTAGATAGAGCTTCTTCCTCTGAGGAACCAGCAACAAGCACCAGATTGGTTGGGGGAAGCATCGGTACCCTGCTTGGCGTCAATGACTGCCTGGGAACTGGGGCCAACTGGGTCTGTAAGAGCATGTTGAGCAGTTCCAGCAGATAGAGCATAGGTATCGGCACAGTTTGTGCTACCAGCTCAATGCCCTGCTCGAGCGCCAGCTGGACTCTGCACTCCAACTCCTCCTCAAAAGTTGCCGATGCGAAAAGCGACTGGGAGGCAGGAGAGATGGCCACATCTTCCTTGGACCCCCCAAGGTGGATCAGCAACTGACACCAGGACCAGTGGAGACTGTCGTGGATCCCCAGCATTGATGGAGGATGGGCACTCTTCAGGGGCATCACAGCTTGCACCGGCGCCA
Source organism: Rhinatrema bivittatum (assembly GCF_901001135.1). Lineage (NCBI taxonomy): Eukaryota > Metazoa > Chordata > Amphibia > Gymnophiona > Rhinatrematidae > Rhinatrema > Rhinatrema bivittatum. The sequence goes on from NC_042617.1 coordinate 273,581,604, forward strand.
ACCTGAGCCTGGCCCGTGCATCGAAGGTGACTGGTGCAGATGCTTCCTCAGCTTACCTTGGTGCATGGCCCGGTCTTTGCCTGGCGCTGAGGTCAATGACGAAGAACATGATGTACTCAGTCTGGAAGAGACAGACATGGGCTGGTCCCCGCCGATGTTGAGGGCTCAGTGTCCAGCGGTGTGGTTCCAAGGGCCTTTGGTGCCAATGCCTCGGTCTTCCTTTACCCGAAGAGCTTCTCCATCTTGTTGAGTCGAGCACGACACTTCTTCGGGGTCATCTGGTTGCACAAGCAACAACCCCAGCTGTCATGCATACGCCGAGGCAGAGGATAAACATCATGCAGGACTGTAATGGGCACAGTCCTTGGGCACTAGGGGCATCAACGGAAACCGGCCGAGGTCATGTCAATACGAACAAAGGGGGGAAAAACAGACTAGGAAGGCAGGGATTGACACCAGCAAGCACAGAGGCAATGTTACCATGTTGGGGGGGGGGGGGGGGGGAAGATAACAGAGGTGAAAATAAACTTATTGAGCCGTCAAAAAACCTAAGAGGCTAGAAGGAACCGGAGAGCGACCTGCATAGAAGAAAAACACGAAAAACCCAAAAAGAAATTGGTAGAAAAGTTTTCCAAGGCAATTTTCAGAAGAAAAGCCACAAGCTCACTTCATTGCGAGGCAACAGCTCTGTGCAAAAAAAGACTGAAGAGGGACCCCGTGTGGACACGTGGTATAGGGCAGGCTCAGTGTGCCTAGTCAAAGTTCTAGAAACTTTGACATAAGTTTTCCATGCTGGGCTCCATCCGATGATGTCACTCATGTGTGAGGATTACCATTCTGCTTGCCCTAGGAGAATGCCATAGGTTCATATGCAACTTTGTCCAGAAATACAATTGTGTTAGGCCTGCACTTCATGCCCTAGGGAAAGGAGACAGGGAAGGGTCAGTACAACAAACTAGTATTGTATTCTCTTCAGCTCAGCATAGAAAACACAACTTTCACTTCATTTTAAAAATTTCCTCAACTAAAGAAAAATGCACTTGTTTTAAAGTAATTATGAGGCATTAGTGTATAGGAAGGAAACGCAAAAGGAATCTCACACAATATAGCGGAGAGGGGGATGCGGCGCAGCAACAATTACCCCTTCCAAGCTCATTTCCTGCTATGAATACACTGCTTGGAGCCAGGGGAAAGGAGGGAAGAGGGCCCTCTGATGACAGGGTCAGTGGCAGATGAAAGACGAGGACTCCCTTCTTGCCAGCTCTCACTGCACTGACTGCTCTTTGCACAGAAAGGGGAAAAAGACATTTTCATCCCAAGCACAAGCTGCTTATTTCAGGTTTGGTTGGGGTGCTCGTTCTGAAAATATCCCAAAGCTGAAGCAAGGGAGGATAGCCCTGCCCCTCAAACATCAAAGGGCATCTAAGGAAGTGCTCACAACCCTTGCATGTGACATGCAGATAAAGGAGACTTAACATTTCCTCTCAAGGTCAGGTCATAGGTAGACTACCCCCCTTCCCTATCAAGGAGGGTCCAGGGAATGCGATGGGAAATTAGTACTGCCCCATCTTGGAGTACATGGTGTTAAAATACTGGACTCGTTCTGAGCATATTTTGTATATTTTACTAGGATATTTTAGATACATATCCATGATCACTTAGGGGTGGGGTGGCAGGAGGGGGGAATAGGGAACAGAAAGGAACATTTGTTCTTACCTAATTTTCATTCTTGGAATACCACAGATCAGTCCAGACAAGTGGATTTTTTGCATCTCCACCAGCAGATGGAGGCAGAGAATAAAAACTTTTCAGACACTGCTACATAACCTAGAGTGCAGTCTCTCAGTTTTGACCTGTACCCAAGCCAAGATGAATGTAATAAACTAACCTACTCCATGATTAGCCTATCTGATATGCGATGGCTTGTAATATAGTTACTTGGAATGTTTCTGGCCTGGGGATACCAGGAAAAAGGGAAAAAGTTCTGGCAAGACTCAAGTTACAGGCTAAAATTATATTTCTCCAAGAAACACACCTATGTAAAGCAGAGGCAGTCAAATTGAAGACGAAAAGGATTGTCCAAGTATTTTCCGCTGCAGGGACATCTAAAAGCTGCAGGGTGAGCAAACATTCATAAAGCACTCGATTTTCAAATTACTAAACTGATGGCGGACCCAGGGGGAAGGTATCTCGTTCTTGTGGGGAAACTAATGGGAATCATGTTAACATTAATATTAGTGTATGCCCCCAACAAATACGATTATTCTTTTTTGTCCAGGTTGACTTCCCAGGTTTCACAACGTGATGACACTCCCATTATCTTAGGAGGAGATCTAAAAATTGCATCATCGACCCCACTCTTGCTAGGCAACCCCATGAGTGATAATAAAGGTCCCCCTTTTTTTTTTATGTAAACAGTTGGGCCTGCTAGACCTTTGGAGGTCCCTGCATCTGGGAGAAAAAAAACATATACCCACATGGCACGTGCCCATTCCACTTGGTCCCAGATTACTTATTTCAGAAAACTTATTTGTGCGATTCCCCAAAGTGTCCATTGAAGACCTGATTATTTCATACCATAGCCCAGTATTGGCACATATGGTGTTGGGGGAACCTCAGGGTCGTAGCCATTGGAGGTTACTTCTTAGCTTATCTACAGAATTCCCAGCATACCTACGTAAGAAATGGGCAGAATATGTCAAGTTTAATGGGCAACATGCTAAATCAGCCAATTTTGTTCTGGGAGACAACAAAAGCTGTGCTACGTGGTAATAGCATAAGTTATGTCAGTTATAAACAGAAACAAATGAGCAGGAAGATCAGTTTAGAAACATTACTCAGGACCCTGAAACACAAATTAATAGGAGGTCCCATAGATCCCTATCTGGAGCACTACAAAGCCACTCAAATGGCGCTTAATTTCCTACACAATAGAGCGCTAAACTCTTTATAGTGCATGAAATATCATATGTTCCAACATGCTAATAAATCTGGACGTATGTTGGCAAGACGTTTAAAAAGTCAAGAACTATCTAACAGGCCGATACAGTACAGTACGCGATTGGATGCGCGTTTGACGCACTAGCTTTACCCCTTATTCAGTAAGGGATATTAGCGCGTCGAAAACGCGCGTCGAACCCCCCCCCCCCAACCTAATAGCGCCCGCAAGATGCAAATGCATGTTGATGGCCCTATTAGGTATTCCTGCGCGATTCAGTAAGTAAATTTGCAGCCAAGCCACACATTTTACTTTCAGAAATTAGTGCCTACCCAAAGGTAGGCGTTAATTTCTGCTGGCACCAGGGAATTTCTGCTGGCACCAGAAAAGCAGTAAAAAACTGCACCCTGAGTGCACCCTCCGACTTAATATCATGGTGATATTAAGTTGGAGGTCCCGAAAGTTAAAAGAAAAAAAACCATTTGAAATAGGCCCTCGGCTCAAGGGTTGAAAACCAGATGCTCAATTTTGCCGGCGTCCGGTTTCCGAACCTGTGGCTGTCAGCGGGCTCGAGAACAGACGCCGGCAAAATTGAGCGTCGGCTGTCAAACCCGTTGACAGCTGCTGCTCCTGTCCGAAAAGAGGCGCTAGGGACGCGCTAGCGTCCCTAGCGCCTCTTTTTACCGCTGGCCCTAATTTAAATAACTTAAATTACTGTATCGCGCGCACAGGAGAGTGTCCTGTGCGCTCGCCCGCGATTTTTACTATATCGGCCCGTAAGTTTATAGAAGCTATAAAAAAGCCACAAGGGAGAAATATGTGCATGTTCCTCAGATATAGCACAAGTATTTTCTAAATATTATCAGGAACCTGTGGAGGAAGCAGACCTAAATTCTCTTACTAAATTTCTTGGACAAATGTTTTGGGGTAGATTTTCAAAGGGATACACGCGTACCCCCCAAAAACCTACCCCAACCCCCCCCTGCACGCGCCGAGCCTATTTTGCATAGGCTCGGCGGCGCGCGCAAGCCCCGGGATGCGCATAAGTCCCGGGGCTTGCATGGAGGGGCGTGTCGGGGGGCGTGTCAGGAGTGACACAGCATTGCGGGGGCGGCACCGTGGGCGTGGTTTAGGCCCGGGGGCATTCCAGGGGCATGGCCGCGGCCTCCGGACCAGCCCCCGGACCGGAACATGGAGCGAGGCAGCCGGCCCGGCGCGCAAAGTTAGGGGGGGTGGGTTAGGTAGGGGAAGGGAAGGTGCGGGGGGGGGGGGGGGGGGGGGGGGTGGAACGGAGGCAGACTGCGTGGCTCGGCGCTCGCAGGCTGCCGATTTTGGGCAGCCTTGCTTGCGCCGACCCCGGATTTTAATGGATATGCACGTATCTATTTATTTCCAGTAAAATGGGCAGATGACACTATAAAAAACTTAAGAGGTATTAATTCACAAAGATCTGGATCAATGGTGCCAAATCAATATTCCCCACTTATTGAGAAATTAAAACAAGCTGGAAATCTGGCGCTCTCCCCCACTCTCTCTACAGGGCCGTGTAGCAGTTATAAAAATGATTATTGCACCGAAGCTCTTGTATCTTTTGCTTATGCTCCCAGTATCACTACAAATCAAAGAGCAAACAATTATACAGACCAGTCTAAGAACCTTTTTATGGAAGGGGAAAATACCACATCTGGCATATTCTCCCAGGACAAGCAGGATGGTAGTCCTCCCATATGGGTGACATCATCAGATGGAGCCCTGTCACAGAACACTTTTGTCAGTTTCTAGAACTTTGACTGGCACACTGAGCATGCCGCTAACCCTGTAGCCATCAGGGGTCCCCCTTCAGTCTCTTTTTCCACACTGCAGTTGCCTCGCGGTTTAGGAGCTCTGTGAGAAATTTTTCACAACTTTCCTCACGGAACTATTTGAAGTTTATCTTCTTAAAAATCCCTAACCAGGGTTCCCCATTGCGCTCCGTTCCCTCTGGCGCTAAGTGCTTTTTCTGGTACTTGCGGTCAGTTCCCTGCAGCTTACTGCTCTGGTGCCCGACTGTCATCGACCACACGCCCGCCAAAATTTTGTCATGGCGACAGGGTTTAAAAAGTACCCCGAGGGTCCAAGGACTAGGTCAATAACGGACCCGCACAAAGTCTGTGTTTTGTGCCTAGGCCCCCCTCGCACGACGTTTGACGTTGCCCTAGTTGCGCACAAATGACCCCGAAAGGCTGTTGCGCTCGCCTAGACAAGATGGAGCAGTTACTTCCTTCGAAACGCACTGCTCCATCGATGCCAGTTCAAGCGCCACGACCGTGGAGGGTCCATCGACTCCGAGACGATTCGCCAGGAGCATCGTGGTCAGGGTGACCATCACAGACTCTATCGAGGACATCGGCTTCATTGTCCTCTGTGCCGGGGAAAGACCAGACCAAGCACCAAGGGAAACATCGACACTGGCACTGACGGACTTCCCCAATCGGTGCCGGCACAGATACCGCAGCGGCATAGACTTCCATCGAGCTGCCTGCGAAGAGGGCCCCCTCATACTCCTCTGGACCTGGGACCCCTAGGCGTTCCACTCAGATACCAGTGCCGGGCACCGAGCCTCCACAGGCCCCGGTGGAAGCTCCGGTGACGCCTAGCCTGCCTCCTACCCCGATTGCCGTGCCACCCATGCCGGCTTCCCGGGAGGAATTGGACCGCATAGACCAAGAGGCAGTGCTGAATGCCCTACGAGGCTTCCAATCGCTGCCGCCGGTCCCCATACCGGCAACCAGAACCGGCTCCCTCGATGTTCGCACTGCTCCTCAATATGCTCATCGGTGCTTTGCCGACTCAGCCCATGCCACCGGACACGCTGGCACAGAGTTGTCCATTGAGGCCTCCACAGGTCCAGATACCAATACCGGGTTCCTCGGAGGAGGAAGAATCGGTTTCCAGCCAGATCTCTCTATGGGAACCATTGATGCCAGAACCCATTCCAGGTCCATCGGGGTTATCAGTGCCCAAGCACACCCCATTTGCCCCGGTGCCCTCGGTACCAATGCCACATCCATCAATGCCTTCCCCCTTTTGGATTTGGCATACTTCCTCCATCAGGAAGTCCTCCAGGGGCTGGGGAAAGCCCCTATGATCCATGGGGAGATGCATCTACAGATGATTCTTCACAAACATCTGAGGAGAAGCTCTCAGAGCCTTCATCCCTGGAAGAGAGGCGACGATCACCTCCGGAAGACCGCTCCTTTGCCAATTTCATCAAAGAGATGTCTGAGACTGTCCCTTTTCCACTGGTGACAGAAGAAGATTCTCGTCACAAGATGTTGGAGGTCTTACAATTTGTAGGTGTTCCAAAGGAAATAATGGCTATACCAGTGCACAAAGTCCTTCTTGACCTCTTGCACCACCTCTGGTACTGTACCTCCAGTCAACAAAAAGACAGATGCTACGTACCTGGTCCAACAAGCCTCATGTTTTCAGAAAAGTCAGCTGCCACACCATTCTGTAGTTGTGGGATCAGCTCAGAAAAAGGCTAAACGATCACATCCACATTCCTCTGTTCCTCCAGGTAAGGAACAGAGGGCACTAGATGCATTGGGACGAAGAGTTTTCCAAGGGTCCATGTTGATAGCGCAAATAGCCGCATATCAATTATACATGACCCAATACAATAGAAATCTCTGGAAACAAGTCCAGGAACTTGCGGAGACATTGCCACAGCAGCAGCAAGACGCCTTTGTCTTCCATCCTACAAAAAGGATTAGAAGCAGGCAAACGAAGTCAGAGCTACCTATGATTCTTTTGAAACAGCATCTAGAGTCTCAGCAGCAGGTATCAATCAGTGCTAGGCGCTGGGCCTGGCTTAAGGCATCAGACCTACGCCCGGAAGTGCAAGACAAACTTGCAGATCTACCCTGTACCAGAGATAACCTGTTCGGGGGTAAGATCCAGGATAAAGTGGCTCAGTTAAAAGACCAGCACGAGACCCTGCGTCAGTTGTCAACTGTCTCCACAGATATTCCCTCCGTAGCTCGCAGGGGTACCCGTAGGGCCACCAGAAAGCAATTCTACCGGCCATGCTGGTATTTCTCTCCTGCGTCCCGTGTAAGACCAGCTTGAGCACTTCAGAGAAGACAAGTACATCAAGCTAGAACATCTAGGCCACAACCAGCTCCACAAGCTGGCACTGTGCCTGGATTTTGACTCCTTTCTAGAGAGCAGCAGCCATCTTCCAGTGGGGGGGGGGGGGGGGGGGGGGGCGCCTTTGCCACTTTGTAACAAATTGGCACCCAATTACCATGGGCCAGTGGGTACTATCCATCGTAACCCACGGTTACAGTCTAAATTTTTCAAAAATACCCCTGGACTTACCACCCATTCCATTCTGGAGCTGGGAAGATCAAGCAGGACTACTCGAGTCAGAGCTCTCGAACCTTCTGTCGGCCAGAGCCGTGGAACTGGTTCCACCAAATCAGCGGGGGAGAGGGTTCTACTCCAGGTATTTCCTAATTCCAAAAAAGACTGGCGGCCTCCAGCCTATTCTGGATCTCCGTGCCTTGAACACATTTCTTCACAAAGAATGGTTCAGAATGGTATCCTTGGGCACCATGCTTCCGCTGCTACAAAGGGACTGGCTCTGCTCTCTGGATCTTCGGGACGCACACGCCCACATTGCGATCTTCCCTCCTCATCGCAAGTATCTGCGATTTGTGGTGGGTCACAGGCACTATCAATACAGGGTCCTGCCATTCGGCCTTGCCTCAGCGCCCCAAGTGTTTACAAAGTACCTGGCAGTTGTGGCTGCCCAGTTACACAGCAAGGGTGTATACGTTTTTCCATACCTAGATGACTGGCTCATAAAAAAGCCAGTCCAAAACAGGAGCCCTTGACTCCCTTGGCCTCACCATAAGGCTTCTCAACTCCTTGAGGTTTCTAATCAATTACTCCAAATCCCATTTGACACCATCTCACCATCTCTCCTTCAGAGGAGCAGAACTGGACACAACCCTAGCCAGAGCATTCTTACCAAATGACTGCGCAATAATGCTGTCCAACCTGGCCAGCTCTATCCGCCATCGAAAAACCACCTCGGCTGGCCACCTACAAGTTGCTCAGCCATATGGCATCAGCAGTCCATGACACCCCAATGGCACGCTTAGCCATGAGAGTGACACAATGGATTCTAAAATCTCAGTGGTGACAAACTACGCAACCGCTTTCATCCCTGGTACACATTATCAGCCAGCTTAGTCTGTCCCTTACATGGTGGACACAAAGCCAACTTGCAAGTAGGTCTTCCTTTCCAGCAACCAGCTCCTCAGGTGACCCTAACCACAGACGCCTCCAACCTCAGTTGGGGAGCCCATGTCTAAGGTCTTCAAACTCAAGGGACTTGGACAACAGCCGAAGTGACCCATCAAATCAACTTTCTGGAGCTTCGGACGATGCAGTACACCCTATATGCATTCCAGGACTGCCTCTCCAAAACAGTTGTCCTGATCCAGACAGACAACTAAGTTGCAATGTGGTACTTAAACAAACAGAGGGGCACGGACTCTTACCTACTCTGCCAGGAGGCAGCACAGATTTGGGCCTGTGCCCTGTCGCACTCCATACTACTGCGAGCCACTTATCTAGCAGGTACAGAGAATGCACAGGTGGACCGCCTCAGCTATTTCCAACCCTACAAATGGTCTCTGGATCCCTCGGTTGCGAGCAGAACCTTCCACAGGTGGGGTCAGCCATTGACCTCTTTGCATCCAGTCAGAACCACAAAGTGGAACGCTTCTGCTCCCTACACAGGGACCGAAGAACACCAACCATGGATGCCTTCGCTCGTCCCTGGAACAAAGGTCTGCTGTACGCGTATCCTCCGATTCCGCTGATAGCCAAGACTCTCGTGAAGCTACCACAGGACAGAGGTTTAATGATACTCACAGCCCCGTATTGGCCATGCCTAGTATGCTCCCCATAACTTTACGACCTCTCTATCCAGGAACCCATTCTCCTGGGCATGGCACCCAACCTCATCACACAGAATCACGGCAAGCTACGCCACCCGAACCTCCAGACCCTGTCTCTGACAGCCTTGATGTTGAAAGGTTGATTCTACAACCACTCAATCTTTTTAGTGGTGTCCTTGTAGCTTCACAAAAGCCTTCCACTCTAAATGGAAGAGATTTACCTTGTGGTGCACGCAGAAGGGCTTTGATCCCTTTTCTTGCCCCACATCCAAGCTATTGGACTATCTCTGGTACCTCTCAGAACCTGGTCTCCAGACATTATCTATCCGAGTGTACCTTAGTGCCATTTCTGCTTACCATCAGGGAATAGGGGATACCCCAATAACGGCTCAACCCCTGGTGAGTTGCTTCCTGAGAGGCTTTTACAACTTAAGCCTCTACGACCACTGGTCGTGGCATGGGTCCTCAATGTTACCCTTGCACTCCTGCGAACTCGGATACCTTACATGGAAAGTACTTTTTCTGGTAGCCATCACATCTGCTCGCAGGGTATGTGAGTTACAGGCCCTTGTGACTTACTCACCCTACACGCGGTTCCTCCATGACCGGGTGGTTCTCCGCACTCACCCTAAATTCCTTGCTAAGGTGGTAACTGATTTCCATTTAAATCAGTCCATAGACTTGCCCACTTTCTTTCCAAGGCCTCATGCTCACCCGGAGAGCGAGCTCTGCTCATCTTGGACAGTAAGCGTGCTCTTGCATTTTACTTAGATCGCACTACAGCCTCCAGGAAGTCCACACAACTCTTTGTATCTTTTGATAAAAACAAACTTAGAAATGCGGTGGGCAAACAAACATTGTCAAACTGGTTGGCAGACTGCATCACATTCTGTTACCAGCAAGCAGGCCTTGCACTACAGGGACAAGTAAAGGCACACCCAGTCAGAGCAATGGCAACGTCAGTAGCGCACACTACCATTCAGTACCTATTGCTGACATCTGCAGAGCTGCGACATGGAGCGCTCTCCACACCTTCGCAGCTCACTACTGCCTGGACAAGGCTGGACAAGAGGATTCCATCTTTGGCCAATTTGTCCTAAGAAACTTGTTTCCAGTGTAGGAATCCAACTCGTCCTACCTCGACCCGCTGTGAATTTCAGGCTGCCTCATCCTTGCCAACAGCACCCCAGTCATTGTGCCTGTTGCACATGTGTGCTGGTTGGCCTATTTCATATGATGCAGCCTACAGCTTGCTATTCACCCATATGTGAGGACTACCATCCTGCTTGTCCTGGGAGAAAGCAGAGTTGCTTAACTGTAACAGGTGTTCTTCCCAGGACAGCAGGATTTGTCCTCACATATGGGTGACGTCATTAGGCGGAGCCCTATTACGGAACACTTTTGTCAAAGTTTCTAGAAACGTTGACTGGCACACAGAGCATGCCCAGCATGCCATGATCCCTGTGTCCACAGGGGTCTCCCTTCGGTCTCGTTTGTAGCAAAAAAAAGTGCGAGCGAAAAATAAAATAAAACGGAAGCGGACCCAACTCTGCGGGGTGTGAGTGGGTTTTGTGAGGACTACATCCTGCTGTCCTGGGAGAACACCTGTTACAGGTAAGCAACTCTGCTTTCTCCCAGGACAAGCAGGATGGTAGTCCTCACATATGCGTGATTAGCAAGCTACAGGCTGACTCATATTACAACAGGCTAATAGACAATTCATGCAACAGGCACAATAATTGGAGTGCTATTGGCGATGAGGCAGCCTGAAATCACAGGTGGTTGTGGAAGGAGTTGGGCATTATACTGGAAAAAAATTTTTCAAGACAGATTGTCCAAAGGCACAGTCTTGATGCCATCCTTATCTAAGCAGTAATGTGCTGCAAATGTGTGAAGAGAGCTCCATGTTGCAGCCTAGCAGATGTCGGCAATTGGTACGGTACAATAGTGTGCTACCGATGTTGCCATGGCCCTTACAAAATGTGCCTTCACTCACCCCTGGAGAGGAAGGCCTGCTTTTTCATAGCAGAATTCGATAGTTTGCTAGCCAGTTGGAGAGAGTTTATTTGCCCACTGCAATTCCCAGCTTATTTTTGTCAAAAAACAAAAAGTTGGGTGGATTTCCTATGGAGTGCAGTGTGGTCTAGATAGAATGCAAGTGCACACGTACAGTCCAAGGTATGCAAAAACCCAGGGCCAGAGGAACCACTAGGCGAGCTAGGCCTGTGCCTAGGGTGCCAAGAGTTAGGGGGCCTCGACTCACCCTGCCTCCCCCCAGTGCCACCCTCCCGACACCCCCCCCCTGGTGGTCCTGCGGAGGACCCGGGAGCGATCTGCCGCTCCCGGGGCCTCGGATGTCACTAAGCAAAATGGCGCAGTGACCTTTAGCCCCTACCATGTGACAGGAGCCAACCAATGGCACTGGTAGCCCCTGTCATGGTAAGGGCTGAAGGCCACCGGCACCATTTTGCTTAGTGGCAGCCGAGGCCCCGGGAGCGGCAGATCGCTCCCGGGTCCTCCGCAGGACCACCAGGGGGGGCATCGGGAGGGTGGCACTGGGGAGGGGGGAGGCAGGGCGAGTTAGGGGCTGGCTGCCTGCTGCGGCCCCCCTTAAGTCTCAGCGCCTGGTCTCCGGCTGCACCAATCTTCCTTTCTTCAGCCATGTGATCAGCTAGACCGGCTGCGCCGATCTTGTATGTGTGTGTATGTGTGTGTGTGTAAATGTGTGTGTGTGTATATGTGTGTGTGTGTATATGTGTGTGTGTGTATATGTGTGTGTGTATGTGTGTGTATGTATGTGTATGTAAGGAATGATGCTTCTCTGTGTGTGTATGTGGTATGTATGTGAGAAAGGAATCTGCCAGTTTAAAAAAAATGAAATGTGATAATACATATATCTCAACTTTTGTGCTGGTAGCGCAACTTTTGAAAAGTTGGAAGAAAGATGAAATTACTGAATTTTAAGTACCCCTCTTCTGGAAAATAAAATTTAAAAAAGTGGATAGAGCAAATACTAAAGCAAAAAAAAAATGAAAGTATTTAAAATGTTCATCTCAGCAAAATCACAAATTTAAGATAGTGATGCCAGGTGGGGTTTGGGGTTTTTTTTTGGAAGCATAATTTAAACCATGAAGACTTGAATAGTTCCAATCTGAAATGGTTTTGCTTTTTTTTTTTTTTAAGCCTTTAGAAAATATATATTTTTAAATGACTAAGACTGGAATCTTCCCATTTAAAAGGGAAGCTGACTAAGGATGTCGTTCTGTTCCATATGACTGATAGTTTGAAGAAAGACACTTGCTTTATTACCTGAAAGCGTAAAACAAGAGAAGCTGTACGGTGTGGGTGGCTGTCCCTTGGGAGGACAGAACCTGAAGGAAGGGTGTCATTTCGCCTTCTGATAGGAATGTGGTTTTCTTATTTAACGGTTGGGAGCATCACGTTCACATTTAGTAAAAGTGAAGAATGCTGTAAGTTTGAAAGCAAGGTGCTTCTGTATGTGTGTGGTGTATATGTGAGACAGGGATGGTGCTTCTGTATGTGTGTGGTGTATATGTGAATCAGAGAGGGTGCTTGTGTGTGTCAATGTGTGTGTGCAAGAGAGATGGAGCATGTTTTTGGCTGGCTTGTGGCTGTGAGAGGGCATGTGTGTGATTGAGCCTGTTTGCAAGTGAGATAGAACATGTGTGTGATTGAGAGCTTGTGTGTAAGTGAAATAGAGAGAGCATGTGTGTGATTGAAAGCCTGTGTGTAAGAGAGAGCGAGAGCGACTGGCCAGAGAGGTTGTGTGTGTTTGTATGTGTGTGTGAGTGTATATGTGTGTGTGAGTGTATATGTGTGAGTGAGAGAGAAGAGACTGGTTGTAGTCCCTAAGGAAGAGGACTGTGAGGACAGCTTCAGCAGCTACTGCTGCGGCCTGCAAGGGAAAGGAGTAGGAGAACTGCTGGAGAGGGTAAGTAAAGGTGGCTTTTAAGTTCATTTTTCTTGATTGACTACCATTTTAATTAATGGGTAGTATGTGATGTGTCTGCTGTTTGAAATATTTTATTGGTGTTCGGTAAAGCTTTCAAAATTTGCATGAGTCTAATTATTGGATATTCTATTCATCAGCTGTTTTGAAATTATTTTATTTGTATGATTTTATGATTATGATTTATATATCTTGATTTTATTGATTTGTTTCACAAGGAATGGTGAAATTTTTGTTTTTCTATTGTTACACCGTATAGAGTCTGGCGTGATGCGTTTTACAGTTCAGTTTTTGTCTGCACATTTCTATTTATACTTTATGTGGCTTTATTCTGTATTTGGTGAGGGTCTGTCTCTGCTCTGTGTGTATGACAATGAGAGATTCTGCTAGCATATATAGTGTCTGTATAGGGATCTATAACAATCGGGTTTGATTTGTTTCCTCAGTAGGTGTATTGGTATTCTAGGACCCAGTGTAATATTTACCCTTGCTTTTTCACAGGTAAGGTTATTGTTGTTTGAGTCCTTGGTGTTATTACTGTTACGTTACGATGGGATTGCAGTATAGATTGAGTGTCTTTTTTGCGGGGTTTTGTGTTAGTTCACAATGTGCCTGGCAGTGGAAGGTGTTTGTGCTGCTGTTACTGTGAGGTGACACCAGAATTTGAAAATATATTTTAGTATGATGAGCTGTAAAGGAAACATCCAAGCTCCATTGTTTGGGGGAATTTCAGTGGATGCACAGAGTTACAGAACTGGAGGTGCAGGATTTGTATTGACATTCTGTCCCTTCCTCTATATTCCAGACTTCACTCTTAGTTGAATGAGGCTATCAAATAATTTTATAGTGTGAAAATTGGCCAGCTTTTTAAAATTACGCAGAAGACCCTTTGGACTTTTTTATTAACACTTTTTTTTTTTTATAACCAATTTTAACACAGGATCCATGCTAGAGAGGTGGGAGTGATGAAGAAATGTCATTTTGACTCCCCCCCCCCCCCAACAATTCTTCTGTCTAGAGACGCCACTGATTTTCTGTGACCTTAAGCATTAGTACAAGAAGGATTAAGGGGGGATGCTGGAGAGGCACCCAAATGCATTGGCCCCCGGGCGCCGGAGACCCTTGGTGCACCACTGGGTGCGAGCCATATGGGGCTGCAAGCGGTGGCAAAGAGGAGTGGAGATTTGGCGGGCCATGAGCAGTGCCCAACCTGCTTGTGACCCAGAAAACTACACAGTCGGCGGGTGTGATCGAGAATGAGGTAGGAGTCAGGGCCGAGACCTGGGGGTGGCAACATGACCCGGGGGGGGGGCGCAAGGGAGAAGGCTCGCCTAGGGCACCAAATCCCCTTGCACCAGCCCTGCAAAAAGCTCTCGCCCTGGTGAGAGTGAGGCCTTGGGAAAAGAGTGGGCAGACTATAGACTGAGTAAGGGGAGAGACTGTGTCCACCTTAGGAAGAAATTTAGGGAGAGTACGGAGGACCACTGTCACGGAGGTACATAGTGTAGGGTATTACTCCTGGGGGGACTTCTGAGCTACTGCGGAACACAGAATTTGCGCGGAATTCCCAAATTCTGCGCAGAAAATAGCAGATAAGACCCCGACATGCTAACGGAGCACGTCCCGTGGCACACGCTCCATTTCACGGCGAAGATGAAGGCCCGCACACCGTTTGCGGTGAAAAGGGAAGGCCCCCATGTGCTGCGGGACGCGCTCCGTTCGTGAAGATGAAGGCCTGGCGCGCCATTTGCGGCATATGGGGGCCTTCCCTTTTCACCACGAATGGCATGCCGGGCCTTCATCTTCGCTGCGAACGGAGCGCATCCTGTGGCATGCCGGTGAGAATGTGTGAGAGAGAGGGGAGGGTGACAGAGCATGGTTGGTAAGAGGGGGGTAGGGAGGGTGAGAGAGCAGGAGGGTGTGAGAGAGCATGGGAGGTAAGAGAGGGGGAGTGGGGGATGCTTGAGTGGGTTTCAGAGAGAGGGAGCCTATATGAGGGGAGGGGGATGCCAGTGAGAGAGAATGTGTGTGAGAGACAGGAGAGAGGGGGTGTGGGGGAGGGTGAGAGCTTGGTTGGTAAGAGGGAGATGCTTGAGTGTGGGTTTCAGAGAGAGAGAGAGAGAGAGAGAGAGAGAGAGAGAGCGAGCCTATATGAGGAGAGGGGTGTGGGAGAGGGTGAGACAGCTTGGTTGGTAAGAGAGGAAGTGGGGGGGATGCTTGAGTGTGGGTTTCAGAGAGGGAGCCTATATGAGGGGAGGGTGACAGAGCAGGAGGGTGTGAGAGAGCATGGGAAGTAAGAGAAGGGGGCTGGGGGGATGCTTGAGTGTGGGTTTCAGAGAGAGGGAGCCTATATGAGGAGATTGTGAAGGAGTGTGTATGTGTGAGAGATTGGGAGCTCGTGTGTATGAAAAAAGGATTGTGTGTATGTAAGGGTGCTAGCCTGTGTGAAGGGATTGTGTATGTGTGAGACAGAGCCTGTGTGAAGGGGTGCGTGAGAGAGACATAGGTAGCTTGTGTAAGGATGTATGTGTGAAAGAGAAAGGGAGCTTGTGTGGGTGTGTATGCAAGAGAGGGCCCTGTATGAGGGGATGTGTGTGTGCGAGAGAGTGATGGAGCCTGTATGAGTGTGTGTGTATGTGGAAGGGACACTTACAGTGAATTTCTAGGGAAATTCTGCTCAAAATATTTATAAATTCTGCAACTTTAAGTAATAACTTTTTTCTGTAATAATTTAAAATGTAATTACTTAAAGACTGTCATGTAAATTGTGTTATTTTGACCAATATAAAGTTTGCAGAATTTTCAGTTTTTGTGCGCAGAATTCCCCCAGGAGTAGAGTATGCAACAAGGGCTTGTAACTCACTGACCCTTTGAGTAGATGTAATGGCTATGAGGAAAAGAATTTTCCATGTTAGAATTTTTAATGTCTTAGGAATGCAAAGGCTCAAACAGGGAACGCATGAGCTTTGTGAGCCCTACATTTAGGTCTCATTCCGTAACCGTGATCATAGAGGAGGCTTAAGTTGTAGAAAGCCCATCATAATCCAACTCATAAGGGGTTGAGCCATTATCAGGGCATCCCCTATTCCCTGGTGGTACACTGAAATGGCACTGAGGTGTACCCGTGTGGAGGATCTCTGGGGACCAGAATCCAAAAGGTATCCTAGATAGCTAATAGAGATGGAGTGGGGCAGGAAAAAGGGGCCAATACCTTTTTGTGTATGCCCTTTGTTAAATCCTGTCCATTTCGAATGGTAAGATTTACGTGTGGAAGGTTTTTGTGAAGCTACAAGTACCTAAAAAACATTAGTGAAAAGATTTGAAGGTTCAGATGGTATAAACTGCCGTGATTGTGTGTTATAAGATTGAGCTGTGGACAGGAGAATTGGTTCCTGGATTGATAGGTCGAGAAGTATGGGGAAGCTTACTTGTCGAGGTCAGTACGGGGGTATGAGAATCATTAAACCCCTGTTCTGTTGTAGCTTCATGAGAGTTTTTTGGCTATGACGGTATCTGAGGAGACATATATAGGAGGCCCTTTGTTCCAGGGGCAAGCATAGGCGTCCATGGCTAACGTGTTTCGTTGCCTTTGTAGGGAGCAGAATCTGTCTACTTTGTGGTTCAATTCGGACGCAAAGAGGTCGATGGTTGGTTGACCTCAGTGCTAGAAGATTTTGCTCGCTACACATGGATTCAGAGACCACTCGTGGGGATGGAGACATCGATTGAGATGGTCTGCTAGTACGTTCGATAGGCCTGTTAGATAAGTGGCCTGGAGATGCATGGAGTGTGCAAGGGCCCAGGCCCAGACATGCGCGGCTTCCTGGCAGAGCCGATAAGAGCCTGTTTGTCCCTGCTTGTTCGAGTACCACATTGCCACTATGTTGTCTGTTTGTATCCATACAGTTTTGTGTGAGAGGCGGTGTTTGAAGGCATAAAGGGCATAACGTATGGAAGCTCTAGGAAGTTGATGTGAGACTGTTCATCGATCGGAGTCTACACATCTTGGGTTTGGAGGTTGTTAATACGAGCTCCCCAACCCAAGTTGGATGCGACCGTGGCTAATGTCACCTGAGGAAGTGGTTACTGGATCGGTGACATGGTTCAGGGATGAAAGTGGTTAAATGGTTTAGAGCCACTGAATTTTAAAGTGCACTGAGTTTTTCCCATGGCTAGTCTGGCCATAGGAGTGACGTGGACCGTAGAAGCCATGTCGCCCAGCAATGGGAAGAATTGATGGGCTGAGGCTATGTTGCATGCATGCAGAGATGTGGACAGTTTGATAATGTCTGCGCGGTTGTTGGGCATGAAGGCCTTTTGGACTGTAGTGCCCAGATCTGCTCCGATGAAGGCAAGGAGGTGAGACAGATCCATATGGGATTTATGGTAGTTGATCAGAAATCCCAGCAAATTTAATAGATTTATAGTGAGTCTTAGAGAATTTAGAGCTCGTTTGGATTGACTTCTTATTAGGCAGTCGTCAGGTAAGGAAACACGTGAATGCTGTTTATTCGTAGATAAGCAGCAATCACTGCTAGGCATTTGAACACGAGCCATGGAACCATGCCTTCTTTGTGAGATGCCTCTTATCCAATACCTCCGCAATTAAACTATCTTATGACTTTTGATTTTAAGTTATGGCCCTACTCGGGCCTTTTTTACTCTATTTACTTCCAAGCTGTAAAGCCTCCAAGTTTATAGTCCTTGTTCAATGTAACTTTCTTGCTCTCTTTCTGATTATAACTTATTGTTCCGTTTTTTTTTTTTTTTTTTGTTACAAGTTTCTATCCCTCGTTCGATGTAAACCGATCTGATATGGTATTCAACCATGAAGCTCGGTATAGAAAAAATGTGAAATAAATAAATTTGGTGTAATACACGAGGTGTCGAGTGTATTGAAGGTCATGAGAATGGTCAACCTCCTTGCTGTAGTAAGGGAAGCATTTTGAACTTTTCTTTCTGAATGTTGATGGCAGTGAGGTTCCCTTGGTGTTGTGTCAAACATAGCTGGTAAACAGCAATATATGACACCAACATGGATCCCCAGAAGATTTTACGACCTAGACCTCCCAAAAACTTCTGGTCCTCTTTAGTGACCAGGTCAAAAGGGATGTCATTTGGAGGGATAGTCTCCACTTCTGATGAGAAGGCTCCGAGAGGAGGTTGGTTTAGGTCTCGATGGGATCGGTGCTGAAGCGGGATTAGAGTCCTCATTGCCCTTTGAGGATCCCGGGATAGATATAGGGGCCTGTGGAGGCTCAGGATGAGTTGGCATCGATGACTTAGGCTGTCGTTAGTAGGGTACCGTTGAGGGCAGTGAGGCAGTGCCGCAATGGTGTGAATTTCGATGGCTTCAGTGCTGATGCCAGTAGGGGGCCGGCATCGATTGAGGTTGTAGATTCTGGAAGGCATCGAGGACAGCCTGGCGGACGAGGATGTCCAGCACTTCCCTGGAGTTGGTATAGATAACGCAGCTACAGGGGGAAGCAGGCTAGAGGCGTTACTGGCACTTCCACATGGATCTGTGGTGGCTCAGTACCCGGCCCCTGTGTCGGAGGGGAATGCCTCGGTGCCTCGGGTGCAGAAGAGCATGGAGACTTGTACCAGGGTCCGCTTCGCAACTGGCTCGATGGACATAGATGCCGATGCAGTATCGGTGCCGGCAACGATGTTTCCCTCTGTACTCGGCCCGGTCATTCTCCAGCACAGAGGAAGATGCCACAGATGTCGTGGATGGTATCTGTGAAGGATGGTCACCGTGCTGGTGACGATTCCCATGGTGCTCGGCCCGGTCATTCTCCAGCACCATTGTTTTTCGCTAAGGATTACATGGGGGCTCTGGTTGAGGTCTCGAAGTATGGAGCGTTTTCATTAGTCGAGTGGCTTTGACAGTATCAACTGAGGCCTCGATGGCAGACAGCACCAATAACGTTGATGGTGGCTTAGATGGCGGTCCCGATGGATCGATGGGGGCTTCCACGGAATTGATGGCATCGACGGCGGCCCTGACGGCAGAGATGGTAGCCGTGATGGGATTGATGGCGGCCTCCACGGCATCAATGGGAACCGTGGATGCCCCGATGGAAGATCGCAGCAAGGACACCGCGGGCATCGTGGGGCGGACTGAGTGTGATAGACATAGGGAGAGAAAAAAAAAAAGAGGGCCACAAAATGGTTGGTAACCCGGGGAAACAGACAGTGAGGTGACAGGAACCGACCAGAGAAAACAGAATAGTACTCTGAGCATCGATGAAAATGTATGCGAAGGGAGACCCGTGTAGGGAAATTTGTGAAGTAAAACTTCAAGTTTTTCTGTGAGGAAAAGTTGTGAGAAAAAAAATCTCAGAGAGCTCCTAAATGGGAAGGCAACTGCAGCGTGGAAAAAAAAAAAAAAAGACTGAAGGGAGACCCCCTGTGGACACAGGGATCATGGCATGCTGGGTATTCTCAGTGTGCCACTCAAAGTTTCTAGAAACTTTGACAAAAGTGTTCCGGAATAGGGCTCCGCCTATTGATGTCACCCATATGTGAGGACTACCATCCTGCTTGTCCTGGGAGAAAGCAGAGTTGCCTACCTGTAACAGGTATTCTCCCAGGACAGCAGGATGTTAGTCCTCACGAAACCCACCCGCCACCCTGTGGAGTTGGGTTTGAAAGGAAAATTAGTTTCTTACCTGACAATTTTCATTCCTGTAGTATCACGGATCAGTCCAGACACCTGGGTTTTGCCTCCGCACCAGCAGATGGAGACAGAGCAAGATTTGACGGGCTCTGCCACATATATCAGGGTGCCACCCACAGCCTCTCAGTCTTACGTAATGTCAAAGCAGAATGGAACAACCAACCAAACTACCTAACTATGCTTCGCCTCTAAAGGCAGAGTCCAAACCCCGAACTGGAACAGAACTCTCAGAACCAAAGGAATGAACGATAAGATAACGAATATCCAGAAAAAAAGAACATACGAGAGGACTCTCCGTTACATCAGAATACACACAGACATGGGTGGGTCCCTGGACTGATCCGTGGTACTACAGGAACGAAAATCAGGTAAGAAACTAATTTTCCTTTCCCTGTACATACCCGGATCAGTCCAGACACCTGGGATGTACCAGAGCCAACTTACCGAGGGTGGGAACCAGAGAGTCCCGCTCGGAGCACTCCCTCACCAAATCCACCCGAAGTTGAGGCTTGAACATCCAGACGGTAATGCCTTGCAAAAGTATGCAACGACTTCCAAGTAGCCGCCCTGCAAATTTCCTGAGGGGACAATTGATAAGATTCCGCCCAAGAAGCAGCATGAGACTGCATAGAATGAGCCCGAAGGCCCACGGGAACAGTTTCCCCACGTAGCAAATATGCAGACCCAATAGCCTCCTTGAGCCATCAAGCTATTGTGGTTTTCGAGGCCGCACCACCTCTCTTCGGACCACTCCACAACACAAAGAGATGGTCAGACACACGGAAAGGATTTGTAACCTCGAGATATCGCAGCAGCACCCTGCGAACATCTAGTTTCTGTAAGTCTCGCGCCATAGGATCAGCCCGCTCCATCTCAGGTAAAGAAGGAAGCTCAATCGACTGATTCAAGTGAAAAGACGACACCACCTTTGGCAGAAAGGAGGGAACAGTCCTCAAAGACACCCCCGAATCAGAGATCCGCAAGAACGGCTCCCTACACGACAAAGCCTGCAATTCTGATACTCGCCTGGCCGAAGAAATCGCAATTAGAAACACCACTTTCAGCGTAAGATCCTTCAGCGTCGCCCTCTTGATAGGCTCAAAAGGCGGTGAACATAAGGCCGAAAGCACCCAATTAAGGTTCTAGGAAGGGCAAGGATGGCGAAGCGGGGGACATAAATGCTTAGCCCCCCGAAGAAAGCATTACACCCTGATGTGGCGCGTTAAGGACACTCCGTGAACCTTACACCTAAGACAACCCGGAGGGAACTTGTACCATCTGCTGGAGACAGAGAAAGACTGAGAGGCTGTGGGTGACATCCTGGTATATGTGGCAGAGCCTGTCAAATCTTGCTCTGTCTCCATCTGCTGTCTGAAAACTTTTTCTTCTCTGCCTTCATTTGCTGGTAGGAATGCAAAACCCACTTGTCTGGACTGATCTGGGATATGAACAGGAACTAACCAGATTCACAACTAAGACAAACTAGTTATAGCACTAGGGCTGCCCGAGGAACCCGGCTGGCTTTGTGGGCAGCGGACTCCCAGCATTTATAATACGGCTCACTGCCAAAACAGTTAAAGCCCTTCTGCTTCCCTCCTCCATCCTACAAACCTGTGTGCGTGGGTTTCAGCTTCTGTGCCAGCATAGCATGTACCCCTCTACATGATCAAGTGTGGGTGTGGTGGCAGTGCTCTTTTATACAAGGGTAGGTGAGTTAGGGGTCAGAGATATTTGTGATACATCACTGCAGCCTTATCACAGGACACAAAACCAATGGTTCTAGCTTTCCCCCTTCCTCCCCCCTCCCCCCAAAAAAATAAAGATTAATAAGTTAATAAACTCCCAAACTGACTTACAAATTTAAAGTTTATATTAACAGCATTGTTCATGTTTACACAGCATTGTTCATGTTTACACAGCAGATGAAGATCTGATTAAAAAAAAATATCCTTAATATAAAATCAGTCGACAGAGTGACACAGCAGAGAACAGGTAAAAACAACAAATGCACGTCTGCAGCCCAGAACAATTTGGGGGCAGTTCTACAGAAGTCTTCTTGCTCCAGGTTCTGGGGGCGAGGGGAGGGTCCTCCATCAGGTTAAAGAGGTGCAATTTACAGGCTGCATCTGCAATCCTCTTTGCAAGCTGTGGCCACAGAGTACAGCGCACAAGCCCTGGGCCTACTAATCCCCATCTAACCCACCACTCTGGAAAATAGGGTGTCCGTGTCTGTTCTTGCTGCTCAGTGGCTCTGGATACTAGTGAGAAGCATTGCTCTGCACTGTTAATATTCCGTACTCTCCAGCTCATGATATCAGTCTGCTGATTTCACCAGCTGGGAGACAAGAGTGATACAAGCACAGATGCTTTGAGGACAAAGGTCTTTCCCTCCCCTCTCCTCCAGTTTTCCCAGATATCACACCTCAGCTAAGAGCAGTCACAACACACACTGAAGAGACACAATAAATAAGGACTTTAAATGCTTGCATAAAGCCACTCAGCTGCACAGGGCTTAGTCATGTGACTTTTCCCATAGCCAATCAAATCTGGTCCACTTTTCACTGCAGCCATATCCCATAGGCTGTTTTAGGAGATTGACAGCCAATCGGCTAGGAGTCTGCACAAAAAAGCAAATTGGCTGCCAGAAACCCGATGGAATGCCAGGGTTGAAACAGTGGAAGGAGAGATTAGACCACAGATGTTTGAAGCCCATTTTCCATATCCCTGTCTCAGCCTTGCACATTACTGGAAAGCTGCAGAACCAGAGCTGGCAGGGATGCCCCAGAGTTTGTGGCATATCCATAGGCACAGTTTCTCCCAGGGCCCTGCTCACTCTTGATCCAAGGCACTAATGCTTAAGGAGGAAGTTAAGCTTCTCTTCAGTCTCGCCAGGAAGTAACCACCAAACTCTGCCTTGGCACCCTCTTCCACCTCAGGGAAAGGGATTTATTAAATCTTAAATGAAAGTGGTCCCCTAGGCAGAGATCAAGCTTGATGAGGTTGGGAACCTCTCACTAGTTCAAACAGTTTCTTCCTACATCTGCCCTTAGCCCTATATATTCTAAAAGCTCTGGCTGGTGGCATATAGTGAGGTCAGCTGGAGACTCTTCTCCCCTTTCCTGTTAGAGCAGGGTTTCTCCCACCTTCCAACTCCACATATGAACATTAAACCCCCACAAAACCCAAAGCATGATGGAGCACAAGCGCCCCCCCCCCCCCCCTCCTCCTGAAATGACCACGATCCTTGCACACTTCATTTCAGTGTCCTTTCAAGTCTTGCTGAGAGCTGCAGCAAATGCATCAAGTAAACAGTAAAACAGATTACATTTAAAAATAAAAGAGTGAAATTCAGTAAGAAAGATGGGAGTCTAGGATGGAGAGACACTAAGAATTCTGCCACAGCTAATGCTTCTGGGCACTACCCATTACAAGGTGATGGGACGTGAAGGAGCTACCTACGAGTTTCCCCCATCTATCGCTAGCACTTCTGCACCAATCCCTTCAGCCTCCCCAACCAGGGAGAGGCCGGGGATGAGATGCTGTAGCAGCACCCACCCAGTCTGTGCACCTCGGCCCTGCACCCTTTGCAGTCGGCAATGGAAACTGCTACAGACAACGGAAATCACATTCAGTCGTTAAAGAACATCAGTCCAAAACTGGCTCAGGTAGCACCTGTCAGTGATGACCGGCAGCAGGACAGCAGCCACCTGTTGCTTCTTTCCCCAAGGAAAGTCCCACTCGCTCTTAGCTGCCCCCGGCCACAGTAAAGGGGGGGGGGGGTGTCCTCTGTGCAGGTAAACGGTCACTGGAACCAGAGACTGCACCCAGCAGAAGTCACAGTTGCAGTCTCGTTTTGGGAGGGGCGAGAGGGATGGGCACCTCACAACCCACTGCAGTCCTGCCCTGTGCAGCCCCCTGGTGCAAGAAGGCTGCAGGCAGCATCCGCTAGGGCTTCTCCAGTTCCCAAGTCCCACGGGAGGGCAACAGAAGGGGTTAAGGTTCTCCTCCTGCAGGAAGTAGGTTGATGCACAGTACCCCCCCCACTGCCGAGCACCCATTGGTCTTCTGGAATCAGCACAGGATACGAAGATACTGGTTTAGCTGATTTTCCCAGGGCGGGACACAGGGAGAGGCAGCTTGTCCAAACCTGGAGACAGAACAAAGAAGGATTAGAAGATCTGCAAACAAAGAATATCCTTCATGAGGCAGATGCAAGAAGGGGCAGCATATGTTTCTAGTAATGCTTACCTCAGGGGTAGGAAACTCTGGTCCCGGCCTGCTACAAACAGATCTGGTTCTCAGTTCAGTCACAAGGAATATGGAATGAGATATATTTACATACAATGAAGCCAGTGCATGCAAATATACTTCATCTATATTCATTGTGGATATCCTGAAAACCAGTCCTGGCTGTGGCAATTCCAGAATCTGAGTAGCTTAGCCTGTAAGGACCAAGCAGCACCTCTGGTGATATCAGGATTAAATGAATCTAAATGCAAAGTGACATTAACACCCCCTGAAGGTGAAGCCATGAGTCTATTCTGCTGAAAGTGCCAGCCTCAGAAGACTGAGTACACCCAGTACAATAGCACAGGCAGTGCCGCACACTTACCAAAGGCTCGGATGAGCTCTGCCTGCATGGCCCATGTAAACTTCCTCACCAGACACAGTGTGGTGAGGCCAGCAAACAGCATGTTATACATGAAGATCAGGTAGAAGTTCCCAAGCCAGTTAAACCTCCCAAAATCTCCCAGCAGGTCAAACCGTGTGATTCCTAGAAACAAAAAAAAGTTTTATTTAGCCAATAGCAAAGAGGATGTACAGCTGGTGCTACATAAGTGTCTGCAAGTCCTTCACAGCACTGTGCTGCAGCTAAGCAGTGCAGACAACCTACAGCTTGTATGAATCCTAGCCACCACTCACAAAATGGATTTTCCCCACTTAAAAATGGATAGAAAGCTCTTTGGTACAGGGATTTAGTACTAGACAGGAACTTCAGGCAAGTCCAACAATTGCTGAAGAAAGTGTCTTCCTTGCCATGGAAATGTGAAAAAATGGCTGCCATCCTCCCCCTAGGTGTCTCCTAGCATTTCTGTGCTGTTCTCCTGTCCTCTCCCACAGCATCTGGCCACCTCCTCTTCCCAAGAGGTCCCCTTGCCCCACCATCTCACTGTCATGAGTTCTAATTGGCCCACACTGCTACTACAGTTCAGCTCTCTGTAGGCCAGGGTACCAAGCAGCTCTGTTCCCTTAAGACACACAATAGAGTACCTGCACTATACAAGCCACCAAGAGCCAGCAGCAATGAGGTGGAGGAGACAGTGGTTGGGGTAACAGGAGGATAAGGGTTAGGGATTGGGGAAAGGGGGGAGGTAGCCACAGTGGTGGCAGGGTGAAGAGTAAGGCAGCAGCTTTGCAGGGGAGGGAGGGAGGGAAAGGAAAGAGTCCATAGAAGAAACAGGAAGCTGGAAAAGAAGGATGCTAGAAGAAGAATAGGAAAAAAAGAGAAAGAGGCAGGGAGAACAAAGTGAGGAGGCATTTGGGAGAGAAACAGAAGAAAAACAGAAACTGTCAACAAAAAAAGATAAGTATTTATTGCATTTACTTTTGTACATTAATATAGCACCTTATGCAAATCTGTCACACAATTTCAAAAGCTGGGTTGCTGAATTTTCCTTTGAGATGCCACAGGAGACTGGCGGCCTCCACCACAGGAATAAATTAGTATTATATGTGTGCTGCTTTTGAGGGAAATATGCTGGTGCCACCTTGTGGAGGTCTGGAGACAATTCTTTAGTTGCCTCAGTGGCTAAGAGCACATAGCACGGCCCATTGCCCTTGACCTCTCTACTCACATTTTATGTGAATGGGTCCCAACTTTCAGCCACTGGGACCCCTGGGGAGAGGGACAATGTCTCGAGGGGCAGGTCCCGTGGGGAGGCTCAGTATTGTCAGGGCCAGTTTATTGTGGCAGGTTAAGGGGCCAGGGAGACAAAAGTAGATAAAAGGAGCCAAGTTGTGAGGAGGTTGGAGAGGGGGCAAGGGAAGAATCGAGCAGCAGCTGGGACAGAGGCAGGAAAATAACTGGCAATGAAAGCAGGCAGCAAAGTGTTAGGCATACTTGAGGAGAAGGCTGTAACAGGCCAATACAGTAAACTGAGCTCTCCCACACTCACAGGAGTGTTCTGTGCGCGCGATGCAGTAAAATAATTTAAAATATGGCTGGCGGTAAAAAGAGGTGCTAGGGACACTAGCGCGTCCCTAGCCGCCTCTTTTCAGACAGGAGCGGTGGCTGTCAGCGGGTTTGATAGCCGACGGTCAATTTTTCCGGTGTCTGTTCGAGCCTGCTGACAGCCACGGGTTCGGAAACCGGACGCCGGCAAAATTGAGCGTCCGGTTTTCAACCTGCGATCCACGGGCCCATTTCAAATTTTTTTTTTTTTTAACTTTCGGGACCTCCGACTTAATATCGCCATGATATTAAGTCGGAGGGTGCACAGAAAAGCAGTTTACACTGCTTTTCTGTGCACTTTCCCTGTGCCGGCAGAAATTAGCGCCTACCTTTGGGTAGGCGCTAATTTCTGAAAGTAAAATGTGCGGCTTGGCTGCACATTTTGCTTTCTGAATTGCGTGGGAATACCTAATAGGGCCATCAACATGTATTTGCATGTTGCGGGCGCTTTTAGGTTCAGGGGAGTTAGATGCGCGTTTTTGACGCGCTATTACCCCTTCCTGAATAAGGGGTAAAGCTAGCGCGTCCAAAACGTGCGTCCAATCGCGGGTTAACAGTGCGCTCTGCCGGAGCGCAGTGTACTGTATCGGCCTGTAAGTGATTAAGGCAGAGAGGCATGAAATAGCATCAGCTGATTCCCAGGCTTTGGCAGATAGCACATTTAGGTAGCAATGATTTGGTAACACTGAAGATAATCAACTTGACAGCAGCAATGAAAAAAATAAAAAGACATGACACTGATTATAACATGGTGGCTCGGCCTCAGGGCTGGCAGAAGCACTAGGCGAGCTAGGCCTGGGCCTAGGGCATAGACTATTAGGGGGGCATGAGCCATGTTGGGCCACAAGCAGTGGTAGCAAAGAGGAGTGGAGATTTGAATCTCCACTCTTCTTTGCTGCTGCCGGTCACGGCCCAAAACAATGAGTGCAAGGAGTCGGGGCCGTGAGGTGTGTCAGCGCGACTGGGGGCGGGGGGAGCGCAAGGCAGAAGGTGCCTAGGGCGCCTAAATCCCCTTGCACTGGCCCTGCAAGCCTGGTCATCTGGTCTCATGTCATTCCTAGACTGGTTTGGAGAGTCGCCAAGAGTAAGAAAGGGATAGAGAAAAAAAGTCAATAAGGAAGTAGCAAACAATGTGAGCTCTAGGAAGTGCTCAGTTACAACATGCAGAAACACCGGATGCACAGGTTTATTTAAACAGGGTCTACCTCACAGATACAGGTTTTGACATTTTCATTTTCTGTCTAGACAATTGAAGCAGCTATAGAATCCTATACGGGCAGCGTTTGGGCTCTATTAAGCTATTACTGGCCCTTCCTGTGGTGAGAGCTCGCCAGCCAAAAAGACAAGACGATCAAAATTGGGGGGGGGGCAGGCCTTAGGTGCCAATAGATAAGGTGGCACCTGGACTGGTAATGGGTATTTGCATTATTTTGGTTCAAACGGACCCCTTGAGAGCTTGGACCACAAATATCAGGTGGCTGAGAACAAGTACAATGTTAAACGAGAATAAAGGCGACAGAGGCCAGGAATACGGCCAGCATGACGATGCAGTGGAAATAATTGAGACAGGCAGACATTTAGCAGCCAGCCCTGAATGCAACTGTTAGCTGCCCGCAATACTCACCCAACGTTCTGGAGAAGACGGGCAGTGCAGAGCTTAGAACCAGGAGGGACACGCAGTTCCCAATGATCTGAAACAGACAATTCCATTTCAAATCCAGTCTCGCCTTTCCTCACAGAGGTTAACCCTTACTCCCATCCCTTCCTCAAACAGTCAAACTGCAGAACTCAGCAAATGTGGGTGTAAATGCAACATGAAAGAGGATCTGCTCTAACCACCCCTAATCTCCCCAGGAACTCTCCAGCCACTTACTGCCACTGTGGCCTCTATTTGTGCATTTAGCTCACACCTTTTTCATTG
The DNA here is from genome assembly GCF_901001135.1 of Rhinatrema bivittatum. Lineage (NCBI taxonomy): Eukaryota > Metazoa > Chordata > Amphibia > Gymnophiona > Rhinatrematidae > Rhinatrema > Rhinatrema bivittatum. The sequence goes on from NC_042617.1 coordinate 273,609,301, forward strand.
TAGCTCAAGGACAGTGACATTCAAGTAAAGTATTTTCCCTGTCCGTAGAGAGCTCACAATCTAACAGGTCAATGCAATACCGTGCACTCAGGCTAGCGCACTGGTTAACCCATGATTGGACGCGCGTCCATAACCCCTTATGCAGTAAGGCAATTAGCGTCCCAAGTGTAGCTAATACCGTGTTTCCCCGAATATAAGACAGCGTCTTACTTTCTTTTTACCCCCAAAAGTCCCACTATGTCTTACCTTCAGGGTATGTCTTATATTGGAAAAAAAACCTGAGTGTTCAAAAAAAAATTATTTTTAAATACCTGTCGGAGGGCCGCGTGGGTCCAGGCGGCTGGCGGCGGGAGCCGGGTGGTCGCGTGTTAAATCTAGGCCGCGGGCGGGTGGGCGCTTGTTCCAGGCGGCGGCGGGGGCGGGTGGACGCGCGTTAGTTCGAGACGGCCGGCGGGCGGCGGGTGGTCGCGTGTTAAATCTAGGCCGGGTCGCACAGGCGCGCATTCATTCACTGCCGGTGGGAGCTGCCTCGGCAGCCCCCACCGGCAGTGAATGAATGCGCGCACAGGCCCACAGCGCCTGTGCGACCCCTGCGATTCGGCGCTGGGGGCTGCCGGTGGGGGCTGCGGCAGCGAATGAATTCATTCATCCAGGCGGAGGAGCCGGCTGCTTTCGCCGCTGCCGGCTGCTTTCGGCTGCCGCTGCCGGCTGCTTTCGACGCTCAAGGCAGTCACATGCTGTGACGTCACG